>NC_080540.1:62493060-63093060 GCF_028640845.1 Ahaetulla prasina | reverse complement strand
CTTACTGAGTTGGCGCAGAAAGAACATTCTTTGTTGTCCTTTTTTGATGATGTTTTTGATGTTAGCTGTCCATTTTAGATCTTGTGATATGATAGAACCTAGAAATTTAAAGGTTCCTACTGTTGATACTGTGTTGTCTAGTATTATGAGAGGTGGAAGTATGGAAGGGTTTCTCCTAAAGTCTACCACCATTTCTACGGTTTTGAGTGTGTTCAGTTCCAGATTGTTTTGGTTGCACCACAAGGCTAGTCGTTCAACCTCTCGTCTATATGCGGATTCGTCATTGTCTCAAATGAGACCAATCACTGTTGTGTCATCTGCGAACTTCAGTAGCTTAACAGATGGTCGTTGGAGATGCAGTCATTGGTATACAGAGAGAAGAGAAGTGGGGAGAGCACACAGCCTTGGGGGGGGCCTGTGTTAATTGTACAGGTATTTGATATGATCTTGCTTACTTCACCTGCTGCTTCCTGTTTGTTAGGAAGCTTGTGATCCACTTACAAGTCTGTTCTGGTACCTGTAGTTGGTTTAGCTTAGTTAGAAGAGTGTCTGGAATGATGGTATGAATGCTGAACTAAAGTCTACAAAGAGGACCCTTGCATAGGTCTTTGGAGACTCAAGATGTTGTAGGATGTAGTGCAGAGCCATATTAACAGCATCATCTGTTGATCTATTTGCTCGGTATGCAAATTGCAAGGGGTCTAACAGCGGATCCGTGATGGTTTTCAAGTAGGAAAGCACTAGCCTTTCAAAGGTTTTCATGACTACAGATGTTAAAGCAACTGGTCTGTAGTCATTCAGTTCCTTGATGGTGGGCTTCTTCAGCACTGGGATGATGGTAGAGCGTTTGAAGCAAGAAGGAACATAGCACATCTCTAGTGATTTATTGAAAATATGGGTGAAGATGGGGGCCAATTGGTCAGCACAGACTTTTAAGCAAGAAGGAGTTATCTTGTCTGGGCCTGGAGCTTTTCCTGGCTTTTGTCTGTGAAATAGGTCCTGCACTTCCTTTTCTGTGATCACTAGGGGTTGTGAACCCAATGAAATGGGGTCAGTTGTAGGAGGCTTGGCTGTTGTTGGTGTGTCTGAGATGGGGGTTGTGGAGATAGGTGGCTGTAGTTTCCTTTCAAACCTGCAGTAAAACTCATTCAGGTCATCTGCCAGTTGTTGATTACCTTCAGCCTGGGAAGGAGGTTTGCCATAGCCGGTGATATTTTTAAGAGTTTTCCACATGTTTGCTGGTTCATTTGCTGAAAACTGATTCTTTAGCTTTTCAGAGTAGCTTCTTTTTGCTGCTCTTATCTCCCTTGTTAGTGCATTTCTGGCCTGATTGTACAGCATTTTATCACCTTTCCTCTTTGGAATGTCGTAGCTGCTTAAGTTAAGGTGTGAACCAAGGTTTGTTGTTACTGTATATTCGCAAGTTCCTTGTAGGTACACATAGGTCTTCACAGAAGCTGACATATGATGTTACAGTATCCGTGAGTTCATCCAGGTCTGCAGAGGTATCTTCAAAAATATTCCAAAAATATACGTGTTCCATACAATATACGTCACGCCTAAGATCCCTTACATTCTGTGTTTATGGTAAACATGATTTACCCCTGCCTTACTACAACAGGATCTATCTTATCTTGTCTTTTACCATTTCTCCGGAACGTGGGCTTACTTCCTTGAACATTCAGATCAAACTGACACAATGGTTAGCTCTTTATCATTTGTGGTTTTTATTTGGCCTTGTTACCGAGGCTTGCAGTAAGAGTTATTGACTTAAAAGTATTTTATAATTCTTCTGATACATTTTATGAAAGAGTAACTTTCCATCCACTCTCACAAGTAGATACTTTCCGTGCTACCAAAATACAATTGAAACTTACATTCTAAGCAGTTTTGCTTGAATACCATTGGATTACTTTTTCTCATCAATTGAATCTTTCCATTGCAGTTATCAAACACTTAAAAACCAAAAAGAAATTCATTTCAACACAAAGTGTATTGTGCTGTTAATGGGTAACCCTAATTAGTTAAAATTACTAATACAGATGTTTGGCCTACTAACAAAAGCCTGCTACTTTGTTAGTTGTACTATATAGTAACTTGCATGCTTGATTATCTGGTTAAACCAAGAATAGGAATAATAATTCTTGTGATGGAAAGAAATATATTGAGACAAACTCATATAGGATTTGGGATCAGCTGTCAGTAAGGCTTATAAGAAATAAGGTGATTAAAATTTCATAAATTTTAGCTCTTAATTCAAAAGAATGAATTAGGTTTCACAGAACTTACCACATTTTTATTTCACTGAGTAAATTTTGCCTTTTACATTTTTCCCCCAGAGGGGGGGAAATCTGCTTCTGATTTACAGGTTAATGAATATAAGAATTGAAAGTTGGTACTTCAGTTGCCTAGGCAACATTGCAGAGGAAAAGATCAGCACTCTGGATTTACTACATGTATGCTTAGATGATCCTCTTAGGTGCATCGATTCTCATCAAGGTAATAAAGTTTTAAAGCATAAGCTTTCGTGAACTACAGTCTGTAAAACATTTGTCACAAAAATGTGGCTGTATTCAAAAACTATTAGGACAACATTACCTCATTGCTGGCTTTTGAATGAAAGATACAAAGGCTGATTTCATTGTAAAAAATGAAGCAGTTAATTAGTGATCAGGTTTTGTTTGGGATTATATCTGGTTGTTGGTTTAGTCCGAACATAATCTCTGAAAATATCCATTATGAGTCAGTGGATTTTTTGTGTTTTTATTTTTAAAAGCTATTTTATTTCATTTTGAAAGATAAAAATTTTATTTTTAAAAATAACTACAATATTTCAAAGATCCTTAAAGAAGAAAAACAAGGAAGAAGGAAAAATACATTAAGAATTTACAAAATAGTGAAAGAAAAAGAAAAAAAATATTCCACCTTTCTTACAAGTAACTTGAAGTTGGAAGGGGGAAAATGATAACCAAAAGTTTGTCCCAGGTGTAAAGGCAGGTTGGGCATTCTAGTCCTGCTTTAGACACAAAGCCAGCTAGGTGACCCTGGGCCAATTGCTTATGACCCTAGAGGGAGGCAATGGCAAACCACTTCCAAAAATGCCAAGAAAACAGCAGAAACCTATCCAAGCAATCACCAGGAGTCAACACTGACTTGAAGGAACAAGACAAAAACCAAATAATAATAATAATAATAATAATATTTTAATTTGTATACCGCCCTTCTCCCGAAGGACTCAGGGCGGTGAACAGGCAGATAAAATACAAATACACACAATAATTAAAAACATCCCTTAAAAAACTAATTTAAATGCCCAAATGCCAAATGAAACTACCCTAATGATCATATGTTAGTTTGGCACTTTAAAAACTAGTATTATATCACATCAGAAATTGAGACAGATAACAATTATCTGCCATTAATAATTGGCAAGTATTCTAGTAGCATCCATCATGTAGAAAGCCAATTTAATATATTATGGGACTTTAGCCCACTTAATAGAAAAGCATTATTTAAAAAAAAAATCATCCTATGATTAGTCACTTCTCACGAAATGGGAGGCTATATGTATTTCTTTAATAAATAAAAATCAGAATTATTGAGTTTGTGACATTGTCATTAAAATATGGAAGAATTACTGAACCTGGTTATTGCATTTTCCTGCAGTTTTATATGAATTATCCATTTTGACAATTAATACTGAAGTACTGTATCAGTGGAAAACAATATCAATAAATGTTTTCATACCAGTAAACATACTTTTCTTCCATTGGTAATTCCCATTGTTACATATCAATTGTCTTGTTTAACTCATACATTCATTTTTTCATATAAACATTGGCTTGTTCATTTCCTGAATCATATTCAATCATAATTTCTATATAAACCTTAAGAGATTATCTGGGTTTTATGTTATAGCATTCTGGGTTTTATGTTATTGGTCAAAACTTTAAATATGCCACCTTGTTTTATCAGAAAGTGATGGAAATGATCATGTCTGAAATACTGTATAGAAAAACTATTACCTAGGAAAAGGAGGCTGAAATATTTAGCACTGAAAAGCAAGGTAATATTTGGAAGCAGCTTAGGCAAATGCCTCCCTGATTGGTTGAAATGTAATGGGGAAGGACAGCATAACAAAACTTGCAAGATTCTGTTGTTATGGTTTACTTCAGCAAAGTATATTTCTAGTCTTCCGTTGGAGTTTATTTTTGGCCTGTCTAGCAGACCTAACTATATTGTTTTACATATTATTTAAAAACACTGAAACCATTGAGGCATTTCTGAACATTCCAGTGAAAGGGTCTTGAAATATTTCATATTTCCTAGAGTGCAGATTAAAACTTACAGTCCATGTGAATTATTTCTCTGATGATTAATTTTTTAGCATGTTTGCTTTCATGAAAATAAATATTTAACAACAAAGCAAGAAAGGACAAGACTGAGGGTTTTCTTCTTCTTTTTTCATGACATACTTTTAATAGGCTACATATAACTGAATCATCTGTTTGGCATTGATTGCACAGTTGTATCAGACTGGAGTATTTATGCAGGCTTTCTGAGAATCCTGCTTCTATAGTAGTCTAACTAAATGTTAATATGGTCCAATCTGCAACTCAGGTAACAACTTGATAGTAGATTAAAACTGAACAGTCAGTCCAAATTTTGCTTATTTTTACATGCTATTATTTTATATTTTAATGCTATTATCAGTAGCATTAAAAATGTCTGCTACTATGTCTCATATATTTCTTTGGGATATATCCAATCTAATCAGGATAAATTATTTTGCCTAAGAGACTATGTAACCTTTTTTGCAAGAGAAGCTATTAAAAGCTTCCAATCTATAACCAATAAGGAGACAGGCCTATTCAGCCCTGTAGTTCATCCCCCTACTTATAAACCAAGGATGTAAAAGCTTCCACCCACAAAGGAGGAAATACTTGACATTTATTACCTCTGTTAATTGTTTCATCAGCATTCCTTTGAAAATCTTCAACTATATTGCACAAAAATCATCTGGTTGCAAATATTCAGTTTTAACTTCTGTCTTGCTACCTTTATAAATTTCATGATCTGTGTTGTATCTAATAACTCTATAATTGCCTTAGATTTCCTGATGATCAATTGTGGCTTAATATTATATACAAACTAGACCATTATGGACATTATTCAATAAATAGACCTCAATGCCTATTTTTCCTGTGTTTATTTTTATTCTGCTCTTAATATTTTCTTCCAAAGTTCCAGAAACCGTTGATATTTGTTGTTGCTTGAAACAGTTTTCTCTAGATTTGATAAAGCTGGTACTATACATTATTCTGCTGACTGCCAGCAGTTCAATTCTCACTGGTCAAGGTTGACTCAGCCTTCCATCCTTCCAAGGTCGGTAAAATGAAGACCCTGATTGTTGGGAGCAATATACTGACTTTGTAAATCCCTTAGAGAGGGCTGTAAAGCACTGTGAAGTGTCTAAGTGCTATTGCTATACAGTACAAGCACACACACATACACCCCAACAGTGATTCTTCCTTAGATAAAATCCAGAGAAATCATAGTCTAGCCTATAATCTTCCATCAAAATATTAACCAGGTCTGATTCTGTGATAGAGAAGGCCCAATTTCCCAATAAAAGTTGAAAGCATAGTGCTTAGCTTGCAAAAATGTGACCCCAGGCATAATATGGGGCAAGGCATAAAGCATAAAAAGAAATATTGTAGATAATATTGCTAAAAATGTATTGCTAAAATATATATATGTGTATGTTGAAATGCTAACTATTGCAAAGACATTGGTGTCAGAACACAAGGAATATCTTGTGATATTGTAATGTCAGATATGCTATAACTTGTAAATGGTGTAAGGTTTCCTGCCTAAGTAGGGGGTTGGACTAGAAGACATCCAAGGTCTCTTCCAACTCTGTTATTCTAAATCTAAACTTCTAAATCTAAATACTGTATAAAAAGCACTGGGTAGGAACTGGTAGTTTGAGAGAGATCCCCTTGTGTTATTTTTTCTACAGAATACAGTTTATTTTACAATCTCCACATTTGGAAGTTCAGTTTGAGCAAGGTCACATCACGCAACAGATCCCAGTATTGAGCTGGGACAACACTTGCTTAGCTTCCAAACGCTCACAAGTCAGCAAAGCGCTGTGGCTTAAGGTTGGTAATATGTATCAAAATTAACAGCAGCCTGTAGATAGAATATATTTTTAAACCATGCATGTATGCATGCATGTATGTATGTATGTATGTATAACACTAACTCATGAATACCGATAGACTAACATGTTCACGTATTCACTTAGAATGGTTCTAATTAGAGCCATATCTGGTCTGCCTGTCAAGCACTAGATAGCAAGGAAGAGATGTCTGTATCTCTTTGCTACTATCTATAGGTAGTACATTAGTTTTTGCACCCTAGTTGTAACAGGGATAACTTTAAATGTGTAATTATTATATTTTGGGGACATTCCTTTTATAATTTAATCTTTCTTTATATGCTTAAAACTATTAGTAAAGGCTATCCCAAGATATTTCGCTGCCCAAGGTGCAACATCAGCAAATGGGCATATTTCCCTAGCCTAGCCTAATTAGGCCCATAAAACAGAAGAGTCCCACAAACAATCACACATGTAATTAACATGGGATTCAAAATTAATCATCTGGTGTGCTTGCCTTATTACAGTTAATAGTAATCTGCTTTTCCCGGAAGCAAGGTGGGAGGGAAGCAGAGAAAGATCTGGTTTCATGATTTCATCTTTCAGGACTTGACAAAATAAGCAGGTAAGTCATTAAAAATCTACAGGGAAGCAATCATGCAGGATAATCAGTTTGTACAATTTATATATTACATTCTAATGAGATTTGATTACAGATAGCTTGGTTTAAGCATATATAAAAGTGACAATCTTCATTTTGGTTACTTAGGCTGCTTCTATAAAAAGTTGATCCTGGGTTGAACAACCTAGATCCTTTTTTTTCTTTCCTAGAAATTTTCTATTCTGGATTGGATTCTAAAGAATTTGAGTAGACAGAAGTTAATTGTAGGAATCAGACCTTTAGACTGCAATAATTACAGGATATTAAAAATTAATAAAAATTAAGATGTTCTTCTGAACAATTTTACTTTCATTAAAATAGTACCAGCAGATGGCAGTAATAGTTTAAACAATTTCATTGTATTCTCGATGTGAAGGTTACTTTTTCATAATAAATTGAATCAAGACCACATTTATGGAACAAGATGAGAGATGCAGCCTTTTTTTCTACCCTGTGATGTTTATTTTGCTTCTTTTGATGGTGGAGTGAAAGGAGGTTATGATCCTGTTGCCGCCAAATATTTGAATGTAAGTGTCAGGATTCCAAGTAACACCCCCAACAAAATCAAAACTCCAAGGCAGGCATTTTCCTCAAAGCTTGAATTTATTAGAGATGTCATATTGGCACATCTGGGAAAACCCAAATCTGAAGCCCCACCCAAAGTAAAGTCAAAGTTCTTTCCCCTGCATCCATATGGGCATCACATGGTCCAATCAGGTCGCTGTCCCAACTGTGGTCGACTCCCAGTCACGCCTCCCCAGGTGCAGGCTGAACATCCTTGACTCCCAAGGGAAAATATGTTGCTATGGCTATACACCAAACTCTCTCCACTACCGCCTTCCCATTCCCACCGCTTGCCTATCCACCACTGTGGCAACCCTGAAGATTCCAATTTAAAGATGGCTCCAAGGCCGACAGGAAAGTCTGAAATGCAATCTGATAGCAAAATACAATAAGTCTTCCCAATAATTTTGAAAAGATCAAGTAGGTGCTTCTCTTCCTCATATATAGTTTTTCCCTTCAAGAGGGGTTTTATTTCAGCTTCTTTTTTTTATAGGCATGTGTTTTTCCATAATAGAGTTTATTCCTATTTTTATTTGAGCGGCTTTAATTTTTTTTTAATATGCAACAGCTTGTTTCAGATTAAGCTTTTCTATTTTTGCCTCGGCTTGGCATATTGGGTCTTTCCAGGGGTGAAATGCTGCCATTTGGACCGGCTCACACGATCCTGCTGGTTTGGAGGACCGGTAGCAAAAATCCCTGGCCCTGCCCCCCCCACCACCTCTGCTGAGCCACACCATCAGCAGAGGTTTTTTTTTTACTTTTAAAAGCTGGCTTTTCTTCAGCCGAAACATGCCTTTAAAAGTAAAAAAAAGCCTTTGAGGATCCTGCCCCTCAGCTGAGATTGGCAGAGCCTTTAAACTTTTTTAAAAAAATTTAAAGTCTCCTCTGGTGATCTCACCTGAGTTCCTCATCAGCAGAACCTTACTTGTACTCTCACTTGTAGAAAACATGTTTTCTTACCTGATTACTGATGAACGCATGGCTTTTTTCCCAGCCCGGAAGCAGTTTCACTTTCAGCCCAGACTGAATCAATTGCTTAGCTAATCTATTTCCTCAGTGATCAACTAATGCTGGCTGGCCTTGCTGGCTGAGGAACTCTGGGAACTGAAGTCCACAATAAAATAAAATAAAATAATAAAATAAAATATTTGTGCAGCTTTCTGAGATTTGGTGTATTTCTGTAGTGTTTAACTACACAAAAACACAAAATCTCAGAAAGCTGTATGTGGCATTTTGTGTGTGTGTGTGTGTGTGTGTGTGTGTGTGTGTGTTGTGTTGTGTGTAAAGTGTGAAAGTTGGTTTTTGAGCTTTTTGTGGCTGTGTGAAGTGTGACTGCTTTTACATTGTGTGTGAGTCAGTTGTGTTGTGTGTGTGTAAAGTGTGAAAGTTGGTTTTTGGTACCTCTTATTGTTTTTTATACTTTTGTTTATTATTTTTATTATTTATTGTTATTGGCCACGCCCACCCAGTCATCTGACCACCAAGCCACGCCCACAGAACCGGTAGGGAAAATTTTTAGATTTCACCCCTGGGTCTTTCCATTGTATATATGATGCCTAATGTTTTAAACAGTGTCATAATATTTTCATGCAATATTTAAGGACTGAGATATTTATTAAAAAAAATAACTGCAGCATGGAACAGGTATTTTTACAAGAAACTCATATTGCTCGTGATTTTTAAAAATGAGAGAGAGAGAGAAAGAGAGAGAGAAAGATTTTCCTGGGATCTGTTGAAGCCACTCTTCCAACTTCGGAGTTACAGCCCTGAGGGCTCCTACCACCACTAGAACCACTTTGGCCTTTATTTTCTTAGTACCTCATATGTCTATATTCCATGACTGCCTACATGCTCTGATGCCGTTACAATTTTAAAATTAAAGTTGTAAAGGAAAAATCTACTTGGCTGGAGAAGAAACCGAGGTCTACAGTTGCTCCAAAGATATGATTTTCTTGTAAAATAAAATACTTGGCATTGGTTGGCTTGAGAGAACCATTCTAAAATTTCAGCAGAAAGATCCCCATCGTGTCCTGCCTGATGTCTTAAATATGCATAAAAGTTTACCCTATTAATCATAGAAGGTTGAAGAAGCTATAGAGTAAGAAGCTTCCCTCTTTAAATTACTAAAGCAGCTATAGCACATGAAGACGTCTTTTGAATTCTTTACACAGCCCTATTATATTTGCTAGTACATAATGGATATTTGCTTCTCTTTTAAAAAAATAAAATCAACTCCTATTGTAAGATTTCTAAGGGGGTATGCATTTTGACTCTGGATAGTTGCCGGTGCTTGTTCCTGTTCCAAAATAGCAAACACCTTAAAACTGATGAAAAAGAATTTGATAAAGTTGATTCTATAGCTCTCACATTTCAAACTCATTTTGAGCATCAGTATTAAACAATAAGTTTAGCCAAAATATAAAATTAATAATACTTTGAAGTAAAAGATATTCTGCCTTTCCCAATCAAGCATGGACATATGGAACATAATTCAGTGTAATTTATTTGAAATGTTTTGAGAACAGGATAAGGCTATTATGCAAAAATATTTAATCACTAATACAGTATTTTTAATAAATGAAAACCATACAATTTCTCTAACATTTTGGCAAGTATTTATCAGTTCAGTAGTTCACAACTTAAGTACACAATCCTTGGTATATTTACTGAGAAATAGTCCCACTATGTCATTTGGACTTATTCCCAGATGTTGTAAGATTGTAAAAATTGTAAGATTGCAATTTAATGTATTTTCTATTGCGTCTTTGTAACTATTACTTCCAGGCTCAGTCTGGAACATTGCATAAACCATAATCACTGGATCTGCTTCCCTTGACTGGTGAACATTTTCCAGAATAAATCAAGTTAAATAAATTACAAGATTGAAACATGATCATATTTTAATCCTATACATACAGAAATGTTCTAAACAGTGATATTGGTAATTAATACTTTTTTTAAAAAAAGAAGTAAAATAACCTACTATATACTGATTATTTTAACATAATTACTTGTGTAACAGATTGTGAAACATAAAAAAAACCTGACACCTTACTCCATTAGTTTTTCTGTAAACATAAAATGCTTGATGTATACATTTTGCCAATGTTACTGTTGAACCGAGGTTGGAGTCTATACTGTATGGAAAATAATAGTAATTATATTTCAGTGCACTAAGTTGTATATTATAGGCCCACTTATAAAAAAATCAGTAAAATATTGGATCTATTGTTCAATCCTAATTGTATTTTTTTTACTCAATTTCCCAGTTTATTGGCATTTTTCCAATTAACTGGGAAAGCTAATCAAAGAATAGCTGGACATTGCAGTTGAGTTGCTAGAATAACAGTAGTTGATACAGGCGGTTCTTAAAACAGAGAATTATAGAATGGTACAGACAGGTGCTAAAGAAGCCAATGCTTTATCGGGTGGTCTGTAATAAGAAAATATCTGAATCATGGTTTTAATCATGGCTTATTTTAATCACAATTAGCTAAGCAATTTAAACTCCTGATAAAACACATTATAAACATGAAAGTGAATTAATTAAAAAACCTGGCCTTTCTAATGTTTTCTAGTGGGGATTCTTATTCCAAATTTTTGCAAGGTTGCTAAAGTTTTCTTCACATGAATCACATTATATGTATTCTGAACTTTAATATAACAAGCATATTAAACAAGTTTCTTGCACAGAATTCATGACAGAAAGTATCTCAGTGGTGGCAACAGGATATGCTTTTGTCAAAATGAGAAAAAAGAGTCATCCTCTAATTTGTCCCTATTGTATGTTCTTATGATGTCACAAGACATCTACAAAAGGAATGGAGCTTGTGGCTTCTTATCGTTTACCACCCTTTCCCTGTCAGGCATTTCCATCTGTACCTGCAATGGAGGCTAGGAATATGAGCAATCATGGAAACTGAGAAAGAGAAGGTTTATTTGCTGCTCGCCCAACTGATTTCCCCAGGATAGGTCGATTATAATTTTTATTTATAAAATGTAAGACAAACCAAAAATGTAAAGCGAGAGCACCATTTTATATACAAACTGATATGTTACCTCAGAAAGGGCTACACAAAGCAAAACAATTCTGTTTAAATGAACTCAAAGTATTTCAGCTGTCATTTTTGATGTTTCCATGCTCTTCTAACGTTTATTGAATCTGCTTATTTCACAACACGATCATAAAAAGTTTTAGATTTTCACTACTAAGTGCCAGTTTTCAAATGATTATCGTGTATCTATGCACTTGGAGAAACCCTATTTTATTGCATTAGCCATGTTAATTGTTAACATGTGTATCTTAATGTTCACCCTAAAAATTTAAATCAATCTGTATTTAAGATTCCTGCCGACTTAGTATTTTAGTTTATCCTAAAATATAGCACTGCTTTATAAATGGTTGGACATCATTTGAGTCCTCATTATTTTTTGAACGCCATCCACTGTCCAGTACGCTACTTGTCATAGCTTATGCACCTATGCAAGTTATGTACTTAATGTCAAGTAATATACTTACGTCAAATCACCGGGTGATAAATAACTCATCAGTTTTAACTTCAGGATTTTTGAAACCTTCCTGACTTTGATACTTTAAAAATGCCATGCAGACAACTTGTGTTAAGTTGCCATTTGAAACATCAAATGTGGGCATTTTATAAACAGGGACACCTGCTATATAATATGTCTAAAACTGATAGTTTAGAAATCATGTCTACCAACAGGACGTGTGAAATATTTGGTCAAGTACCTGTCTCAGCCATTGAGACATTTACAGACTATCACAAGACTATAGTTGCCACACATTCCAAATCACACATACCGGCAGTTACAGTATTATGGTCAACAGGTACAAATATAATAGGGATTGAATTGACATTGTCACAAAAATATTAAAAAGTGCTTCTTGCTCCACATATGGAATGCAAATACGTACATATAAGACACTGAAAGCCTCTTGAAGCTTTTGTCAGACATTGCTTTCTAATTCTCTGTCATTCTCCCAAGAATCTGTCTCTTCCATGTGGTCACATTCAAGGCTGATTTCACTAGTGTCCATACTACAGTTAGATCCACTGTCTGATTGGTCCATTTGTTCAGACTTGGATTCTTGCTGGAATATACTGTTCCTACTTGATGCTATTACAGGTCTTTCCAAATCACGGACTCCATTCTCACCCGAGGCATGCAAAACCAGTTCTTTGGCTTGACGGATAGAGTTAAGCCAGAGCTGTTTATTGAAAGTATCATTTGCTTGTAATGAATGGGATTGACTTTGTGATCCATTTTTGAAGCTGATTCTAAAGAAGTTTTTAACTGGAAGAAAGGAAGCAAATCAGTATATAGAATGCTTTCTGCAGGATGATTTAAATGCTGTGTTAATTTTCATAACATTTGAGTTTGTAATTTTCCACAAAATGCCAAGGCTTTAAAACAATGGGACCTGTTATTAATAATTTAAGAACTGGGATTCTCTAGGTGCCAGCTACATGAAGGATATGTCAAAATAGCTTCTTAACAAAACAGCAAATGGATGGAATTTTAAATAAATAAAATTCTGAAATGTCAGTATCAAAATAATCTGATTCTTACTTCTCTCATTGTTGCTGAATGCACCACGTATGGATCCACCTAATCGCACCTCTCCATCTTGCAAGTCTTCCAGCATAAGATCCTTCACAGGAATGGGCTGACGATACATTTGGTAGCAGAGTTGTTCATTATGAAGAATTGCCCGAGTAATTACTAGAACTTCTTGGAAAAGAAAGACATGAAATTTCTGAGGAGAAAAGAAAAAAAGCTTGAGTCTCTTTTCTAGAATTTTCTAAATTTCTTATTTGAAAAATAACCAATTTCTCTAGAACGGTGATGGTGAACCTATGGCGCGTGCCAAAAGTGGCACACAGAGCCATCTCTCCAGGCACATGAGCCATCGCGCCAGGCGGCTGCTCTTCCGGTTGCCAGTGCACACATGCGCACCGGCCACCTGGTCTTCTGACTTCAGGCATGCACACTGGCCACTTGGTCTTCGCGCGCATGCATGCCAGAAACTGGAAGACCAGTGCGCATGTGCATGCCGGAAACCGGAAGAGCAGCCACCTGGACGCACTTGTTCACCGGCTGGCTGCTCTTACAGTTTCCAGCATGAGCACGCGTATTCCCGTTTCAGCATTTGGTGCTGAAAAGATTCACTAACACTGCTCTAGAGAAAAATTCCATATATTGTGAGAAGTTTCTGAATCTTCATGTTATGTTTTGACCAGGTCATTCTACCAGCAAGATATCTGATGAAGCACATGGCATATATGTTTATGGCATGGATCTTGTTCTTCCAATTAAGTTGGGTCTTCATGATTTGTCCTCCTTTTATGGATCTAAATGCTTATTTAAGGATGTACTGGGGTCAGGAGCCCTAAGGATATATGATGGATGGATAGATAGATGGATGGACAGATGGAAAGATGGATGGATAGACATATCACAATTCTATTAAAAGAATAATATTTTCTAACACACATTTGCTTGTTTGTTCTAAAGTCTGCTAAGTCATACTAACTAACTGTAGCCTGAAACATCCAAGAGTGTGGTTAATTTGAGCAACAATCTGTTGATGTAAAACCAGAATTCAAAGGAAAGGGAATAAAACATACCAGTATTTTTTTTAAAAAAAATAATAAATCGCTTACCGCTCCCCTGTTGTTTTTTAGTTCACCATGACAGCAAACAACACGTGACTCATCTATCAGGGAGTCCCTTTGGGTATCATCAAGATATATCAGTCTTTCTTTGTAATACTGACATTCAGATTCTCCTGTCTTTTTATTGATTTCTGCTACTATGCCTTGAACAATATTCATCTGGGGGGGAAAATAAAGAGATTATTTACAAGCAGGTCAATTTCCAAGACAGGTTGACAAATAGCTGCTAAAATGAGATCTATTGAAACTTAAGTTTTCAATATTTTTCTGGCACAGTGTTTCTCAACTTTGGCAGCTTTAAGGTGTGTGGACTTCAATTCCTAGAATTCTTCATAGGAAACACTGTTCTAGATATTACTGACAGTGGTTCAACTGAATGTGCAGGAATGACATTTGCAGGAACATCTTGATTATTATTAGAAGAAAATATTTGTAGTTCAGGGTTGAAATGAGGGGTCCTTGGTGGTCTCTGAGTTTGATTGTTTTCTTACAGATGTTTCATTACCCAAATTAGGTGACATTATCTGCTGGACAAGTGAATGAAATGTGTGCAACAACCAAGCTCAGAGAGCACCAAGGACCCTTCACTTCTTGGTAATGTTTTACAAGTAGGAATATACCATATGATAATATGTATACATCCAGTCCTTGTTCAGTGACCAAGTTCTGTTCCAGTGACCATATTGTTAAATTCAAACAATAAATAAATAAATAAATAAGTGAAATAATTGCTATCGTGTTTCTCCAAAAAGACGATCCACCTTGAAAAGAAGCCCTATCACGTTTTTGAGCGCATGCGATCAAATTAAGCCCCAGCCACAAGATTAACCCTAATTAAGACCCTGCCCACCCCTGGGTGGAGGGGATGGGGTAAAGCACACAGGTAAAAGATAAGCTGGGGGGATGGGGGGTGGAGCTGCCCTACTTACCAGGCCTTGCACACCCTGACACCTGCCTTACCTTCTTCTGCGGCCGCTTGCCACCACTCACATACTTCGCCTCAGCCTATGTGGCATCTGCAGCCGACAGCCTTCCGGCAGGCATCTGAAGACAAAACGGGCCGGGGCGATGTGTGTGAGTGGCACTAAGCGCCTGCAGAAGAAGGGGGCCAGCAGCGGGTTCCTGCTGGGTGGGGCTGTCAGTGCCACCGCTGCAAAGTAAGTCTAATAATTAAAGAAAATGGCCTAGCCGTTTTTTCGGGGGTCAAAAGAAAATAAGACCCAGTGGCTCCAGTGACGTCACCCTCCTGCTGGGTGCTCTAACAGAGCACTCCGTGTTAGAAGATTGTAAAAGTCAGTGAAACAGAAAAAAAATCACTGTTCACTGAGCTTAGCATAACCTCTGGGTGAAAGAGGTTATCAGAGTTGTGGGAAAGTGGCAGGTCTGACAGGGGGTTTGCTCTCAAGAGCGAATTTTCCTGGATTTATGACCCCACCGAATTCCACTCCCTCCAACTTCAGCACGCTCCTGTTTTTATCAGGAAAAAGGAGTGGGAATGTCGCTTCTGCTCTAAAGGACTTATTAAATTGATTGATATTCTAAGCAGACGGGAATTTCACAAGCGTTCGATCTTTGATGTAGAATCAGCACGGCAAGTACCGACTCCCTTTTTGAAACTTGAAACCTTTCTTTGTCTTTGATTAATTGACTTTTAAAATGGCGTCTGAAAGTGAAAGTAAAATTTTTTAGTACGATGAAGCAGCGTTATTTGTGGATTGTTACAAACAGAGGTTTTTTATACTGAAAGGAGGAAGGAGAGTTATTAAGTTTGAATTCCTGATTCTTTTGAAGACAGAATGGCAGCTAAACCTTTAAAGCCTTCTGGAAGAAGGGGATCTGAACCAAGTCTTGAGGAAATATTGAAAGAACAATTAAAACTTTCTGAAGATAGGCAAAAAGAGATGATGGAGAATTTTAATGCAAAAATAAGAGAAGATATTCTTATGGCAGTTCAAGGACTGAGTAAAAATTGAAGGATTGGAAGTGGAAATGCAACAGATCTCTCAGTCAAATAAGCATTTAGAAGACAAAATGAAAGGTGTTCAGAAAAAAGTGGATCAAAATGAAGATCAGGTTGTGATATTACAATATAAACTTATGGAAGGAGCTCTTAGAATTCGTGGTATGCAAGAAGAGCGAGGAGAAGACTTAAGAAAAATTATATCAGAAGCATTGGCTGAATTTATTGAAGTGGACCCCAAGAGGTAGCTTACCAAATTGATAAAATATATAGAGTTAATTCCTGGATTGCAAGACAGAGAAAGCTTCCTCGGGACATTGTGGTTTATTTTGTGAAAAGGACTATGAGAAATCAGATTCTGCAAGTTTCATATCAGACAACTTTAAAAATTGGAGAACAGGAGTTGAAGGTGTTGAAAGAGATTCCTTCAAAGATGTTAAGAGACAGGAAGGAATTTGCTTGTTTTACACAAGAACTTAAAAAACATCAGATTCAATTCAGATGGGAGGTGCCAGTTGGACTGACAGTATTCTATCAAGGAAGGAGATATAGAATTGACACTGTTTTAAAGGCAAAGGATTTTCTTTCTACAGTTTTGAAAGTCGAAATAGAAGTGATAGAAAACTTCAAGAGACTCAAGAAGGCGTGGTGATCCAAGAGCCTTTATTGCTGCCAGTATTAGAGGAACCACAAGAGCAAAGGGTGACAAGAGGAGCCCTTAAGCGTAAAGAAGAGCAACAGTCTCAAAGTAAAAGTCAGGATCCCAGTATGGAAGCTGTGGGAGGAGCTAGACGGAAGATACCGGAGGAGGAGCTTCCGTTGTCTGCTTCAAAGCTTCAGGAGGCCAGTAATGGCAAATAGAATCTTGTCATGGAATGTTAATGGCTTGAATTCAGCTCAGAAAAGAAGGAAAATATTTCACTACTTGAAACAATTTAAAATGATGTGATTTGTTTGCAAGAGACACATATAAAATTATCAGACCAAAAATATTTAATTAATTCAAAATTGGGTAACCATTTTGTTGCATCAGCTTTGGAAAAGAAGCATGGAATTGTTGTATATATCAGGAAGGATATACCAGCTAAGTTAATTGAGGCAGATATTCAAGGAAGATTTATTGCTATTGAACTGGTGATAGATGCAAAAGACTTTGCTGATAGGTATTTATGCACCTAATCAGCAACAAGAAAAGTTTTACAAAATGTTACATGAGAGGTTGACCCTCTGGGATTATAGTTCGTTTATTTTATTAGGAGACTGGAATGGAGTAATTGATACAAGAAGGATAAGAGAACCTCCTCCAAGAAGATACCTATACATGCAAAATTACCAAAATCCTTTTTTGAAATGATGGAAGACTTTGAGTTTAGAGATATATGGAGGTTACGGAATCCAGATGAGAGAGATTTTACTTTTTTTTCTGATAGGCATCAATCTTTTTCACGTATTGATTTTATTTTAATTTCTAATGACTTGCTTTCTAGGGTGAAGAAAACGAAGATATTTCCGAGGTGTTTAACTGACCATAGCCCAGTATGGATGGAATTATTACAAGGGAAAAAAGGTGGTAGAACATGGAGGTTGAATGAAAATCTGTTTAGATATGAGGATAATGTAACTTATTGTAAGAAACAGTTAAAAGAATTTTTTGATTTTAATATGTACAAAGGGACACCTATAGGAACTGTGTGGGAGGCGAGCAAAGCGTTTATTAGAGGGATATTGATTTACTTGGACAATAGGCAAAGGAATAATAAACAAAGGCAGCGAGGTATTTGGAAGAAGAAATTCAAAGGAAGCAACAGTTATTAATTCAAAACCCACAAGATCACAAACTTAAAGAGGCTATAAAAATATTACAGAGTCAATTTAATATGTTAATGGCAGACCAGGTGGCAACGAATATACAATATGCTAAACATAATACCTTTTGTAATGCAAATAAACCTGGGAGATGGTTGGCATATAATTTAAGGAAGAAACAGAAAGCACGTGTCATACAAAAAATAGAATATAAAGGTAAAGAGATATACCAACAGGATAAAATTAAAAGGCATTCTCAGAATTTTATACTGCACTATATGCAAAAGACAAAATATTGAATAGGGACATTTATGATTATTTGAAAGATTATAAGGTTAATATTCTAACATTAGAACAGAGGAGGAGCTGAATCGGCCGATAGCTACTGGAGAAATAGTGGAGGCAATTAAACAATTAAAATGGGAAAACCCTGGTACAGATGGTCTTACAGCAACTTATTATAAAAACACAGGATGAAATATTAGGCCCACTTAAAGAATTATTTAATCAGATACAATTAGGGTGGGAATACCCCCGTCATGGAAAACATCTTTTATTTCACTGATACCAAAAGAGGAGCAAGACTGCTCTAAACCTGGTAACTATAGGCCGATTTCACTTTTAAATAATGATTATAAGATTTTTGTAAAAATAATAGCAAATAGATTAATGTTAGTTTTACAACAAAGAATTCATACTGATCAATCTGGTTTTATAAAAGGGAGGCAGATGAGGAATAATGTTAGACAGATTATTAATATATTGGAATATTTGGAAAAGAAGAATACTTCAGCGGCACTTATTTTTTTGGATGCAGAGAAAGCCTTTGATCGATTGCATTGGGATTTTTTATTTAAATTAATAGAGAAAATGCAATTTGGAGACTGTTTTATTAGAATAATTAAAGCGATTTATGGAGAGCAAACAGCACAGATTATAGTAAATGGTAGTTTGACAGAAGTTATTAAGATTGCGAAAGGAACGAGACAGGGATGTCCCTTATCACCATTATTGTTTGTTTTGACTCTGGAACCATTATTGGATAAAATACGAGAATTAATGAAAATAGAGGGAATTAAGATTAGACAATATGAGTACAAAGTTAGAGCTTTTGCAGATGATGTAGTGGTTACGTTAACGAATCCTATAAATTCAAGTAGATTTTTGTTGGAAGTAATTGATAAATATGGAAAGGTATCAGGATTTAAAATAAATCAGAATAAAACAAAAGTGATAATTAAAAATATGTCTATACAACAGAAACAAAAACTAGAGGAAATGACAGGATTTGAGGTAGTAAAAGAGGTTAAATATTTAGGGGTCTATATTAGCCCATCGAACAAGAAACTTTATAAGAATAATTATGACTTGCTATGGCAAAAAGTTCAGAATGATATGAGTGGCTGGAAGAAATTGCAGTTATCCCTATTGGGAAGGATTGCGGCTATTAAAATGAATGTGTTACCTAGATTTTTGTTTCTGTTCCAGATGATACCAATAATTAAAAAGGATAAAAATTTGGAAGATTGGCAGATTGGGATTAATAAATTTATATGGCAGGGTAAAAAGGCGAGGTTAAAATGAAAATAATACAGGACTCACAGGAAAGAGGTGGTTTAAGAATGCCTAACTTTAAACTATATTATGAAGCAGTAACCCTTTCAGTAATAAGTGACTGGTTTAACTTAACAGAGGAAAGAATTTTGAATATAGAAGGTTATGACTTGTTATATGGATGGCATGCGTATTTATTTTATGAAAAAAGTGGATAGGGCTTTTAAGAATCATGTGTTGAGAAGTGCTCTTTATGGTCTGGAAAAATATTCCTATAAATTAGATTACAAGATTCCTATATGGGCGAGCCCTAGACATGCAATAGAGAATATAAATATAGAACAGAAACAGGAAATGATTACTTATAAAGAACTTTTGTATGCTGAAGGAGGTAGATTGCAATTAAAATCATTACAGGTATTAAAATGAAGAAGGAGGAATTATACTTGGTTTCAATATGGGCAAATAAGTGCTAGATGGAAAGAAGATCAAAAATTGGTATAATGCAAAGGAGGAAAATTTAATAAAGCAAATTAGAAATCAGACCCAGGAGCATATAAAGAGATTGTATAATGTGTTGCTTGAAATAGATTCGAAAAGGATTTGGTAAAGGATTGTATGATAAAATGGGCACAGAATATTCAGGAACCAATAATGTTGGAAACATGGGAGAAAATTTGGGTTAGAAATGTTAAGTTTACACAAGCACAGAATTTAAGGAAAATTTTTATAAGATGTTTTATAGATGGCACTTAGATCCCAAAAATTATCATGTATGTATCCTAATATCCAAGCGAAATGTTGGAGGTGTGATTGTGATGATGCTACATATTTTCATATTTGGTGGACTTGCAAGAAAATTAAGGTCTTTTGGATAAGAATTTGGTGGATTATTCAAAATGTACTGAAGAAGAAGATAAAGTTCTCTTGTACAGCATTAATGGTGTGCACACTCTGGTGTGCATTTTTTTCAGGTGTATGAATTTGGTCATAAATATTTTTACTGGTTAGAAAATGGTTTTTTTGCCCTTTATTACCATTGTATTTACAGGTTATCTCTAAATGTAGTAGTTGCTAAATGAATGACAGTTTAGCACATTTATTCCTTCAAGTAGACTAAATGAAGTAGCCTATACCATCAAAATCCTTTTGCACATAAACAACAGGACTTTGTCATTTTATTTTATGAAAAAAGTGGATAGGGCTTTTAAGAATCATGTGTTGAGAAGTGCTCTTTATGGTCTGGAAAAATATTCCTATAAATTAGAATACAAGATTCCTATATGGGCGAGCCCTAGACATGCAATAGAGAATATAAATATAGAACAGAAACAGGAAATGATTACTTATAAAGAACTTTTGTATGCTGAAGGAGGTAGATTGCAATTAAAATCATTACAGGTATTAAATGAAGAAGGAATTATACTTGGTTTCAATATGGGCAAATAAGTGCTAGATGGAAAGAAGATCAAAAATTGGTATAATGCAAAGGAGGAAAATTTAATAAAGCAAATTAGAAATCAGACCCTGGAGCATATAAAGAGATTGTATATTGTGTTGCTTGAAATAGATTCGGAAAGGATTTGGTAAAGGATAGTATGATAAAATGGGAACAGAATATTCAGCAACCAAGAATGTTGGAAACATGGGAGAAATTTTGGGTTTGAAATGTTAAGTTTACACAAGCACAGAATTTAAGGAAAATTTTTATAAGATGTTTTATAGATGGCACTTAGATCCCAAAAAATTATCATGTATGTATCCTAATATCCAAGCGAAATGTTGGAGGTGTGATTGTGATGATGCTACATATTTTCATATTTGGTGGACTTGCAAGAAAATTAAGGTCTTTTG
The DNA here is from genome assembly GCF_028640845.1 of Ahaetulla prasina. NCBI lineage: Eukaryota > Metazoa > Chordata > Lepidosauria > Squamata > Colubridae > Ahaetulla > Ahaetulla prasina. The sequence continues at coordinate 63,071,800 of NC_080540.1, read as the reverse complement.
AATAAGAATTTGGTGGATTATTCAAAATGTACTGAAGAAGAAGATAAAGTTCCTGCCACAATTTTTCCTTTTGGGAATTATAACGGATTGTACAGGGATTGAGACTAAATTGATTCTGAATTTAATAAAGCAAATTAGAAATCAGACCCAGGAGCATATAAAGAGATTGTATAATGTGTTGCTTGAAATAGATTCGGAAAAGGATTTGGTAAAGGATTGTATGATAAAATGGGCACAGAATATTCAGGAACCAATAATGTTGGAAACATGGGAGAAAATTTGGGTTAGAAATGTTAAGTTTACACAAGCACAGAATTTAAGGAAAATTTTTATAAGATGTTTTATAGATGGCACTTAGATCCCAAAAAATTATCATGTATGTATCCTAATATCCAAGCGAAATGTTGGAGGTGTGATTGTGATGATGCTACATATTTTCATATTTGGTGGACTTGCAAGAAAATTAAGGTCTTTTGGATAAGAATTTGGTGGATTATTCAAAATGTACTGAAGAAGAAGATAAAGTTCTCTTGTACAGCATTAATGGTGTGCACACTCTGGTGTGCATTTTTTTCAGGTGTATGAATTTGGTCATAAATATTTTTACTGGTTAGAAAATGGTTTTTTTGCCCTTTATTACCATTGTATTTACAGGTTATCTCTAAATGTAGTAGTTGCTAAATGAATGACAGTTTAGCACATTTATTCCTTCAAGTAGACTAAATGAAGTAGCCTATACCATCAAAATCCTTTTGCACATAAACAACAGGACTTTGTCATTTTATTTTCTAACTAAAACCACTAGAATTATGTGTGCTTGACCCCAAACTTGTGTTATAACTTGCTATACCCTAGTAAATAAGTATGTTTTTTAAATAAGCCTAAGTGATTAAAATTAGTCCTGCATACTTCTAGTAAAAAAGAGTTGTACTGAACTTCCATATTTTCATTAAGGGAAAAGAATTCTAAAATTTGTGGCAGCCCTAAGCACTTGAGGCCTTTGCTATTGCAACATGGCTAATATATAATTTTCTTGAAACCTTGGTCAGCCTTTGAATATTTAAGCAGTAGCATCTATTCCCAGAGGATTAAAGAAAAGTTTTGGCCTAAGTAGTTTTGGCATGCTTCTGTTTCTTAGAACTATATCTAAGAAGCAACACTATGGAGAGGAATATTTGAAGTGTGATATTTAGCCATAAATACATACACATACGCGCAGTCACAGTAAGACATGTATCATGTGTTTATCAGATTGTTTGTTTCTGCTTCAACAGTGCAACATAGAACATGGAAACCATTAATATAACCAACCAGTTTGGATTGTGGAGGTCACATAACCTGCTTTGTCAAAGGAAATAGACTACTTGATTCACTTAAAATTTTAAAAATTAAATTTAAAATTCATTAAAAAGGGGGTTTGGAGGTGGATACATCTACTGGAGCTGCCCTATCCGGAACAACACTTAGCCAACAGGGCAGAAGAAGGGACCTTAACTTTTCCACAGCCTCTAAAAACAGTACTGCTTTTCTACTTCTTCACTGCTAATATTCTTACATTAACTGTAAGTAATTTTGCATATCAAGCACCTACAGCATCACATACATACACACACTATTGTAATTCTAATCCAAGCAACTGCCTTGAGATGGATAATTCAACATTTTTTAAAAAAATAGCTCTACTTGCTACATTGTTGCTAAACACATACAGCTTCTTCAAGGTGCTGATGATCTGGATGATCATTTGGTGTGTGCCTCAAAATCTCTCTGAGTAGCAATGGATATTTCACCAGACGGCTGCGTGGAATATCAAGGAAATTCCATAAATCTAATTTACGACTGAAAGGTGATTCCAAGCAACGCTGTAGGAAGTCCTGCACTCTGTGGTCCTGTTTTTTATGGTCCAACAAAGCTTTAGCAGCCACTTGATTGCTACAGTAACTATCGTAAGAATTCAAGAACGGCAGCTAAGGAAGAAAAGAAATGAAAATAATATGTGGCAAGAGTTTTTACGTGTTCATATTCAAACATATTTAATGGCTTTAAAAATAGTTATTGCAGCTTTGTATCCAACAATGAGTTTAAAAAGTACATTTTCTGAGTAAGTCCAATATATTTGAGCTAATACAACAATGCAATCTTCCAAAGCAGATTGATATATATTACCTTAGAATGTTATATTTAAACTAAGGATTATGTATCACAAACATTGCTCATTGGCACATGCAAAGCTTATTTAAAATAGACATTTGTTAACATATGAAACCATGAAAGCAGTTTTTGAAGTGTGTTCTTTACCCTTAATCTTCTACAGTGTTAGAAAGGTGCCTTAAGTATTAAAATCAAAGATCCTTGTCTTTAAAATTTATATCTTTTCCAACTATATTAATTTTAACGCAAATATTTACAAATCCTGTTATTCATGTTTCCGTAAACATGTTTGTAATGCCAGATAAGATCGGTATTTAAAAAATAGGATCAAGAAAACATATATGAGTATTTTACATACCCAGCTCACAAGAATGTGACCAACTGATTCTGTAGATCCATCAGACTTCCTAATTTCCTTCAGTCTCCTAAGAAGATCTGATGAAAATAGAATACTGAATATTATGGGAATGAATGGAAGACTTGATTTATGAATCATTCACTGATAATGTTCATAACATGAAAAGCCAGGCTTAGCAGAGAATGTAACACTGGTTTTTCCTCTACAATAGACTAGGCTTTTGAACTTTTGTATGACTCAAACATACTGGGTTTCCCTATATTTTGGCTAAACAACAGAAAAGACTTAAAAACTTAAACTTAAAGACTTGAGATCCATCCCACCCCTAAAAGGATCTAACGGTTAAGAATGCAATGATGAAGCAGTTAAAGCAGTTAAAGGCCGTGGTGGCTCAGGCTGTAAGATAGCCTGTTATTAAAACACAGCAGCCTGCAATTACTGCAGGCTCGAATCCCACCAGGCCCAAGGTTGACTCAGCCTTCCATCCTTTATAAGGTAGGTAAAATGAGGACCCAGATTGTTGGGGGGGGGCAATAAGTTGATTTTGTAAATATACAAATAGAATGAGACTATTGCCTTACACACTGTAAGCCGCCCTGAGTCTTCGGAGAAGGGCGGGATATAAATGTAAATTAAAAAAAAAAAAAAAGCAAACCTCTTTAACACATCTTCGGCTCAATCTTTGTAAACAGCAATGACTCATGCCCAACATTCCCCAGTTGTACCAATAATGATCACAACGATCTAACACAAATAGAGTTCACAGAAGATAATGTTGAAAAGGCACTATGTAGACTGAAACCATCTCTATCTATTGGACCTGATGGACTATGTGCATACTTCTTAAAAAAGCTTAAAAAAGGCAGCGTTCTAGGACCAACACTCTTCATATTATACATAAACGACCTCTGTGACCATATTATAAGTAACTGTGTTCTCTTCGCCGATGATGTTAAACTATTTAACACTACCAACAATGCGGCTACCCTTCAAAAAGACCTTGACTTTGTGTCGGAATGGTCAAAAATTTGGCAACTCCAAATCTCAACCAACAAATGCTGTGTCTTAAACATTGGAAAAACGTATCAGAACACTAAATACAAGCTAGATGGACATGACCTTGTAGATGACCCTCACTCTGTCAAAGACCTTGGAGTTCTCATATCAAATGATCTAAGTGCCAAAGCCCATTGCAACTACATCGCCAAAAAGGCATTAAGAGTTGTAAACCTAATCTTGTGTAGGTTCTTCTCCGGAAAGATTACACTACTAATCAGAGCACACAAAACATTTGCTAGACCAATTCTTGATTACAGCTCATCTGTCTGGAACCCACCCTGCAAATCAGACATTAATACAATTGAGCGTGTCCAGAAATATTTCAGAAGAAGAATCCTCCACTCCTCTGATCACAACAAAATACCTTATGCCACCAGACTTGAAATTCTGAGTTTAGAAAATTTAGAACTACGCCGCCTTTGGCATGACCTGACCATAACTCATAAAATCATCTGCTGCAATGTCCTTCCTGTCGAAGACTACTTCAGGTTCAACCACAACAATACATGATCACACAATAGATTCAAACTTAAAGTGAACCGCTCCAATCTTGATTGTAGAAAATATGACTTCAGTAACAGAGTTGTTAATGCCTGGAATGCACTACCTGACTCCGTGGTCTCATCCCAAAATCCCCAAAGCTTTAACCTAAGGCTGTCTACTGTTGACCTCACCCCATTCCTAAGAGGTCTGTAAGAGGCGTACATAAGAGCACCAGCATGCCTACAGTTCCTGTCCTAAAGTTCCCTTTGGTTGTATTCATTTTGTGTGTTTATCTTATGCTTATACTTATATATATTGTTTAGTATGTGTTTGACAAAATAAATAAATAAATAAAAAAGGGAAACTTGTCAATTTAGTATTGGTTTCTACTAATAAAAACTTTGCAGAATGACATTAAAGCCCCTATCATTTTTATAAGAAAGTTAGTCAAGTGGCTATCCATGTTTCATGCAACATGCCTAATTGTTTTTTCATATATCCGTTTTAACAGCTGCATTGACAGTTTCAGTTTTGATCAGAGCAGAATGATTTGTAGCTCTTATTACAAAACATTTCCACATTTAAGCATCCAGCCCACCTTCTAAAGATGAGATGACAGTCAGAAAAAGCAAAACAACCAATAGTATGACCCCCACTTCAGAAATGACCCTTTTGCAACAATATTAAGCCTTTCTTCTAATATTGCTGCTTAATTTGGAACCAGAGTCCCTCCCTTCATAGCACCCTTTAAAAAAAAGAACAGCAATTTCAGGAAGTCCTAAAAGCTCAACAGAGAGAAAAAAACAAAGACACAATACCATAATTTTACAAATCTGAATAAGCTGAAATAATCAGCTATGTAAAATATAGCTGGAAACTTTTGGTGGGTACTCCAAAATTATTATTATTATTATGGGGTGGTGGTGATGGACAATTTGGTTTTACTAGGAATACTCAATTCTATAATGAAAACTTGACAGATTCCAACCAATTCCAAGGTAAAGTCCTCTCCATAAATATAAACCTACACAAATATTATAGAAAAATTTAAATACTGGACATTGTTGCGTATTTCAGCTCATAGATTTTGCATGCACTCTAAAATTGTATACAACCATTTCTCCAATATACTGAATGCAAGAAATTATACCTTCGTGAAGAGGAATTAAAGAATCTAGTGTTCCAAAAATTTGATTTAATTCTTGTTCAGACATTATGGATAGTTTAAGCATTGGATCATGGTACGCCTGTGCAAAGACAGAAAAGCCATACAATAAACAAATATTTGAACTCTCTTATTAGTGACCATATTTATGCTCTGGCTTCTATATTCAAATTTTGTCTTCATTAGCATTGGTCAAAGAAACAGTATTAACAAGATTCAGATAGAATATGTAAGCATGCAAGTACCTTCTTTGCTAACTTTAAGTCTTCAATCAAGTCTTCTTCTCCTTGTGAAAGTTCAAATATTGCCTGTAATTTTGAAAACAATTGGGAAAAGAAAGTGATATTTTAATAAAATAAATAAGCAAATGTGCTATTCCAAAATAAATAGAAAAATTGAAATAAGGCTAAAGACATAATTTTTATCATCCAAAGATGATAAAACCAACAGATTAAGTAGTTATTCTGTTTTTTTATGTATAAATTATATTCCAGTCTGCAGTTTTTATGTTAACAACATTTAGTTCTATGACTAATTATATAGTCCATTTTCCTACATCAGGAAAAGTTATAAAGCAATGGATGCTAGTATAACAGTTTCTGACTTTCAGTTAGCATGCTTCTTTATTAGAAAATACTATTTTTACATCAGTGTTCATTTTGTCCATTTCCTTATATGTTGCTTAAAATATTCAGTTATTATAGTCTTTCTTTCTCTTTCTTTCTTTCTTTCTTTCTTTCTTTCTTTTTCTTTCTTTCCTTTCTTCTTCTTCTTCTTCTCTCTCTCACTATCAAGTTTTTTCAGTGGTGTACAATAAAATATCATTATCCTCTTAAGTGTGTGTAGAGAACCTGCTGTTGTTCTTGCTTTAGTTCTGGAGCACTCAATTTAACAGATTAAGACAATAAATTTTTGGCAATTAGACCCTCTAAGGAACTGGCATCAGAATTCAGCATCAGTTTGTGAGCACAACTGGCCAAAGAGCCAATAGCTGTTAGAGAAACTAAGAAATGTTGTGTGCCATTTGCACAGATTGTGTTACTGTAATTCGTAACCAGTAATCAGGGAATGTGCACAGACCACTACATATAAAGCTAAAAAACAGATTTTTCCCTCCCTTTTCATTCTGCTCAAAGGAGCAGGGGACAAATGAGAAGACCTTGCTTCTTTTTGTCTTTTACAGGTAGCCCTCAACTTACAACCATAACTGAGCCCAACATTTCCATTGCTAAAGTAAGGCAATGGTTAAGTGATCCATTTATGACCATTTTTGCCACAGTTGTTAAATGAATTGCTGCAGTTGTTAAATGAATCATGCGGTCATTAAACAAATTTAGCTTCCCCCTCACTTTGCTTGTTGGAAGCCAGCTGGGAAAGTTATAAATGGTGATCACATGACCCTGGGACAGTGCAACTGTCATAAATATGCCAGTTACCACTTGCTGGAATTTTGTTCATGTGACCATGGGGATGCTACAATGGTCGTAAGTGTGAAAAACAGTCATAAGTCACTTTTTTCAATGCTGCTGTAACTTTGAACGGTCACTAAACAAATGGCTGCAAGACAAGGACTACCTGTATCTTGTATGTTTCCACTTCCTTAAATTTTAAGTGCATCATTGGTCCTACTATCGGTTTCAGGACAAATTGATGGGTGCAAATTATATTGTTTCCTTGAAATAAATCGGTGCACATTGTATCTTCTTGTCCTTTAAAAAGTATATTTTTATAGTTTCAAAATCATTTAAAAGAGGAGGGAGAATTGTTCAAATGTCATTCTGTTTGTTGCCATTACTTTACTCATGACTTGTTTCAAGAGATAGTTATGCTTAAGGTTCTTGGAGTGCACAATGGCCTTGCGTGGGGGTTTGTGGCAAAACAAATTGACTCATTTTATTTCCAGATGAGACCCAGTCTATTTGTATAAAAACAAGAAAAGCTGCTACTTTAAGCATGAATGCTTGGAATATCAAATAAAATGCCTTGTGTCTGATTAAACATTCACTAGATCATTCTAAATGAACAGCTCAAAGGCTAATCAATTTACAACATCAAGAGACTGGAATGAAAAAAATAATTAGTACCACATGCCTGATAGGCAATGAATACTTTAAGGCAAGAAGATAAAGGGTTCCAATAATATTTATTTGAGCCAGCTCTGTGTTAACAATGATAAAATATTATTTCTTGCTTCATTAAGCTGCAGTTCTGTTAGCATACAATATGTAGGCTGTAATAATCTGGACAAGCATTAGATGATAGCAAAGTGTTAAGAGTGTTCTTATCTTTTGGTTCCCCATTTACTGGGTCACCTGGATTTTTCAGTCCACATCTGGCATGTCTTCTCTTTATAGAATATTCACATATTCATGAACCTCATGATGTGACATTCATTTCAGAAATATATTAGTCTCCATCTGATTGCTAATAAAATTTCTGGATTGATTATCTGATAATGTTTTAATAAATTGTAAATTTTCATTGTATTGTCTCCAACAATTCTTGCCAATATAATCCTAAATATAGCCCTTCAATTGTAAAAATGTTTAACACTTTGATCTTATTCTCATGACACAAATATCAAGGCCATGGAAGGAGTGTAAGCATGTCACTCATGCATTCCAAAACTGATTTAACATGAGTAACAGAATAACAGAAGTTAACAGGTTAAATTCAGCCTCAAACAGAACCATTTTTTGTTGTTAAGCTAAATCTTCTATGTTATGTTATGTTATCTTCTATGTTATGCAAATTATTTATCAGAAGGTTAAGCATTCCTTCAAATGTCTAAAGAGGCTTTGTGAAAATGGGACTTCTCTAGATAATAATGCTGTAGTTGTTGTAGTTTTCATCTGACCCTTAATCAGAAGGCTGGAAAAGGGGCAGAAACCAGGGTAGTGATGTATATTATTCACGTGTACCTGACTCTGAGGGGTGCTCTCTCAGTCATGAAATCATTTTTTTCCCAACTCTGGAGTGGGAAGTGGGTAGGAAAGCAGACATGGAAAGGGAAGTAGCAGTAACAATTGGATGGCTAATGGAGCCATGTGCTAGGAGAGCAAATTTAAAGGCTGGTAAATGTGTGTTGTGCTAACATCTTGAGAGCTGCATATGTTCAGGAAGGAGACCTTCTTACCTCATAATTATTGTCTAAGTAGCCCTTCTAGAACTAAGACAGGAAGCAAAATGTGCAACTATAATTTTGCCATTTGTTCCTGCCTTTCAATATTCTTAATCAATGGAAAAACATTTGTAGCAACAATTCACACTGGCTGAGTTCACACATAGAAAGGCTACAATGTTCTTTGTTTGCTTTTAACTTAACATGCTATAGTTACCCAGTCATTGTGGTTTCTAAAACACAGTTTACAGCTTAGTACACAATAGGTTCCAATCACTTTCCTTGTTCATTTGACTACTGCTCTATTTAAAAACAAATCAGAAATCCAGATGAATCTTTTCTTCCTATTTGTAAACTCCACTTACCCCTCAAATTATAGCTACATGAGGAAAATATCTGGGTAGCAGCAATAGAAAGGAGATAGAAAAGCCATAGAATGAGGTGATGTATTTTTAAAAATGGTTCTGTCATTATATTCAGGCTTTCTTCCTTAATCCAGAATTGTTCTGCCATTACATTGCTACTTGCAGAGGATTCTCTTCCGGCATTAATGGCCAGTTGGCTTTTGAATACAAAACAGAGGTGGGAAATTATTCCACTGTAGTATAAGCAAAATAGACAGAGCTCTGTAGCAGGAGCAGGAGATGCTGCGAGAGTCACTTTTACAGACTGGAAGTAACAATGTATTAATAGTTCTTAGCAGCATCAGAGTACACTCAAAAGATATATGATATATAGAGTTCTTAGTGCTCTTTGAGCTTAATTGTTTGCTTGTAGACATTTCATTATCCAGTTAGGTAACATCTTCAGTGTACTGCTTAATGGAGTAATGAAACATCTATAATCAAACAACCATGCTGAAAAAGCACCAAGTCTCCACAGTTCAACCCTGAACTGTATATATTCTCTTCTATAGATGTGTGACAGTTCTGTTACTGCCCTAAGTGCAAAAAAAGAGAATATATTTGCAGAGAGCGAACTTACTGTACAGAGACAGGTACACATTAACTTTTACCTCTAAAATCCCATTTCAGAAAAAAAAGAATCTCAAAGGCAATGTAAATAAGCAAACCTCTTGACGCTTAATTTCTTTGGATGTGAGCATCTGATTGACACAAACATCAAAAGTCTCACTCCAGAGTTTACTGTCTCGTCGCTTGGTGCTAGCAGACGGTACATTTTTCAGCCAGGAACGGGATGCCAGTAGATCAGATCGACTGTCATTACGAAAACTGATAGAACGCTAGGAAAAAGGAAACTATCATTACTACTTAGTTAACTTTTGATTTATACTACTAGTGCAGAAGCTGAAAGAAACTTGGTTGCTGATTTTGGACCAGCCTAGCTCACAGATGTCATGGCAATAACACTGGGTAGGAATCCATATACTACTTTGGTATTTTTGGAGGAAAATTATAATAAATAGCAATTTATTTTTGAAAACATATCCACAACTAAATTTTGTCAAAGCAGAAAATTGATAAACTTGAATACGTAACCTGGGGAAACCCTACAATTTACTGCAAATGAAGTTTTAAATGGGAATTTACCACTGTAAGCATAATGCATGTATATTTTTTATTCAGCAACTCAAATGGGAGTCTCCATAATTACTGTAAATATGGCATTTTATATTCATTGGTCGCTCATGTACATATTTTAAAAAGAATTATACATAAAACATGTTGTTTTATGTACTTAGGCAGTATCTTAAAAGGAATTTTGCAAAAAAGAATTATATAGTGCTACTATCATCAAACTACATTCCTTTATCCCTTTATTCATCCCATAGCACTAGAGTGACTTGCAGCAAGAGGGATCCAACTGACATTTACTCTAAGTAACTGAATTTCAGGCAAGAATATAGATGTAATAAGATGTGTTAAGAAGTGTGGTTCCAATTTCACTTGAAAAGTTTTAGAGTATATCCTGAGGAGAATTTTTGCAAACCTATGTGAGGCAAAATAGATTATGCTAATTTAGCACTTAAAAGATAGGTGCATGGTACTATAACAGTGCCAGGCGTAACCTCCTTGGATAAGACAACCCATTGCAGCAATATTGTTAAAATAATCTCTTTAGTAGATGTAATGTTCACTGCTAACAGCTTTTATGTAGATGCTGTCTGTCTGTATGGAGGGAGGTTTCTAAGCAAGGGACACTGGCTTCAACTAATTCAGCTTCAAACCATTTAAAGTTTTTAAATTAAACAATAGCACTTTGAATTTGGCTTGGAACCAAATTTACAGTTGATGAAGTTTGCTGAAATATAATTGAAGGAAGTACAAGCAGCCAAAAATCTGATTGTTCCAGTCTTCTCAAATTGAAGCTTCTAGATTATATTTTCAGAAGTCTTAATATGATTAGTGGGTTACTCCAGTACTCTTTTAGTAAGCAAGGTAAACTCAATGTCACAAAGGCAATCTGGTTTTAGCAGTCCAAGTGTTGAATTCAGGAGCATCTCCAAAGCTCCAACCATATTTTTTTTTGGGTGGGGGGGAATCCACTCTGAAGCAATTCGATAGATTTCTCTAAATTAAAGAAAAATTGGGGAAATATGCACCTACAGAATTGTATAAAATAAAGATGCTAATACTAAGGTAAAAGATCTGATAAATTACTAGCAGGGAACTCAGTGGAGAAACCATGACTAATAATGGTGAGAGCTAAGAATGTTTCATGATGTCTGTTAAGAATCAAGAAAGATATGGATCAGCCCATCAGGATACAGAGTCTTTGGCTAAGTCAAACCCAAAGTTTTTTATTGTCTCATTGATACAAAAGAGCCTACCGAAAGTGGAGGAGAAAGAGGGATGAGATATTGATATTAAAAGATTCTTTTCCTGATGTGGAGAGATTATATAAGCTATCTATTAGTTGGCTCTTTTACTACCAAGGTTGACTTTGGTAAGAAAGCTGTTATGGAAGTTACAGTACATCGTGACCAGTAGTGAGTTTCAAATCCCGTCGCTACCGGTTCGCTCGTATTGATCCAGGGCGAACCGGTAGCAACCCACCACTGATCATGACCATATGCTTCGCAATGATTTTATAACTCTATTCAGGTCCCAAAGGTGGTTTTTCAGGAGGCAACTGGAATTTGTTTTTTCTTTGAAGATGTTTTGCTTCTCATCCAAGAAGCTTCTTCAGCTCTGAATGGATGGTGGAGAATGGAAGGATTTATATTACTTGCAGACAACTGGTCATTTGCATCCTTTCTGAGGGTCGTTGAACCACTTGGTGGTTGATCTGTATCCTCAGGGTCACCTGAATAGTGCTCCTGGTTCCTATAGTCTGCACTTTTTTCTCTGGAAATCTATTTCTACTCCCACACCATTCAAAGGGTGTTCATCCCAAATTGCATAGCTAAAAGTCTGTAGAGAGTCATCCAGGTCATGGTTGTCCCAAAGGTTCTTTTTCAGGAGGCAACTGAACTTTCTTGTTTTTTCTTTGAAGATGTTTCGCTTCTCACCCAAGAAGCTTCTTCAGCTCTGACTGGTGGGGAATGGAAGGAGTTTGAATCCCTAGTATAGGTCTCCTGCGTGAGTAGGGGGTTGGACAAGATGACCTCCAAGGTCCTTTCCAACTCTATTACTGTTACCTGATTTCATTCATTCAGAATCCGGCATTATTATGAAAAGAGATGCATAGAGTACAATAATAAAATTTAGCAACCTTTAATTCACTTTTCACTCTGAGCAACAAGAACTAATTAGTCATCTTTCTCTCTGGGTAATATTTTTATTAGAAGTAAAATATTAAGGTTGCTTCAAGTCAGAAGACTTCTGATGTTTCTCATACATTGCTCTTTCACTGGAAACCACAAGAGGAACTGCAATTTATTTTTGACTTCAGTCTCACCTTTTTTTGGTATATATCTAATTATTTTTCTCCCAAAGGACTCAGGGCGGTTCACAGGCATATAAAACATCAATATACAAATTAAAATAATCATTAAAAACTTATTCTACTGCCCAATTAATTAAAATAAAAATATAGATATTAAAATCAATTTAAAACCCTCTAAATTTAAAATCTAAAAACTAAGCCAGTCCTGCACAGATGAATAAATGTGTCTTGAGCTCATGACGGAAGGTTCAAGGTCCGGAAGTTGACGGAGTCCTGGGGAGTTCGCTCCAGAGGGCGGAGCCCCACAGAGAAGGCCCTTCCCTGGGCGCCGCCAGACGACACTGCCTAGCTGACGGCACCCTGAGGAGTCCCTCTGTGAGAGCGCACGGGTCGGTGAGAGGTATCTGGTCGCAGTAGGCGGTCCCAGATAACCCGGCCCTATGCCATGGAGCGCTTTAAAGGTGGTCACCAAAACCTTGAAGCGCACCCGGAAAGCCACAGGTAGCCAGTGCAGACTGCGCAGGATAGGTGTTATACGGGAGCCACGAGGGGCTCCATCTATCACCCGCGCAGCCGCGTTCTGGACTAACTGTAGCCTCCGGATGCCCTTCAAGGGAAGCCCCATGTAGAGAGCGTTGCAGTAATCCAGGCGAGACGTCACGAGGGCGTGAGTGACCGTGCATAGGGCCTCCCGGTCCAGAAAGGGGCGCAACTGGCGCACCAGGCGAACCTGGTAGAACGCTCTCCTGGAGACGGCTGTCAAATGATCTTCTAGAGACAGCCGTTCATCCAGGAGGACGCCTAAGTTGCGCACCCTCTCCATCGGGGCCAATGACTCGCCACCGATGGTCAGCCGCGGATTTAGCTGACTGTACCGGGACGCCGGCATCCACAGCCACTCTGTCTTGGAGGGATTGAGCTTGAGCCTGTTTCTCCCCATCCAGATCCGTACGGCCTCCAGACACCGGGACAGCACTGATGGCTTCGCTGGGGTGGTCCGTGGAAAAGTACAGCTGGGTGTCATCCGCACAGCTGGTACCTCACACCGAACCCACTGATGATCTCACCCAGCGGCTTCATATAGATGTTGAACAGAAGGCGAGAGGATCGATCCCGCGGCACCCCACAAGTGAGGCGCCCGGGCCGACCTCTGCCCCTGTCAACACCGACTGCGACCGGTCGGAGAGATAGGAGGAGAACCACCGATAAACGGTGCCTCCCACTCCCAATCCTCCAACCGCGCAGCAGGATACCATGGTCGATGGTATCGAAAGCCGCTGAGAGGTCTAATAGGACCAGGGCAGAGGAACAACCCCTATCCCTGGCCCTCCAGAGATCATCCACCAACGCGACCAAAGCCGCTCCGTGCTGTAACCGGGTCGGAAACCGACTGGAACGGGTCTAGATAGACAGTTTCATCCAGGTGCAAGGGAAACTGATATGCCACCATATTTCTACAACCTTCGCCGTGAAGCGAAGGTTGGAGACCGACGATAATTACCTAAAACAGCCGGGTCCAGGGAAGGCTTCTTGAGGAGGGCCTCACCACCGCCTCTTTCAAGGCGGCCGGAAAGACACCTCCACCAAAGAAGCGCCAGAATCGCCTGAGCCAGCCTCGTGTCACCTCCTGCGTGGCCAGCACCAACCAGGAGGCACGGGTCCAGTAAACACGTGGTGGCATTCAGCCTCCCAACAACCTGTCCATGTCCTCGGAGCGACAGGGTCAAACTCATCCCATAAAATGTCACCAAGACCACCTCAGCCGCCTCACCAGATCACCGCAATCTTGGTCCAAACCATCCCGGTTGAACGATTTTATCGTATAGATAACCGTTAAACTCCTCAGCACGTCCCTGTAACGGGTCATCCCGCTCCCCCTGGTGTAGGAGGGAGCGGGTCACCCGAAACAGGGCGGCTGGGCGGTTATCTGCCGATGCAATGAGGGGGGGGGCGGAGCTACGCCTCGCCTCCCTCATTGCCACTAGGTAAGCCCTAGTATAGGACTTCACTAGTGTCCGATCAGCTTCTGAACGGCTAGACCTCCAGGAACTCTCTAGGCGTCTTCTCCGGCGCTTCATCCCTCTCAGCTCCTCAGAGAACCAAGGAGCCGGTTGGGACCTGCGCCGGGTCAGAGGCCGCAAAGGCACGACCCGGTCTAAGGGCCTCGCCCGCTCCCAGGCCGCAACAAGTTCCTCAGCCGAGCCGTGAGCCAGACCCTCAGGAAATGGCCCAAGCTCCGTCCGAACCCTCCGGTCCATCAGGCGCCTGGGACGGAACCAACGTGTCGGCTCCGTCTCCCCGCGGCGGTGAATGGCGGTCAGAAAGTCCAGACGAAGAAGAGAGTGATCTGACCATGACAAAGGTTCAATGACTATTTCCTTTAAGTCCAGATCTCTCAACCACTGACCAGAGACAAAAATCAGGTCCAGGGTGCCACCCCCAATGTGAGTAGGGCCATCAATTACTTGGGTCAGGTCCAAGGCCGTCATGGAAGATGAACTCCCGAGCTGCCGTCGATGACGAGCCGGACGATGGCAGTTAAAGTCCCCATGACTAAAAGTCTGGGGGTCACAACTGCCACCCCGGCCAGCACCTCCAGGAGCTCGGGCAGGGCAGCTGTCACGCAGCAAGGAGCCAGGTACGTGATCAGCAAACCCATCTGGCACCTATGGCCCCATCTCACAAAGAGGGATTCGCACCCGCAATCTGAGGTACAGTGGTCTCCTCGGCTCTAGACTTTCTAATCACAACCGCCACCCCCACCCCTACCCTGGGCCTCGGCTGATGGAATGCACGGAAACCCGCGGGCACATCTCAACAAGGCACACCCCTTCCGTGCCCAGCCAGGTTTCCGTAACGCCTATAAGGACCGCAGCGCCCCCCTGAATAAGGTCGTATACTAGGGGGGCCTTATTAACTACGGACCGTGCGTTGCATAACATCAGCCAAGGCCCAGGCTCTGGGGTCTTGACCATCCGGGAACGGGAAAAGGACGGGATCGGGCGCGACCGCTTGTAAACATCGGGTGCGCGCCCCAAAACGATATGATCCTCCCTTCCGCCATATCTGCCCCTCTCACTTACCGTGGGAATCAGGCCGCCTCACCAACAGGAACGCAATCTCCCCTAACCTCCGAACCTATTAAAAACCGTCACGAGCAAGCGCAAGGACTGGCTCCTCCCGACGGGCTACCCCAACGCCCGCCTTAACCCTCCCACCCCTTAAAAAGCCCTATCTAAAACCCCACAGGCTCTTTTTCGATGCCACCTCTGTGGGTCCCAAGACCCGTCATTGAGGCCGGCCCTTGATAATGCGGCGGGCCATTCCTGCGTAGGCGGGCAATTTCGCAGGCGCAAGAGTTCCAAGGCAGAATATCGCATAAATAAATAAGTTAAAAGCATACACAGGAGAGAGCAGACGACGTGAAGTAGCAAAGTAATGTCTGGGGTGGCAAGGTGTAATGCCAAGTCCGAGTGGATACCCATCTGCCAAATGTCTTCAGATGGTGGCTGGCTTAAAGCTGATACAAGATGGTATAAGTCGCAGATGCAGTCTGGTAGTAAAAGTTATTGTGGTTCATGAAAAGCTCAGTCCTAAAATCCGTCCTAATAGGGTGGTATTCATCTCCTGCTCGTGGCGCCACCGATATTTCCAGAGCGGATGTTTCCTCATAAGATGTTGCAGAGTAGGGCCCCAATACCCATTCGGTCTCCAATCACCTTCCCGGACAGTCCCAAAATGACCATCAGCCAGCCATATAAGATGCAAGGTGACAAATGCAGCTGGCCCATGATTGCAGATGACAATGCAACTCCCAGTCCGAGAAGAAGCAGGCCCGCTAGGCCTAACCAGGCCAAACTGGGCCAGGATACCTCCGTGGGGCCACAAGAGGGATCTATCACAGCCCTCCACCCTAGGCCCTAGAGCCTAGGCCCCTCCGCCAAGTCCAAAGGGGGGTCAGGGGAAATCAAGAAGAGCTGAGAGCCCAGAAGACATCCAAGACGCCAGATGCCAGAGAAGCGATGAAACGATGAAACGATGAAACGGGGAAACCCAGCTGCGGCTTCCCCAACCACCAAATCCAAGCCGCAGCCTCGTCAGAGCCCAGAGGCCGCCATCCGCTCGCCCATCCCCGGCCTCGTCCCGCAGCCGGGGTCCAAAGAGGCTCCCAGACCTCTCCCGGCTGCCCGAGATGACATACGGATCTGGGGCGAAACCGCTCGGCAGGCCCTCTGGGTACCGCCCTTCCTCCAGGCCTCGCTGTTTCCTTCCTCGGCTCCCGCCCGGCCGAATAATAAAATGGCCGCCGTTCGCAGCCCCGCCCTTTCCCGGCTTCGGTCCCGGCAGCCGTGAGTCCAAGGAGGTCCCAAGACCCCTCTCACGGCTGCTCAGATGGTGCTACACCTAACCGGGGGGCGCAGGCTGCTCAGCAGACCGCCTGGGCGTCGCCATCCCCCACTTCACCAGATCGTCGTCCTCCCGATCTCCCGGTTATGCAGCCATCTTGCGCATGCGCAGAGCCCTGAACTTTCTTGTTTTTTCTTTGAAGATGTTTCGCTTCTCACCCAAGAAGCTTCTTCAGCTCTGACTGGTGGGGAATGGAAGGAGTTTGAATCTCTAGTATAGGTCTCCTGCGTGAGTAGGGGGTTGGACAAGATGACCTCCAAGGTCCTTTCCAACTCTATTACTGTTACCTGATTTCATTCATTCAGAATCCGGCATTATTATGAAAAGAGATGCATAGAGTACAATAATAAAATTTAGCAACCTTTAATTCACTTTTCACTCTGAGCAACAAGAACTAATTAGTCATCTTTCTCTCTGGGTAATATTTTTATTAGAAGTAAAATATTAAGGTTGCTTCAAGCCAGAAGACTTCTGATGTTTCTCATACATTGCTCTTTCACTGGAAACCACAAGAGGAACTGCAATTTATTTTTGACTTCAGTCTCACCTTTTTTTGGTATATATCTAATTATTTTTTGTCCACATCGATCAGTACAAATAAAGACACTGTATTTCAGAAAATTATTTTTATTGAAGCAACAATAGCCATTTGGGCATGTGTTTCAGAGTCAAAAGCTACATGTTGGTGCTTTCTCCCATCTCCACTCTCACTTTTAAACCAGAAATAGTGCCAGACTTCTTTGGATGCCTGCTACACTCCTATAAATCTTTGATGTAGATGCATGACATGAATCAGAGATCCTAATTATTTTTGGATAGCAGGACATCTAGAATTTATTAAAGATTTTCTAAAATACTGTATTTTTCAGAGTATAAGATGCACCTTCCCCCTCCCAAAAAAGAGGGTAAAAATCTAGGTGTGTCTTATACTCTGAATGCAGTCCCATTCAGCCTCTCAAACAGAGGTTTCAGAGGCTTAAAAAAGCCTCAGAAACGAAGCTTCAGAAAAAAAGCCTCCAAACAGAGCTTCAGAAAAAAAACCTCAGAAACAGAGCTTCAGAAAAAAGGCTCTGAAGCTCTGTTTTGGAGGCTTTCAGAGGCAGAAAAAAAAGTTTTTTCTGAAACAGAGTTTCAGAAGTTTCAGAGGCAGGAAAAAAAAGCTCTGAAACAGAGGTTTCAGAGGCTGAAAAAAAACAAGGCACAGAGCTCACAACCAACGAACCTGTTCACTCACAAGTGGATTCACCTCTAATAAAATATGTCCTAAGAATATTTGGATTATATGTTGGTTCCAGAAACAATTTTTAAGTAAAAAATATGTTTAAGCCTGCTGCTTTCCATCTAATTTTATTTCTTTATTTAAAGAATCTAAATCAAATGAAATAATGAGGCATGGATCTTGTAGGTTCCAGAGGAGATATCTGCAGGCACAGTAATACAGTGGGGATCCAGTTTCTAGATCTGATCCTTTGCAGCATGTTATAAAGTTTAAAAGGCTGAGCCTAGAGTAATTTGTATCTTTAAAAGTCAGTAACAATATGTATTGACTTACTCTATAGCCGTTATTTGGGTGAGACGATTTCCAAATCAGATTACAGACTGGACGGCTTCTGAAAACACTGCTTCTTTCTTAAACTAAGAAATTTACAGTGGAATGAAATGAATATGAATTGCTTCATATTTATACTGTCTGACTATTTGGTAATCTTAACGGTCCGTTTTTTCTCTCCTCAAAAAGATGCTACACAAAAGCAGCTACTTAGTTATATAATCAATATTGATCTGCTTTCATGTATAATTTAACCTTCAAATTATCAAAGCATCAATATATTCATTTTCATGCAGTCTGTACAAGTGTAAACAGATGACTGGATCTTGAGTCATTAAAATCATAATTATTTTGCCTTGAATTTGCATGTTTAAATACATATTTGAAAACTGAGTAGAGTGCAGCAACTGAAAAATCTGTTCATGCAGCATCAATACAAATGTCTATTTAAAATTAAAGCAGAATTATCAAAATAATTCTACCTGTACATTTAAATATTTCAATTATTACACTTTCCTATAAAAGTTACATTTTGGGCTAAAAAAATCTCCCAATTGAATATTTTACATAACTATTGATGAGAAATTAAAATACAATGATATTTTACAATGATATTAAGTTTTATGCTCATTTTTCTCAGAAAAAAAGCCTCCAAACAGAGCTTCAGAAAAAAAAACCTCAGAAACAGAGCTTCAGAAAAAAGGCTCTGAAGCTCTGTTTTGGAGGCTTTCAGAGGCAGAAAAAAAAGTTTTTTCTGAAACAGAGTTTCAGAAGTTTCAGAGGCAGGAAAAAAAAGCTCTGAAACAGAGGTTTCAGAGGCTGAAAAAAAACAAGGCACAGAGCTCACAACCAACGAACCTGTTCACTCACAAGTGGATTCACCTCTAATAAAATATGTCCTAAGAATATTTGGATTATATGTTGGTTCCAGAAACAATTTTTAAGTAAAAAATATGTTTAAGCCTGCTGCTTTCCATCTAATTTTATTTCTTTATTTAAAGAATCTAAATCAAATGAAATAATGAGGCATGGATCTTGTAGGTTCCAGAGGAGATATCTGCAGGCACAGTAATACAGTGGGGATCCAGTTTCTAGATCTGATCCTTTGCAGCATGTTATAAAGTTTAAAAGGCTGAGCCTAGAGTAATTTGTATCTTTAAAAGTCAGTAACAATATGTATTGACTTACTCTATAGCTGTTATTTGGGTGAGACGATTTCCAAATCAGATTACAGACTGGACGGCTTCTGAAAACACTGCTTCTTTCTTAAACTAAGAAATTTACAGTGGAATGAAATGAATATGAATTGCTTCATATTTATACTGTCTGACTATTTGGTAATCTTAACGGTCCGTTTTTTCTCTCCTCAAAAAGATGCTAGACAAAAGCAGCTACTTAGTTATATAATCAATATTGATCTGCTTTCATGTATAATTTAACCTTCAAATTATCAAAGCATCAATATATTCATTTTCATGCAGTCTGTACAAGTGTAAACAGATGACTGGATCTTGATTCATTAAAATCATAATTATTTTGCCTTGAATTTGCATGTTTAAATTGAAAACTGAGTAGAGTGCAGCAAGTGAAAAATCTGTTCATGCAGCATCAACACAAATGTCTATTTAAAATTAAAGCAGAATTATCAAAATAATTCTACCTGTACATTTAAATATTTCAATTATTACACTTTCCTATAAAAGTTACATTTTGGGCTAAAAAAATCTCCAATTGAATATTTTACATAACTATTGATGAGAAATTAAAATACAATGATATTTTACAATGATATTAAGTTTTATGCTCATTTTTCTCAGAAAAAAAAGGGTTTACACAAAGCAACCCTGTGAATATATATTGTGATACAACAGAACTCTCTCATTTGGCTTCCCAATGTGAGAAAACATCATTTATATTTTTTAGATTTTTGGAGCATTTTTATGGAAAATTGCTCTAGTTTAAGACCAGAAAAAATTCATAAGTCAGTTATATTCATTACACCTAATCCCACTTAATAATTTTTAAGATACTCTTTATCTTATCAGAGAGATGGGCAGAATAAATAAAATAAAATTTAATAAAATAATAAATAAAATAAATACCTGGAGTGTCTGACCCAATCGCTTCAAGGGAGTTGTTCGGACAGGAGGAATTAAGCTTGCTAGTGATGTCACTCTAGAAAGAGGCTTGATCCGCTTGTTACTGGGCTCCTGTAAATTTTGGACAAATTAATTACATATAAGCATCGCTATATAGGTGATTGTAATGATAATACAAGATAATATAAGAGGAATAGATAATGCAAGAGGAAAGCCACAAAAATGTTACCTATCCACCAAATGTTACCTAGTCACTGCCCATCCCCCAGGGCTCTAACCAGCAATGGGGAACTTTTTTTTTAAGGCAACACTGAGTTAAGTCAGATTTACATCAGGTCATTAAACATGTTCATTCTTATATTGGGTTGGGGACAAGTAAGTGTAGAGTCTCAGATGATCATTCCATTGAGACCCTACTATCTAGATGATAATGAGAAGATAACAGATCTGAATGACACTGATTTGTCATGGCCATTTTTCTTCTGGGGCTCCTGAAGTCTCCTAAAATAGTGCAAAGAAAGAATTTTATTCTCATGCTTTGTGTATATGTATTCAATCTTCATGGGTACCTCCTGAGTGCTATTAAAATATTGTATGTTACATTCTCATGCAGGCATATTTACTATCGCCTTATGGCAATCTCTTCCCCCCAACACACACTAACACCCTAAGCATTTCATGATTAAGTTGCTTTTTTTACTGTGTTCCTCAGGATTAAGTTATCTTCATCAAATCATTCTGAGATTTCTTTCTTTTTCTCTTTTAATTTATAAAGTAAATATCCTTTTGTGTTGGGGATCGTTTTTTAAAATCTCTATTTTATTTTATTTTTTGTTTGTTTCAGTGCAGTATACCTTTCTTAAGCTGACTCCTTGGATCACTGGTCATAATACCTGGGATGATGGGAACTATGGTCCAACACATGGAGGCAACATTAGCAATGGCTAAGCTATAGCAATATATTTCCTCAATAAAGATATTTTTTGCCAGCTCTAGCAAACATAAAATGTCTGCAGTTACAAGACACTCTGTGTGTGTGTGTGTGTGTGTGTGTGTGTGTGTGTGTGTGTTTGTTTCTCTCTGTGTGTGTCTGTTTGTAGGGGACACATAGCCCAAAATGAGTGAGATATTTTCTTTGAAATGGGGCTTACTATTTCAAAAGTGTATACACAATTATGCTAAAAAACATAAAAGATTCAACTACTGTAGATGTTTTGATGAGCTCGTTCCTTGAAGGGCATGGTTACAGTGTAAAAACAGAAATATTTATTAGCCCTCAAATCATTATACATTTCAATAATTCAATAATTATCTGTTGAAAAAGACAAAAGTTAGAGCATTAAAATGACAATATCTGTAAAGAACATTTGCACATTTAACATTTTTGTTGAAGTGTACACTGTTCAACATCCTATCTTTATCCTTTATCTAAATGCACCAAAAAATATAAATACATTTATTATTTTTAAACATTTAATAAGCATCTAGCATTCAGTAAGAGATATAAATAATATATCATATACTATTTAAATCAATGTCTGTCAAGATTTTCTGAATAAACATTAAGTTACTTCTGCATGCCAGGAAAATATAAACAAAATTGACAAAACTAATAAATAATTTTTGATTACCCTTGCCTTCCTAATATCCATCCCGCACTGAAGGGATCTTGGGCAGCACATGTAAAAAGCAAAATCTGAGAGAAAAAACTCAAAATGTTCCGGGTGATGTGAATTTTTTCCCAAAAAATATAAAAACAGAAAAACCTTAGGACTTCTAGATATGAATTTATTAACTCATCAAAAACCATACTTTAAAGAACATTTTAAGCACAATCACCTCTCTTTTTCAGCCATAATTATGAAGTTTACTTAAGCACCTTGTAATTCCAGGTTTGTAGGGGGAAAAATTCCCAGGGAAAATAAGCCAGATCTTACTGTAATCTTCCATATGTTAGTAAATTCATGGTGGCAATTCTTCTTGTAAACAACAACAAACAAACAAAAACCAGGACAGTGGCAGCTTCTTTAATTTTGGTCAGAAATACTATTTCCATCAATGCAGATATGGATAGGAGAATCAAATGCAAAGCTATGTATTTATTTCTCTATAGCTGAAGCTGAAGTTAATCACTATCCCCTAAAACCAGGCACTAAAATGTGAAAAAAACCTCCCATATATCAAGACCCTATTCCGTTGTGGATGCTCTGCAAACAACAAAAACCAGCTTGCCCTCATCTTTAGCCAAGGTGGATTCAATTTCCTTTGTCTTCGGCAGCAGTGACTTAGCTCAGTCTTTTGGATGGTACATTTATTTTTACGCCACTGCAGCACTACCAGAATACTGAACACAGGAGGGAAGTCTTTGAGCATTCGTTCACTCGTTCACTCTCCTTCTCCTTTAAATGGCCCTTCAAGCCCCCAGCTGCTTCTTGCTCATGCATGCCGTTGCTGCTCTGTGTGCCACTGTTGTGGCAGGGGGGGGGGCGGAGAAAGATTTTTCCGTCAATCCCCACTGTAGTCCCAGGCACCTAAGTCCCAAATGCATGGGAAGAGCTATGCTGCAATCTCTTTTTCTGAAAGGGTGATATTCTTCAGAATATAATAACCAATATTCAAACTAGACTGAGTCACAGCTTGGTATCAAAATTGTGTTTCAGGTATTATCAAAAACTTCTTATCTCTACACTGTAATTCCAGGAAGTAAAACATAGAGCTTTGAGATGTTTAGAAAGTCCTTCTTGGTAATTATCTGATTTTTCTCTATGAATAACGAGCTTCACAAAAATAAAACACTCTTAACTCCAGATAATAAGAGGAAAATTTATCTGAGGCTGAAGATCCTGGTTTGTTCCAACCTTTGATGTTGGAACGAAGTGTCTTTTAGACATTTTACCAAACCTTTGAAACCATGCTCCTGAACAGCCTTTGCAGTTAAGAAGCAAGAATTAAATCAATTTTCAGTCTAGATCCAAAGTCCTTTCAAAGTATTCTGTCAGGGGCTGCAGGTTAACAGTGGATGAGGCCACACGTCTGCCTTCCCTCTTTGTCAGACATTCTCTTCCCCTCTATGTTTAGCTGGCTGCCAATGGAGAAACAGATCATTGATTTCTTGCTATCGCTAGTTTAAACGATCCAATCAACATGGGCAAGGACTAACTGCTTTAGTCTTTTCTGCAGAACTAATACTCGCTGTCCTAGCACAAAATTAATTTTCAGAAGCTATATAATTTCTCTTGCTCTTTGACAATCCTCTCCATTAGCATTCATGTACCAGCATTTTGCATCTAGCTGAAAAAAATCTCTAAAGGACACTCAAATAAAAGGACTAGGTTCAGAGGTGGTGTATATATAGAATAGAATAGAATAGAATTTTTTATTGACCAAGTGTGATTGGACACACAAGGAATTTGTCTTGGTGCATATGCTCTCAGTGTGCATAAAAGAAAAGATATGTTCATCAAGGTACAACATTTACAACACAATTGATGGTCAATATATCAATATAAATCATAAGGATTGCCAGCAACAAAATTACAGTCATACAGTCATAAGTGGAAGGAGATTGGTGATGGGAACGATGAGAAGATTAATAGTAGTGCAGATTTAGTAAATAGTTTGACAGTGTTGAAGGAATTATTTGTTTAGCAGAGTGATGGCCTTCGGGAAAAAACTGTTCTTGTGTCTAGTTGTTCTGGTGTGCAGTGCTCTATAGCGTCTATCTATATATATAGATAGACCCACACTCACGAGGTCCACACAGGATGTCACCACCGCACATCCACCCAGAAAGCAGACCCAAACCCACACTGATCATGAAGCACGACCAAGGACCAGAAGTCAGACCGCAGCTGCAACATTAGCCATTTCAAACCCCTCCAATCCATACATGCAGCAGACTGACACCCACTATGAAGATGTAGCACGACCACGAAGCCAAACAACAGCTATGCAGCTCACCAGCTCAAATCCCCCTGCAACACAGACTAAACTGAGCACAACCAAGCCCCCACCCAAACAGGACACACCCCCAGCCAATCAGAGCACAAACAACCCCCTATCCAATCAGAACACAGCCAAGCTCCCACCCAATCAGTTCAAACCCCCACTAGCAGTTAAAAGGAAGAAACAGCTGCGATCACACATTGCTCCCAGAAGCACGAAGCTGAAGCCTGAAGATGACGAATGAGACTTCGTCGAAACGTCGCCAAGACACTTCCAATTTTACGCGGGAGAAAGCCTGAACAACCAAAGACATATATATATATAAATATATATATATATATATATATATATATATATGTGACCTATATACAAACACCCGTGAAAACCTCAGAAAACAAATATATATGTATATATGTATATGTGTGTGTGTGTGTGTGTGTGTGTGTGTGTGTGTGTGTGTGTGTGTAGATGTATATCTACATAGATGATATACTTTCCTAAGCTTACTAATGCCTGACTATGGAGAATGCTGCTAGGGTAATCTACTAGTGTAGTTAGATGTCTATCAGGTCTTACTGTGATAAGACAGTTGCTGAGAAAGTATGCCAGGTCTTTCAAAGTGATACAGGACTGGCCCTTTTTGTTAGTTAGTTATCTTTCCAGCTATTCAATAATTATTCATAAATCAGCATCTCACACGCTGCTGGAATAATCTCTGAAGAGCAACTTCTTAAATTTTATCCCATTCTTCTGGGCCATTCTGTAAGTTTGCATATATCTTTTAAACGTTCTCTTTCTCTGCTAAAGAGTTAGCCACTCCTCCTAGTTTTTGCCCTTCTGCAAATGTTGTTATTCTCCCTCTCGATTCAGATCATTAACAAAAATGTTAAACAACAGAAGGCCTTGTACAGCCTTGTAACATGTCACTTGATACTATTTACCAGGCTGATCTGGAACTACTTGTGTGTCATGCACCCAGTAATGAATTCATTTAACAGCTGTATCCTAGCCTGTGTTTGTATCTTTTTATTAATGGGGATATCATGAGAGACTTTGACAGATCTTTTGCTGAGATCAAGGTATAGTACATCCACCCCAATCTATTAAGCTGATACATCTGTCAAAGAAGTAGGTAAGATTAGTGAAGCATGACATGTTTGTGACAAACCCATGCTGATTTTTGTGGATTATGCATTTTTGTCTAAATGCTCACAAGTATGCTGTTTAATAGCCTGCTTCAGGATTTTGCCCAGTGCAGCTGTCAAACTGTAATTTTCTAGATCCTTTATCTTCTATTTTTGAAGATGTTGATGCTTGCTCTCCTTGTTTTTCTAGGCCTTGTCAGTCTTTCTCTGGGACTCAAAAATTTCACTTTGAGATCACCTCTGGTTTACCTTCAGTAGAATCAGATGTAATTCATCCGGCCCTGGAGAGTTGGATTCATTTAAAATTAATGAAATGCTATATTAGTCTCTCCTTGTGTAACTTAAATTGCAACTTTCTCTTCTCTTCCTACTATTGGCACAAAAAGGTGTAAGAGTGAGTCTAGGACTGAAAGGCTTGAGCAAACTTTACACACACACACAGAGAGAGATGCACACAGATGCAGATTTCTCCCTTATCAATGAAGAAAGCTGCTTTCTAGCAAATGCATCATAGTGCTTTGAGGGAGAGTCTCAGAAAATTTCTATCAATGTACATCAGAGGTGTCAAATTTGTGTCGTCACGGTGACGTCACATGATGTATCAGGACTTTTTTTCCTTTCACTAAACCGAGCAGGGATGGGGCCAGCATGTGACGCATACAGCCCGTGGACCATGAGTTTGACACCCCTGATGTACATTCATTAAGATCATTGTGATTCTAAATTAAAGAGCTCACATGCTGGATTCCTTGTATCATTATTTCTTTCATCCTAATTTTTTTCTCTAAAGATAACTGGCTATCTAGAGTTTTTTTCCATTACTGAAAGAAGATAAATATAAAACACCAAATATTCCATCTTTTTGCCATCTCCTATTACTAATTCATATCTTCTTCTTCTTCTTCTTTTTGCAACAGTCCTACAGCTTCTATGTCTTTCCTTTTTATTCCAGACATATCAGAAATAGCCTTTTATGTTGTTTGGAGTATTTTCACAAGCCACAGCTCCTTCTCAACTTTAGGCTTTCTGCCACAATCCCTACAGTTTCTGGCAACTGCTTTATATCCTTTTTTGGTTATGCAATCTTTCTTCCATTGCTTATAGATATTCTTTTTCTTTTTAGCATTTCAGGAAGCTGTGCGTATCTACACTGATATTTGTAATAGTCTACTACTAGTTTTGTGACTGTACCTTTAATTGTTTCACAAGATTTCCCATCCTTCTCAGTCATTATTCCCTGTCAGGTTATGAAACAATTTTATACGGCCTGTGAGGTGCTTAAGTCCAGCCCGTGGGGCCAGCCTGGAAATATCAAAGGACCAGCTCACAGGGCCTCTGCCGGCCAAAACATGTGGGGCTTCCTGGCCTCCAGCAGCACTCTGCCAGCCAAAAAAGGGCCATGTGGGGGCCTCAGCAAAGTGCTACAGGAGGCTATGGAGGTTGAAAACAAGGTGCAGGGTGAGTGCACACGGCCCCTCCGCACCCCATTTTGGCCAGCAGGGTGCTGCAGGAGGCATCCATCCCATCTCCTCCCTGCCGGCCTGCAGAAGAGAACTATAATGCTTATCCGGCCCTCAAAGAAATCCAGTTTGATACCCCTGTTGTAGATTGTTAGTAAGTGTCACAAATTTTAATAATGCCAATGAGACATTATTAGCCTGGATTACCGCATTCATCACAATTCTATTTCACTATCAATACCACCTAAACCAGTTATCTGGTGATTCCTGCATTGAATACTAAGTTCCTGCACTGAAAACCATTATGCTACATATATTTTAAACCGTGTGATATAAACTAATTATAAATAAAAATCAAGTGACCCTCCAAATATGGGGAGTGTTTCAGGAATAATAAATGTTGGGATTATTTCCATAGTACTGAGGGAAGGATTAAGGCTAAAAATATGCAATTTAGAATTTGTAATAATGTCATAAAAGATACTAAAATTAAAATATGTAGCCTCTGTTTCATATATAAATTATTGGTGGGGTAACTAAAATAAAATAGAAAGGCTTTGCTGTAGACACTCTATTTCTGGCACAGATTCATATTTTACTTTCAAAATTTCTAATTGTTCAATGTGGTTAAGAGAATATGAATACAGCTGCTAGCAGTGGACGATGGGGGATGGGGAAAGAGAGAGATCTACATTAGTTTAAATTAGCACTGGGTGAAATTAAAAATGATACACCAAAACCCTTTAGTGAAAAAAATAAATTAACAGAAAACCACATTGGATCACTCTTCTGTAGGATACTCCTGAAATTTAAAAATGAAAGGATGAAAAAAAATCCCTGAAATCAAACCAATTTTTCTCAGTAAAACCCAAAATTCCTGAGGTGCGTTGGAGAAACAGACCACCCACCAGAGTTGCAAAGAAAACTCTACATTAAAGTTTTGCTTCAAGTTTGCCACAGCTAAGCCCAACATAAATCATTTCAATTTTCAAACATAGCTGACACTGTGAGATCACAGAAGTATGGAGCTACTTTCAGTTTTGCACAGAATTCTTATGCAAAAATGCTGTAAACTAGTGTGGGTAAAGGATACTTTGCAACTGCTTGCAATGATTGCTTTTCAAACTATAGAGTTACTTAAGTATACAAAAATGGCTCTTTACCAACAAGTAAAAACACTACATTTAAACTGAATTTTCTGTCTTCTTTTCTGCCTCCCCTCCCCCCAATTTTCCTTGAATCTTCTGTGGAGAAGAATTGGGATCTATTTGCATGACATGAGTTTAGTGCATTACATGGGAAATGAGAAGACAGTATTTCATTTAAAAAGCATGTTCTATTTCCAATCTAATTCTCCTTGAGTTTTTTTGTATATGTATGCATATATACATATAAGTATATTATATTATATTTCAGTGGTTTCCCAATTCACCAGAGCAACTCTGGGCAATTTACAATTTCAAGAAACATAAAAATCATAAGATAATATAGTTAAGTCTTCAGAACATTAAAAAACAGGATAACAAAAGAACAGAAATAATAGTAACAAAAGTAACAATAATAACAGAAGCAACTTAGGCCAACAAACATACTTCTCCTTCAAAAGTTTCACATTTTCTACATGCTCATCCTAGTTTGGCCTAATGCTTGATGGAAGAAACATGTTTAGGGGCCTGTGTGGAAGGACAAAAGGGTCAGGAAGGAGACTGATGTTCCATAAGACAGATAGAGGAGGCATTCCCCTTGGCCACTAAGTGGCGCTGTTTCATGGAAGAACCTGAAGTATGCCGACCCTGCCGGTCTCATACTCTGAGTAGAAAAATTGGGACACAGGAAATCCTGCAAGTAACACAGCCCAGTATCATGAAGGGCTTTATATATGATAACCAGAAGCTTATTGGGAACCAGTGCAATTTGAGTGCACTGTCCAAAATTGTGGTGGTACAGTTGGAACCAGCTGCAGATTCCAGGTGGCTTTCAGTACAGTGCACGTAGAGTGTATTGGAGTAGTTTAGATGAAAGGCAACTAGTGCATGAATCACTGTGGACAGGCTTCCTGATCCAGGAATAGGCACAATTGGTATATAAGAGGGATTTGTGTAAATGCCTTCCTAGATGCAGTTTTTACCCATTGTTCTAGGATGAGTTGAGAGTCTAACAGGTTAGGAACAGTTCATCATGAGCCCTGGTGGCACAGTAGTTAGAATGCAATACTGCAGACCAGTTCTGCCCACAGTCTGGAGTTCGATCCTGATGGGATCAAGGTTGACTCAGCATCCATCAATAAAATGAGGACCCAGATTGTTGGGGGCAATAGGCTGACATTGTAAACCACCCAGAGAGTGCTCTAAAGCACTATCGAATAGCGCTATTGAGGGGAAAAAATCAATGTGGTCACTAACGGTTGATACTGATGGCACACAATTAAAAATATATTCGTAGACAATTATCAATATAATGAGATAATATATCCAGTCTTAATGGAAAGTGGATTGGATGTAAAGAAAGGAAAGAGGATATGGAAGTTTCTTAGAACAGAGTGAAAGAACATGGTATAAAGCGTGCAACAGAAGTATGATGAGTTATGTTAAGTAATATGAAAAAGTATACTTCATGGAATTATTAATTCAACAGAGACTGTGGATGAAGGAAGAACGTGCATAAAAATGACTTTTGCCAAAAAAAATGAAATACATTGCATAATGTGAACATAAACTGCTAAGACAGGAAGAAACTGTTAAGAACAGGATAGAACATGCAGAAAAACTGCAATTTTGATGAAGAAACATGGGTTAAGGCAGATTCTCCAGCAGAGTGAATGTTATTAAAACTAAAATATAAAATGATTTGGACTGAAACTGAAGTAAGAGAACACTGGAAGGAGTAACGATTGATTTGGGAATGATAAGTTGAAGATTGGAATTGAAATAATTGCTGCTAAGTGCTCAAAAAAATGCCAACAGAATGCTGAAAAATATAAAAATGAAGAGATAGATAGTATTGGCGCAGAAATGTTAAAATATGGATGTGGTTTGCTTTTGGAGTGGCTCTGTGATTTATTTATTTGTAAATACGCATCTGTGCCTGAAGTTGGAAGAATGCTGTTATTGTTCATTTGCACAAAAGGAAACTTTACAAGAGTGAATGTGAGATAAACAAATAGAATTTGTTAAGTGTGCCTAGAAAATTTTGTTTTCCAGAACTTGGATTAAAAGGGTACAAAAAGTGGCAATGCACAACATCTGGAAAGTGCAATGTAGCTTTATGTCTGGGAGAGATAATCACCGATCAAATTTTTTGCTGTTCATTAAATAATTGAGAAAAATGAATAAGAGAAATAAAAATTAGTGTTGCAAAATTATTGTTGTATTAATTATGACAAAAGTCTGTGATAAAATAAATATGTCTGAATTATGATTTTTTTTTGTGCATGGAGTTGAAACTTGGATGCTGAATAGAGCATGGATGGTATATGATGGAACTAAATTATGTGCGAGAATAGACTGAATGCTTAGCTAATGGTGTGATGTTGAGCAAGGAATAAGTGTCCCCTTGTTTGTTTAAGGTTACTGGTCAGCTTTCTGTTTAACATTCCAATTAGATATCACTTCCCATATTTTTTTCAATTGATATTGTACATATTTTCCAAATTGCCAAAAGCATGAATTCTCTCCCCAATATATGAGCAAAGAACTATAATCTTATTCATGATTTGCAAAGTAGGTTAAACTCTCCTTTTAATTAAGCTTGATTTCCTAAACAGACATGTAATGTCAAAATTGTTTTTGTTAACTGCCTCAGCAGGAAGCTGGCATAAGCAGAGCTTCTCCAAGACAAGCTATGCTAAGGAGATTTATTAGTCAAGGTAGGAATTGCCATTATGAAAGAATTCTAATCATATTCAAATTCTTGCAACTTTTTTTCCAACCACAAGATGTAACAGTATGAATCCACTCTTTTGGGCACAAGGGATAATTTCCGCCTCTGTATTTCCGTATTGTTAGAAGAGTAGTTTAATTTCAGGCTGTTTTGCTTGGAAGCACTGAGGAAGACTGCCATTCAATTCTATCAGTTTTTTGTTTTAATTTTCCAATTCACTCTATAAACATGGGATGACCTAATGAACTCTCATTTAACTACAGGTAGTCCTTGACCTTCGACCACAATTGAGCCCAAAATTTCTGTTGTTAAGTGAGACATTTAAGTGAGTTTTAACCCATTTTACCACCTTTCTTGCCATAGTTGTTACATGGAACATTGCAGTTGTTAAGTTAGTAACAAGATTGTTAAGTGAATCTGGCTTCCCCATTGAATTTGCTTGTCAGAAGGTCACAAAAGGTGATCACATGACCTTGAAACACTGCAACAGCATGCCAGTTGTCAAGCTTTCCAATTCTGATCACATGACCTGGAGATGCTGCTACAGTCTTAAGTGTGAAAGGTGGTCGTAACTTATGTTTTTCAATGCTGTTGTAACTTTGAAAGGTTACTAAAAATGGCTGTAAATTAAGGACTACCTTAATTTACTACCATCAGTCATAAAATTCAAAAAAATAATTTACTGTATTTTAGCTCTCTTGTCCCACAATGTAGCTGAGCCTACCATCCAGAGTGGCTTTGTGTGATAAAATGAAGGAAAACCCCAAGATATACCACCTAGTCTCCTGAAGAAAAGTTGGGAAATAAATCAAATAGTTTCATGAAAACCAGATACAATGCTGCAATGCTCTTGATAAAGTATGGTGCCTGCAAAAAGCTAATTCCAGTATTATATTGCATTACATTGCATTGCAATTCCACCTTTTCCTCCTTAGTGGATTTTGGGGCTGCAGGAAGAAAAAAAAGACAGGAAATTTAAAATTAAAGCTATCGTTTTGGCACTGCCCCAAATCCACTTGCTCAATAGGTTGTCTGTTTAAAATAGAGCATATGATGGAAGAATAAAAGGAACTATCAGTTATTTGACTAGCTAAGTCAATAGAAGTTTCACATTCTGTCCTTCACATTGATTTTTAGAAAGGAAAGTGAGTTTAGAGGAAGCTATCATCTATCTCTCTTCCTTCACTTCCTGGTACTTCCAGCACTGAGGCTCTCCTATCCTGCTCAAAGTGCCTTGGGTCGGAAGTAACCAATCTCTAATAAAGTCAATAGAATAACCCCTCTGAATAGATGGAAAACTAACAGATGAATTCTGGCAAGGCTACCATTTAAGTTTTTGAAATATCCAATCCAAATTACTTTACCATTATAGATAGAATTGTTCTTCAAAATAAAACCTAAGTACATAAAGGACCCAATTGTTAGATAGGCCAACTCAAACTTTTTTTTTAATCCCACTATCAGTATCTTGTTGAGTAATGACAGAAAATAGCACAAGACACCATTGCTCATGCCCCAAATTTGATAGTGACAGTCCTAGGCTATATTAACAGAGAGGCAGAATCAAGCAGGGTGGATAAAAATCGGTGATTTTTTAAAAATAAAAAATGGATTTTCTAAATTTAAATCAGATTTTTTTATTTAAATCAGATTTATTTTAATAAAATGCTTAAGTAAAAATCTAAAGATAGTTTTCTATTTAAGATACATTAATAATTTAGTTTATTCAGCATGAAATGGAGCTTAATTATGTAGCATGAGGCTATATATTCTGCAATATTGAGACTGTCGGTAAATCAACAGCAAGTGAGAGGAGGAGCCACTGCAGGGCAGAGATAACAGTTGCTCTTTAAAACTTATGATTTAAATCGAGTTGATTTAAATCAAGCCTTTTTACTAGTGATTTAAATCGTGATTTAAATCAACTTGATTTAAATTAAATCCACCCTGGAATCAAGATCACGTAAAGTGTTAATACCACTTTATAATGCCTTGGTAAGACCAAACTTGAAATATTGCATCCAGTTTTGGTCACCATGATATATAAAAAAATGTTGAGATTCTGGAAAAAATATAGAGAAAAGCAACAGATTAGTGCACTGGAGGCTAAAACATACAAAGAGTGGTTGCTGGAATTGGCTGTGTCTAGTTTGATGAAAAGAAGGACCAAGGGGGACATGATAGCACTGCCACAAAGAAGAGGGAGTCAAGCTATTCTGAAAAGCACCTGAGGGCAGGACAAGAAGCAATGGTTGGAAACTAATCAAGGAGAGAAGCAACTTAGAACTAAGGAGAAATTTTCTGACAGTTAGAACAATTAACTTAATGAAACGACTTGCCTCCAAAAGTTGTGGGCTCCAACTCCAACACTGGAAGTTTTTAAGAAGAGATTGGACAATTATTTATCTGAAATGGTATAGGGTTTTCTGCTTGAGAAGAAGGTTGGACTAGAAGATCTCTAAGCCGGTCTCTTCCAATTCTATTATTCTATTCTATTCTGTATTCTGTTATAGTATTTTTCAAACTTAATCATGTGGACTTCATCTCCCAGAATTCAGCATGCTGGCTGGAGAATTCTGCGAGTTGAAGTCCACATGCCTTAACATAACATAACATAACATAACATCAGAGTTGGAAGGGACCTTGGAGGCCTTCTAGTCCAACCCCCTGCCCAGGCAGGAAACCCTACACCATCTCAGACAGATGGTTATCCAACATTTTCTTAAAAATTTCCAGTGTTGGAGCATTCACAACTTCTGAAGGCAAGTCGTTCCACTTATTAATTTTTCTAACTGTCAGGAAATTTCTCCTTAGTTCTAAGTTGCTTCTTTCTTTGATCAGTTTCCACCCATTGCTTCTTGTTCTACCCTCAGGTGCTTTGGAGAACAGCCTGACTCCCTCTTCTTTGTGGCAGCCCCTGAGATATTGGAACACAGCTATCATGTCTCCCCTAGTCCTTCTTTTGTTAAACTAGACATACCCAGTTCCTGCAACCGTTCTTCATATGTTTTATCCTCCAGTCCCTAATCATCTTTGTTGCTCTTCTCTGCACTCTTTCTAGAGTCTCAACATCTTTTTACATCGTGGCGACCAAAACTGGATGCAATATTCCAAGTGTGGCCTTACCAAGGCATTATAAAGTGGTACTAACACTTCACGTGATCTTGATTCTATCCTCTGTTTATGCAGCCCAGAACTGTGTTGGCTTTTTAACAGCTGCTGCACACTGTTGGCTCATATCTAAATGGTTATCCACTAGGACTCCAAGATCCCTCTCACAGGTACTACTATTGAGCAAGGTACCACATATACGGTACTGGTGCATTTTTTTTGGCCTAAATGTAGAACCTTACTTTTTTCACTGTTGAATTTCATTTTGTTAGATAGCGCCCAATGTTCAAGTCTGTCAAGATCTTTCTGTAACTTGAGCCTATCTTCTGGAGTGTTGGCTATTCCTGCCAGCTTGGTGTCATCTGCAAATTTGATGAGTTCCCCATCTATCCCTCGTCCAAGTCATTGATGAAGATGTTGAAGAGTACTGGGCCTAAAACAGAGCCTTGGGGTACTCCACTGCATACTTCCCTCCATGTGGATGTAGTTCCGTTGAGGACTACACGTTGAGTGCGGTTGGTCAGCCAGTTACGAATCCATCTGGTGGTGGTGCTGTCTAACCCACATTTTTCTACTTTATCTAGTAGTAGGTTATGGTCTACTTTATCAAATGCTTTACTGAAGTCCAAGTAAATTATATCGACAGCATTCCTCTGGTCTACTAATTTTGTCATTTTGTCAAAGAATGCGATAAGATTAGTCTGGCATGATCTGTTTTTGACAAACCCATGTTGGCTTTTGGTTATTACTTTGTTTGCTTCTAGGTGTTCGTTGATTCGTTGCTTGATTATCTTTTCCAGAATCTTCCCCGGTATTGAGGTCAGACTGATAGGTCTGTAGTTTCCTGGATCTGTTTTTTTCCTTTTTTGAAGATGGGAACTACATCAGCTCTTTTCCAGTCCTCTGGCAGCTCCCCTGTGCTCCAGGATCTTTGAAAGATATAGTTCAGTGGTTCTGAGATCACGTCTGCCAGTTCCTTCAGAACCTTGGGGTGTAATCCATCCGGTCCTGGTGATTTGAACTCGTCTAGGGTAGACAGGTGTTCACTTACCATTTTCTTCCCTATTTTAACTTGTGTTTCTAATCTGTTTTTTGTAGTGCTGTTTTTGATAGGTTGGATTGTTTTTCCTTTTGTGTAAAGACAGATGCAAAATATGAGTTAAGTAGATCTGCTTTCTCCTGTTGCTTGTCATCTTCTTGCCACTTTCTCCCAGCAATGGGCCAATTGTTTCCTTGACTTTTTCTTGTTTTTAACATGTTGGAAGAAGCTTTTTGTTATTTTTACTTTTGTCGCTAGCCTTTGTTCATTGTGAGCCTTAGCTTTCCTCACTTCATCTTTACAGGCTCGGGCTATTTGCTGATATTCTGCCTTAGTTATTTGCCCCTCTTTCCACTTTTTATATTTGTCCTTTTTGTCTTTCAATTTGTCAGATAGTTCTTTATGCATCCATGCTGGTTTCTTTTGAGATCTATTATTTTTCTTCTTCATTGTTATTGTGTTAGACTGTGCTTTTATAATCTCGCTTTTCAAAATTTCCCAAGCTTCTTGAGTTGTTTTTCCCCTGAGGATTCTCATCCATTGAATCCTTCTCAAGCTCTCTCTAAGTTTATTGAAATTAGCTCTCTTAAAGTCCAAGACTCTAGTTTGACTGTAATGTCAATTACATTAATGTAGTCTAGTTTGACAAACACTGATACATTGTGTCAATGCTGCTCTTCATGAGATAACGAACATCATGTTTTAGGGATGTAGTTTAACATTAAGATCTTTAGCTCAATTTCTTCTCAAGATTATATTACCATATGAGGTATTTTTAACTCCACATAAGACTATAACATAAAATCTAACATATATATAAGCTAAAAAATGTTCAAATTTCTTAAGTGCCATCATAAAAAATTAATATTCATCCCCTTTCTAAAACATTATTTAAGGGGCAGATAAACATATAATCATATTTTGTTGAATTTCATTTTGTATCATAAGAAGTATATTTAAAATTTTGAAAAAACACCTGGATCTAGTGATTTCCCAAAAATGGATATTCTAATCTCATTTCATAGTTCACATACATAACCAATACTTAATTTTACTTTTTACTATCTTTCCAGCTGGCTGACATGGGTTGTGGTGGGCATGCCTTGCCTACTGGTCTGGTTCTGTCCCTGCCTCCTATGCCAGTTCTTACAAAACTGTCTGACACAAAAGACTGGATCTTGGGAGGGGAGGCATTGTTGTTCATTTTATTTTTAACAGGTTGGCATGAAAGGGTGTCCTTTTTGTTTGTTTTAACTGGTGAATTTTAAAAAAAAAAAGTCCCGCCAAGTTTCCCCTTGTAGGCCAAGTAACCAGATATAAAACTGTAGCGTTGGGGTATATAACTCAATGAACACTAAAACTGTAGTGGAAGAAAGAAGGTGTCAAACAGGTAGCAGTGGTGGAAATGCTGGTCCTTTATTTCTTTCTTGGTGAAATTGAAAAGTATTCTAACAAGTTTCCCTTGTAGTTTCAGGGAGAATTATAATTCTTTTCCACCACTAGTCCTCAAAAGAGATGGGGGGGAAAACGAGAAAGCTTTTTTCCTGGTCTTACAGGATGAAAAAAGATCAGGGAAATCCACCAACCAGAGCTGTGTTAACTTTGATTTGGATGAAATACCAATCTGTCACTGTAACCAAAGCAGAGGACAGGCTTGAAATGTGGAGCAGAGTTTCTTAAACTGGGCATTTCCAGCTTATTTATACACAGGAGACAAGCAAGTAAAGGCTACATTGCAGTAAACCCAAAGATTCACAGTCTTATTTTTTTTTAAATAGACCGGATGTTTAATTTTTTTTTAATAGACTATTCTGAAACTGATCTGAAGAGACAGACACAGCACATCATCTGTTATCAGGGATAATGGAGGTCACACCAAAGCACACAATCATCTATTGCAGGAAAATCAATTTTGTGAAAAGCCATGCCTTCCCTGTAGATAATGACTTTAATTTCAGGTTTTGAAAAGCTACAAATTAAGCCTCCAAGAACAGGTGGCAGAAACAGTGTTGACCTCTCTCCATCCCAAATCTTTCATCTGCTATTGTGTCCTGCTCAGGTTGCCATTTGAGACAAAATATAGTTGAATTAACAAAGTTCTTTACAGGAGAAACAGCTTTGAACATTTGTTTTAGAGGATGTAACACTTCCCCTTCTTTCCCTTTTAAACATCCATTAAGATGGATGTTTAAAATGACAATGTTAAACAAACAAAGCTGGCTAGCTAACTAACTAACCAATAAACTTTGTGACAATGGATTTGTTTACTACTCTACAGTCTGAAAATAAAACGTTTCAAGTTTGTTAGCCACACATAAAATGGCCTTTGGAAATTCTTTATCAGGTCCTTTGTCTTTTGTTTCCAGAAAACGTGATTCATCTGTTTGCTATAACTTGTATCATTTTTCTTTGAAATATTTAAATATTAAGATCAAATTACAGTGTAATTTAAACAAGACTTTTTTAAAAAGTGGCAGACTCCTAGTTGAAACTCCAATCTGAATTTGCTACAAATATTACCTCTACATCTCAGAGATGCAGGCTGCTTCTAGACAAATCTGATATTTCACACTGATTTCATTAACTTCAAAATGTTTCTCTTTCTAATCCTTCGCCAACCAACCTCTCAACTCCCTCCCTTTCAGTATCTTCCTCAGAACTTTCTATCCAATCCCCACCCCGCCGGTTTGTGTATGAGCCTCCTCTATGTCTTCCAAGTGGCCTAATTGGAACAATATATTCCAGTCTGCCTTATGATTAGAACTCACACTGATGCCACAGGAAAGCGTTACACTCCTCCACAATCAGATCTGAGGGTTTGCAATCTCACCACAGTGCAGTACATCTGTTGGGCAGATGAGCTGATTTATTTTTGACTCAGGTGTGGTCTAACCCAAACCCAAACCCTGGGCGGGTGGAGGGGGAGCGGGAAAGAGACAGTTTTTCCATTTGCATCACTGAAGTATTGCAGAGCTTCTGGGTGATGTGTTTTCCTGTAACACTTGCCTCAGCCCACCTCCCGGCTCCTGGGCTTCAGCTGATGTTCCTCTCCCTTCACAAATCCTTAAAAGAAAAAGATTCCCCTCATGGCAACCTTTCAGAAGTACATCATCCTGCAGAATCCACCTTAGACCACAGCCAAGACTGTCAGTTCTGCTTCGGTTGCTTTCAGATTCTTGGAATTGTTCCAGACAGCACGGAAACCCAGTGAAGGAAGCAGAGGTGATGTTGACAACAACCTTGTCTGCTTCCCATTGTTTCTGGCACAAAGCCAGCTAGCCTGCTACAGACTAGGCTGCTCTTTTCTTGTTTAACTACTTTCAGGTGGATAGTCAAGGAAGAAAGTGTCTAGCTATTTCTTTTACTTCTTTACTTTTTGTTGGAGAAGGGAAAGAGGTATACAGTAGTTGATCTTAAATGCAGTGGTGTTTTGCAAAGTATAGATTTAGCTGTTTGGTACATTACCTAATTGCAAAACTGCCACCATGCTATTGTTTTACCCAGCAAGAACCTTCCACCTCCAAGAAACTTTTCAGTGCAACAATGGAATGGAGACCATGCATTTCTGCAGCTATTCCTTTGTAACAATTATTCAAGTTGTTTGTAAAAAGGTTTTTTTTTAAAAAAATAGATAAACATGGAGATTACATACTAGAAATATGAATGTGTGTGTGTATTATATTTAGCTTCCCCCCTGCTTTAGTGAATGTATGTGTGTGCATAGAGTGGTATCTTTTTTTGCTCCAAGACTTCTTGTATCTTAGGTAAATTACTGAATTATTATTATTTTTTGTACTCTCATATTAGTCAGCTAGATAGAGAACACTGATGGGCTCATACTTTCCTGAATTGGCATTTAAAGGTCAGCAGACTACCATCTACAATCAAATTTAAGAGGGACAGGAAAATGAAAGCAGTACTACCATATAAGAAGGACCTTTAGAAAATAACCATACAAAGTGTTAATTTATGAGACAGATGAATTGGTTAATAACAGACAGCCAGAAAATGGGGGAAAATCCCATTCTACAAGATTGA
The DNA here is from genome assembly GCF_028640845.1 of Ahaetulla prasina. Classification (NCBI taxonomy): domain Eukaryota; kingdom Metazoa; phylum Chordata; class Lepidosauria; order Squamata; family Colubridae; genus Ahaetulla; species Ahaetulla prasina. The sequence goes on along the minus strand of NC_080540.1, from coordinate 63,032,942 downwards.
GACACAGAAAGGATTATAGGAAAACTTAGCCTGCTAATGAAAACAAATGGATAAACACAAAAGCTCCCCAAAATCAAGATTGAGAGGCTATTTAGAAACAGGAGCTAAAACCTCTCAGGTAGGCTTTTAAAAACTGGAAGAGGCCACTCTATTTCTGTTTTTGCCTTCTTCTGTTCCTGTTTGAGCCCTTCTCCAGCTATGGCTAAAAACCAGGGTGAACTTGGGAAAGCAAGGTACCTATTTGAATATGAATTTCTTTTGGGGTTAGGATTTTGGCTGAATTAATCTTCTCTTCTTATTCCCCCCCCCCTTTTTTTGGTGTCTATTTTTAGTTCTTTAACTTTGATTGACATACTGTAATAGAGAGATGAATTCTGAATGCATCAGTGGCAATTATTTTGAGTAAAGGGTTTTTTTCTTATAGAAGCAACCTATTCAAGGAAGAGATTATTGCCACTTGTGTGAGCTAATTTAGCTCAAGCCAACATTTTTCAGATCTGCACATACATGCCTGCACTCCATTATATAGATCTACACAAAAATTAGACATTTCTCCAAGATACTGATCTATCACTAGAGCGCACTACTAAATTTTCACAATGTTTTGGTCTTTGTTCAACCAAGCCTCTGTGGCTCAGGCTGCTAATTTTTTTTTTATTTGCATTTATATCCCGCCCTTCTCCGAAGACTCAGGGCGGCTGTTATTAACAGCAGCTGCCTGCAATTACTGCAGGGTCTAGTCCCACCAGGCCCAAGGTTGACTCAGCCTTCCATCCTTTATAAGATAGGTAAAATGAGGACCCAGATTGTTGGGGGTAATAAGTTGATTTTGTATATAAATATACAAATAGAATGAAGACTATTGTTAACATAGTGTAAGCCGCCCTGAGTCTTCGGAGAAGGGCGGGATATAAATGCAAATAAAATTTAAAAAGCCTATTTCTTGTAGCTTGGTGGTAGCATTGTTCAATTACAACCTTGCAATTACAAACTGTGATGCTCTGAAGATCTTGTGGATAGTTTTGCATCATCAGCATCTACAAAGTTTTATATAAAATCCACAATTATTATTTTTGTTTTTAAAAAGCCCTTAGTGATTGATTAACAAATCTCTTAACGGTGATCCAGTTAGCGGTTTTGATGCTACTGCAGTAAAAAAGAAATAAAGTCTGTTCATGTTAAATTCAATTCCTTGTGATTTCAAGGATGCATCCATGTTATTCTTTTTGCAGCAATATGGAAGTTTTTTTCTATTTTTTTTTAATTGCAGGATTTTTTTTAACTTTCGTGTCTAGCTACAGTTCTGGAATTCCTTGGAGAGTTCCCATCAAAAGTTAAGCAGGTTTACTATACTTATGTTAAATGCAGAAAGTATTAATATATAGGTCATTTACAACCTTTATTTATCTTTATTTGCATCCCTGCTCTTATTTAAAAACAGGATGGTGACAAGATGAAAAACATGCAAATTTATTGCTTTAAGTAGCACTCACTCTCCTTTGATGTCCACAATTGACACTCCCTAAATATGAACCTGTAGAGTTGAAGCTTACTATCATTATTAATCTAGGTTACAGTGTATAAAATGGTTCTTCTTTTTCACTTTATCCTATTACATCATAATTCAAAATTCCTGATTTTAGATGGAGTTGCAAAACTGAAAAATTGTGAAATTATATATATTATTAACTTTCCATGTATTTGGTTTAGTAATAACATGCAGTATCTTGTATGTTATGAAAAGGCCTTGTGCCCATTTTAATGAAATCTACTGGCTAAATTAGTACATATACTAATAAAGACAATGGAAGCAGTTTATGACTGTCCACTTCATTTTGAGATGTAATTTCTCTAACTGATATTTGTGAAAGTATCATTTTAACCCGAGTTTCCAACATTAACTGACGACAAAAATCTTAAAGATATGAAAATAAAGAGAAAAGCTGTGCAATTAAATGGACAATCAAAACAACTCTTCCTTACCAAACAGTCCTAAAAGTTTAGAAAAGTGTCTTGAACTGGACCTCAGTATTCTTTTCTATACTCTAGAAAATAGAGTATAGAACTTGGATGGAACCATTAATCTAAACTATATAGCAGTGAAGCAGACTAGGAGAACTACATCTTCAACTATGCATCTCTCAACCCAACAAAAGCCAGATGACTTACTGTAGCAGGCTCAGCCGAAAAAGGTAATTTATTTATAAGCTGAGTTGTCACAGACCGAATTCTTAAGCAATGCTTGGCTTGTACACCTTTTAATACCACTGTTCATTACTGGGGTTTTTTTTAATTTTACAAAATAAAGTAGCTCTTTCTGGAACTGAAAAATTCAATAAAATTGTAATAAGATATTGCTTTCTTCTGATGTTCTCATTGGGTCATATTTACACTTTCCCTCTCTTCCATTTCAGGTGTATCTGCAACTCAAACCATTCTTGAATTATTTAACTATGCAGTCCAAATTTCATATACAAGCCTATATCCATCTTCTTTTGCTGGTAAGCCTCCTTTCAAATTCTTCTGATTTTATATCATGCCACAAAGATGCACTCCTAGGAACAAGCAAGATTTGTTCCAACATGTGTGTAATGATGACATATTATACTGTACTTCACAATACTTTTCAATATTGTAATAATAATTTTCATATATTGATATTGACACATAAGTTCTACAAAATACCAACTTGTATGGACAATGTAAGATTATAGTACTCTCATAATAAAATATTATGAGGAGTAATATTTAGGAATAAATACATGAATCACACTTTTAAACACAGGACTGTAATATCACATTCTTTTCTTCACTAACATTTTTTAAGCTATAGACATAATTATAACCAGTTTCAAATACTCGTGGCAAATGAGAAGTGATATTTTCTAGATATTTAGCTGCTTTCTTTAATAATATAATATTCTTTAGCCAGGAGAAACCAGGAGACCATGAATTCTGGTCCCACTTTAGCCATGAAAGCCAACTGGGTGACTTTGGGACCAGGGTTGTTGTAGTAGGAAAAATAGGAGGAGGTATGTCTGCTCTCTTGAGTTACTTAAAAAGTAATAAAGGTGGGTTAAAAATAAAATCAAATCAATAAATAAACTGGTGCTAATTTCACTTATAGTATCATAAATGACTTTGATCAGATTTGAATAATCACAAATCCAAATGTGCATTATTCATATTCTTGCATGCAATCTTTGCTCTTTCCTTTTTGCAAGTGAATAAGCTGTGAGGTTTTTGTAGACTAACACTTGTTTTATGTTCCAACAGGGAATGTATTAATAGCCTTCAACTTCAAACCATGGTTCCATTTTCTTGTTTGTTGGAAACCATAAAAAAATAGTTTCCCACTTAGAGCATAATGGAAAGCTATAATTAACCATTTCCTGGCTTTTCTTGCTCACCTGCACAAAGAATGAATTGAAACAACTGCCTATGAAATACAGGAAGCATATTCTTATTTTAGACTACAAAATGGAGATTTGTCAAGTTATGTGGGTATCGTACTCTGTAATTTTAAAAAAGGGTTTTATCTATGCATTTATTATTTTAAAAATCTTTAAGAGAAAACATCACATCATTTAGAGTAGCACAGCAGTTTTCCTTTATATTGTTGATCTAAATAGTGAAATACAAAAATCACATCTGCAGGATTCATCTTCATCTAAAAGTACAAAATGTAATTTTGGACCTCAAGAGTCAAAAAATTATCATTCTTGCAAAAATTAGATATTTTTTTCAGGTACCAGTACATATGGAACAATTGCAGCTTCTTTAAAGCATAGATGTTAAAAACTATTTTTAACTAATTCAAAGAAGTCAGGAAGCTTATATTTAATGCAATTATGCATCAAAAACAGTACAACAATATAATATCGTACTTATTAAAATATAACAAAATGCAAAGCCCTTTGCAAAGTAATATATTTTATAAGGCATAATGGTAAAATATAAAGCTGATATTTTTAAAAAATTACTAATTGTGAAAAAGTTATGAGATGCAGCAAGTTAACATAAATGTTAAAAAGTTGCAGAAAACTAGAATAGTAAATTATCTCAGAATTACATACATACAACAGTATGTCTTCAACTTTATCATTCATTCTTTCAGCCTACTCGTTTGCTAGTTAGGGCTGCTAGATTATAATAATGTACTTAAAAAGTCAATATTAAGATCCTTGAGAATTGTAAATATATAATAATGGTTTATATATAGTATATAGTAATGGTTTATAACAATATTTGCCTTTTCTATCTATGAAAAATACCACTGTGCATTAGACAATTAAACACATATTAATAATACTCAACTATCTACTGTACTGCAGCAATTAATCCTGTTTTAAGAAAGTGTACACTCTGTGTGTATGAGTGTACATCAGCGCACTGTTCCATTTGTATAAATCCTCTCAGTGCAAAATATGAGATCAGTATCCGTCACTGAGGTTCTGAGTTATTGTTCTTCCCTCCTCTAATGTAGATTCTTTTGATTAGAAAACTATTGTGAAGCATTTCAAATATTTAAAAAACATACCTCGAGCTCTCGTGCTGTGATGCTTGCTGTCTGTACTTCCAAGCCACAATTTGCTCTCTTGGCTGTGAAATAAAAGGGATAATCCTTTGCCACCATGGTGGCTGAAGTGGGAGCAGTTTCGGAGATCACTGCTGATTCTATAGTCTACTGAATGCTGAAAGGAAAGCCAAATCTTCTCTTTACAGCCTCTGAGGCATTTAGCAGCTTGGTGTTTAAACCTGAGCCTGCTGCTGCATTATCGAAGACAACTCTTGTATCCCACAGAAACAGGAAGCAGAACAGCTCTTGAGTGTGTCAAGAAAGTGTAACAGAATACGGCTTATTCCTGAGACCCACCCACTGACACTGGATGGGAGGAGAATGGCTGACATACATCAGTTTACATCAGCAATGTACAGCAATTTATTCAAAGCATATTCAGAAGTCAGTGGAAAAAACTGCACTAAAACCATATATATTTAGAAAGCAGGGAAAAACAACACTCACTGCTCATAGACATCATTGGTTTAAAAATACTATGTGAATAATGAATGTTTACATTCATTATTACATTCATTATATTCATTGTGTAACATTCAAGAATATTAGCATATATGCACAAAAAAGAAAGATGGAATTATGTATGCTTAGTTCTACATTTTTATAAAGATCGTTGACATATACAATTTTTCCTCCATCCCTCCCCACATATTCTAAAATGGTACATTCTCCTCAATCATAAGTTATCTTATGAAAACAGATTTTGAAGATGGCATGTGAAATGTTTACATACATACACACATGCACAGACTCATTCAAACATACATAGGCATAAACTATATTTATGTGAGTAGTATTAATTATGGATATATATGCACTTAAAAAATTAAATGTATTTATAGTTATGCCCCTTCAACATTATTTTCTGAACTGTACTTATTGAAGTAATGCTCTACTAGGGAAAAAACAAGTCAAACACTTGTTTATCTACCATTATTGCCTTTTCTCATTGGGCAGCAGAAATGTCTTTTTAGACAGTTAAACTGCACTTCAGTTTAAACAGCAGGTTCTACTTCTCCAATGCAAATAACATCAAGCAAAAAAATTATGGCCCCATGGATGCTAGAGTATTTGAATCCATGTTGTCTACCAAAGTATAAAAAGGGACATAAGACTTTTGCAAATGCCTTAATGTAAGAGACATATGGCAAAATATTCTGTACATATACTTTGTATTTTATTTCTATTAAACATTTACCATTAGCTGCTTAAAGTGTAATTGCAAAACAACATATTCAGAGTGCAAGAAAAACAACTGTGATTGAAACAATCAGAAAAGGGGGGAAAACTTTTAAAAACATTACAGAGGAAATTGCAAAAGTTGCAAAAGTTATCAACAATAAGGTATGGTTTACTAAAGATATGGACAGTTTTGTATTTTTTAAAAAGTGTAACCAAATTACAGCACTTAATTCTTATAACTTTTGTAAACAAATATTTTAAGGAAGCTTCAAACCTAAATTAAACTTTGCATTTTCAGATTTTTTTTTCATTGGATATATTCTGTCTTTTTATCTAGTGATTTGGCCAATGCATTTTTCTTAAAGGTAGCTAGTTTTAAAGGTGCAGAATCAGTTCTTCAGGATTGTTTTAACTTGTTATTAATATTAATCTAGAATTCCCAAGAAAATTGAGAAAACTTCTATTGTCAGACAAGGCTACATATTGCTATAACAATCTATCTTTTCCAAAGTCTTAAATCATTCAGCACTGAGGGTTTTTTTTTTCATCCTGGGATCTGGATGCTAAACATTTTTTTCTCTGCAAATTCTAAGCATGCCTAATAGTACAATGCCTTCTTCCTACAGTGGAAAATAAAGCTGATAAAATCTGATACAAGGTCATTTATGAGAATTTGAGAATTATACAAAATTTATTTCAGAACTTGAATGTGGGTCTTGGAGAAACTCCAAATTAGAAAACTTAAGAGACACCCAGAGCAGTGCTGGAGGAAAACAGCATTTCTTAAGGATTACCTATTAGGAATAAGGCCAGTAAAATTATTATATCTGCAGAAAGCTGGCAGGTAACCCTGATCATCTTGAGTAAGAAGGGTTCAGGAAACACTTACAGGATGGCTGGGAGGACTATTCTACACGTTTTTTTAGTATGGTAAATTTTAATCATTGGGCTAATTTAAAATAAGTTTTTTAAATCGTATTTTAAACTTGTATATTGTATTGTTGGTTTTATTATGCCTGTACACCGCCCTGAGTCCTTCGGGAGAAGGGCGGTATAAAAATCAAATAAAATAAAATAAATAAAAAATAAAATATCAATTAAAGTTACTCAGATTCAGTTGGAATCTGAATATACAGATCCTTTGGACTAGCATGAGATATGGTCTCACCAAATAATTTGATGATCCAGATAAAGCAGATTAGGATCTTTGGAATTATGAGTTCAGCTCTCTGTTTTTCAGATTAAGGTTTCCTCCTTTTAAAGACTAAGAATTAAGGACTCTCAAGAGGTAGAGAATGCTTATTTGAGAGATGTTGTTTCTTCGTGTTGAAAGAGGAGGTTGCCTGCCTCTCAAGAAACAATCAATGAACCAACAGAACTGCACAACTTTCATCTGTTTGAAGGAAGGTAGTTCGTTTACAGCTCCGGAAGGCCTTGGACGAAGCAGATTATCTGTATATCTTTCAGGTGGGATTAAGGAAACCCTACTCATGATAACTCACATAATCTCCCATTTGGATTAGTGTAATGCATATTACATGGAGCTTTCCCTTAAGAGAATTCAGAGGCTGCAATATATATACTGTTGAAGCACAAGTAATTTTGAGAGTTTTATGGCACTCATATTCTCCATTAGCTGTACTGACTTCCAATGAGTTTATGCATGTGATTCAAAGTCCTGGTTATCACCTACAAAGCCTGATGTGGCAAACAGCCAGGGTATTTGTGGGGAGAGCACCTTTACCAATTATTTTTGTTCACTCCACCAGAACTAACAGGGAGGGCATCCTGCATGGCTCTTCTATCCTGGAGTGTCATCTTGCTGGACACCAGAGGCATAATCTCTTTGTTGCATCACCTGCTGTATGGAACAGCATCCCACCAGATTTGAATGGCCTTGACCTTGTTGGCCTTTTGCAAGGCATTAAAGACCTGGCTGTTCCCATAGGCATTTGGGCTGGAAAGTTAAGCAGGCTCTGCTGGTTGATCTGGTTGGCTGTTGTTTTACTGCTTGTAAACTGGAATTATTTTTAGATCTCAGAGATAAGATACGTTGATTATTCAAGTTGTTTTTATTTTTACTGCTTTTGGTTTTAACCCTTTGTACACTGGCCAGAGCAATTGCTGTGAGATGGGTGACCATTAAATTACTCAAATTAATAAGGAAGTGGATAAACCTTAATGCTAGTTAATACTGGCCCATGAAAATAAACTTTTAAAGGGAGCCGGTGTCAGGAGAAATGCTAAGAAATTGCTTTCAGAGAGAATGGAAAGGAGGGAGAAGAAAAGTTTAAACAAAATTATAAAAAGTAAGGAAGGAGAGTTTTTGTGGGGGGAGGGGGAAATGGAAACCTCCTTTATTCTTACAGTTCGGTGGAGCCTGACATTTGCTCTCTACAGATTTCTAAGTCATCCTCCTCCCCTCTGTTTTAAGGGAAGGCCCTTGAGTCTTCCCATGGTTGTCCAATGTCCTTTTTCAACTTCTTCCATGCACTTCTCTGTTCATTGAGTTCTTCTTCTGGGAATGTGCTCTCCCATTACTCAAGAAATCTGTTTCTTCACTGATTATGGTGTGTCTATCTAGGTATGTCCTGTCCATCTAAGATATCATACATAGATACATTCACTACAAAGCAACTGACATTAAACACAAACCAGACAGGTCAGGAGGTCAATACGATTGTTAAAGAAGAGGAGGAGAATGCATTGATGCAAAATCAGTATGATTTTCTTAATAAATCTTGGATTTTTAATTCTCATCTCAATATTTTATATGAAATCATTGTTATCATCTGACATTGTTACATGAAAATCCTAGTTTATATTATAGGTAATTCTTCAGTTATGACAGTAATTGGGGCTGGCACTAAGCGATGCAATCATAAAACACAACATCACATGACCTTTGGCTTAGATAATTCTTAGCAATGTTTTAGCAATCCAGGCAGTTGCGAACATCCTAAGCCTAAGGTACGTGGGTTGTTAAGTGGGAACTGGCAGGAATCCTAGGTAAGGAGCAAGGGGGGGAAGTGTCACAGGGGGTTGTGGGAGGCTCTGGGAGGTCCGGTGAAGACAATATGCAAGTTGGGGGAAAGGGTATTGTGATGCAGTCTGAACACAGGGAGGCAGAGAGAAGGCCGGTGCAAATTGGTGCAACTACAAGGAGACCAAGGGAAGAAGAGTGCAGGTCGGCAGGAGTACAGGGAAGGCAAACAAAGGAAGGCGCGGGTCAGTGCAAGTGCACAGAGGCTGAGGGAAGGACGGCTCAGCATGGTGCACAGGAAGGTCAGGGAGATATAATCTTGCAATCTTCTCTGCTGGCTTCCCAATTGACTTTGCTTTTGCGAAGCTCATAGAGAAGGTCTCAAATGGTGAGCACATGACCACAGGATGCTGTAACTATCTTAAGTGTGAGCTGTTAGCAAATGCCTGAATCACAACCACATGACCATGGGAGTACTGTGACAGCCAGATCTTTGAGAACTGGTCATAAATACTACTTGCTCAGCACCACTGCAACTTTGACAATTGCTGAACAAGTGATTGGTACGCAAGGACTACCTGTACAATAAATGTAAATGTAGGTCACAATTGATTAATAATTAAGTTTTACATAAATGATACTTTGTTCAAGCTTACATGTATATGTCATATATACAAATGACATCACAAGAAAAACACAGACTTCAGAGGATAATTAGAACTGCAGAAAAAATAATTGCTACCAACCTGCCTTCCATTGAGGACCTGTATACTGCACGAATCAAAAAGAGGGCCGTGAAAATATTTGCAGATTCCTCGCATCCTGGACATAAACTGTTTCAACTCCTACCCTCAAAACGACGCTATAGAGCACTGCACACCAGAACAACTAGACACAAGAACAGTTTTTTCCCGAAGGCCATCACTCTGCTAAACAAATAATTCCCTCAACACTGTCAAACTATGTACTGAATCTGCACTACTATAATCGTTTCATAGTTCCCATCACCAATCTCTTTCCACTTATGACTATATGACTATAACTTGTTGCTGGCAATCCTTATGATTTATATTGATATATTGACCATCAATTGTGTTGTAAATGTTGTAACTTGATGAACGTATCTTTTCTTTTATGTACACTGAGAGCATATGCACCAAGACAAATTCCTTGTGTGTCCAATCACACTTGGCCAATAAAATTCAATTCAATTCAATTCAATTCAATAATCACAGAGTGTTAAAACACATGAAACAAAAATTGAGCTAAATTAGATTCTGAAGATTAGAAGAGGGATTTTCAAGCTTTTTTACCTTTAAGTGCTAAAAAATCTGGATCTCACCATGATAAAAATCTTTGTTTGCTTATTATTTAAGTGCCAGCAGACTGACTCTGGGAAGTTCAAAATAAAAGAACCAATTTTATCAAAATTTATAAGCATAATTTTATCATTTTATCATTTATGGTAAGTTTTAAAGACTTAACTAAAATGTCAAAATAACTGAAATGGCCGGGAAACAATGCCAAGCTTCCATACTGCCTCAAGGTCTAATATAAGTATTCCAATTTAAATGAAACTTTAAAAGAATTATAGAAATCACATACACATGTATACATTGGTGGTATTTTAAATATATGCATACGTAAGCATCCAGCATTAAAAAATGCTGATATCCCCACAAAGAATGAAATACTATAACCTAGCACACTCTAAACGGGCCATTTAAAAAATCTGTGAAGAAGCTGCAGCTGATACAGAATGCAGCCACTACATTAATGTACTAAAATAAAGCAAGGTCTTGAGAAACATTTAACAGAAAAGGTTTGAGAAGAAGTATTTCTGGACTTAATTTGGAATGTTGGTGCTGACCAATACCACTTAATATTTACTATATTTAATATTTCTTCTCTCATATGAGGCTACCAAAAGGCCCCAACTTTTGCTTGATGTTCCTTCTCTGCCTATGACACAATGAATACTAACTTGGACCATCCTGAAGTAATTCCAGATTCTGCTGCTTTTCTCTATGTACAGAATGAAGATTGTTTTAATAAATAATAAATGAAAGTTTCCTTTTTCTAAAACAGCCCTCCTGGGAAGTTGAGTTTTTCATGAGGTTCCTTGTTTGTTCAACTTCTTTCTGTCTCCCTACCAAAGGGAGACAAATAAGCCCTGTTGCTACTGAAAATCAAAGTGAAGCTGGCAGTCAGACAAACAATCCAACAAGTGCACTCATCGTCCCTGACAATGCTACACAAACTCTTGCAAAGTAGTTATAGAAATAATTGTAAAGTGCAAGTAACAGGATCAAGTTTGAGCCACATATAATTTCATGCCTCCAGTGGATCTCTCAAGGCTGACCTATGAATCTTCTCCCCTTTGCAAGCTGACACTTGTTTAAAGGTCTGGTAGGACAGCTACATCGTCTTAAACTACAAGCAAAGGGTCATGCTTCTGTCACAACAGAACAGGGATCTTTAATCTGAATTCATGTTCCACATTAATTCAGTTTAGAAAAATAATTACTGCCTCTCAAGAACAACTTTTATAAACTGATAATGAATAAGTTAAATTGTTCCTATTGATTTGGAAATCAAACTATTTGACTCGAGTCACTAGTTTTCAAAGACTTGTAGATGGTATTCTAGTTGGTAGCCAAACGTGTGTGTGTGTGTGTGTGTGTGTGTGTGTGTGTGTGTGTGTGTGTGTGTGAATGAAGATGCTTCCTTCTCCATTTTTCTATACCTATATGGAACACAAGTCTGTACCTACTAGGGTAGCAATGTGATTGCTTAAATTTTTATAAACGAAATGTCAAGTCTAAAATATTATCAAATCAAACTAAAACATTGACACTGGTATTTCTCTTCATGGAACAGAAATGATTTTATCTTTTTCTACAGACTTCTTTGTAAAAAAAGAAACCAGCCATCTCCCTTTCTAATCTTTTTTCCTTTAGACTAGACATAGCCATATGGTGATACATGCTTCAAAAATGAGTCAGAAATATTCAGCTTCATATAAACGCAGAACCTCTCTGCTTTTAAATATCCTAATTTCTTCAAAAGGATTCTGCTCCTTTAAGTGTCTTAATTAGTTTTAATGATTAGATTTCTTAAAGCAGCAGTGTTTTTTCTAATAAACTCATATCTTCTGAATCACTTTCAGGTACACATAGCCCTTCATGTTTTTTTCTATTCATTTCCAAAGTTCAATTCTTTGCCAACAATCAAAATTTTATTTCTCCTCTATCTAGTCTGTGGCACATGTCTCTGTTTCCCCCTTCTCATTTTCTGTTATCATTCCCTTCCTTCACCTTTCCAGTATAATAGTTCAGGAGTCCAGATTTTATGATTTCCCTTGTAATATTAACGTAGCTGCAGAAATAACAGTAAATCAGAACATACGGTCAAATGTTCTTCCTGCTAGCAAAACAAAGGAGTGAACCCTCTTGCTTTCCTGAAATAATGCAGCATTGCTTACAATTACCCAGATGAGTGTTTTCCATTCTTCGCTGATTTTTAATTACAGTTATACTCCACCCGGTTCTTATTATACCTGGAACCAAGTGTCCATCTGTTCATGGCTGCTTTCCAGGGATCTGTTCTATAGCATAGGGCTGTGATGGCAAACCTATGGCACACGTGCCAGAGTTAGCACGCAGTACCGTCTCTGATGGCACGTGAGCTGTCACCCCAGTTCAGCTCTACGGTGCGTGCACACACGCCTGCCACTGGCCAGCCTGTCTTCACGTCCCTGCCATGCATGCATGGGGGGTGCGTGCATGCGCAGGGGTCGTACACACTTTGCATTTTGGGGGTTCGAGTGCACACACGCACTTTGGGCACTCGGTCCGGAAAAGGTTAGCCATCACCGGCATAGGGTAACTTGTCCCACGTAAGAACAAGACAGGGTAAGAAGCAGTTTTTCTTTAACTCTGGATAATTTCATTGCAGAGAAATTCATATACAAACTGGCCTCCAGTCTGTCTTTGATATTCTTCTAATAGAAGGATACCCTCAGTTGGCAAATCAGATTCCTGCCCACTCCAGAAATTCATAGATATGTCAGTTGAAACGCTATTTCATTCATGTTCTCAAGGCCAAGCTGAAGAAGTTATAAACAAGCCTGGAAGATTATAAACTTCTACAAGTTAAAGATAAGAACAGGGGAAAAGAGAATTATAAGGAAGAGAACAAAGAATTCTGACTCATATGGGGGAGACTCAACTTTTAACTATTGAAAGTTTTCCTCAACTTTCATCATTTTTACTGCCAAATATTAAAGGAAACCCATTTAACTCTAAAAGGTATTATCCAATCTCGCTCCTTTTACGTTTTCAACAAACGTTGCCATGTTTTCAAGCTTTTAGATAACTCCTCAAGAAGAGTAAAACATATTCTTCTATCGTCCCCTCCCTGGCCCCAGCAATCTCAGAACATCCACAAAACCAGGGAGTAAGAAGTAAACGTTTAGGTTGGGACCACACCTGTCAGTTCAGGGATCCAACTCGCAATCTCTCTGATAGGTGTCTATCAGCTGTCGATAAGGCCTCCAGTGAAGAGGGGACACCCCCCCTTTGTAAATAATTGATTTCTGATGTTAAAGGCTCTTACTGATCTGAATTTTTTTGCTAATGTTTAATAATTTGCCTTTCTGTAACAAACCCATCATTCTGCATCTAACAATCTGGGAGAACAGATGTTCCTTAATTTTTTTGAGTGAGGCACCTTTTTTTATTTTTACCTCTTAGATACTTCAAAAATGTTAACATTTTCCTTCTTACTCTGAAGACTTAGGTTCAGAGCCTCCTCATTGCCTTTTTCTGAACTCGTTCCTGAATGAAACCTAAATCCTTCTTCAAGAGTGGTAGAAAAACTGGGCATATACTTCAAGTGATACCTGATCAATCAATTGCAGAAGAATTACTTCCCATAATTTAAAAATGATATATATACATGTACAGAAGATGCAGTCAAATTCTTTTTGCAGATCATGAAAATATTTACAGACCCCTCGCATCCTGGACATAAACTGTTTCAACTCCTACCCTCAAAACGACGCTATAGAGCACTGCACACTAGAACAACTAGACACAAGAACAGTTTTTTCCCGAAGGCCATCACTCTGCTAAACAAATAATTCCATCAACACTGTCAAACTATGTACTGAATCTGCACTACTATTAATCGTCTCATAGTTACCATCACCAATCTCTTTCCACTTATGACTGTATGACTATAACTTGTTGCTGGCAATCCTTATGATTTATATTGATATATTGACTATCAATTGTGTTGTAAATGTTGTACCTTGATGAACGTATCTTTTCTTTTATGTACACTGAGAGCATATGCACCAAGACAAATTCCTTGTGTGTCCAATCACACTTGGCCAATAAAATTCTATTCTATTCTATTCTATTCTATTCTATTCTATTCTATTCTATTCTATGTTGTACAGTTAAATTCATGTGCAGTTTTTAATCACATATGAATTGCCAAACCAGTTATCCCGCAGTCTGTAGAAGTGAATATCATTTTTGTTTGTAACGATAGAACAAATTTTAATTTTGTGTCTTCTAGGTTATTAGTTATTTTATCCAAAGCATCGTTATTTCCAAATTGGATGAGCATTTTCTTCTGTTCTTTCTCCAGTTAATAAAATATTAATAAACATTCTGAAGAGTGGAGGCCCAGAACTGAGTACTGTGGCATCCCATTTGATATTTCCCTCCAATTTTATGAGGACTGTTGATGAGCAGTCTCTGATTACAATGTTAGAGCCAGCAACTTCTCCACTCGATTGTTATGCCAGCTACATTTATTTAGCTTGCTAAAGAGAATGGAAAGAACACTAGCAATAATGAAGGTCATTAGAAGACTAAAAATTATCTGAGTCACAACTATTTTCAAGATTAAAAGTCACTGAATTGACAGTGGGAGAAAAGATGATGTAAAACCAGCACATGCATTTTTAGTACATACTTAACAAGATGTCCAATTACCAAATACTTATTAAAATAGTGATAATATAAAATGTGTACTATTTGTTATTTCAAACCAATCCTACATTTGAAGACTTATTTTGAGAATTGTTACTGTAAATCAGCTACACATTTGGCCAATTATGTATGATTATCAAAAAGTGAACTACAAAGTAAGCAGAAAACTGCTTACATTTACACTAGATATTAGATCAAGTATGTGGGTGGGGATGGAATCTATTATTCACCTAGGAGCTTTTTTATTGTTTCTTCAGTCATGGAAGCCTATCACATTTCCTAGTTACTTATCTTTTCTAAACCTGAAATGTTTAAATTTTGTATCATGCACAAAGTATACAACATAGGACAGACATCTCTAAGATACTTGCCAGAACAGGCAAAAGTTTCTTCTGGCTGTTTTCCAGCATTTTTTTCTAAATAATCCAGAAGAGAGAGAATGTTGTATTGCCTCCAAGCATATAAGTCTGCAAAAGATGCATACTTCCATCCAGAAGATCTATCCCTCCACCTAAGACCATTTACCTCTATGGTATAAAAAACTACATGACCATTACCTCTATGGTATAAAAAACTAAAATTGTCCAAGCAATTTTATTATAACAATTTTGAGCATCTTTTTAAAAAATAATATGAAAATGGATGGGTGCAGAGTAAGATCTAGGAAGTTACAATAAACACAAACTTCATCAAATTTCCTATTATGATACCCTTCAAACTGCAACTACCATGTCCAGCTATCAGTTGCTGGAACCACTGAGAGTACATCCAGCAAAAAAAGTCTGGGCTAACTGATTTTATTGGGTTTAGAGGCATTAGGAAAAAGGAAACATTGAAATGCTTCTGAGTATAAAATTGCCAACATGTTTATTCTCAATCAATCAGAATAGAGCTGGAAGGGCCTTGGAGGTCTTCTAGTCCAATCTCGTGTCAAGCAAGACCCTATACCATTTCAGACAAATGAACTGTTCAGTTTCATCTTTAAAAAACCCCAATGATGAAGTACTCACAACTTCTAACAACAGCTGCTCCACTGCTTAATTGTCTTCACTGCTAGGAAGTTTCTCCTTAATTCCAGGTTGTTTCTCTCCTTGATTAGTTTCCCTCCATTGTTTCTTGTCCTGCCTGCTGGTGCTTTGGAAAATAAGTTGACCCCCTCCTCTTTGTTGTAGCCTCTCAAATACTGGAATACTGCTCGTCCTTCTTTTGTCTAGACTAGCCAAACCCAAATCTTGCAACCGTTCATCATATGTTTTAGTCTCCAGGCCTTTAATCGTCTTAGTTGTCTTCTCTGAACTTTTTCCAAAGTCTCAACATTTTTTTGTAACATGGTGACCAAATCTGGATGCAGTATTCCAGTATAGCCTTACTAAGGCTTTATAAAGTGGTACTAATACTTCATGTGATTTTGATTCTATATGAGAACAATTCATTTCCTGACTTATCATTTCAGTTACTCATATTGGACTCACTCTGCTTTGGCTAAAAACCCATCTTAACTAGATAACAAGTACTTATAATATATCTAAATAACCAAATGTCATATTGAGAAATGTTTACACTAAACAGCATTCAAATGCAATTATTTATTTATTTATTTATTTATATTGCTTTTAAGCTGTAATCACAGGTCTAAGCACATCAACTATCTCTTCTGAAAGTTTATTTCCTGAAACTGAAAAAGCAGTAGAATAATGGATTCTGAACAAGCAAGCTTAACGGCATTGTATAATAACTAAAGCAGACACTATACAGCAATATTCAAAAATAATATGGTTATACCTCAATGTTCAAAAATAATTTTAAACTTGAGACTATGTTACAACATAAGAGCCATTCAGAATGTAAAAAGAAAACCAACATTTAGAGTAATGGAGTAAGCAGTTTGTTTTCTGAGTATTGTGCTGAGGTGAACCTTCAATCAAAATCAGAAAAAAACGAGTGCAATTCTTTTTGGTTTTGAAAATCTATTTTGTTCAAATTTACAACAAAGAATATAAAAGAGGAACGCAGATAACGATACTGAAGAAGAAAAAGATACAGGAAGTCTCTTCTATCCATTTGTGATACTCCATAAACAATAAATATGTTTAGCTTCTATTACTTATTAGAGTTGTAACTGCATCTGTTTGACAATTTAATTTTAACATCAATTGTGAAACAGCATCCTTTAAAGGAATATTGAGAAGAAGAAATATACTTTTCCATTACATACTTCTGCATTCAGTACAAATCAGAAAACTACTGTAGTTTCAGATAATGTTCCCACCAAAACCCAAATTTACAGCAATACATGCATCACAATACACGACTACAGATATTTCAGGGTTGGATTACTTCATCTCAGTGTCATAGTGCACAGTCCATTGGAAAAACTAAAGACAGCTTCATGGTTCTCCTCCCACTTTACATAACATCGGTACAAACTAACCATTAATGGTCCTTCTCTATAGAATTGGCAAGGGCATGGAACTGTAACTTCAAAAGCACTATTTCTTGTAAAAAATATTCTTCGTTAAAAAATTATTGCTGGAAAATAGCCCAACAAACTCCACAGTGTATTACGTTTTCTTCCAAATCCTGAGATGAGGTCAAAACAATTAATGAATATATTATGATTTCTACTTATTTGACTAACAAGATAATCATGAAGTCAATTCAATGTCTGGATTTCACAATTTTTCCTTATATTTAATTAAAGCCAGATGGTAGAGACGGGGAAAGATTTCTCAAACAACCACATGTGTCCTGTTTTTGTCACCTGTCATATTTCTTTTCTTTCAGTGGCTTCATTCCAATGTCAAAAATCTCACCAAACAAGTAAGTGTCCATTAATCATTTGGAACTTAATAGATATTAGTAACATTAGTGTTTTGAATGGCAGAAACTGACTTTCTTTATAATGTGTAGAAGACAGTGTATTAACGGCATAATTAGTACCATGGACTCCGTTCCTATAACAATTGTTTCAAAATAATGTTTGTTTCAGGGGGGGTTTTAACACCAAAGCCGGAGGAAAAACCAAGGATAAGGTGAAATTTTCTGATATATTTTTTTTTAATTTTTTTATTTATTTTGTCACACAGTATATATAAGCATAAGCATGAAATAACTATACAATAAATAAGCATATATATGAGTATGTAATAGCTATATTAATTGGATATAATGAAAGGAAACAATAGGACAGGAACGGTAGGCACGCTTGTGCTCTTATGCACGCCCCTTACAGACCACTTAGGAATGGGATGAGGTCAACAGTAGACAGTTTTTGGTTGAAGCTTTGGGGATTTTGGAAAGAGATAGGTATAGATAGGTAGGTAGGTAGGTAGGTAGGTAGGTAGGTAGGTAGGTAGGTAGGTAGGTAGGTAGGTAGATAGATAGATAGATAGATAGATAGATAGATAGATAGATAGATAGATAGATAGATAGATAGGCCTTGGCTGCTTCTGACCCAATAAATAGCACCGTAAGAAGAAGATGAGTTCAGATCAAAAGAATCTTGATCACAATAAATACTGTACATCTTCAGTGTGTGTTCTTTTCACAATTAACACAACCAGAAGTTTCTCATTTGTTATGAATGAAAGTCAAAGAAGCCAACAAAAATGTCACTACCCAAAAAGGCACAGTGCTAAGCACCTCTAGGTCTCTCTGATACTACCAGCTCCAGTGCTACTGCCATCCAGTAGCTATCCCACTGCTGATCAGTCTGCTGGCTATTACTTTGCAGCCTGCAATTGTTTTTAATTTGCCAGCGTGGTCCTTTTTCATCTACAAAAACTATGCAGATCTGTTAGTCTTCTGTGACAGGAGAAGAACCTATGACATTGCTATTTTAACCTAAAAAGTTTTATGATTAAAATGCCATAATGATCTGTAATTGCATCAGAGTTTAACACAGTGCTTATTTTCTCAGAAATTGTTAAAAAAAGCTTTCTTGAATGTATTATGGAAATATGCTAGCTTTTAATTGTGCAGGTGCTTTGGATATCATGATATCAATCTAACTGTGAAAATCATAAATCTGTTTTTCTATTGTTATTGCAACAAGAACATGAAATTAATGTCTCTAATCACATTTACATTCATAAAGGCTCTACATTTAACAATGTTTAATAAGCTGATATTTTTATCCATGCTCTGAAAAATGGATCAAGTATTAACTAGCTATTGCATATTTATTCTTATATGCTTTTAAATCTAGGCTTACAAAAGGAACTATTAATTTTTGGTTAGGTTCCCAAAACATTTCAGCTTTTCAAAAAGTATATCCTGAATACTCTATGATCAAATGAAACAGGGCAACAAAGTTGGAACAAAAACTCATCTGTCATATCTAATCCATCTTTTAACTAAAAGGAATGGAAGCCTTTTTAATTATTCTAACAGCAGATGGAGTGGCCTCTTTCAAAAGTATTGCCTGAGGCCAGATCGAGTCC
Organism: Ahaetulla prasina; assembly: GCF_028640845.1. Taxonomy (NCBI): domain Eukaryota; kingdom Metazoa; phylum Chordata; class Lepidosauria; order Squamata; family Colubridae; genus Ahaetulla; species Ahaetulla prasina. Next base: position 63,013,751 of record NC_080540.1, on the reverse strand, counting down.
AGTCTACTATGTCATGAAAGGGAAAGCCCCTTTTACAAAGAAAATGCAAGAGAAGGCAAGATCAAAGAAGCAGAAAGAATTTTGAAAGCATGTTTCCTTAGTTCAAAATATTCTTCTAAAAAGAGGAAGATTAATATCCCTTTGCTGTACCACTCACAATATCCCTATTATATAAATAAAAGAGAGGTAATAAAAATATAGCTCATTGAAAATAAAGTGGAGAAAAACTTTATCTCTTTTTAACTCCTTAAGGCACTTGTTTTCTTTTTTCCCTTAGCTTTCTCTTTTGCCTTTTCAGTAACAATAATATCCTAGAATATATTAATTTGTTTAAAGTTATATTCATTCCCCTTTCTACTGTACATATTAAATAACACATTTTCTTATTTATTTCTAAAACTTAAGAAAATCTGTAGCACCTGACCACTTACAGTACGTCTGATAAAATCAGGATACAGTCCATAAATAAAGCACTTAATGATGAATATATACGTCATGCATATCTGAGCATATTTGAATTCAGATACCACCCAAGTTGATCCATTTATATCTAGCATTACCTTGACTGATGACCTGGAGACCTTTATGAATTCATTGCAACAATTCTGATAGTCATTTTATGGCATTTGTTCATGCAAGTGAGCGTGGCCACCCATCTTTACCAAATAATTCGGATGGCTAACAAACCATAATAAGATTTCCATGTGTGGGTGGAAATGGGCATTGGCTTACTTGAACGCCCCTTCTTGGAGAAGTGGGAACGCCGGTCAGACTGGGGTTTCTCCCGTGCCTAGTCACATAGGACAGAGTCTGCTAATTTCACTTGTCCCCGCCTCTTCCACCTTCCTCCAGCTTTTCGGCGAGGACGTAGTAGCAGACCGACGTGTCTACCTGAAACAAGAAAGAATGAGTAGCCACCCACCCCGACACCCTCTTGAGCCGGACAGGAATACCCCAGGGTGGGGCTGACTGGCGTTCCCATGTCTCAAGAAGGGGCGTTCAGGTAAGCCAATGCCTGTCAGTGGGAACGCAGGTCAGATTGGGGACATACCAAAGCAAGTGCCCTCATTTTATTTTATTTATTTATTTATTTTATTTGATTTTTATACCGCCCTTCTCCCGAAGGACTCAGGGCGGTGTACAGGCATAATAAAAAACCGACAATACAATATACAGATTTAAAATACGATTTAAAAAACTTATTTAAATTAGCCCAGTGATTAAAATTTACCATACTAAAACCCCGTTTAAAATTAATAAATTTAACATTAAAATCCCGATTTAAGCCAGCCCCGCGCGGATAAAAAGATGAGTCTTGAGTTCGCGACGAAATGTCCGAAGGTCAGGTATTTGGCGTAAACCCGGGGGAAGCTCGTTCCAGAGTGTGGGAGCCCCCACAGAGAAGGCCCTTCCCCTGGGGGCCGCCAGCCGACATTGTTTGGCGGACGGCACCCTGAGAAGTCCCTCTCTGTGGGAGCGTACGGGTCGGTGGGAGGCGTATGGTAACAGCAGGCGGTCCCGTAAGTACCCAGGTCCTAAGCCATGGAGCGCTTTAAAGGTCATAACCAACACCTTAAAGTGCACCCGGAAGGCCACAGGCAGCCAGTGCAGTCTGCGCAGGAGCGGTGTTACATGGGAGCTACGTGTAGCTCCCTCTATCACCCGCGCAGCTGCATTCTGGACTAACTGAAGCCTCCGAGTGCACTTCAGGGGGAGCCCCATGTAGAGAGCATTACAGTAATCCAAGCGAGAGGTAACGAGCGCATGAGTGACTGTGCATAAGGCATCCCGATCAAGGAAGGGGCGCAACTGCCGAACCAGGCAAACCTGGTGGAAGGCCCTCATTGGGTAGGAGATTGCCGGCTCTCCAAAGGCTGGTCTGGTAGAACCTGTTGCAGGACCCGTCTGCCAAAAGCCGCGTCGGCCAATGGGTACAAGTCCAGCCTATAGTGCCTTATAAATGGTGTTGGTGATGTCCAGGTGGCCGCAGTGCAAATTTCATGAATCGATGCATGAGTGTTCCAGGCTGCGGAAGTCGCCGCACTTCAAGTAGAATGAGCTGCTATGCGACCAGGAACGGGCAGGGACTGATGCAGGTATGCCGCTGCAATAGTCACCCGAATCCATCTACTCAGTTATTTTGAGGCCCAAGGACAATGGTAGGGAGGAGATAAATAAGGATTTCGACTTTCTGAAAACAGCCGTATGAAAGATATAGATTTTCAGAGCCCTACGGATGTTTAGCGTGTGCCACAGATGTTCTTGCTGGTGTACCGACAAGGGCAGAAGTGGGAACGCCGGTCAGACTGGGGTTTCTCCCGTGCCTAGTCACATAGGACAGAGTCTGCTAATTTCACTTGTCCCCGCCTCTTCCACCTTCCTCCAGCTTTTCGGCGAGGACATAGTAGCAGACCGACGTGTCTACCTGAAACAAGAAAGAATGAGTAGCCACCCACCCCGACACCCCCTTGAGCCGGACAGGAATACCCCAGGGTGGGGCTGACTGGCGTTCCCACGTCTCAAGAAGGGGCGTTCAGGTAAGCCAATGCCTGTCAGTGGGAACACAGGTCAGATTGGGGACATACCAAAGCAAGTGCCCTCATTTTATTTTATTTATTTATTTATTTTATTTGATTTTTATACCGCCCTTCTCCCGAAGGACTCAGGGCGGTGTACAGGCATAATAAAAAACCGACAATACAATATACAGATTTAAAATACGATTTAAAAAACTTATTTTAAATTAGCCCAGTGATTAAAATTTACCATACTAAAACCCCGTTTAAAATTAATAAATTTAACATTAAAATCCCGATTTAAGCCAGCCCCGCGCGGATAAAAAGATGAGTCTTGAGTTCGCGACGAAATGTCCGAAGGTCAGGTATTTGGCGTAAACCCGGGGGAAGCTCGTTCCAGAGTGTGGGAGCCCCACAGAGAAGTCCCTCCCCCTGGGGGCCGCCAGCCGACATTGTTTGGCGGACGGCACCCTGAGAAGTCCCTCTCTGTGGGAGCGTACGGGTCGGTGGGAGGCGTATGGTAACAGCAGGCGGTCCCGTAAGTACCCAGGTCCTAAGCCATGGAGCGCTTTAAAGGTCATAACCAACACCTTAAAGTGCACCCGAAAGGCCACAGGTAGCCAGTGCAGTCTGCGCAGGAGCGGTGTTACATGGGAGCTACGTGTAGCTCCCTCTATCACGCGCGCAGCTGCATTCTGGACTAACTGAAGCCTCCGAGTGCACTTCAGGGGGAGCCCCATGTAGAGAGCATTACAGTAATCCAAGCGAGGTAGCAGGCGCATGAGTGACTGTGCATAAGGCATCCCGATCAAGGAAGGGGCGCAACTGCCGAACCAGGCAAACCTGGTGGAAGGCCCTCATTGGGTAGGAGATTGCCGGCTCTCCAAAGGCTGGTCTGGTAGAACCTGTTGCAGGACCCGTCTGCCAAAAGCCGCGTCGGCCAATGGGTACAAGTCCAGCCTATAGTGCCTTATAAATGGTGTTGGTGATGTCCAGGTGGCCGTAGTGCAAATTTCATGAATCGATGCATGAGTGTTCCAGGCTGAGGAAGTCACCGCACTTCAAGTAGAATGAGCTGATATGCGACCAGGAACGGGCAGGGATTGATGCAGGTATGCCGCTGCAATAGTCACCCGAATCCATCTACTCAGTTATTTTGAGGCCCAAGGACGATGGTAGGGAGGAGATAAATAAGGATTTCGACTTTCTGAAAACAGCCGTATGAAAGATATAGATTTTCAGAGCCCTACGGATGTTTAGCGTGTGCCACAGATGTTCTTGCTGGTGTACCGACAAGGGGCAGAAGTCCGGAAGCACCAGCTCCTGAGAGTGGTGAAAGTTCATGTTAACCTTGGGCAGGAAGGTTGGGTCCAGTCTGAGAATCACTCTATTGTTGTGAACACACACAGTTCTTTTCTGACCAAGAGAGCCGTTAATTCCGAGACTCTATGAGCCGAAGTGATCGCTACTAAGAAAGAGACTTAAAAGATAGGAATTGCAGCGTGATGTCATGAAGGGGTTCGAAGGAAGGCTTAGTCAATGCCATTAGAATGACATTCAATCGCCATGTCGGGAAACGGTGAATAGTTGGAGGACGCAAGTTGGAGGCGCCCCGTAGAAAAATGCGCATCAGAGGATCCTTGGCTGCCACTGTGAATGCTCCGCCTGCCATGACAGAAGAGAGGGCCACCACTTGTCTGTGTAATATGTTAGGAGCAAGGCCACTTTCGAACCCGCTTTGCAGAAATTGTAAAATTTGGAACACTGAGACTTTAGTAGGAACTAAGGAACGAGTCGCGCACCAGGAGCAGAAGGAGCGCCAAGTGGCCTCGTAAATGCGTGAAGTAGACGGTTGTTGTGAAGCCTGGAGAATCGTGATTACGTTGTCATGAAGGTTGGAAGACTTGAGGAATCCCCGCTCAACCTCCATACGGTTAGATGAAACCATTGCGGATCGGAGTGATTGAGGGGGCTTTGAGTCAGAATTATAGCGTTGTCCGGAATCCTCCAAGGAGGTGCCACAGAGAGGAACAGGAGATCTGCATACCAAGGCCTTCTGGGCCAATGAGGGGGCCACCAGGATGAGCTTTGCTCTGTGTGCCAAACGTTTGGAGATGACCTTGGGAATCAGGGGGAGAGGGAAAAGCGTACAGCAGCCCCAGGGGCCAGGGACAGTGGAGAGCATCCACTGCTTCCACCCCAAGAGACAGGTAGCGTGAGAAGAACCTGTCGTGTCCCACTCCTCCGCTGACGGACGGGTCAGGGAAATCCGAATCAGGTGTGCCTCTGCAGCTCTGCCAAAGTCCTAGCAAAGTCCTCAAGGCAGGCAGGAGACCAGAAAGTGACTTCAGCAAGATATGTTTAGACTTTGCCTGACTCAGAGACTGCCAGAAAGCAGATCCTTTATATAGGCCATGGGGTGTGGCTCCATGACTCAGCACTTATCCAGGCCTGCCCCTCCCTTCCTTCTGACACCGCCGCCTATCAATTCTTCTGAAGCGAGGGTCACTCCAATCGGCAGCTGTTGGTAATTGACCTTCCTCAGGCTCACATGCTGTGGAGGAGGGGGAGGGGTCTAGTTGCTCCGTTTGCCTGGGCATGGAGCCAGGGCTGGGGCCGGGAGATGCCCCCTCCTCAGCCTGTCTGGGCATGGAGCCAGGGCTGGGGCCGGGAGATGCCCCCTCCTCAGCCTGTCTGGGCATGGAGCCAGGGCTGGGGCCGGGAGGCATGCTAGGACATTCTTCAGCGTTCGGAAGCAGATAAGCAGACCCCGGCTGTGGTGAGATTGGGCGAGACACAACAGAACCTCGGAACCTGATGGTTGAGGTTGGATGCAAAGAGGCCCACCGGATGAAGGCCGAATCTGGTCGTAAGCTCCCGGAACAGACTGGGATGGAGCGACCACTCCGCTGGGTCTATGGGGTTGTGGCTGAGTGAGTCCGCCCGAATGTTGTTGATGCCAGAGATGTGAGCCACCGAAATAGAATTTAGGTGGGATTCCACCCATAGGCCGAGATGAAGGGCTTCGCGCAATAGGGTGGCTGAGTGACTGCCACCTAGCTTGTTGACATGCGCCTTTGCAGTAATATTGTCCGTTAGGAACAATACGTCCTGACCGGTGACGAGGGCGGTGAAGCTGCAAAGTGCCAGGTAATAGCCCTGAGCTCCAGAAGGTTGATATTTAGCTGACACTCTTGAGGGGACCTTCGGCCTTGGACCATATGAGGGCCCAGGTATGCCCCCCAGCTGATCAAGCTGGTATCCGTTGTAATCATTACTCTGGAAGGTTCCCAGAAACTGCAGCCCTTGTGGAGGGCCTGGGAAGACCACCATGAGAGGGAGTCTCCCACATCCTGTGGTAAGGTAACCCGTGTGTGGTCCGTACTGTGGTGACGACATTGGTGTGGTAGTAGAAACATTGGTGTGGTAGTAGAGACGAGACCATGGCACAATGCCAAATGTAAATACCATCTTACCCAGTAGTTGGGATAATTGAAGGATAGAGGAATGGCTATGCCATTGACAATGGGAAGCTAAGGAGGAAAGACTAGCTCTACGCTCATCAGAGAGAAAAACCATCAAATCCATGGTATCTATTTGAGCGCCCAAGTGAAGGATTTGGGTAGCTGGGTGAAGGTTACTCTTATCCCAATTAATAGAGAAGCCGTGGGTCTGGAGTTCTCTAATAGTGGCATCTAGGTCTCGTCTAGCTAAATTGGGAGTATGGGACTGGATAAGGATATAATCAAGATATACCTGTATCCTAATGGGGAAGGAGCAGATGTGGGCCATCACAACCATCAGAATTTTCAGCCTCGGGGCCGAAGAGAGACCAAATGGAAGGGCCCGGTATTGAAAATGATGGCCCGAGTATGAGAATCGAAGGTATTGACGACAATCGGGGTGGATAGGGATATGGAGGTAAGCCTCCATTAAATCAATGGAAGATAAGAAATCTCCCGCACGAATGCTAGCCAAAATAGAGGAAAGAGTAGACATTTTGAACCGGTGGTAAGCCATGTATCAGTTCAATGACTTTAAATCGAGTATCACCCTCCATCCCCCCGAGGATCTGTGCACCACAAAAAGTCGGGAATAGAATCCGCGCCCGTGATCTTCCTGCGGGACAGGCTCAATAGCCCCAATCGAAAGAAGATGACTAACTGCCAAATCAATGAGGGCCCTGGTGGAAGGGTGCCTAGAAATGGGGCAGCTCACAAAAACCCTCAAAGGTCTGGAGCAGGGGTGAAATCTAAAAAATTTCCCTACCGGTTCTGTGAGTGTGGCTTAATTGGTGGGCGTGGCTTGGTGGTCAGATGACTGAGTGGGCATGGCCAATAACAATAAATAATAAAAATAATAAACAAAGTATAAAAAACAATAAGAGGTATCAAAAACCAACTTTCACACTTTACACACACACAACACAACACAACACAACACAACTGACTCACACACAATGTAAAAGCAGCTGCACTTCACACTTCACACAGCCACAAAAAGCTCAAAAACCAACTTCACACTTTACATACACACAACTCTCTCACACACATACACTCACAAAATGCCATATACAGCTTTCTGAGATTTTGTGTGTTTGTGTAGTTAGAGTGAAACACTACAGAAACACACCAAATCTCAGAAAGCTGCACAAATATTTTATTATTTTATTTTATTTTATTGTGGACTTCAAATCCCAGAGTTCTTCAGCCAGCAAAGCAGGAAGTCAAAGCAAGCTTTTTTTTTTCTTCAGTAGCTGAAGAAAACATGCCATTGCCAGCCCGAAAGAGCAGTAATTATAGGTAAGTGAGGAGGGGGAATTGGCTGGGCTTGGGTGGGGGCTCTTGTAAGTGGGGGCTGTTAAAAAGTGAGTTTAAAAACCTGTGAGGATCAGGAAACTCCTCTGGGATTGCCAGAGGAGGCTTTTAAAACCTCGGGTTTTTTTCTTTTTTCTTTCCCCCTTCGGCTGAAGTGGGATTTTTAAAAAAAAACTTTTAAAGTGTTCTGATGATCTTTGCTCAGCCCCGCGATCGTCAGAGGGTTTTTTTTTACTTTTCAAGGCATGTTTCAGCTGAAGAAAAACTTTTAAAAGTTAAAAAAAAAAAACCTCAGCTGATGGTGCGGCTCAGCAGAGGCAGAGGGGCGGGGCCAGGGATTTTTGCTACCGGTCCTCCGAACCAGCAGCTGCCATCGCTACCTAATCGGAAGAGCCGGTGCGAACCGGGAGCATTTCACCCCTGGTCTGGAGGAGAACTCAAGCGAAAGTCCCTAAATCCCTAATGGTGGATTTGACCCACAAATCTGAAGTTATGAGGTTCCATCTAGTGGAGAAATGGGAAAAGCGGGCCCCAACCGGGAGTGAATCTGCGTTACTTGGACCTTCTAAATGGTCGACCCTTGCCCCCTCTATATGGTCTACATGAAGAGAATCCAGACCGCTTTCTAAACTGGGAGCTTCATTGAGGATGACTGACCTGTCTGAAAGGCAGTTGGGATCATTGTTGGCTGTAAGGGTCCGAGGTCCGAAAGGACTGGGGCCTGCCGTACAGTTGAAAATGTGAGTCGCGCCGTCTGGAGGCAGAAGGAAGGACCTTGCGTTTGTCACAAGTCTCGATTAATAGAGGCTCCAGGGGGGCTCCAAACAATTTGTCTCCCGAATAGAGAGAAACAGCTAAGCGCCATTTACTGAGGACGTTGGCCTGCCACTGCCAGAGCCATAAGAGGCCACTGAAGGTGACCGAGGCCCCATCTTGTTAACGAGGCCCGGATCTTGTTCAGATCTTGGTGCGATCTAATATCGGAGGCTGGAATCTGATCCTGGAGCTGCTTGAGGTAGATCAAGGAAGCTGGGTCAAAGAACGAAGACGCCGTGGCTGTCCTGATGGACCAAGCAGCCGCTTGGTGAGTCTTGATGAGAATTCTCTCAGCCCGTTTATCCTCGGGCCGTAATGATTCATCCGGTGGACCTGTTACAGGTGATGTAGAGGTCAAGGCCACAATAGGGTCATCAACAGTGGGGACTTGTAGAACCAATTCCAAGTTGGAGGCCACATTATATAGCCATTTGTCAAGCCCGTTCAGTATGGGTCCCGAGTCCGGGACCGTCCACTGGCGCTGAGCGACATCCACAAATAGTTTAGGTGCTGGTACTGTTTCAGCCTCCATAGTTGGTTCCAGGAACAGAGCATTAGTTGGGTCTGAGACCGCAAAAAGGTCCGAGGAAGGTCGAGCATTGTCCAATTTCATAGTGGTCAATACTTTGTGGAGAAGTGACCAAAACATATGAGGATTGAATAGACCCACGAATGAGGGTTGATCAGGTTTTAGGTCTTCATTGTCAGGTAAAGCCTCTTCCCTGTGGGACTCCTCCTCGGATCATGATAAGATATGGTGTCATCCATTGCAACCGTTTTTTGCCTCTCAGCCCTGAATGAATTGACGGACATAGTAGGGGCAGCGCCCGGCTGAATACACTGGGCAAGTCCTTGCCTGATTGCCTCAGAAATCATGTGGCCAAAAGCCTCAGGCAATGGAAAATGTTGTGGCTGAAGTGAAGCTGAGGCTGGGTTAGGAAGAACCACTGGGGCAGCCTGAGAAGGGTAAACTGAGGAAGGAGCCTGACCTGAAACCTGAAAAAATGGGTTGGATGACAGGTTCTGGGAGAGGCTAAAAAAGAGGACCCACACTGGCTGGAGAGCGCTGGTCAGACCTGGTGGAACGGTCTGGAGACCAAGCTGCAGATGTAGCCTGGAGCAGGGCCTCCCTAGGAGGGCTGAACTCCCTGGATGGAGCAAGAGATGGGCCCATTTGCTGGGAGGGAAGCTTGTCCCTAGCCTGGGACTGTGCCCTGTCAATCACCTTTTCAATCACCCTGTGACGGCGTTCCTTTGCCTTATTGGGCTTGCTGGGCTTGCCTTTGGTGGAAACTGCCCTGACCCTCTTATTGTGGCCTGTGTGGGTGCCCTCCCCAGGGCTCGTGACCTGATCTACGCTTTCTTGATGGCACCGTGCCGCTGAACAGGAGATGCGGCGACGGGCCTCTTTTGGATCCGACCGGGCTGGGGGGGGGTCTTTTTGAGAGCTTGGACCCCCCGCGCGGGTAGAGGGCAGTGTGGACAGTCGGAGGATGGGCGGATTGAGGCTGGGTTAGGAAGAACCACTGGGGCAGCCTGAGAAGGGTAAACTGAGGAAGGAGCCTGACCTGAAACCTGAAAAATGGGTTGGATGACAGGTTCTGGGAGAGGCTAAAAAGAGGACCCACACTGGCTGGAGAGCGCTGGTCAGACCTGGTGGAACGGTCTGGAGACCAAGCTGCAGATGTAGCCTGGAGCAGGACCTCCCTAGGAGGGCTGAACTCCCTGGATGGAGCAAGAGATGGGCCCATTTGCTGGGAGGAAGCTTGTCCCTAGCCTGGGACTGTATAATGAGGGGTTGGTGAACTGACTGAATCATGGCGGTGTTATCCATCTACCGCCTAAGAACTATTCCTCAACTGCGGCTCACCCGGAATTGCTGGTATTGTCAGTTACCATCTTGACTGGTCCAGGATGGGCCTGCTTGCCGGACTCTAACTATGCGGACATTCACAGCGGCTGACCTTCTTGCCCTGCGAGATTCCCCTCTCTCACGGGTTTGGCCCCCCACACTATCGAGGGCCCATCTTGAGGACGGGTTTTGGAACCCCGAGAGGTGGCATGCCAAAAATAGGAGACTTAGGGGATTTTTAATTAACTGTTTTAATCGTTTTTTTAAGGGGAGTTTTAATGGGAATTTTAAGGGAGTTTTAATGGGAATTTTAAGGGAGTTTTAATGGGAATTTTAAGGGAGGTGGAAATTGATGGGTTTGGGGCGGGGTGGGTGGGAGGGAAACCCGTCCGAGGGGGGGAGACGAGTCCAGCTAGTATTCGCGGCGGTAATTTATTAGGTCCGAGGGTGGCGGGGGAGGGCCTCGTTCCAGTTTATCAGGGCTCTGTTATCAATACGGTATGTGGGAGAGGCAGATATGGCGGAAGGGGGGGCCACATCAGATTTTGGGGGTATGCCCTCGCTATTTAAGAGCAATCGCGTGCTCCGGCCCCCCAGAATTTTCCCATTCCCCGAGTGGCCAGAGTACCCGGGACTTGGGCCTTCGGCTGATGTTATGCAATGCAAGATCCATGGTTAATAAAGCCCCCCTGATTTCAGATCTAATTCAGGAAGGGACCACGGACGTTATGGGCATTATGGAAACCTGGTTGGGCACTGAAGGGGGGGTTCCCATCAGGTTTCCGAGCATTCCATCAGCCGAGGGCCCAAGGTAGGGGTGGCAGGGTGAGGGTTATTATTAGGGAGAGTCTGGAACCGAGGGAGACCACTGTGCCTCAGATAGCTGGGTGTGAAACCCTCTATGTGAAGTGGGGTCATAGGACTCAGGTGGGCTTGTTGATCATGTACCTGGCTCCTTGCTGCGTGACAACAGCCCTGCCTGAGCTGTTGGAGTTGTTGGCCAGGTTAGCAGTTGAAACCCCGAGACTGTTGGTCATGGGGGATTTCAACTTGCCATCAACTGGCGTGGCATCCTCGATCGCTCGGGAGTTCATGGCTTCCATGACGGCCATGGACCTGACTCAATTAATTGATGGCCCTACTCACATTGGGGGTGGCACCCTAGACTTGGTTTTTATCTCTGGCCAGTGGATTCATGATCTGATTTTAAATGATTTACTTATTGAGCCTTTGTCATGGTCAGATCATTTTCTCCTTCGTCTGGACTTTCAGACAGCTACCCACCGCCGCAGGGAGACGGAACCAATGCGTTGGTTCCGTCCCAGGTGCCTGATGGACCCTGAGAGGTTCCTGACGGAGCTTGAGAGGTTCCCGAGAACCTGGCCCACGGCACGACTGAAGAGCTAGTCGCGGCCTGGGAACAGGCCGCGGCTGGAGCTTTGGACCGTGTCGTGCCTTTGCGGCCTCTGACCCGGCGTCGATCTCAACCAGCTCCTTGGTTCTCCGAGGAGCTGAGGGAGATGAAACGCCGGAGAAGACGCCTAGAGAGTGTCTGGAGATCCAGCCGTTCTGAGGCTGACCGGACACTAGTTAGGTCCTATAGCAGGACCTACCTAGTGGCACTGAGGGATGCGAAACGTTCCTACGTTTCCTCCCTCATTGCGTCGGCAGATAACCGCCCGGCCGCCCTGTTTCGGGTGACCCGTTCTCTCCTTCAACAGGAGGGGCGGGAGGACCCCCTACAAGGGCGTGCCGAGGAGTTTAACGGTTATCTATACGATAAAATCGTTCAGCTTCGGGACGGATTGGATCAAAATTGGGTAGATCCAGACGAGAGTTCCGAGACCCGTCTTGTTGAGGTGGTTTGGGATGATTTTGACCCTGTGACTCCCGAGGACATGGACAGGTTGCTGGGAAGACTGAATGCCACCACATGTTTACTGGACCCGTGCCCCTCCTGGTTGGTGCTGGCCACACAGGAGGTGACACGAGGCTGGCTCCAGGGGATTATTAATGCTTCTCTGCGGGAGGGGATCTTTCCCGCTGCCTTGAAAGAGGCGGTGGTGAGACCTCTCCTCAAGAAGCCTTCCCTGGACCCGGCTGTTTTAGGAAATTATCGTCCGGTCTCCAACCTTCGCTTTACGGCGAAGGTTGTAGAGAGTGTGGTGGCACGTCAGCTACCCCAGTACCTGGATGAAACCGTCTATCTAGACCCGTTCCAGTCCGGCTTCCGGCCCGGATACAGTACGGAGACGGCTTTGGTCGCGTTGGTGGATGATCTCTGGAGGGCCAGGGATAAGGGTTACTCCTCTGCCCTGGTCCTATTAGACCTCTCAGCGGCTTTTGATACCATCGACCATGGTATCTTGCTGCGCCGGTTAGAGGGGTTGGGAGTGGGAGGCACCGTTTATCGGTGGTTCTCCTCCTACCTCTCTGACCGGACGCAGACGGTGTTGACAGGGGGGCAGAGATCGACTCCGAGGCGCCTCATGTGTGGGGTGCCGCAGGGATCGATTCTCTCGCCTCTCCTGTTCAACATCTACATGAAGCCACTGGGTGAGATCATCAGTGGTTTTGGGGTGAGATACCAACTGTACGCTGATGACACGCAGCTGTACTTTTCCACCCCAGGCCACCCCAACGAAGCTATCGAAGTACTGTCCCGGTGTCTGGAGGCCGTACGGGTCTGGATGGGGAGGAACAGGCTCAAACTTAATCCCTCCAAGACGGAGTGGCTGTGGATGCCGGCACCCCGGTACAGTCAGCTGCAGCCGCGGCTGTCTGTTGGGGGCGAGTCATTGGCCCCGATGGAGAGGGTGCGCAACTTGGGCGTGCTCCTGGATGGGCGGCTGTCTTTCGAAGACCATTTGACAGCCGTCTCCAGGAGAGCTTTCTATCAGGTTCGCCTGATCCGCCAGTTGCGCCCCTTCCTGGACCGGGATGCCCTATGCACGGTCACTCATGCTCTCGTTACCTCTCGTCTGGACTATTGCAATGCTCTCTACATGGGGCTCCCCTTGAAGAGCACCCGGAGACTCCAGCTAGTCCAGAATGCAGCTGCACGGGTTATTGAGGGAGCAGTTCGGAGCTCCCATGTAACACCTATCCTGCGCAGACTGCACTGGCTGCCTGTTGTCTTCCGGGTATGCTTCAAGGTGTTAGTTACTACCTTTAAAGCGCTCCATGGCTTAGGACCGGGATACCTATGGGACCGTCTACTGCCAACATCTATCTCCCAACGACCGGTGCGCTCTCACAGAGAGGGGCTCCTCAGGGTGCCATCAGCCAAGCAATGTCGGCTGGTGGCCCCCAGGGGGAGGGCCTTCTCTGTGGGGGCTCCTACCCTATGGAACGAGCTTCCCCCTGGACTCCGACAAATACCTGACCTTAGGACCTTCCGCTGCGAACTTAAAACCTACTTATTTCGTCTTGCTGGACTCACTTAAATTTTATATTATTAAATTGATTTATGGGTTTTAAATTTTTTAGTAAATTTTAGAGGGAATATTTTTATCTATAAGTAGCCAAATTAAATAGGTTTTTTAAGGGTTGTTTTTAGTTTTGTATTGTTGTTTTCTTTCTGTATTTTATTTATATATTCTACATACAGTGGTATTTTGCAGAATATTCCTACTGATGTTGATTTCTTTCATTTTCAAGCAAGAATTGTAAGCTAAAGTTACAAACTTTTTTAGGCAGAATCCGAATATAAAAAGAATGATATTTTTGAATAGGTTTAAGAATCAAATAAGTGCGGGAGGCTCAAGGAGAAACTCGGGACGGACAGAAAGACAGAGAAAGTCAGCAAATGGCTCTTCTACGGGCACTTCTAGTTTGCTCCAAACTAAACAGCCATTGCAAATCATAATTTGAAATCCGAGCATACACGAGAAACTCCCCTACCCGCCACCTTCCCCAGAAACTCCCCCACTTTCGCCCTCCCAACTGTCAACGACGAAGCCCCGCCCAACTCCCATAGGGCCCTCCCCCTCCCGAACGCTCCTCGCGTCGGCTCCGTCTGGTGCGCGTGCGCTCGGTGGGCCCCGCTTGGCTCCTCCCGGTTCGGCCTGCGCGAAGGGCGGGCGCGGTGCGCGAAGCCCAGTTCGCAACTGCGCGGCCTGACGAGATCTCCGGGACGGCAGACCCCGCGCAAGAGGGCGAAGGAGAATGCGGCGGGGCGAGGAGATTGGCCCAGGGGCGTTCAGGCCGCTGTTACCTTTGATGCTGGTAGCGCTGCTGCGGGAGGCTGCGGGGGAACCTTGCCCCGCCGCCGCGCCTTGTTCTTGCCGGCGAGGTGTGTTGGATTGCAGCCGCCTCCGCCTGTCCGGTCGGAGCTTAGAGCCAGGCCTGCTGCCGCTTTTGCCTCGCAGCATCACTGTGCTGTAAGTATCGTTCTTGCCTCTCTGTCCGTTTGTCAGCGGGTCTGGAAGGCTTCCCTTGGTTGCTTCAGGGCCGAGCGGGGGACCTAGTAGGTGCTGCTCCCGAGTTCTGATTCTTTAAAGAGTTTTCTTTGCTAAAATCTCAAACAGACATTTGCGTTCGTTGTTTTATCTCAGAGGGTCTTCAAACTTGGCAGCTTTAAGACTTGTGGACTTCAACTCCCAGAATTCTCCAGCCAGCTATGCTGGCTGGAGAATTCTGGGAGTTGAAGTCCACAAGTCTTAAAGCTGCCAAGTTTGAAGACCTCTGTTTTATCTGGCCTGGGAGACAAAGCGAGTTATATTATATATATATATATATAAAGGATCAGAAATGCTGGGTTGCTGTGTATCAAAACATCTGCCTAGTTTTCTCTTTCCTTTACCCGTCCCCTAATTCTCCGGTTAAGGTTGCGTTTTGAAGTCTTTAAATTTACAGATGTATGATCATCTCACAGTATTTTAAAAGTTAAAAAAAAACCCTGTGATGATCACGTGACTCAGCTGGAACGGGGGTGTGGAGGGATTTTTGCTACCGGTTCTCCGAACCACCCGCCGCCATCGCTACTGCATAGGGCAATCCGGTCCGAACCGGGAGCATTTCACCCGTGATGCAAGCCCCTTCACCACGACAAGCCAGTAATCCATGAAGGGGGATATAAGTACAAATACAGCTAATATGCAATTTCTCTAGCTCATTAAAAATTTTACTATACGTGAAAAGCTACTGTATGTGATCAAAGATGGGTCAATTGAGGATGACTGTAGCTTAAACTGTAAGTGAATTAAGTGGTACAGAGGAAGGAAGGAAGGAAGGAAGGTGGGGTCTAAACGGAGGACAACCCTGTCTGAGTGGACCAAGCAGAGATCCGTCCTGGATGACAGGGCAGCAAGCTCTGAGATTCTGCGAGCCGAAGTGATTGCAACCAAGAAGGCCACCTTGTATGATAAATATTGCAACCCACATTCTCTCAAAGGTTCGAAGGCACTCCTGGTGAGGGAGAGCAGAACCTTCGTCAGGTCCCAAGAAGGGTACCTGTGGATGACTGGAGGGGAAAGGTTGGTAGCACCCTTCAGAAATTGGCGAATGAGGGGATGATGAGCTAAGGAACGCCTCGAACCGCAAGACAAGATAGAAGAGAAAGCGGCTACCTGTCATCAAAGGGTGTTAGCCGCCAGTCCCTGTTCCAAGCCATGTTGTAGGAATTTCAAAATGGTGACTGTAGAGGCGATCATTGGATCTATGTCTTTATCAGAACACCACTTGCAGAAAGTGCGCCAGGTAGATCCATAGATGCGAGTGGTGGAACTCCGACGCGCAGCCTGGATGGTGTTGATGACATTAGTAGGTAAGTGTCTTTTCCTCAGGAGGCGCCGCTCAAGCGCCAGATGGTCAGCTGGAACCACTGAGGGTCTGGGTGGACCAACTGACCATGGCTGAGCAACAACCTGCCCTGAGGAAGCCTCCAAGGAGGCGCTATGGAGAGAGCCACCAGGTCCGCAAACCAGGGGCGCCGAGGCCAGTGGGGCGCTAGTAGAAGTTCCACCTGTTCCTGCAGCATCTTCCTGATAACCTTGGGGATTATCGGGATGGGAGGAAAAGCGTATAGAAGTCCGGGGGGCCAAGGGCTTTGTAGAGCGTCTATGGCTTCCACCCCCGGAGCTGGGTACCTGGTGAAGAACCGTTCCAGTTGACAATTGACTTGGGTGGCGAATAAATCCACTGTCGGGGTCCCGAAGCAGCGTGTGATCTCGAAGAACAAGTCCGGATTCAGCTGCCATTCCCCGTGGTCGACTGATACCCTGCTGAGCCAGTCGGCTTGTACATTCGCCACCCCTGATATGTGAGAGGCCCAGATGGACCTCAGATGAGCCTCCGCCCAGAGGCCCAGTTGTACTGCCTCCTGCATCAGGGGCTGTGAATGGGTTCCCCCGAGGCGGTTCACATGGGCCTTGGCGGCCACATTGTCTGTTAAAATCAGAATGTCTTGATTGAGAACCAGATCTTGAAATGATAATAGGGCTAGATGGATGGCCCGTAGTTCCAACCAGTTTATGTTGTGGGTGAGGTCCTCTGGGGACCACCGACCCTGAGCCATGTTTCATTCCAGATGGGCACCCCAGCCGTGAAGACTGGCGTCTGTTGTCAATATTAGGTGCTGAAGTTCCCTGAACTCTCTGCCCTTTGACAGGACTGGGGAGATCCACCACTGCAGGGAGTCCCTGACTTGTTGAGGAATCTGGACTCGTAGTGGAGATGTCGCCTTGTGGGCTTTTTGATACGGGAGGAGGAATCACTGCAGAGTCCTGCAGTGGAGGCGTGCCCAAGGCACGATGCCAATGCAGGAGACCATCTTCCCCAAGAGTTGGAAAAGAACCCGTAAGGGGATTGGCTGTCCTCTGCTCACCTCTAAGACCAGATTCTGTAGGCTGGAGAGGCGTTCCTGCGACAGGTAAACTCGACCCTCGACCGTATCTATAATGGCCCCTAGATGTTGGATTCGAGTTGTTGGCTGCAGATGGCTTTTGGCTCTGTTGATCGAGAACCCGTGGGACTCTAGAATCTGAATTGTAGTGGACAAATCCGCCACAGCCAGGGTCTCTGTCCGGGATTGGATAAGAACATCATCCAGATAGGACTGAATCCTTATTGGAATCGCACAGAGGAGGGCCATGAAAGGGGCCATTAGTTTCAAGAAGACCCTGGGGGCCGAGGAGAGTCCGAACGGAAGGGCACAATACTGGAAATGGCAGTATTCCATGGCAGAAGCGAAGGAATCGTCTGTGGGCCGGAAGAATTGGGACATAGAGATATGCCTCCGTCAGGTCCACCGACGTGAGGAAGTCGCCTTCCCTGACGCTTTCCAAGATGGTCTGGAGAGACTGCATCTTGAACCACCTGTAAATGATGTGGCAGTTCAAAGCCTTGAGGTCGAGAATTACCCTCCATCCCCCCGAGGACTTTGGAACTATGAACAGTCGGGAATAAAAACCCTGACCACGCTGGTCTCGTGGCACCGGCTGGATGGCCTGAATTGAGAGAAGGTGTTTTATAGCCGATGCCATGAGAAGCCTTTTCATCGGGTTGTGAAATAGAGGACACCTGACAAAGTGGCTCGGGGGTGGAGAGGAATTCCAGGGAGAGGCCCAACCTGACCGTTTCCCTGACCCAAGCGTCCGTGGTGGATTCCTCCCATCGGCTGGCGAAAAGAGCCAGTCTGCCCCCGATGGGAGGGACGGACGAGCAGTCAATATGAGCGTCGGAATGGGCGGCGCCTCCTGCCCCGAAAGGACCGTTTGGAGGAACCTCTCTGTCCCTGGCCTCCCTGTCTATCCTGTCTACCCTGTCTGGGGGAGAAGGACCTTTGGGGTCTGGAAGAACCGAAGCCTGTATCTGCCATCCTGAAGGGACGAAAATAAGGAGTAGGTATAGTGTCCGAGCGACAGGACATACTAGGGAGAATTTTGCATTTGTCCTTGATCTCTGTAAGTAAGGGATTCAAGGCTGCTCCAAATAATGAATTTCCTGAATACGGGGCTGACGCCAACCACCATTTGTTTTTGGTGTCCGCCTGCCAGTGCCTAAGCCAAAGCAGGCGGCATGATGAAACTTGAGGCATTCAGGGTGGCGTCGGCTGAGTATTCAAGGGCGGCTACAATTTTGTTTAGGTCCTGGTGGGACCGGGTGTCAGAGGTGGGAAGTCGTTCCTGTAATTGTTTTAGCCATAGAAGGTCTGCCCGATTAAAGAAAGAGGCCGAGGAGGCGGCTCTCACAGCCCAGGCGGCCACCTGGTGAGACTTAACCCGGGACTGTTCTGCCCGTTTGTCCTCCGGGTGGAGGGTTTCCTCCGGGGGTCCCGTTACAACAGAGGGGCCTGCTAAGGCCACCACAAGGGGGTCTACTGTAGGGACCTGCAACAATTTGAGGAAGTTAGGGTCCAAATTGTATAAGCGGCGATCTAGAGCATTGGGATTTGGGCCTGCCATGGGAGTGGCCCACTATTTGTCAACTACTTCCACAAATAGTTTAGGGGCAGGCACCTCCTCTGTCTCGACTACTGGTACAGAAAATAAGCCTAAGGATGGATCTGTTGCCTCAGAAGAGGGGCCAGGAGCAGGACGTGTTACCCCTAGCCTGGTGGTGACTTTGGCCTTGTGTAGTAAAGATCGAAACAATTGTGGGTTAAAAAGGCCCACAAAGGAGGGTAGGTCAGGGACCAAATCCTCGTCTTCAGAAAGGTCTTGTTCCCTGAAGTCACCTTCATCTGCTAGTGAAAGGTGAATGGGTGACTGCTCTTGAAAATCCTCAGCCCGTTCAGGGATATGATCCTGCAGTAACCCCTGGCTTGTTTGGGATGCTGCATATTCAGAGACCCATGATTGGGTCCTTGGTTGCCTAGAGGCTGCAATGCCACATTGGACGGCAGCAGCTATCATGTCTGCCATCTCTACTGGGTATTGGGGAGGTGGTCTAGATTGCTGTTGGCTCACTGGTACACTGGGAGCAAGAGTAGGTGTGGCAGCATCTGTGGTTGGGCCCAGCAACTGAGGAACCTCAGGGACAGCCTCCCCTTCAGACCCCTGAAGATGGCGAAATAAATCAGCAGCAGGTTGTGGCAGGGATGATGCCACAGAACCATCCGGAGACAAAGAGGCCAATGGAGCCCCCGAGGCTTGAGGTGAGGCCTGAACTGGTGTGGTCTGATGGGTTGGGCCCAGTTGTTCTTGAATTTTTTTGGGTAGAATCCCTCATTGCCTTTTCAATTGCCCGATCCATTGCCTTCTGGCATTGTAAGGCCTTCTTTCCAGAAGCTTTGGAAACCTTTCTATGTTTGTCTACTGTGGACTGTAAGGCATCAGCACTTACAGGGGTGAGGTGGCCCAAAGTGCTTGGCCCTAGCTGTGGGTCAGCCTGCAGAGCGGGCTGTTTTCTTTTGTTAGGCCGGGCAGGTGGAACGGCGGCCATTTTGAAAGGCTGCAGCCGTTGGTTAGGACTCTAATTGCACGTGGCTAAGACCTGCATGTGGGGAGGTAGGCCTCTAGAGGCACTAGAACAAGGCCTCTTCCAATGAGAAACAAAGGACAAAGTAAAATATGGCAATGAGGGGAAGAACTCACTTAAGGTTACTCCTTTAGATTCTTAATGGAAGAAAGAAATGTAAGGGCAATATTGTCACATGGTCAGCAGGGGCAGGAGGTGGCTAAGGAAAGGTATTATTCACAGTCTCCTTCATTGGAATTTAGAGTTCCAAGGCGATTGGGACAAGCCCGGGAGCGCCCACGAAATCCCGGAGTCCAGCTGCCAGCCACCCAATTCTTGAGATCAGGCTGGAGTGATCGAGGAGAGCCCGGGAAAGCCCACGAGGATCCTGGCTGGCCTGCTCAGCGATCTCGTGGTGAGGCTAGGGCGATTGGGAAGAACCCGGGAGCGCCTGAAGATCCGCTCTGAAAGGAGCCACCACGCGGCTTTTTTGCATAATTCGGCAGCCGCCGAATATGCCTGCACCGAGGAGGACTCAAATGCTTCCTCTCTGCCTCCCCGGCTGCCCGCGGATCTCTCTGGCCAGCGGCAAAGTTCAGCTGTCCCCAGCGGTATCGGGCTGAATTGCCCTTCTCGCTGGGGGGGGGGAGCGCTCGACCAAGCCTGGGAGCCTCTACCCCGAGACAGCAGCCACAGAGGAAGCGTTTTAAATTGTCTATTTTCTTTTTTATTTTTATTTTTATTTTTGCTTTTCTAAAAGATCCTGAAAGGGAAGCAGCTCGGAAGGGCGTCTGTCTCAGTCAGATTGAGTCTGAAAGCTGGGAAGCGCCAGGAGGAGGAGGTGCTTTTCAACTAGCAGACTCGATCCCATTGGATACAAACCGAGTCAATCCCATACCTGGCTGCTGGTCCCGCCCTGCTGGAGAACACTCCAGTCCCCGATCACTCGCCAAGGGGCTTTAAGCGCGATCTGAAACGACGTGGAATTAAGCGTCGCGCCTGCCAGCTGCAGAGCGAAGGCTCTGAATGCAGCAGAACGCCCTCCCTTAATAGGGATAGTGGGCTTGGGGAGCTCGATGGTATGCGCTCACCCAACAGGCGCTGCCCGTTGACAGCCCTGAGCCGTCGTATGCGGCCTTCGGCGTTGTCAGGCAAAAGCTCTTCTCGTCGGAACAAAGTCTCCACAAACAAACTCTGTCAAAATTTGGAGACGCCGTTTAAATCCTGTTTATCACTGTTTAAATCGCTGTTCAAACAGTCAGCTAGGTCTGAGCAGGGGTAGACAAGTCCGGTCCTCTGCTAGACCGAGTCGAAAAGCTGGAGGAAGGCGGAAGAGGTGGGACCAAGTGAAATTAGCAGACTCGGTCCCATTGACTAGGCTTGGGAGAAACCCCAGTCTGACCGGCGTTCCCACTGACAGGGAGAATGATTATTTATAACCTAACTTGTTAAAGCTATGTTGTACCTTTATAATATCTCATCTATACTAGTCTTCCCCCACCTAGTGCCCTTCAGAAGATTTGGAATGGTAATCAACACTTCTTACAATTTAGCCTGGATTAGACATCACTGCATGTCAGGGAATATATGCATCTGTCATTTTGGGGTTGCATAGGTGTTGCATTTATATTTCTGCAAATGTTAACATATTCAAACAGCAAAGCACACAAGACATACACCCTTTCCACAATGCACAGTTGGGGTTTGGGAGGTGTGCACATTTGCCCGTTTACAGCACCTGCAACCTACACTTACCCATCAACCTCTTCACAGCATAAGTATGCGGCAATGCCTACATATAGTTGCAGGCAACTCTAAATCAAGCTTTACTAGAGTTCTAGCCTAATACCTCTGCTATTCCCCAGTTTGGGAATTATAATCTATATTCTCATGAAATTTTATTTCATCCCAGAACTTTATTGTTTCATTCATCTACTTATGTCTGAATACTTGTCCACATCATAACAATCTTAAGGTCTGTATTTTCAATATTAAATTACTCAAGGGCCGGTTTAGCTCTGCCTGGTAAGGCCTGTTATTAAGAACACAAAAGCCTGCAATTACTGCAGGTTCGAGCCCGGCCCAAGGTTGACTCAGCCTTCCATCCTTTATAAGGTAGGTAAAATGAGGACCCAGATTGTTGGGGGGGTAATAAGTTGACTTTGTAAATATATACAAATAGAATGAGACTATTGCCCTATACATTGTAAGCCGCCCTGAGTCTTCGGAGAAGGGCGGGGTATAAATGTAAACAAAAAAACAAAAAAAAAAAACTCAGTTTGCTCTTAAAGTTTTTGCTCATTTATTCTTCGTATTAAATAACTCATACCTAGTTTACAACTCAATTAGTTTCAATACTTCTATTTCAGTGATCTTCGTTATTGATCCTGGGAAGAAAAACAACCATCTACAATATATTAGGCAAAGCTAAACAACTGTCTGAAAAGGCATTGCTTCCTTTATCTAGCTTCAAAATTAGCTTAAATGCTCATTTTGAGCAAAACCCTTGCTCCAAAGGGAAGGTATTTGATTAATGATTAGAGAATTATTATATTAGTTAATTCAGTTCTGGCCTGGTTTAACATAATCTGGCATGAAGTAACAGTTAATTTGTGTCAGTATAATATTTTCACCTTGATACATATAATTAATATGTAAATGTTATAATTTTATTTGAAAGGTACTTTAATTTATATTTGCTCAGAAAACAGTTGGAGTAATAGGATTTTTTTTAACTTTTTGATGTTTTTTCATAATATTATGTAGTTGATGTGATCCCTGCAAGTACTGAATGCCAGGTCTGTTAATACAAAATTTGTAAACTTACTATTTGTGAATACTGTTCACTTTTAAATTTTACTGAACTTCAGGTTCATGAAATATTACATCTATTTCAAGATTATATAGTACAATGAACGCTGTTCCTTGAAATAACTGTTGAACTTCTTGAAAGACAAGAGTTATATTTTACTGTGCTGGTGTTACTTTTTTTTTTAAATTAAACCTCTGGGGAAGAGTAGACAAACACCCACACAGAAGCTAGGTCCTTCCTTAAGCTTAAGATGGCTTCAAACAGAGGGAAGGAAATAATCAGATGTTCCTGACACATCAAGAAAAAGGAAAATATGATCTTCAGGTTAATTCAAAAAGCCCACTTCTTTCCTTTGAATGTAACTATGCATTTTTTAGTCAAAGCAGAAATTTTACCACTAAGATATTATCTTTAATGGATAATAGAGGAGTTAAACGTTATCACTGTAAAAAATGTACTGTGATCTTAATTCCTGTTCATTTTTATTTAAGTGAAAACACATGTAAAAAAAACATATCCACAGCATAAATTAGGGGACAGGACATACATTTGAAGTTTGGGAAGCATACACTGACATTTTCACAAAATGCTCATAATGACAAGTCATTAAAAAAAATCTGATTGAAAAGATACCCATATGCCGCCATCTCTCTCTAAAGCAGGGGTGTCAAACTCAAGGCAGGTAGCCTGGATTTGGCCCGTAAGGTGCTTAAATCTGGCCTGCAAGGCCAGTCTGGAAAAAGCAAATGACTGGCCTATGGTGCCTCTGACAGCCAAAATGGGGTATACCTTACTATTTGTTTCTCTGCATTATTAATACTGTTCACTTTTAAATTTTACTGAACTTCAGGTTCATGAAATATTACATCTATTTCAAGATTATATAGTACAATGAACGCTGTTCCTTGAAATAACTGTTGAACTACCCCATTTTGGCGGGCAGGGGGCATCCGTCCCATCTCCCACCCACCCCGACTGGCCCATGGAGAACTCCTCCCCAAAGGACAACTACAATGCTGATCCGGCCCTCGAAGAAATCCAGTTTGATGCCCCTGCTATAAAGCATCTGCAATATTTTTTTACAATATCATGTTCAGGTTTTGAAGGGCTGGGTATAGTCATAAAGTTGTGGACATTTCAATGTCCCCATTGTCATGTAATTGTGATTTCCAACACTTCCTGCCAGCTTCCCACAAAGTCAATGGAGAGCAGAAGTTGCTCCCACTATCACTGCTTTTTTGCCTGCCTGTGGTTATTTTCTTTATCTGTTTAGGTAAGAAAATATTAGCTTAGGACCATCCACCATTGGGATAAAAAATATATCAGCCTAAAATTTAATATTCATTCTCGCCACATCCGATTGTGCTACTTTCTCTCAAAGGATAACCCAACAGATTACAGACTTGTCTAGTTTAATTATTCATCTATCGATCTATCCCTCCATTTGCTCACATGTTTTATTTGTATTTGATTTGTGGCCTTATGGCTATAATAATAAAAGTAGACTACTCTGATTTTGTTTACTGATTCTGTATTTAACACTCTATGGGAGTATAAGCTGCTTAATATGGAAGCCCTTATTAAATATGTAAACAAATGTTTAGATGCTATTGTCTACCTTTCTTGACAATGAAGAGCTATGGATCTGATTCAGCTCTGTGATGAAATATTCTTGTCACAGCTTGCCAAATCTGAAAAGGCAAAGGGCAGCCAGCAAACCAGAAAAACAATTATAACCTAGTAAACAGAAAAAGAGAATACTATTTCCCAAACCCTGCCTCTCCAAAAGGAGCCTAAAAATTCAGAATATGAAAGATACAGAATTCCATGTAATATGTGGTTTGATCCTAAAACTGACAAAATGGGTTACAGGTACAGGAGGACAACATTCTAACTACTCTAACCTAGCATTTAAATCTCAATGTCAAAGTTCCGACTGATGAACCCAACCAAGTCAGCACTCCAAGACGATCAGGTTTCTCTAAGAACTGTTTTATTGAGTACAATAATATAATAATACAGAAGCTCACCTTGGACATGATACTGAATGACAGAGAACCCAAAGCTATCCAATAAAAAGCCCCCGCAACTACCCTTTGTCCACATGCTTCGTCAAGTACACTATCCATTTTCTGTGGATCAGCCTCAGTTAGTTTGCTTGCATCTATGCATGTACTATCACTTAGCTGGATTGGTGACATCTTGCCTTCAGCCAGTCCTATCTCTTTATCCTTACATTTCCTTTCAATAACCTGTCTAAAGCCATTTGATTCATATGTGTATTCAAAATGTCACAAATGGAATCACATACCATACAAAGGCAACCTTTCAGTTACTAATTCAACCAGAATGTCAGGTTCATGAATCCTGTCAGGCCTACGTACTCAGTGACTCATCACTAAAGCTTCAACTTCTGCTGCTTTTCCCCTTGATCTGCTTTGACCCGTCGGCACCAGTTGCCTTCTGTTATAGAAGTCCTGGTGTACCTGTCATATTTTAAAGAAGGATTGCTTCCATTATACCAGACATCCCCTTCTTATCCACCATATCACAGTTCTGTCAGTTCAACAAATGTTTTGTTGAAAAAGGATACGCTGAATGTTTTGGGGAAGGCAAGCCAGCCAGTAAGTTGTTTGTGTTCTGGAAATTTCTATGATTTAATTTTATCTCTCCTTCCAAATGACTTCAGAGAAATGTCTTTGTTTCCCAACTACACACCAAAAATTTATATATGTGCACGCATAGTATGAATAAACAATAAAATAATGCATACAACTACCAAAAGAGGACATGCCAATAGGCAGACAACCTAGCCATAGATAGCAATAGTTGCCATGGGAAAATTGCAAATTGTCCAGCACAAAAAGCAATAGGACAGGTCTTTCAAACTGAACAACCAAGAACCTCTATCATTAAATAGGCTCTTTGGTTGATCTCCTCGGGAAAGAGATTAGAAATATGCCTGGCCTCAGAACAAACAGAGTTATGCCACCCCAGCAAAGGCAGCTTAAACGGCATACTCAAAAATGAAATCTTGTTTCCAAATGCTATGTAGAGAGTAAAATCTATCAGCACTATCAGTGATGCCTATATAATCCACACTCAGTCTCCTCAATAGAGGCTGTTGTTGTGTCAGCCAAGCATTGCAACAGCTTCAATTTAAGCAGGCTAAGGCAAAGTGGATTTCTGTCTAGGTTCCCTTGCTACCAGCCATGTCCCTTTGGAATTCTGCATCAGCTACTGACTTGTGCAACATGATGCAATCAGCTCAGCCTTTTGCCTATAACATTAAGAGATCTCCAACACTCAGCAGTTCCCTTGGTTTTCTGATGTCTTCCTAGTGTATGTACCAACAGATGCGGAGGCAGAAAACTAAGTGCACTCTAAGTTGATTTTGATTTTGCTTTTCAAAATTCATGTACAGTATTGAACTGACATTAATAGAGGCCTAGTTGGTTGGTGAGTGTCTATGTCTGTGTGTGTTTATATTTATTTATATATCAAATTTGGAGAACACCCATCTCACTCACAGAGCGAGTTTATTTGTGTATGTAAATAGATATATATAATCTAGGGCTTTATTAATATCAGTTATTAATCTACAGAGTTGATATTATTTAGTACAAGAAACATCTTGCTGCATAACAGGAAAAAGACCAGCTGATCTTTCTCAAGTATGAGAATACCCTACATCATAGACATATCAAGTCATCATGCCATCTCTTACAGTGACCCAAAAGATGCACCTAGAAAGCTTGCAGAAAAAAAAATGACAGCTCTCCTCTTCCATTATTGTTCTTATACTCCTACCATGTTTTGATAGGTTGTTCCTATGCCTGGACGCTGTTCTCTAGCAGCTATTGATAAAACTGTCCTTTAGGAATACCGTATATACTCGAGTATAAGCCGAGTTTTTCAGCACGTTTTTTGTGCTGAAAAGCGCCCCCTCGGCTTATACTCGAGTCTACCCTTGCAGCTGGGCCGGCAGGACGGGCCCAAATGCTGCCCGCATGCTTTGCCAGCTCAGCCGCCTGCTTTGGGCGGCGGCCGGCCCCCGGCGTTTTCTTCCACGGCTTTTTGATGGCGGCGCCGGCGGTGGTGGGGGGAGGGGGGGGGGGGCGGAGGGGGCGTTCGACATTTTCGCCCCCCCTCACTAGTCCTCCTCTTGCCCGCGGTGGGGGCGGAGGGGCGTTGTCACTCGCCTCCTCTCACTGCCCTCCTCCTCGGGGGGCGGAGGGGCGTTGTCACGAATACATCCCAATAAAATGCAAAGGTTACAAACCATGTTTTGGAAAAGCAGCGAGGGATGGGGGGAGAATGCTGCCTTGAATGTGAAAGAAACGTGGAAAACTCCAACTACAGTATAAAAAAAAACCATTTGCACTCAGTACTTTTTATTTTATTTTATTTTTTGCCAAGTTTTCCCAGGTTTTTCCCCTATGGAAATTGGGGAGGTGGGGAGAAAGAGGTGAAAAGAAAAGCCTCTTGGAAAGCGGAGAAATACGGCAAGAACAAACGATTTCTCCCCGCCTCCTCGCGTCCTTCTCTCCCGCCAGTCACACGGTTCAGTTTTTTCAGGCTAACTATACTTATGCTTTCACTCCCGAGTGAACATTGTAACCCAGATCACGAGACTTGCTCGTAAACAGCGAGCAAAATTACGGTAATCTCCTCTGCCAAATCTATTCCCAAACCTCCCCAACACCTCCGCCTCAAAGGCAAGAAATGAACGCCGAATCCGAGAGGGGGCAGGAGGAGGAGGAGGAGAGATGGGGCATTGCAAGCTAGGGTGGGAAGAAGGAGGAGGAAGAAGAAGGAGGCAAAAGAAACCGACCGCGCAGATCAGCAAATTAGCTTTCCTTCTCCAAACCAATTTTTTAAAAAACCGTTTCTACCCAGAGCAAATGGCAAATAAGCAGCCTGCTTTGAGTCTGATTATTGTTTCACGGTGGTTGCCCTCTCTGATCTCCTTGTACATGACAAGGCACCTCTAACCCAGCGCTTTGTGTTTGTTATTGGTAATTCTCCTCTCCTTCTTCCATTGGAGTCCTCTCCTTCCTTTCCGAACGGGCGGGCGATTTACCTTCTCTGCCTCTTTTATTTTCCTGGAGGTGGAGGTGTATTCCTAAGGATGCCTTCAGTGCTGGGGAAGGAGCCGATCCATGGAGGGAGGGGCGACGCTGCCGAGAAGCCGCTGCTTACAGAGAGCGAAAGAGCCAGGAGACCTTGGCATAGGTGGGCGGCTGGTGTAAGGAAGGAAAAGAAAAGAAAAGGGGGAGTGAAAATAAGAGCAGTCCGAGCTCTGAACTGGGGAACGAGAAGGAAAGAAAGAGGGAGAGAGAGAGTAAGGACTGCCACTGGGGTCAGGGAGCAGAGCACCAGGAAACAGGGCGGCCAACGCGCGCATACTACACACACACAAACACAGAGCCAGCTCCTCCCTGCCGCTGTTGAATCTTACTTCACCGCACTGAGTCCTTCGGGAGAAGGGCGGTATAATAATAATAATAATAATAATAATAATAATGATGATGATGATAATGATAATAATAATAATGATGATGATGATAATGATAATAATGATAATGATAATAATAATAACAATGATGATGATGATGATGATGATGATGATGATAATGATAATAATGATAATGATAATAATAATAATAATGATAATGATAATAATGATAATAATAATAATAATAATGATGATGATGATGATAATGATGATGATGATAATGATAATGATAATGATAATGATAATAATAATAATAATAATAATAATAATAATAATAATAATAATATTCAGCCGTGCTTCGCTTTGATGGCAGCCTGACGAAATGGGGGCAGGGGATACATACACGTTAGGGAAAATAACAAAACAACGTTTTGGGCTCAATTGCAGTCTTAAATTGTGGACTACTTGCAATTTGAACCTTATTGGACACTTCATTCCTGGAGGGTTTTTAAAGAACAGACTGGACAATCCTTTGTCTGAAACAGTATAGGATCTCTTGCTTGAGGAGTGGGGACTGGACTAGAAGATCACTGTTAGTTTGGGATATGTTCAGAGCCCACACATCTGATGACATAAAAAAATTGGCAAAGTCATCTCAAGTCACTTTGGCCGTTATTCCAGGTGGGCTTACATCTGTATTGCAGCCCCTAGATGTCAGTTTAAATAAACCTTTCAAGGACCGTGCGAAGGATGTGGCAAGAATGGATGACATCTGGTCAAGCTCGTCTGACAAAAGTTGGAAATCTGAGAAAGCCAGACATAGAACTAATAGCACAGTGGGTTCGTGATGCATGGGAAGATATTCCAGAGGACATGGTGCAACGTGCCTTCAAGAAATGTGGCATTAGTAATGCTATGGATGGCAGTGAAGACAGCGCATTGTATGAGAGTGACAGCAGTGATGATGACGACTGTGAACTCAGTGATGACGACAACGATATGCGGATAACATCACAGAAGCTGAAGTAGCTGAAGCTCTGTTTGGACAAACAGATGATGAGGAGGAGAACTCCAGTTTTGAGGGATTTTAGCTCTCGTTAGCTTGGTTGCTGTTACTTTTAAAGATACTGTATTTTTGATACCATATTCTTTTTGGGGACCCCCTTTTGCACTTTTATTGTTTTTCGTTCAAATAAATATTCATGTTATTTTACTTGGCTCTATCTTTATTTTTTACATTGACCAGTAGCTGCCTCATTTCCCACCCTAGGCTTATACTCGAGTCAATAGTTTTTCCCAGTTTTTTGTGGTAAAATTAGGTACCTCGGCTTATATTCGGGTCGGCTTATACTCGAGTATATACGGTATGTCTAGACCTCTTCTGAAGCCATTTAACCTATCAACCACATAAAGACTTGTGAACAAGTTATTTTATGAAGAAGCACTAGTGACATGAGTTGATTCTTACTCCATTTCAGAAGTAGATTATAGCAAGAAAGGAATGATCATAATTATAATCTATGCACAATAAATTGTTTACAAAACAATTTGCAAACAGTATTGTATATGCAATGAGAAATTTTATATTTATATTTTTAAAAGCGCTTATTTGGAAAATAATGAAATACATCACAACAGAGTGACAATTTATTTATTTAAATAAATTAGTTTATCCTTTAAAAAAAAAAAGAATTGGGGAAAAAAAGCAGATGTGAGTATCTTACCATTAAGCCAAAATATATTTTAATAATATGTTTATTCCCATGCAATTACCACCCACCTTAAACTTAGGGATAGTTTATCAGAACTTATTAAATTATAGTTTACAACGTGCTGGCTCCTTTCCATGTCCTCTTCTCACCACATTAGCAACAAAGACTTTTATAAAAGCAAATGATGTGTTGTAATGTGCATATACTGATGTAATTAATCCTTAATAGAGCAGGGAGCTTCTGTTTTCAGATGAATCATGATTAATGGAAGGGGCTGAAACTGTTTTAATCACTCTGCTGAGGATGAAATAACCCAGATACATACAGCAGAATATGGGACCAAAGAGACCATAGAGCCATAGAAGGAAATGTATATGCCAAATAGATTAGGAACAGGACACGCCAAGATAGATGAACTAAAAGTGCTTAATTTTAAATGAAAACATAGGTAAGGAATTATAAATACCTGATGGAATGGAAAGGGCCAGCGAAGTCTTGCTACCAACTATTTAGATTATACCAAATACAAAAAGGCTTATTGAGAACTCCATCCAAAGGAATCTGTATGATAGCAAAACAGGGATTTTCAAATTTTGGGTCCACGTTTTTGGGGAATTGTGTGAAAAAAATGGCACATAAGATGGCTTACTGTATAAATCTAACAAATAAATAAATAAGGAAAAAAAATACATTTCAAATTCTGCCATAAACTATGTTCTTAGATAATGGAAATAATAATTCTAGTTAATCAGAGAACTGTCTTATGCTTAATATTCTACAATTCTATATCTTAATTCATAAATCTATATGCATTACTTCAGTGACAGAACAAGATAGAAAATAGTTGAGGCGTGGCCAACGTCGCGAACGAGATGGTCACACACCCCGACAGCTCCAGGGTGGGCGCCGAAATCCCCCCCGATATGGGGGTCCGTTTTGGACTATAGCTGCCCCATAGGGGCAGCAAAGAATGGGGGAGCCGCTGGAGTGAATGGGGAGATTGCAAACTCCCTGCTGTCCGTTCTTTTTCCCCGAACCAGCGGGGAGAAAATGCAGCCGCCATCAACTGCTACAAAGTCAGGACGGCCACAAGATTGGGCAGGAGGATAAAGCACAACTTCAGAACAGATTATTGAAGTCGGGTGAGTTGTCACCAGCTCACGAAGAAACTTTATTTTAAAATTGGCACAAGCCTTGAAGAAACACTGAATTAGCGGCTAAATGTATTGGAAAGGGAAAACAGAAAAAAATCAGTTTAAAGAATACCCAAACTCTGAAAAGAGAGGGCTTTCTGAAAAGTGGAAGTCAAGAGCCCTAATTAAATAAGAAAGGAAAACAAGCACCTTTTAATTAAGCAATTGTTTTGAGATCCCTGTAAGTTTTGATGGACTATTTAAGATACAAAAGAAATAGGAAAAAGGAGTTAAAGGGTGTTATATTGACTTTAATGGAATACCTCAAATCCCTCTATCCTCTGTAATTTGGGATTAGAAGAAATTTAAAGAAATTATTAAAATGGGATAAGACTTGGAAAAAGAACAAGCGGAGACAAAGGGAAGGCGTGGTTTATCATCACAGAAATAAAATGGATACTGTCTTAATTGTGATTTTAATTCAAAAAAAAATACTTAAAAGAGGGAAAATGAAAGAAAGAAATTGTCTTTGCAAGTCTAAGATAATTTTAATGTGATTTTAAGATGCATTTAAGAAAAGAATTCGGACTAGAAAATTGACTTTTACGATCTAAAATATCTAACAAGAAGAAACTTAATTGTCACCTAAAATGGCTACTTAGTTACTTGTGGTTGGCAACTGTATTAAAGAGTGACATCTAGAGGCAGAGGAAGAAATGTATGAGTCAAATAGCTTTTGTTTCAGGACTATTCCCATGAAGATGGATATATTGGTGTGATCTCATGACAGTTTTAAGAAAGGATTTTGGATGGCTGCCCTTAGATTAAAGAACTAAGCAGAGAATTTCGTTATCCAAGCAGAATATAAGTGACAATTATGGAACAAAGGATTCTGTACAAGAAAGTTGGTTTTTATGACTTAAAATATTCAAGAACAAGAAGAAATCTAATTGTTATTTGAAATGGCAAGTGCAATTCAGGATAGGAATTATTACCTATAAATGCCTACATGATATGGGCAGTGTTGGGCACAGTATATTTGAAGGATCACCTTACTTCTATTGCTTCTACCATTAAGTGAAGCAGAAGGGACAGTCTGGGACTCCATCAATCAGTTATTGTTACCTCGTGAGATTCAGGAAGTGTGCCTGTTCTATAGCTGCACTAGCCCACTGGAACTTCATATAGCTTGAGGTTTGGCTAGTCCTGACTTTACTCACTTATCAGAAAGCTTGAAGACCTGCTGTTTTTCCAGGTTTGGAGACTAGGAAAGTAATTTAGCCCATGCTACTGGTCAATTGTGTTTTCAGGAGCCACTTCGTGCTAATTGAGGCTGGGGAATTAGCTATCATTCCTATGTAACTTAAGAATGGGAAGAGAGGAAAGCAGGATTTAAACTTGCATTATGCCTGTCCGTATATGCCTGGACTCTTTATTTGGGCAGAAGTTGATCTCTGTCTCATTTAGATTGCTGTGTCTGTAATAAAGGAATGTAATATGTTCAAGTTGAAACCTGTGACAGCATTGAGTTCCTTGTAGAATTACTGCAGACATCTGAAGGCAAACTTTACATTTATTTTTTCACTTAGCAATTAGGCATGATAAAGCATTAATAAATTTTAAAAAGGCAGTAGTAGTAGGAAGCCCTTATGTGATTAGACCAAAAGTTATGTAAAAATTCTACGCTTCCAGCCCTGAAACAGTTGGCTTACAGATTTAGAATCTCTAAAAGAAGGAGGTTTAGCCAGTTGGTCAACATCAGCCTCTCCTCTTCAAATTAGAACATCTTCATGGTTCCATCTGCTGCCTTGCCTTTCTCTTTGGAGGTAGAGTTCTCCAGTAAAAGTATAGGTAGTCCACGACTTACAACAGTTCATTTAGTGACAGTTCAAAGTTACAATGGCATTGAAAAAAGGGACTTATGACCAGAGATGGGCTTCACATAATTTAACAACCAGTTCGCCTAGTGCAGAACTGAAAATGTGAGCGCACGCACATGCGCACTTCACACGGGGAGAGAGTGGGACATTTTGGTTTGGTCTGCTTTGACAGAGAGGAGATGTTGGTTGACAAATGATTGAGGATGATGCTAGACGCTCCACAGGATGGGAACTTAAGGTTTTTTTTAATTAATTAAATAGCGATATCTTCTCTATAAAGAAAATCAAGTAAAACAAGAAATGCTGAAATTCAAGTGACCTGTGAGATTGAGCAAATCCAAACTTGGAAAAGTTTAGTATTTCTTAAAATCTCAAATTCTTTTGAAGGGATCCCAATTGGGACAGTAGACAGAGTCCACTTGCACAGAATATCTTTGGCACACAACATCCGCAAATTCCCATCCTGGGGAGAGTCTACTATCATTTTCTTCTCTCTGCTAGTTGTCTCCACATCCCATCAGCTGGGAAGTGCCTTTTCCCCTTCCCGCTTCATCCTTGTTAGTCCCATGGTGGTGAGTTGTCCCCGCATCCAGTTTGCCAGGGCAACTTGTCACACATCCAGTCAGCTGAGGCAAGCCGCTGCTGGTGACCTGGCAAGGGCAATCTGATGGCGAGTCGGTGCAGCAGTTATCCCATTCCGGATCACTGCAGGGCCCCAAGTCATGAGATAAAAACTCAGGCATCCTATTGTCATGGCTGCCCAAACCCCCATCCCCAGCTGATCTTTGTAATTCTTGTCTGCTTCCTCTCTACTGGACTCACCATCCTGGCCACACATGGGAGAGGTGATGTGGCAACATCCTGCAGATCTGCGGAAGAGGGTAACAGATGGAGGCTGGGTGCCACAGGCAGGCACTAGGGAGCATGGGCTAGTGGATGTGTGACTCAGCCATATTTTTTTCTTTTCATTCATCCTAATTGCACACTGGTGACATTAAGCCAGGGAACAAGGGCTGCTCTAGAAAGCATGGCTCTTGTGGATTGCTCCTACAATGGCAGGAGCATGGGCAAGACAGGCCCAGGCAAGCAAAGTGGGGCTCTTCTCACTTGTGTAAACTGTTAAAGGAGGGTGGAAGGAGGTGAGCTTCTAGGCAGGTGTTTCTTGCCACTGCAGCACTGGGGTTTGGGCTGCAGTGAGGCAGCAGGGATGCTTGCCATGCTGCAGGGCTTGACGCAGCATTCTTTGACAGAGTGGCAGAAGGGAAGGAGAACATGACTATCACACCAAGGAAGAAGACAGAGAGAAAGGTCCATGGGGTGGTCAGTGAGAGAGGCATACAATGGTCTCTTCATCTCAACCATGTTATACAGGGAAACAAAAAGATGGGCGGTAGATAGGTGGATCTGGGAAGTTGAAAGGAAGGCAGTTGCGTGCCTTGGAAGAACTGAGGCTGGGGATTGGGACGACATGGATCAGGGCGATCCTTATTTAAATACTGCTTGGAACATGCTTAACAAGAGCAATAGGGACTCTGGAACTGTTATGTATGGTTTTGCTTGACAACCACTTTGCTTAGCAATGTTTAGCAATGGAATTGTCTATCCCAATTAAGATTTTAAGGAAAGACTACATATAATTAACTTTGGATAGATCCTCATCCCTATCTCTTGATCACTTATGAATCTTGGGAGATGTAATTTCTTCCAATCTTCAAATATGACTATTCATTTATTACTACACTCTAATTTCTAGTTTAAAACAAGTTATACTTCCAAATTGTTGTAAAGATTTGAAGAGGGAAAGGAACAAATTGTTAGATATAATGAATTGTTGAATGAAAAGGGTGAACTAAAAACGACACAAGAATTAGAAACACAAGGTATAAAAATGGATTGGTTTTTATATTTGCAAATACACTCCAGATATGATAAAGACTCCAAAACAGAAGGGTTTTACAATAACTTGACCAATCTAGATAAAATCTTAACAGGTACGGATGATAATTTAATTAGAAAATTATATGGATACTTATTAGAGATAAAATTAGAAGAACAAGTTAAAGAGACTATGATTGCTTGGGGGAAAATCTTGGGCATGGGATTGATTTAGAGGCATGGCAAAAAATTGTAGATGTGAAACTATAAGATGACAATGTCTACTGCGTATAAAGAGAATTTGTATAAGATGTTTTATAGGTGGCACATGCCCCCGACAAGAATAACCAGAACATTCAGGAATAAATCAGAAAAATGCTGGAAATGTCCTCAGACGCCTGGTTCTTATTACCATATGTGGTGGACATGCGCAGAAGCTAAAAGATATTGGACTAAAATCCACACATGGTTGGAAAAAATGATAAAAAAGCATATAGACTTTAAACCAGAAGTTTTTCTATTGGGAATTATATCTGAAATTTATAATAGAGATTGAGATACTTGATTGTGAATGTAGTAACAGCAGCTAGGATTGTATTTACTAAGAACTGGAAAAATGAGAAATTAGCATCGCAAGATGAAATTATTAGGAAAATAATGGAATGTGCAGAAATGAGTAAACTGACATTTGAAATTAGAGAACAGGAAGATAAGCAATATTATAACATAACATAACATAACAACAGAGTTGGAAGGGACCTTGGAGGCCTTCTAGTCCAACCCCCTGCCCAGGCAGGAAACCCTACACTATCTCAGACAGATGGTTATCCAACATTTTCTTAAAAATTTCCAGTGTTGGAGCATTCACAACTTCTGAAGGCAAGTCGTTCCACTTACTAATTTTTCTAACTGTCAGGAAATTTCTCCTTAGTTCTAAGTTGCTTCTTTCTTTGATCAGTTTCCACCCATTGCTTCTTGTTCTACCCTCAGGTGCTTTGGAGAACAGCCCGACTCCCTCTTCTTTGTGGCAGCCCCTGAGATATTGGAACACAGCTATCATGTCTCCCCTAGTCCTTCTTTTTGTTAAACTAGACATACCCAGTTCCTGCAACCGTTCTTCATATGTTTTAGCCTCCAGTCCCCTAATCATCTTTGTTGCTCTTCTCTGCACTCTTTCTAGAGTCTCAACATCTTTTTTACATCGTGGCGACCTAAACTGGATGCAATATTCCAAGTGTGGCCTTACCAAGGCATTATAAAGAGGCACTAACACTTCACGTGATCTTGGTTCTATCCTCTGTTTATGCAGCCCAGAACTGTGTTGGCTTTTTAGCAGCTGCTGCACACTGCTGGCTCATATCTAAATGGTTATCCACTAGGACTCCAAGATCCCTCTCACAGGTACTACTATTGAGCAAGGTACCACATATACGGTACTGGTGCATTTTGTTTTTTTGGCCTAAATGTAGAACCTTACTTTTTTCACTGTTGAATTTCATTTTGTTAGATAGCGCCCAATGTTCAAGTCTGTCAAGATCTTTCTGTAACTTGAGCCTATCTTCTGGAGTGTTGGCTATTCCTGCCAGCTTGGTGTCATCTGCAAATTTGATGAGTTCCCCATCTATCCCCTCGTCCAAGTCATTTATGAAGATGTTGAAGAGTACTGGGCCTAAAACAGAGCCTTGGGGTACTCCACTGCATACTTCCCTCCATGTGGATGTAGTTCCGTTGAGGTCTACACGTTGAGTGCGGTTGGTCAGCCAGTTACGAATCCATCTGGTGGTGGTGCTGTCTAACCCACATTTTTCTACTTTATCTAGTAGTAGGTTATGGTCTACTTTATCAAATCTTTACTGAAGTCCAAGTAAATTATATCGACAGCATTCCTCTGGTCTACTAATTTTGTCATTTTGTCAAAGAATGCGATAAGATTAGTCTGGCATGATCTGTTTTTGACAAACCCATGTTGGCTTTTGGTTATTACTTTGTTTGCTTCTAGGTGTTCGGTGATTCGTTGCTTGATTATCTTTTCCAGAATCTTCCCCGGTATTGAGGTCAGACTGATAGGTCTGTAGTTTCCTGGATCTGTTTTTTTCCTTTTTTGAAGATGGGAACTACATCAGCTCTTTTCCAGTCCTCTGGCAGCTCCCCTGTGCTCCAGGATCTTTGAAAGATATAGTTCAGTGGTTCTGAGATCACGTCTGCCAGTTCCTTCAGAACCTTGGGGTGTAATCCATCCGGTCCTGGTGATTTGAACTCGTCTAGGGTAGACAGGTGTTCACTTACCATTTTCTTCCCTATATGGGATTTATTTTATCAATGGTTAAAAGAGAAGATATGTTAAAAAAGATTGGAGTTTCTTACAAGGGAAGAATTATTGAATGATATAATTGATTTAATATGATAATATTACCCCCAATAGTAATATAATATAATATAATATAATATAATATAATATAATATAATATAATATAATATAATATAATATAATATAATATAATATAATATAATATAATATAATATAATATAATATAATATAATATAATATAATATAATATAATATAATATAATATAATATAATATAATGATGTATAATTACATCATTATAAATGATGTAGTAAGATAAAATATTGATTTAGAACAATTTATATGAAATGAGAGAATAAAATGCTATAGTTAATTAAAGGATCAATTGATTAAAACATTTGGATATATATTGGATGATAAAATTTAAGATTAGATAAATCAATGATATGCATATGTTGAAATTGCACAAAAGATTTGTAACCAACCCACCGACACATTGTATTTGGATGGAAGATGTTTTTATGTTTGTTTGTATTAAAAATAAAAAAAATCAATAAAAAAGATTTGAAGAGGGAAAGAAAAATATATACAATCCTATTTTCAGTTTCATCATTTCAGCTGAAGTACTAAAATAAGGCCATATTCTTCTGATATATGTGTCAGAGGGTAATATTATCAATATAGTTTGTCCTCAGACAGGATTACAAATAGATTAGACACACTGACTTTATTATCCATTCTGAATCTGGATTAACATTGGTCTGCTTTATCGGAACTAGACTGGCATGCATAATTCATTAACATACAGAGCTACAGCTTGAGGTCTGCATCCTTTCTACCCATACTGGGTATCAACATTAAATTAAAATCAAATAATAAAAGCAGCAACAATATATTTTTCATTAACTCAAGTCCAGTAATCAGAGCTGTAGTTAATCCCTTCTTATCTTCTGAATATAAGCTTCCTAGAATTTGGCAATTAAGTTTTATTAGCTTTAATTAGATATAAAGAATAGTCAGCAAAATTGATTTTCTCATAGCCTCTCCAAATTTAGGGTTAGTCTTTAAAGCTATCAAAATCCATGCAGAATCTGTGCTTTCAAACAGTACGTGCATGTGTATGTGATCCAGAATAATTCCATACACAGAATTCATAACCCCCAACTAATAACATTTCTAATCACATAATGTTATTACACTAGGTCAGAATAAAACATTATGGTGTTCATTGTTCAATGTCTGCTACAACAGGCATTTATGATATGTTCTCAAGATTTGTGGTGCTAAAAATACACATTCAGAATGATATTCCTTATTTTATGTCACAGACAGCCATATTACATATTCACTGAAGAAAAATATATTTAAGTGGTTTAACCATAACATTTGTTAATAAAACCATTCTAGCTAATAGAACAAAGATTAAAATTTGCCAGCATGTTTCCTACGCCCATGATTTATATATATAAAAAAAGACTAAATATTGCATATTCATTTTCAAAACAAATGCAACAGAAATTAATTGTAGTCTATTCAATTCTTAGCTTGTTTAATTAAACAGACAATTTGTCCAGGTTTCTAACCCAGTCTCCAGTGACATATAAATGGGAACAACATAAAAGAACACAACAACAATCTAATGAGCTAAAAGGGATATGAGAACACTAACTAGGAAGATAGTTTTGAAGACTAAACAGATAGTCCTCATTTAATCCATTTGTTTAGCAACTGAAGTTATGACAGTGTTGTAAAAAGTGATTTATGACAGGTGCTCTCTTACAACCAGTGCAACATATCTCTGCAGTCATATGATCACAATGCAGACACTTAGCAACGTTTACACAGTTACAATGGCCACAGCCTCCCACAGTTCCGTGTCTTTCCAGCGTCTGATAAGCAAAATCAATGAGGAAGTTAGCAGGAGGTTGCAAGTCATGGTCATGTGATACCTTGCTTCACAACCATAACCAGGAGTGCTGGAATTGCCATTGCTAAGTAGAAGTTTCATTTAATGACCACGTTACTTAATGATGGAGTTGCCAGTCCTAGTTAGGGTCATTAAGTGAGGAGTAGCCATATGTCCCATTTCTAGTCTTTCCAGGGAAAAGCAACAAGCATTATTAAAATACTTCTTACATGGCTAGATTATTGATGTAGAAGCACATAATAAGAAACATAAAG
Organism: Ahaetulla prasina; assembly: GCF_028640845.1. NCBI lineage: Eukaryota > Metazoa > Chordata > Lepidosauria > Squamata > Colubridae > Ahaetulla > Ahaetulla prasina. The sequence goes on along the minus strand of NC_080540.1, from coordinate 62,974,993 downwards.
GCAGCTCTAATTTTTAAAAAGGCAAACTCATAGCAATGCTCAGTTAATCTTCAGACCAAGTGAGTACCTAATTCTTCAAATTGCATTTAAAAAAGGCAGTTAAACCTTTTCTCTCATCTCTCATCAAGAGATTCATGGTAATGCTATTGGTTTGTCCCAGAGGCTTCTCACTCCATCCCCATCATTAAAATGCCTCTCCCACACATAAATGGAGAAAATAACACACTGCCTTCTTTTTCCAGTAACTAGACAGTCCTTTTAAAAAATGAGACATTGAATTAAAACCCCTGATCCCTCAGACTTTTTCCACTGCCACCTTACATGAACACCTTTTTTTTCTCTTATTTTAGTTTATTCAAGACTAGTAATATCAATAGTAACCCTTGTCATCATACCTGTAACCTACCTATTAAAACTATCAATAGTATCCATGTCATTTTTTGATCATTGTTTTAGCCTTAAGTGTATACTTATGAGCATTCTTACCTGCTAAATGGTAAGAATTTCTAATCACCACAGAACAGAGTACTACTGTTTTTATCAATGTAAACTGAATGTGTTGCTGAACTTGGTAAACAGAATGCAAAAATAAAAAATAAAGAGGGATGTACACTGATGAATTATGCATATCTGTCTTTAATTTGTAACACAGCAGGACAGTATTCATCTGGATTCAGAGTTTATAATCAAGTCAATAAAGATAATCTACTTTTAATACATGCCAAGTAAGTGAGCATAATATTAAAGCACTGTGAATCCTTTCATCAAACCAAGCAACCTCCACAGGTACTGGACTACCATTTCCACATCAAGAGAGCTGTAAGGGCAGTAGGTTGAGTCCTCAAGATCTTAAATTATTTAAACTTGCATTTAAGGGAACAAAGAAACTTTTACAATTGGATGTTCATTATGACATTAATATATTGCTTTAGTAATGATGCAATGTATTATTAATATTCTTTTTATACTTTAAACATTGACTATTTTAAGAATCAAGAAAAAAACCTAAAACAAAAAGAATTTAAAATATTAGATATTTACCTCTGTGATATTTCCATTACTTAGACAATGTGGCATGGTTCAATATATTTATTTGGAACATTATAAAACTGGAGAACTATTCTCTAAGAACAGCAATTAACCACTTCAGGGGCAGAACATCCCCTTTAAAGTTGTAGTCCACATAGGAGCAGAAATCATCTTTTTTAGAATATAAAATAATGAAACCATGCAGTCTTTGTTCTGCACTGATACGTTAGGGAAAGGCAACTATGAGACACAGTTTGAAGAAGAGATTGCAAGAAAGGTAAAGGAAAATGTAGGCTTTGCATAAGAATTCATATTTAATGAACTGTTGCTATTTAGAAAACTAATACCGACACATTTAAATACAGAGGGAGGGAGCAAAATTTATTCTCTGGACAGAATAATCACAGAAGAAATTAGTGAGTAAATGAAATAACCCATCAGAGTTTCTCAACACTTCAGAAACTTCAGTAAGCTAGTGGGCTAACTTACATCAAGTCAGGTTCTAGGAAGCTACAATTTTAAAACCAAGAATGTAATATGGCTACAAATATTGACCAAACTTTGTTGTTGTTAGTTGCAAAGTCGTGTCCGACCCATCGCAACCCCATGGACAACGTTTCTCCAGGCCTTCCTGTCCTCTACCATTCTCTGGAGTCCATTTAAACTCATGCCTACTGCTTCAGTGACTCCATCCAGCCACCTCGTTCTCTGTCGTCCCCTTCTTCTTTTGCCCTCAATCATTCCCAGCATTAGGCTCTTCTCCAGTGACTCCTTCTTTCTCATTAGGTGGCCAAAGTATTTCAGTTTCATCTTCAGGATCTGGCCTTCTAAAGAGCAGTCAGGGTTGATCTCCTCTAGAACTGACTTGTTTGTTCGCCTTGCAGTCAAAGGGACTCGCAGGAGTCTTCTCCAGCACCAGAGTGCAAAGGCCTCAATTCTTTGGCGCTCAGCCTTTCTTATGGTCCAACCTTCACAGCCATACATTGCAACTGGGAAAACCATAGCCTTGACTGTATGCACTTTTGTTGGCAGGGTGATATCTCTGCTTTTTAGTATGCTGTCTAGATTTGCCATAGCTTTCCTCCCCAGGAGCAAGCATCTTTTAATTCCTTGGCTGCAGTCCCCATCTGTGGTGATTTTGGCGCCCAGGAAAATAAAATCTCTACTACCTCCATTTCTCCCCCATCTATCTGCCAGGAATTGAGGGGGCCGGATGCCATGATTTTAGTTTTCTTAATGTTGAGTTTCAAGCCAACTTTTGCACTCTCCTCCTTCACCCGCAACAAGAGACTCTTTAGTTCCTCTTTACTTTCTGCCATTAGAGTGGTATCATCTGAGGTTGTTGATATTTCTTGCCGCAATCTTAATTCCAATTTTTGATTCATCTAGCCCCGCCTTTCTCATGATGTGTTCTGCATATAAGTTAAATAGGCAGGGTGATAGTATACAGCCTTGCCGGACTCCTTTCCCAATTTTGAACCAATCAATGGTTCCGTATCCAGTTCTCACTGTTGCTTCTTGACCTGCATACAGGTTTCTCAAGAGACAAATAAGATGGTCTGGTACTCCCACCTCTTTAAGAACTTGCCACAATTTGTTGTGATCCACACAATCAAAGGCTTTAGCATAGTCAATGAAGCAGAAGTAGGTGTTTTTCTGGAACTCCCTAGCTTTCCCCATGATCTCCATGTATGTTGGCAATTTGATATCTAGTTCCTCTGCCTCTATGAAATCCTGCCTGTACTTCTGGTAGTTCTCGATCCGCATACTGCTGGAGCCTAGCTTGTAGGATTTTAAGCATAAGCTTACTAGCATGTGAAATGAGTGCAATGGTGCGATAGTTTAACTAATCAAACTACCACCACCCGAAAAACACCCAAGTCCCAAACCCAAATGCAAAGCAATTGCAGAGGAAGTGTATGAGAATCACTGCTACCAAAACTGGATTTAAATCTTTCATACATTTCACTTTCTTTTAAAATGCAAATACCACAATTTCTTATCAAATTATATTTAGTAACCAACTAGAAAAACAAATACGTTATATATGCATGTCAATCACATGAAGGAACGTCTATGATAAGATTTTTTTGAAAATAAACATCTTCGAAACAAGAATCCAGAACAAGAATATTTTAAATGCTGTTGTCCAAAGCAGTACTAACAATGCAATCTTTTTTTTTAAATGAGTAACTGAAGAAAAATTGAGATGTGTTGAGAAGTCAGTCTTCAAATTAAGAAAAGAATGTGCAACTTCTATTGACATAAGGTCACTCCAGACTTTAAGCTTAAAGGTCGGACTTCCAAAATAAGTTAGGCCTGGATGTTGTAGAGGACAGTTTAAGGGGTTACATGATTGCCCTCATTACTGCAAAGCATAACAAATCCTTTTTGCACCAGAACCTATCCAAATTCCAATAAATGCCCCCGTAAAGGCTGGACATTTTGCCCCCGCTCAGTCAGAGGACTGCAAAAAAGACTGCACATTTTTGCATCCCTGAATAGAGACAAACCTTTAATGGTTTAATGAAAACACAAATATTCTAAACATTTTAATATTTTCCTTTATATTAGTCTGTTTAAGCATTTCCATTCCTAGATTATCAAAATTCTCCAATATTTACAAAAACTTTTATGTCTTTTGTGCTGGTCATCAATGCTTTATTTATCTCTCTCTCAACTTTATAAACACACAAAGCAGAAAAGAATTCCCACAATGAAGAAAGTGTTCAATATAAGTATTGCTCTGATTACTTAACAAATTTAATTAAAAACTATTTTTTGATTATGAGACAGTAGTGTATTATTTAATCAACCCTACAAAAATTCAATTCAAGTTTGTATATGGAGAATACAACTCAAACTAAATGTAAGTTAGTCACACAAATATTTTCTCAGTATTTATTTGCTACTTATAGGCCATCTACTCAAAAAAGATAGTAGATTCCAACTAGTAAATTGTATCTATGCAGTATTTGTTTAATCAATTTACAATATTATACAGCAGATCTCAGTGATAAACACTTTCTTAATTAAAATGGGTTCTAATTTATCAGCAATATCAATTGCAAGAAAGCACCTCCTTTTTCAATCTAATTCTATGTGCATATTTCATTTTTTACATCCTTTTCACTTCTCTTAATTTCAGTAGGTTATATTTTAGCTTACATCTACTCCACAGTATCAGATATAACTCTTACATATTTCAAGGGGTAGATAAAATAAGACTGTAGAATTTATATATGATTTCAAAAAAAAATAGAAATTTGATAAAGAATACACAAAATAGGAATTGTGCATGGCAGTTTACCTTCTACAAATTAAAGTTTTATTAGTTAAAGATTTCCACACAAAATCTTCTAAGCATCTTACGAATTACTTGTATTGGTTAACTGTACTTTGAACTATCAATTTAGATAGATTATTTGGATTTAAGTAAAAGTAGTGCCCTGAAAAGCACATAGTTTCACCTGACTAAATTATAGTTTGCCGTCTCAAAACTCCTATTTTCCAGGTTTTCATGATTCAGTTTGCCTGCCTGTATACACTATGCTACAATTTAATACATTATGAAAAAACTTCATGCTCATACTATTTCTTCCTCCTTTATAATTTAGCAAAATTCTAGATTCTAGAATAACATATAAGCCTTAGTTTAATTGATTAAATTGCTACGGCAAACTTACTAGAGTTTATGGTAAATCAGAAGTGAGATGCAGAAATTACTGACTGAAAAGAAAGAACAGTGGGGGATGGAGGAAATTCTGGGTTTACTTAGGTACAAGAAAATACACTTATCAAAATTCTTAGGAAATTTATTAAATTTAATCTGTATCTCAGATTAGATAATGGCTTCCAACAGCAAACTGGTAGGGAAAAAAGATGCTAGTTAATTCATCTCCTGTTTGGAAACAAGCTGCTTCTTACTGATACAGTGTTTTTGATGAATACTTGACTAGAATTTATGTATGTATGTGTTTGTGTACTTTATTTACACATAAATCAATCTTTACATTAAATTGTTTGATTATTATTATTATATGACGATGATATTCATTCAGTTGAGTCCAACTGTTGATGATTAGCAATTAAGTTATAATAAAAACAATTTCATTCTCACACCCATTAAGTCATGAACCTTGCTTAACATGTATATGCTCACTTACGGCTGTTCCTCACCTCAAGTGGCATGGTTAGTGAACCAGCCATCCTTAACTGATTTTGAATTCTATTCTGAATTCCTCTGAATGCAGGCTATTTCTGGCCATTCCAAATTGGAAAACATTGTGATAAAGAGATCTAAAACAGGGTATGTTTACATTTTCTAGCTAGTTCTGATTTTTATATAGCCTTTGTTCTGCACTCTTAGAGATACATAGCTTGAATAAAGTATGGATAGTGATGATGGTTGGTGATTAACTATTCCACTCAGAAGTTGCCAGAAATTAAGATTACTTTAATAAAGCATTTTTACTCAGTGTGATGTATAAATTAGAAAACTCTTTCTTATATATAGTCAACAACTTAAGTTCCTTTTCAGGGATTCTTGTTTTCCTTCTTTTTAGGTTTCCCTACTTTAAGGAGATGTTTCTCCTTCAGATGCTACAAAGCAGCCCATCCTGTTCTGAGTGCTATCCACATATGTGGACCTCAACTGTTACAATTATCAGCTGTGATTAAAATCACATTCATATATCAGGAGACTGGGAAAATTATAACACTGTCATGCCACCACAAGCATTGATAAACAAAGAAACAATCTATTTCCCAACCATATCATTTTAGCCTTAGAAGCTTGCACCCTTCATGTTTGTAGTAACATATCAAGACATGCTGGTAGCTTTGCAATTTAAATATAATCAACATAGAGCTCCTATGCTGGTTTCAAGCTGGACCATACACCTAGGACAGTCAACAAATGAAACACAATTCCACTTGTTTGAACTGAGATGGCAAGCAATACAATATATTAACAAAACAAACTGGACAACTTAATTAAATAATTCCATGTTCCAAATACTTACACCTGAATCACAGCTACACACACTGATTACATCTTCATCCTGGGTACTCTGCTTGCGTTTCTTCTATAAAATTAGAACAATACAAAAGAATTCAGTAGCAGAAGATTGAGAAGCATAATATTGCACTATACTGTATAAATAAATATAAATATATATAAATACTTTTCTATTAAAAATATTTTTCTTATTTACAACTGCTCACATACTGTGCATGCTCTCAAATTTCTTACTTAGTAAATCAAGAAATATCTATACACATACACATATATTTGCATTCCTGAAAAAGTTTGGAAAAAGAACATGTAAAAGAGGATCTTGTGATTAAGTGGTGGCTGCATAAATTTGATGAATACTTATAACCACCTTGTAATATTCTCCATTTCAACGAAAATTCCATTAATATTTTAAAACTACAAACTGATTATAAAATTTGAAGTGCAGAAAGCCAGCATTAAATCATAATTGAATAATTACTTACATAGAAAACTCACAGATATGTAAACACTATAAAAATACCTATCCTATTAGATATTCTTAATTTTGTTTGTTGGCAAAAAAGACACTAATAAATAGATTCTTCTTCCCCCTTCATTTTTCCACCTCAAAAGTTGCTTCAAAATACTGGGGACAATCTTGACCGGAGAAAGACTGCAAGTGTGAAGACGCTACAAAGAGGAAATTGCTGTGTGAAAGGCATAATATTAGATGTGGCCAGTATATTTACTTCTTATTTACAGTTTCAGTTTACTATAGCTATAAAGTAAACAAAAAAATCAAGCATCTGCAGTGAAAGTATGGAAACTATAAACAAGCAACATCTAATAAAATAATGAGAACATACTAATTCAGCCAACCAATGATGTTATCTGAACTAAGCTAACAAGCTATCTTAAACCATTTTCCAGAAGACAACCTTCCAACTCCATATATTAGTCTATTTATTTTTTGTACCAAACATCTGGATACAAGCATCACCCCTCCTTTTACTATGATCCTCTTGAAGTGCAATGTTAGCTGATTAAATCCAAATTTAATTTGGATTTAATTTTATTCAAATTAAAGCAATGTTTATTTCAAAGTTTTACTCTATCTTTTAAGTTGTAACATTACTGAATTTCATTTGCTGTCAGATGAAAACAACAGGTTCACACCTGAAGATTCAAAACTACTGATTTATTGCTTCAGCCTATGCAAACATATCTTCTCAGACTAATGGTTTACACCTGAGTAAAACTAAATAATGGTACTCATTCATTTGGACTTTGTCATCTTATGACTAAGTAAATACTCTAAATTGATGCCCCACTTCATCCCACCCCCTGGTTCTGCTAGTCTCCCTCCTACATTTATCCACATAAAAAAAGCCATGTATGTAAGTGATAAAGTTATTGGTGAAAGAAAAAAATAATCAACATTGCAATTTTGCTAGATCAAGTTACCCGTGAACAGTTATTTGTGAAGGAAAGGCAACTGTAGAAGAATGTACAGTTCCAAGATAATTTTCTAAACATTTGTCTTAAATAGGCTTACTTTCCTATCTACATATCAAACTAGATGTTAAATGCAGTTTGACATCTAACAAGTAAGCTTTTAACAATTTAGATTAGAATGCAAACAAAAGCAAAAGCTTCTCTTTTTTCCCCTTTTCATCTTCTTTTCTTTTAAGCTGCTATTTGCTTTTAATGGGAACATTATTGGCATTAACTCAAGCAGACAGACTCTCAAGAAAAAGATTAAATTCATCCTTCACACTTTCTTTGTCCTTATCAATTATTTATCTATTTCCAAGTTGATGCAGTTTCCATTAAAACATAACAAAAAAACAAGTGTTAAATGCAAAGATACAGAGGCTTCTTAAATGATCAGTCCTTATTTTTAGCCTATCTTACCTGGCAAGGCTGGTATAACAATTTTGGGGGAAAAACCACGCACACTATCATGAAAGGTAGAAACTGGTAAAATCGTCAATAAGTGTTGTGAAAATATAATGGATGAAATTTACCTCGAAGGTCTAAAGCTCCAACACAGCAATATAGTCACTTCTACTCTGCCCGTGATAAATTGTCTGCTACTGTTTTTTTAAAAAAAATCCTGACCCTAATTGCATCCTGAACACAAACATCTAACTAGATAGGTTCCATGGCATCTACCATTAAATCAAAGAATTTGGCCCCAAATCCCCCAAAATTATAAACAAAGAAGAGAAGGAGGAAAAATAGAAAGCAAACACCGAGTTCTCACAGGGACTGGAAATTTAAAAAGGTCAAGTTCATATGTTGTTCACAAAGAACTGGCAACAGGACGACACAGCAACACCCTGTTCCAAGCTATTATTAACAATGGGAAATATAAAATATAACAGCATGGTATTTAGTTTCTAGGGCAAATTAAAAACAATTGAATCTTTCTCTTACATCAGATGCACTTTTAAATGTTATATTTAGCTTGTGATAGCTTTGATATACTGAAAAGCAAGGAAAGGACAGATTTCTAGTAAAACTGACTGTTTTTTTTACTTTTAACAATAAGCTACACTTACAATGAGACTGACGTCTAGCCGATATATCTTAAAAGGATCTAGTAAGCGGTGGAGAGAGGTTAGTGAAAAATATTATTCAGTTTCAGTCATTTACTCTTGTCTTTCAAGGTTCAATGGATAATTCTGTTTAAAAGCAATGTTATAATAACATTTACTGCCAAAAAAGAAATTTTTTTTACAAGCATAATAAAAAAAATCATTGTGAACAAATTATTGATCAGGTAATCTTTAAACATATCAAGTTTCACCTACGTTATGATCTAATACAATGTATTTCCTTTCTTCTTCTTTAAATTCAATTACCGTATATACTCGAATATAAGCCGATCCGAGTATAAGCCGAGGTCCCCAATTTTACCCCAAAAACTGGGGTAAACTGGGGACTCGAGTATAAGCCGAGGGTGGGAAATGAGGCACCTACCGGTTGGGGAAACCCTCCTCAGCTGAGAAGGCTGGCGGCTCCCCGCCCGCCTCTCACTGCACCGCAGGGCTTCACCGTCCGGTAAAATGTGAAAAAAAGAAAAAAAAACAACTCGAGTATAAGCCATATATACTCGAGTATAAGCCGAGGGGCTTTAAAAAAAAAAACAAAACTCGAGTATAAGCCGTATAGACCCGAGTATAAGCCGAGGGGACGTTTTTCAGCACAAAAAACGTGCTGAAAAACTCGGCTTATACTCGAGTATATACGGTATTTATTTGCACACAATCTGATTATAGAAGTAAATCAAATTCAACCCATTCAGGAGAATATTTAAATGAAGTCTAGTCCCCGTGCTTAATTCCCTTCAACATCATTAATAAATTCTATTTACGTTTTATAATTTCACCACTCTCAGCTTTATATCTACATTACTAATCAGAGGTCATCCTATCTAAAATCTCTTTCTTAAAACTGCCCAGAGATCACATAGACAATTCCATTCTTCCCTCATCTTCCTCTGCCTCTAAATCAATAACATATATTTAAAGTTTTCCATTTTAATATCAAATAAAACATTTAACATTTGCAAGGGTAATCACTAATTCTTTCCCCCAGTTATTCTCCCCCCCCTCCGGACCCAACCAGGTCTCCGTAATGCCCATAAGGTCCGCGGACTCCCCCTGAATAAGATCGCAAATCAGGGGGGCTTTATTAGCCACGGACCGGGCATTACATAACATCAACCGAAGATCCAGGCTCTGAGGATCATGGCCGCCTGAGGAACGGGTAGGGACTGAGGGGCCGGAGCACGTGATCACCTTCAAACATCGAGCACGTTCTCCCAACACTGACACGCCCTCCGCCATATCTGCCTCTCCCACTTACTGCATCGATTGAACAGCCTCTAGTCCTGGAACAGAACCTCCCCTGCCTTCAGACCAGATGTAATAATGTCGCGAACAAGCACAGGGCTGGATCCTCCCGACGGGTTCTCTCCCCTACCCGTCAAATCCCTCCCCCCCTCCCAACCCTTAAAATCCCCTCTAAAACTCCCCTTAAAAAATCTGTTAAAACAACTAATTAAAAAACCCCTAAGCCCCCTATTTTCGTGATGCCACCTCTCGGGCCTCCAAAGCCCGTCCTCAAGGTGGGCCCTCGATAATCTGGAGGGCCAAACCCGTGAGAGAGGGGCATCTCGCAGGGCAAGTAGGTCAGCCGCAGTAAATGTTCGCATCACAGAGAAGGTCCGGCAAAAGGCCCATCCTGGGCTGGTCAAGATAGTAGCAGATGACAAAGCAGATGGTAAAATGACCATGACCAGTCTATCCTGATGGGAAACAGTTAGTGGTAATCCGGCACAGATCTCGTCTGGCCCCTTGGTTCTCCGAGGGGCTGAGGGAGATGAAACGCCGGAGAAGACGTCTAGAGAGCACTGGAGGTCCAGTCGTTCCGAAGCTGATCGGACCTACCTAGTGGCAATGAGGGAGGCGAGGCGCTCATACGCCTCCACCCTCATTGCGTCGGCAGCTAACCGCCCAGCTGCCCTGTTTCGGGTGACCCGCTCCCTCCTTCATCAGGAGGTGCGGGATGACCTGTTGCAGGGACGTGCCGAGGAGTTTAGTGGTTATCTATACGATAAAATCGCTCAGCTCCGGGATGGTCTGGACCGAAATTGGGATGATCCAGGCGAGGGAGAGGAGACACGTCTTGTTGAGTCCATTTGGGATGAGTTTGACCCTGTGGCTCCCGAGGACGTGGACAGGTTGTCGGGGAGGCTTCACGCCACTACATGTTTACTGGACCCGTGTCCTTCCTGGTTGGTACTGGCCACTCAGGAGGTGACACGAGGCTGGCTCCAGGGGATTATCAACGCTTCTTTGTTGGAAGGGGTTTTCCCTGCCGCCTTGAAAGAGGCGGTGGTGAGACCCCTCCTCAAGAAGCCCTCCCTGGACCCAGCTATTTTGGGTAATTATCGTCCAGTCTCCAACCTTCGCTTTGTTGCGAAGGTTGTAGAGAGTGCTGTGGCGCGACAGCTACCCCAATAGCTGGATGAAGCCGTCTATCTAGACCCGTTCCAGTCCGGCTTCCGACCCGGATACAGCACGGAGACAGCTTTGGTTGCATTGGTGGATGATCTCTGGAGGGCCAGGGACAGGGGTTATTCCTCTGCCCTGGTCCTATTAGACCTCTCAGCGGCTTTTGATACCATCGACCATGGTATCTTGCTGCGCCGGTTGGGGGGATTGGGAGTGGGAGGCACCGTGTATCGGTGGTTCTCCTCCTATCTCTCTGACCTTTGGCCCCAAAGGATAGGGTGCGCAACTTAGGTGTCCTCCTGGATGAACGGCTGTCGTTTGAAGATCATTTGACGGCCGTCTCCAGGGGGGCCTTCCACCAGGTTCGCCTGGTTCGGCAGTTGCGCCCCTTCCTTGATCGGGATGCCTTGTGCACGGTCACTCATGCGCTCGTTACCTCTCGCTTGGATTATTGTAATGCTCTCTATATGGGGCTCCCCTTGAAGTGCACTCGGAGGCTTCAGTTAGTCCAGAATGCAGCTGCGCGGGTGATAGAAGGAGCTCCGCATAGCTCCCATATAACACCACTCCTGCGCAGACTGCACTGGCTACCTGTGGCCTTTCGAGTGCACTTTAAGGTTTTGGTTACTACCTTTAAAGCGCTCCATGGCTTAGGGCCTGGGTATTTACGGGACCGCCTGCTGTTACCACATGCCTCCCACCGACCCGTACGCTCTCACAGAGAGGGACTTCTCAGGGTGCCGTCCGCCAAGCAATGTCGGCTGGCAGCCCCCAGGGGAAGGTCCTTCTCTGTGGGGGCTCCCACACTCTGGAACGAACTTCCCCCGGGTTTACGCCAAATACCTGACCTTCGGACATTCCGTCGCGAACTGAAGACACATCTTTTTATTCGCGCGGGGCTGGCTTAAATTGAATTTTATTAAATTTTAAATTTTATAAACTAATTTTAAATGGGGTTTTTAGTTCATTGTATACTTTTCAGGCCAATTTTAAAATAAGTTTTTTAATTGCATTTTAAATTGTATATTGTACTATCTGTTTTATTTTTGCCTGTACACCGCCCTGAGTCCTTCGGGAGAAGGGCGGTATAAAAATCAAATAAATAAAATAAAATAAAATAAAATAAAATAAAATAAATAATAAATAAACACCTAGCCAGATTCCCCTTTACATAAAAAAAAACCCTATAAACTACTGTAAATTCAAAATCCATTAATTATGGAATCTCTGCCAATTAAGGCTGCTAGAAACTATGTTCATGAGTTTTAAAATGGAATAATTTTAATTTTGAAGGAGGCGGTGGTGAGACCCCTCCTCAAGAAGCCGTTCCTGGACCCAGCTGTTTTAGGAAATTACCATCCGGTCTCCAACCTTCGCTTTATTGTGAAGGTTGTAGAGAGTGCGGTGGCATGGCAGCTACCCCAGTACCTGGATGAAGCCGTCTATCTAGACCCGTTCCAGTCCGGCTTCCGACCCGGATACAGCACGGAGACAGCTTTGGTTGCATTGGTGGATGATCTCTGGAGGGCCAGGGACAGGGTTATTCCTCTGCCCTGGTCCTATTAGACCTCTCAGCGGCTTTTGATACCATCAACCATGGTATCTTGCTGCGCCGGTTGGGGATTGGGAGTGGGAGGCACCGTGTATCGGTGGTTCTCCTCCTATCTCTCTGACCTTTGGCCCCAAAGGATAGGGTGCGCAACTTAGGTGTCCTCCTGGATGAACGGCTGTCGCTTGAAGATCATTTGACGGCCGCTCCAGGGGGCCTTCCACCAGGTTCGCCTGGTTCGCAGTTGCGCCTTCCTTGATCGGGATGCCTTGTGCACGGTCACTCATGCGCCGTTACCTCTCGCTTGGATTATTGTAATGCTCTCTATATGGGGCTCTTGAAGTGCACTCGAGGCTTCAGTTAGTCCAGAATGCAGCTGCGTGGGTGATAGAGGAGCTCCATAGCTCCCATATAACACCACTCCCGCGCAGACTGCACTGGCTACCTGTGGCCTTCGAGTGCACTTTAAGGTTTTGGTTACTACCTTTAAAGCGCTCCATGGCTTAGGGCCTGGGTATTTACGGACCGCCTGCTGTTACCACATGCCTCCCACCGACCCGTACGCTCTCACAGAGAGGGACTTCTCAGGGTGCCGTCCGCCAAGCAATGTCGGCTGGCAGCCCCCTGGGGAAGGTCCTCCCCTGTGTGGGGTCCCACACTCTGGAACGAACTTCCCCCGGGTTTACGCCAAATACCTGACCTTCGGACATTCCGTCGCGAACTGAAGACACATCTTTTTATTCGCGCGGGGCTGGCTTAAATTGAATTTTATTAAATTTTAAATTTTATAAACTAATTTTAAATGGGGTTTTTAGTTCATTGTATACTTTTCAGGCCAATTTTAAAATAAGTTTTTTAATTGCATTTTAAATTGTATATTGTACTATCTGTTTTATTTTTGCCTGTACACCGCCCTGAGTCCTTCGGGAGAAGGGCGGTATAAAAATCAAATAAATAAAATAAATAAATAAAATAAATAATAAATAAACACCTAGCCAGATTCCCCTTTACATTAAAAAAAACCCTATAAACTACTGTAAATTCAAAATCCATTAATTATGGAATCTCTGCCAATTAAGGCTGCTAGAAACTATGTTCATGAGTTTTAAAATGGAATAATTTTAATTTTGAAGGAGGCGGTGGTGAGACCCCTCCTCAAGAAGCCGTTCCTGGACCCAGCTGTTTTAGGAAATTACCATCCGGTCTCCAACCTTCGCTTTATTGTGAAGGTTGTAGAGAGTGCGGTGGCATGGCAGCTACCCCAGTACCTGGATGAAGCCGTCTATCTAGACCCGTTCCAGTCCGGCTTCCGACCCGGATATAGCACGGAGACAGCTTTGGTTGCGTTGGTGGATGATCTCTGGAGGGCCAGAGACAGGGGTTATTCCTCTGCTCTGGTCCTGTTAGATCTCTCGGCGGCTTTCGATACCATCGACCATGGTATCCTGCTGCACCAGTTGGGGGGGTTGGGAGTGGGAGGCACCGTTTATCGGTGGTTCTCCTCCTACCTCTCTGACCGGTCGCAGACTGTGTTGACAGGGGGGCAGAGGTCGACCGTGAGGCACCTTACTTGTGGGGTGCCACAGGGGTCGATTCTCTCGCCTCTCCTGTTCAACATCTATATGAAGCCGTTGGGTGAGATCATCAGTGGCTTCGGGGTGAGATATCAGCAGTACGCTGATGACACTCAGCTGTACTTTTCCACCCCGGGCCACCCCAACGAAGCTGTCAAAGTGCTGTCCCGGTGTTTGGAGGCCGTACGGGTCTGGATGGGGAGGAACAGACTCAAGCTCAATCCCTCCAAGACGGAGTGGCTGTGGATGCCGGCACCCCGATACAGTCAGCTGCAGCTGCAGCTGGCTGTTGGGGGCGAGTTATTGGCCCCAAGGGAAAGGGTGTGCAACTTGGGTGTTCTCCTGGATGCACGGCTGTCGTTTGAAGATCATCTGATGGCCGTCTCCAGGAGAGCCTTTCACCAGGTTCGCCAGTTGCGCCCCTTCCTTGATTGGGATGCCTTATGCACGGTCACTCATGCTCTCGTTACCTCTCGCCTGGATTATTGCAATGCTCTCTACATGGGGCTCCCCTTGAGATGCACTCGGAGGCTTCAGTTGGTCCAGAACGCAGCTGCGCGGGTGATAGAGGGAGTTCCACGTAACTCCCATGTAACACCTCTCCTGCGCAGACTGCACTGGCTACCTGTTGCCTTCCGGGTGCATTTCAAGGTTTTGGTTACCACCTTTAAAGCGCTCCATGGCTTGGGACCTGGGTATTTACGGGACCGCCTGCTGTTACCTCATGCCTCCCACCGTCCCGTACACTCTCACAGAGAGAGACTTCTCAGGGTGCCGTCAGCCAAACAATGTCGGCTGGCGGCCCCCAGGGGAAGATCCTTCTCTGTGGGGGCTCCTACTCTTTGGAATGAACTTCCCCCTGGATTACGTCAAATACCTGACCTTCGGACCTTTCGCCGCGAATTGAAAACATATTTGTTTATTCGCGCGGGGCTAGCTTAAACGTTTTTAAATTGTTTAGCTTTTAAATTTTAAATTCTATTTATATTTTAAATTGGGGTTTTTTAGATTTTAATTATTTTAATTTTTCGGCCAATTGTGTAATAAGTGTCTTAATTTAGTTTTTAATATTGTATATTGTGTATGTTTTTAGCCTGGCTGTACACCGCCCTGAGTCCTTCGGGAGAAGGGCGGTCTAGAAATTCAATAAATAAATAAATAAATAAAATAAATAATAGGAAATGTTGAGACTATGTTTACAAACAATTATGTGACACCCTCCTTAAATTATTTAATCAGGAATCTCAATTTGTTTAATGCCTGTATAATGAATCATCTATTTACATGTATTTATGCTTCAGGCCGGTATAAACAGCAAGTTTGCACTTGTTAATGTTTTCTATTTCGCTTTCACATTTATAAAAAAAAGAAAAAGAAGCAATTGTAACTTAACAATGTGACACAGGAAACCCCAAAAGAAACATCAGCATTTTCCTGTATAAATTATATCCAGTAAGCTGCCTACAATGCAATCCAATAAAGAACCAACACAGAGTGAGTGATTCATTCAGAGAGCTGCTCAGGCTAAAAAAACAAAGAAACCAGCTGGTAAGTACACATCAATCTGGAAATGTATATTTGGGGATAAGTATTATAATCGTCTTCAAATAATTGTCTTAGATGTCATCAAAGCCAGAGTTTATACTACTTACAATGAATTTAGTCTGATAATTTGTACACTGCGTGTGAGATCTATTTGAACTTCATATTCAAACTGTTTAATTAGATAACTTTCTCACATATTATTTATTTCTTTATTAAATGAATTTATATGGCTGCCCAACTCACACAGGTGACTCAAGATTGCGTACAACAATGATTAAATGACTCATTTGTTTTGCAATACAGTCTGTTTGCTACTAATTAGATGAATTAACTTCTCTTAACTAAGGTGACATTAAAATTAAACATCAAACTATCTAAAGCTATTTAAATACTTTAATTTTATTAAAAAGTGGTCAGTCCCATTTTAGAACAGGTATGCATCTTTCCCATTTTTCTGAAAGATTTGTGCCTGCTGAAATACACATGTAAAAAGTTATGTTTTTGTCAAAACTATTGTTTGTTGGTTCAGTGAATTTAACTCTATTTAAATTATTAAATTAAAATTATTTAAGTCTAAATTAATGTGATCAACCAACTACATCTACGATCCAGTTCTCAGATCCCATATTGCACTTAAGCCTAAGAATGTGCAAATGAAACAGAGTTAATCATTATTAGTTTCAGACTTTATTTTTTCCCCATGATTATATTATATTATATTATATTAATTATATTATTATATTATATTACATTACATTACATTACATTTTAATTGGTACTTTTAAATTTTATTTGAAATGGGCCACAGCCATCTCTTAAAAAAATATCGCACAATGAACTGTTGATAAGATCTCTACCTTCTTGCCAAAATAAACTCTCTTGTTCCCGCAGAAACAAATCTTTTGATCGTACTTAACAATAGGCCTAATGGTCTGTTCATATAAGCAAAATCAATACTAAATAATACCTACAGAATAAATGAAACGAGCACCAACAAGAGTAATAATAAGGCAGTGAGTGCTTTCAGGAATCACCCATAAAGTGCAAATGCTCCCTGAAAATAACTCATGTAATTCTATATTCTAGATATATTATCAGGGTGTGTAAGATGTGCTATTTTTCTTTACATACTTTGTGCTTAAGATTTATAACCTGTACCATTCTAAAAGCTCTTTGGGGTATATAGGCAACTACGAATTTCAACCAGCAAATGCTCAGTACTACATATTGGAAGAAAGAACCCAATCACTAAGTACATGCTTGATAGACATTACCTCACTGATGACCCCCACCCAGTCAAAGACCTTGGAGTTTTTATATCTAACGATCTAAGTGCCAAAGCCCACTGCAACTATATAGCAAAAAAGGCTCTAAAAGTTGTTAACTTAATTCTACGTAGCTTCTTTTCCAAAAACACCATGCTACTGACCAGAGCGTATAAAACTTTTGCTAGGCCAATTTTTGATTACTGCTCGCCTGTCTGGAACCCATACCATATATCTGATATCAATACAGTTGAGCGTGTCCAAAGGTATTTTACGAGAAGAGTTCTCCACTCCTCAGTAACCAATAAAATACCTTATTCCACCAGACTTGATATCCTGGGTCTAGAAAACTTGGAACTTCGTCGTCTTCGACAGGACCTGGGTTTAGCTTATAGAATCATCCATTGTAATGTCTTTCCTGCCAATGACTACTTCAGTTTCAACTACAATAACACAAGAGCTACCAACAGATTTAAACTTAATGTCAACCGCACCAGTTTAGATTGCAGAAAACACGATTTCTGTAACAGAATTATCTATGCTTGGAATGCATTACCTGACTTTGTGGTCTCTTCTCATAACCCCAAAAGTTTTATTAAAAATCTATCCACTGTTGACCTCACATTATTTCTAAGGGGCGTGCATAAGAGCACAAATGTGCCTACCGTTCCTGTCCTATTGTTTCTTCCTCTCTCTCTCTCTATATATATATATATACTTATACTACCTTGTTTCTCTCATATATATATTTATATATTATATAATCTTTTATGTTATGCTTGTTATGCTTGTGTATATTGTTATGACAAAATTAATTAAATAAATAAATATAAATAAATAAATATACTGTAAGTAAGATAATATGATACAGAAATTATAAAATAAAATGCAATTACTCTAAATCTAAAACAATAAAAATATAACAGCAGCAGTGGCATAGTTCTTATTGTACCTATTGACCTCCAAATGCCTTCTGGGAATTGCCAGGTTTTAAATGTTCTCCAGAAGATCATCAGAATGGGAAGCCATTTTTACTTTATTAAGGCATCAATTGGGGAGTAGTCATCAAGAACACCTCCCTTCACGTCCCTGCTGGTGCATCTCATAATAGTAACTCTAATAATA
Organism: Ahaetulla prasina; assembly: GCF_028640845.1. Lineage (NCBI taxonomy): Eukaryota > Metazoa > Chordata > Lepidosauria > Squamata > Colubridae > Ahaetulla > Ahaetulla prasina. The sequence continues at coordinate 62,956,883 of NC_080540.1, read as the reverse complement.
AAAAAGAACCACCTATTAAAATTACCCCAGAAAGATTGCTTGCTTAATCTGAAAACTGAGTCTAACTATGGTCTTCAACATCTGATGATTCAGAAGATCACAACATCATCTAGCTTGCAGCAAATATGAACAATTCAATCTAGAAAAAGGCCAGCCAGATACTCTGCCCTAGACAGGTCCTTCCCTAACTGTGAACAATTCCACCAATTACACTCTAGAGAACAGCTTCCCAATTTTGGCAACTTTAAGATCCCAGAATTTCAACTCTCAGAATTTCCCAACTAGCCATGCTGGGAATTGAAGTGCACATGTCTTAAAGTTGCCAAGATTGGGAACCCATGCTCTAGAAATGCTGGATCCATAGGATTCAACACTCAGAATTCTTACAAAATTTGAAATTAACTGTAATTTTTAATACAAGAGAAGAAAATTATTAAATGTAGCATTGAAGTGTAACCTTGCTAAATTAATTATATGAAATCAAACTACTTTTATTTTTTATCCTGGGCTAAATCACTTTGTGGACTATGCCTTCTGCATGCCACTCAAAGGCAACTCCCAACCTAGACAAAGTTATACACCCCTATACTATATATATGGAGCCCTGGTAATGCAATGGTTAGAATGGAGCATTGCAGGCTAACTCTGCCCACAGCCAGGAGTTCGATCCTGATAGACTCTAAGTTGAGCTAGACTTTCATCCTTCCAAGTTAGGTAAAATTGTTGGGGGAAATATGCTGACACTATAACCGTTCAGAGAGTGCTGTAAAGTACTATGGGGTAGTATGTAAGTCTAAGTGCTATTGTTATACAACCTCGGGACCTATTCCTTCCTTATCAATACAATTCCTCTTTCCTTCATTAATCACAGAAAAGAATTGAACTAAACTAGCCTGGTTTACCTGATAGGGATGAGATTTCCCATCCAGGAAAGGGCACAAGTGGGTGATGTGAATTCAAGAGGGCCTCATCCCTTATGAAATAAGCTGAATATCTGTATCAATTTGACTTCCATAAAGAAATACAAGCTAAGTGACTGTTTTGAATTTAAATTTTGTAGAATTGCCTCATCTTACCTTAGGTGACATTGTAATTATTCTCTGGTGGATGAAACTAAGATCACCAGAAAGAAAACCTACATACATATTATACACTAATCCTTAAAATACAAGCACTTACCCCTCTGAAATTCCAGGCTTTTGTGGAAGGAAACAAGGAAAAGTTCTGCTGTTGTTCTTTAGGCCTGTAAGATGCAAAGAAGAACATATTTTTTTATCCTTTTGTTTCTATCACCAGTTTTTGATGGCCCCTGTGGATTTATATACACAATACTAATATACTAGGTAAATTAACATTAAACTATACCGAGATTTATTCATTTTACAGCTTTTAAACATACCAAGGGGAATAAAGTTAATTATATAATAAATGTTCATACTCAGGTGGAAGCAAGGAAAACTTGCAGGAAGGTGGGGTGCAGTTTCATGATCACAATCCTGTCCCTTTGATCTGTGTCTTGAGGATTATGACTAGTCTCTGTTGATGCAGTTGCTCAGATTGTTTCACAACTAAAAGAACTGTGAATAGGTAACTAATTCTACTGTTCTAGGAAAGGATATAGCAGTTATTTTACTATCATTTTGAACATAAAAAGTAACAGGAACATGAAAAAATATTTCCTAATAAATAGAAATAATAATTGGGAAATTAAGACAAGGGAAAGCACACACCTCTTTTTTTCTAGTTTCATATGTTCTTGATGCAAAGGGTTAGACTTCAATTATCTCAACCACAGCTATTATTGATTATTGACTAAGGATATGGTCAATATGGTCAACCTTTTTATTTGTTAGCACCTCAATGGAAACAAAGTTATCATAATTGTACTAGATTAGAATAATTACATCCTATTTCAACTGATCACAGTATGGATCTAAGGGGGTCTTTCTTTCAATAGAAATTCTCCCATATGTCCTTCAATGATTTATAAGTTATCATTACTTTAAGTCATAATGACCCACTTAATTGAGCATCAGAGAATCAACTGTGTTTTGTGCTGTAGCTTGGTAAAAAACAGTCTCACAGTCCCAAATACACATTCCATGTCTCACTCTTAGCAAGTAATGAAGTAAAGGAAAAACTCGGGAGAAGTGCTCTCTTCTTGTGATATAGGTATGCATGAGAAATCCCTTCTTGATATTTTCCCAGCTTGGTCCATTTTCTTATCATCATTATAAGAAAGACTATAAGGAAAAGAAATTACACTTTCCACCTATGCTTTGTTTCTTTGCCTGTTTACCATGCATATTCTGCATTTCTTTATTTCCATCTAGGTGTTATCCAGACTTTTGCAGTCCAGATAGAGTAAATATAATAAATCCCCAAAGAGGAGTCCCAACACTGTCATGATACAAAATTAATTTACAATTCTTTAAACATTTGTTCATTTTTCCAAATCTACTGAAGAGAATTAAGAAACTATTAAATTGGCAGGATTAGAAACAGATAGTGTATTTACTGCCAGGAAAGGCAAAGATTAGCTAACTACAGATACTTAGTGTAATATAAATTAATAGGTGATATATAAAGGTAGTCTTTTTTTGTTTGTTTGTTTACATTTATACCCCGCCCTTCTCCGAAGACTCAGGGCGGCTTACAGTGTATAAGGCAATAGTCTCATTCTATTTGTATATTTTTACAAAGTCAACTTATTGCCCCCCCAACAATCTGGGTCCTCATTTTACCTACCTTATAAAGGATGGAAGGCTGAGTCAACCTTGGGCCGGGCTTGAACCTGCAGTAATTGCAGGCTTTGTGTTCTTAATAACAGGCCTTACCAGCCTGAGCTATCCGGCCCCTTTGTTTAGCGGTCTTTGTTTAGCAACTGCCTTGGACAGTGACATATCCAGTTATTACAGTGATGAAAGAGCAACTTTGCAACCAATGCCTGCTTTTACTACTTCTGCAGCATCTCACTCTCAATCACGTGTTTGCCATTCTAGTCAATTAGTACGCATTGTTCTCTGCTTGACCATTTTTTTTCTTTTTCCCCTCTTGGAAAGAGGAATAACTGCCTAAACAATCTCTCTTCCTGAGCTGCTTTTCTCCATAGCATAGCACATCCCTAAAACATGTTAACCATTAATTAATAAGGAAAGTTATGTAAACTTAGTTGCTTAGCGCCTCCTGCCAGCTTGTATTTCTGCCTGACACTGACAAGAACCTAATCAGTTTCACACTAAAAGCTTTTATTTACCTCCTAAGCAGCTCACAGCATGCAGCTGCAAGCAGGCTAGGCAAATAGCCAGCATCAGCACATTCCTTTTTTTATTTTTTTATTTGCATTTATATCCCGCCCTTCTCCGAAGACTCAGGGCAGCTTACACTATGTCAAGCAATAGTCTTCATCCATTTGTATATTATATACAAAGTCAACTTATTGCCCCCAACAATCTGGGTCCTCATTTTACCTACCTTATAAAGGATGGAAGGCTGAGTCAACCTTGGGCCTGGTGGGGCTTGAACCTGCAGTAATTGCAAGCAGCTGCTGTTAATAACAGACTGTCTTAGCAGTCTGAGCCACTCAAGGACCCTTGCTACATGTGTTCCCTATTGTGTGCCTGCTTACTCCCTTGTAATCCTCTCCTCTCCAATGAATGTAAATACAAACATCTATTCTCTTCTGGCTAATTATCTTAGCACCCCGATTAATATTCCAAAGAATAGGGGAGTAGGTAAAAAGGGGTTAAGATTTGCTGTTTTACCCAGCTTCCAGTGATTCAAGTTCTGGAAACTCTCCTTGCTGTTTAGGCTAACCTAGCTGTTTGGAGGTCAAATCCTTTTGATGCTGTAAAGCAAAGGAAAGCTGAAGTAAAACTGTACTCACAGACATAGTAATGTAATTTTCACTTAGTGACCTTTCACTTAGTGATAATTCACTAAAGACTCAATCACCAGAACCAATTACTGTCACTAAACAACAACTATCTGTAGCCAGACATGGTATAAATGAGCCCAACTATCTTGCTGGGAGAACTAGAGAATAGCACTTCACATTCACAGTCTGACTTTTTTTCCCTGCGTAGATTGTTTTCTTAATCCTTCTTTTTCACATAAAAATATAAGAAAGAATACATACTTTTACTAGGGGTGTAAGAAGTTAGGGGAAACCAAGTTACTTATTGTATGCAAATAAGTGTTCATATTAACCCAGCCAAGGCCCATTTTGGGAATCCTGGCATTAGAGTAATTGACCTGCTAGAGGACTGGATTTCCTGCAAAAGTAGTTCTTTCTAATAATATAGTTTATGTTCTTTAAAACACATGGCAAATAATTTATAGGACTGATTTTTGTGCATTTTAAAAGCTAATGTTATTTAATGCATCCATTAATTCTTCATAGTTTGTGAAAAGTGTGATTCCTAATATTCAGAACATTTGGAAACCAGAGTGATTTATTATTGATTTACATTAAGCATCTGACATTAAACATCTGACTTGTTTAGAGCTATACTGTGAAGATTTAGAGCAGGGGTGTCAAACTGGCGGCCTGCGGGCCATATGCGTCATGCACAGGCCACACCCACCCCAGCTTCGCAAAGGGGGAAAATGTCGCAAAACATTACGTGACAGCAACGTGAAGCAGAGAGTTTGACATCTGTGATTTAGAGAATTTGCGGGTTTTTTTCCCTCAACTGACATTTTCATTGAGATGTTACTTATGTGTACTAAATACAGTACATCTTTTAGAAGTTAGTACGACAATAATGATGTAAGACATATTCCTGGAAGACGCAGCAGTGTCAACCAAACATTTGCAACATTTTATTGGTTGAATTTTATACTGAGTCAATAAAGTGATCTTGCAGATATTATTGAATAAATATGCAAAGTCCCTGTTTTACCAGGAAATATGAATATGAATGTAAGACACTTCAAAGTATGTAGTATTAGCCTGCAGCATAATTCCTTAAAAGCTTTGGAAGTGAAATTAAGACTTAGCTGTTGTGTTAGTTTGTATACAGATGAAGATTTAATCAAAGGAGTAGCCAGAAACTCCAGCAGTGAGGTTCTCACATTATACTAGTGTTGCTTCCTCTCAACAATTATAAAAAGAAAAGAAAGAACCAGGAAAAGAAAACATTTTTCTTAGGAAATCTAAGCAAGTAAGAATTCAATCCCTCCAAAACTGCAATTCCAATCTAATTCATTACCTTCACCCATCATTCATAGCTGTTTTGGTCAAAGATGACCAGCCAATTTTATCTTTCACATCTAAGTTGGACTCAAGGTAGGAGAAGCATGAAAGCCTACTTACAATCACCAATTTGCCTTAAATACAGAATAACTACAGAATAAACAGAGATTGAAGGGACTCGAAAGTGTTCTAATCCAACCTCCTGCTCAAGCAGGAGACCCTATATAATTCCAGAAAATGATTATCCAATCTCTTCTTAAAAACGTTCAGTGACGGAGCACCCACAACCTCTGGAGGCAAGCCGTTCCATTGGTTAATTGTTTTTGCTGTCAGAAAATTTCTCCTTAAATCTAGGTTGGATGTCTCCTTGATAAATTTTCATCCATTACTTCTTGTCTTGCTGGTGCTTTGGAGAATACTTATAGCCTTTACAGTTTGGCACATTTGAATATACGTTTTTTTGTAAACACTGGCTTAGTGTTGGCAGATGGTAGACCTAAGTGATATCCTTAAAAAATGACCCCAGTAAGAGGTCAAATAGATTTAGCAACTAAAGTATCAATTTAGATAGGCATTGGCCTTTTCATTTATTTAGGTTTGTGTTGATTGGCATAAAAAACTTAGTAACTTGTTATACACACAAACACAGTGAATTTATAGAATTTCTCTCCCACAAGAGGTTTTATTTAACATAATTTCACTATCTTAGCTTTGTTATAAATTATCAATTTGCTACATTTTATCTAAACTCAAAAAATATTTTTAATAAACAATTGCAAGATACTACGCTGAGGTTGTAATCCTAAATGCAGGAAGTATTTGGTTAAAGTTCACAAGTTTTATATCTAAGTAAGTATGTTAAAAATCAAGGACATATAATCTGAGATGTCCGTACAAACTGTTTTGGTCAAGAAACCAAGTACCATATATTTATTTAAAAATTATGCCAAAATCATCATAGATGTAATTTCATATGTTATACTAGATCACACAAATGTATATTTTTATGAACTTCTCTCACTATTATTACTACTATAGTAATTATTATTACTATTATTTATTTATTTTATTTATTTATTAATCATATTTATATACCGCCCTATCTCCCGAAGGACTCAGGGCGGTTTACAGGCACTTAAAAAACACAAAGACACATAAATACACTATAAAAACAATTAAAAAACTTATTCAATAAGCCCGTATTTTAAAATATAAAAAATAAAACCCAGTTAAAACCCATAAATTTAAAATCTAGCTCAGTCCTGCACAATTAAATAGGTATGTTTTGAGCCCGCGGCGGAAGGTCCGAAGGTCCGAAAGCTGACGAAGGCCGGGGGGTAGTTCGTTCCAGAGGGTGGGAGCCCCCACAGAGAAGGCCCTTCCCCTGGGCGTCGCCAGGCGACATTGCCTCGCTGACGGCACCCTGAGGAGACCCTCTCTATGAGAGCGCACGGGTCGGTGAGAGGCATGCGGTAGCAGTAGGCGGTCCCGTAAATAACCCGGCCCAATGCCATGGAGCGCTTTAAAGGTGGTCACCAAAACCAAAAATTATTGATATGAACATCAAGATTCAATGTCTAAAAGTTATTCAAGGGAATGATTTGTCTAGATTTCCCAGGAGATAATACATAGGAAACAAATTACTCAAAAACAAATTTCTTTAAAAAGTACTGTAAACCACAGAAATATACTACATATAATCACTTAAACAGGTACATAACAAAGCTGCAGTTTAAAAGATCAAGGAAGCATCTTTTATTTTTTACATCATCCCAAGAACCATAAAGACACACAGTCATTCTTTCATTTCTAATTCATAATAATCTCACTAACTAGGATAGGTTGAATGACAATGAGTCATTTAATGTTATAACAGGTAGTCCTCAATTTACGACTACAATCGAGCCTCCAATTTTTGTTGCTAAGGAAACATTTGTTAAGTAGATTTTGTTCTATTCTACCACCCTTTTGTGCCACAGTTGTTAAGTGAATCAGGCTTCCCCATCAAATTTGCTTGTCAAAAGGTCACAAAAGGGGATCACAAGATCCCAGGACACGACAACTGTCATAAATATGACACAACTGCCAAACATCTGAATTTTGATCATGTGACTACGGGGATGCTGCAAGGGTCACAAGTGTGATAAACGGTCATAAGTCACTTTTTCAGTGCCATTGTAACTTTGAACGGTCACTAAATGAACTGTTGTAAATTGAGGACTATTTGTACAACAAACTTCAGACATGTTCGCCATAGTTTTAATGCAACACTCTGTTATACAAATAGAGAACTGAACACCTTGTGATCTAGTAATCCCTAGATCACAAGGAGAAGATAGAAAATAATTTGAAAGAGGAAATAATACTCGGGTTAGGCAAAGATAGCATTTGAACCATACAAACATTAGCTACAGATGACTATTAAATGCAATATAATCTATGCAAAGTAATATCTTGTATATATGAACAAAAGGCCATCCAGAGTTATATGCCTGGAGTGGCTTACAAATAATCTAAAGCAAATAAAATGTGGACAATTTAAGATTTAATAATTTAAGGGGTGCTTTTCATACATGGCAAGATCAAAAAGTCCATTACAAGCAATCAAGTTGACCTATGTTCACCCAAAAAAAAATTATCATGGCCATTATCCTGCCCTATGTTGAGGATTTTACCCCAAAACTTCCATTCTGCAATAAAGTGTTGCATCTTCCTGTTATCCTTAGCCTATGCAAAAAAGAAAGCAGCATCTTATAAAGAACAGGGTCCACATATTATGTTAAGCCATTGGTTGTTGGGTATAAACCACAGTTAGTTGATTCACTCAAGCCATAATGGTTGGTTCACAGAACATGCCTTGCTATGTATGTTCAATATAGCAATTGAACAATCCAGATACATTGGGTCATTTCAGAGATAGTATTATTTTCACATAAGTCTTAGTCCTATTTCAGAGATATCACCTAAACAGATGAACAGAATGAATACGAGTGGGCAAAAAATTAGTGGGTGCAGGAGCGTCTCCTGACTTCCTCTTGCTTCTCCACTGAACTTCCTTGTGGGAAGCTGGGAGTGAGCAACCCACCCACCCTTCCTTCCTTCCTTCCACCCTCCCCTTCTCAGCGGGCAGGTAAGTAGCTGCTGCCAGGTGAGGAGGGAGGGAATGCATGAGTGGCCAGTTCAGCACAAGCTCAGAGGTACTAGACTGTTTGTCTGTTGACTTTCTCCCTGCAAGCTTCCCAAAAGCAAAATCTTTGCAAGTGGGAAAGTAGCAAGGAACATAGGAGTGTTGGCGATCATATTTGCCATTGACTTGTGGGTAGGAACCTATTAGGAAATGCTGAAAATGAGGATCACATGACTGATCAATTATGGCAGTGCAGTAGCAACACAGAAGCAGCAATAAAAAAAAATCCTAAATTTTGTTTGAGGGAGTCCCAGTATTCTGCAGATTAGCCCATTGAGGTACCTCTGATGACAAAGTTTGCCCTATTGTGCAGCATTTTGCCCAAATGAACATTTCAAACAGACACAAAACTATACAGACTTTTAGTAATATTTACTGAAGTATACAAGCCATAACATTTCATTTTCACAGGTAAGCGGTTAGGGTTAGATATACCTGCATGAAGTCCTTCTGTAGGGAAACACAATTTGCTTTGTCAGATACACTACTTAAAATGTCAAAAATTACCTATTTAAGCAGAATGATGCAAATATGTATGTTGATGGAAAAACAAAGCTTTCAATACTTTAAATATAGAATATGTACACTAATTTATAAAGGAATCCTTTAACCATATCCATTCTTATGTACAAAGATCACAAATGGGGCATTGGTCTTACCTAATATGCACCTTCTCATTCGGTGGAGACAGCATTCACGAATGGGTTGTATTCGTCTGTTCAGCTGAAGAACTGAGTCTGTTAAATTGTAAGTTCCGCCTTGTTGCTAGGGGCTCCCAGTTTTTGGCAAAGACGAAGAAACAGACTTGACATGTCAGGAGCTCAGGAGTGAAATGAAACAAAGACCAGACTATCAATGGGTGGTGTTGTGGCCTAGGCCCAAGTAGTTATTGCCAGACACAATCAGTCCTAAACAAACATATTTTATTAGAACAGATGAGAATTACTTCATTCTCAGCTTAGTCCAAATTAAGTCCAAAACAAAGTCCTTCAGAAAAAGTCCTTCGGCCTTATCAGAAACTTTAGTCTTTTTGGCACCCTGCTAAAGGCTTTTCTTGGCAAGAACCCCATGAAGTTCAGAAACAGAAGATGCCAACAAGAAACAATTGTAGTAATGTTGCTTTTCTACAAAGAACCCAAGAGCCATTACTGCTCTTTTAAGCCTTATGGAAGGGGCCAATCATCTCCTGGCCTTACTCCCAAGTCGTCCTTTTTGCTTTAGCTGCTCTTGCCTTCTGGCAGCTCTTCACATGTGTGCACCAGGAACAGGCTCCTCCTGTTCCTCTGCCTTTCTACTGTCTGCCTCTGGAGGCTCTGGAGGCTGAGCATCACTCCCAGATGACCCTGGCCCCATCTCTGCCTCCGACGCAGAGCCCTCATCTGGGCCTTCCCCTGACTCCAGGACTGACCCATTGTCCTCCCCAGCCTCCTCACTGTCCGACTCCGCTGCCAGCTCTGCAGGCTGCTGGCGGACCACAACAGGTGGGGCTGGATGCTGTCCCCACCCAATAAGAAAGTGTGTATCAGGTAAGACCAATGCCCCTTCTCCATAGTAGTGGAGACAGCATCCAGGAATGGGACACACCAAAGCTGACTGTCCCCTGAATAATGGCAGGGCCCCAGTCTGGTCAACGGATGCAAGTTCGGTATGGACTCATTGGAGTACCTGGCATCCAAATGCCAACTCTGCCGAGGCAAATATGTCCAATTTATAATGTTTAAAAATGGCGAGGGCAAGATCCAAGTGGCCACTTGCAGATCTCCACCAGAGAGGCCTGTGTGGCCCATGCAGCCGACATAGCTGCGCTCCTGGTAGAGTGCACTGTCAGATAGTCAATGGAGCATGAAGCTCCAAATTGGAGGTCACTTAGTCAGGGGAGCACAAAGTTTCAAAATGGCGGCCGTACAATTCATAGAGCGGGAAGCTCCCAAAATGTCACCCGGTCCAGCAGTGAAGCGCAAAGCTCCTGTAAAGGCACTGCCGCCACTGCCAGCTACAATGGAGCACAAAGCTCCTGATAAGGTAGTGGTGCTCTCTGCATCTCGTGGGGAAGCACTGGGCTGCTGCCAAAAATGCAGGATGGCAAATGGGAGCGCAAAGCTCCACCAATCTGTCTGATCTATCAGACGGCATGTCAATGTAAAATGGCCGCCCGATCAGCCCCTCCAGGAGCGTGAAGCTCCTCCAAGTTGTTTCCCAATGGTAGGGGGAGTGCAAAGCTCCACAATTCAATCTCCCCAGCTGCTCCAGGAGCGCTCGACTCCACTGCTACTCCAGAATGCCTGTAATCCAAAGAGCAACTAACCGGCCAACATTGACTATGTCAGTCGAACAGCTAAGAGTTCCCTGCCAATGGCTGGAGCCGAGGCCCGAGCCGGCAGGAACACACACACCCGGCGACTCAACCACTGTTTGGAGTCAGTCAGTAACTCACACTATTCCAATTGAAGACTTTGGTAGAATTCTCCATGAAGGAAAACATCCAGGAAGGATAGGGAAGAGAAAAGCTTGACACGTCTGTTCAGTCTGAAGGACTGAGTCAAAAGCTGGAAGGCCCTATCAACAAGGGTGGTACTTACAATTTAACAGACTTAGTCCTTCAACTGAACAGACGAGTACTACCCATTCCTGGATGCTGTCTCCACCACTATGGAGAAAGCCTGATTCACACAACAAATTAAATCATCATGCAATTTGCTTGTTTTGGTTGAGTATGTTATGTGAATTAAATCTCTTACAGCCTATATACAGATCAACGTTTAACATAAATTGTACATGTTAAAGAAAGTTTCCATTTATGCTACACAATTCTCCGCTAACAACAAAATAAGAATGATACCTTTAAAACCAAATGTTTATATAAAAAGCGCATTAAGGGATTCAAGTTACTAAGTTGTTTTAGGTTGTTTAGTACAGATATATATGAACTACCAAACAACTTAATAAAAGGAAAATGATTCAAACATTTCCTTAATTCAAATCCACAGCTTTTAGGCATCTCAGCAAAATGTGTAATGTGTTAGATGCCTCATCAAATGCATGATGGATAAAATGACTTATACTAACTAAAATAGATTTCCAGCTGAGAATTCATGACAGGCTTTCAAACTCTTGCAGCTTCCCAACCACAACTCCATTATCTCCCAAGAGTGACTAAAAAAGGACTGATATACCTCTGGACAAGAGAAGTATCCTACACAAATTAACAGTAGTACTTCAAACCTCACTCTTTTAAAAGCAAGTATTTAAGTTTAGTAACTGAGGATACATCACAACTTTATGGAAATTATGAGCTTATTTACCAAAAGACGATGACTTTAAATGATTTTTATAGGAGATTGCCAGGCTGAGCCCAAGGGAGAGGTAAAGCATGTCATTAGACTCTAGTCCTTTCATTTCCAAAAAAGATCTAAGTCAAGCCCACCTTGAATTCTACTACTTTTATCTATTGCCAATTTGCTTTGATTGTTAGTAGTTCAGATTCTTGTAGAGAATGTTAGCATGCCATAAATCTGCATGCCATAAACCAGCCTTGGGTCCTGATTTCCTGCACTTCACAAATTTAAAACGATTCTCCCAAAAAAAAATTATGCAGGAAATTTTTTTCAATAAGCAAATCTTAGGTAAGACATCCATTTAAAAATTAATTATTAAGGAAAAATCCTTGTCTTTCTTCCAAGCAAAAACAATACGGTATACAGGAAATTAATACATAGTATTATAAAAAACTGTTCTTGGTAAATACCACCCTCTGGTGTTCAAATAGGTTAGGTCTTCATTTTCACAAAGGATAGTCTCATGAGAGAAAAAGAATGGCTCACAATGTCTTTTTTAAAATGCTTCTTTGTTGTGTTATGGTGAAGTATGTGCTTTGCTGCATCTGTTTCAAATTCTTTATTTGTAATGTTGGCCAAGATTTATTATTTCTGACACACACAAGTCTGTATGTGCTGTCTGCACTTTTATGACTGGTGACCCATGCAGAATACACAAGGAATTTCCTTCTTCTGAACAAAAAAGGGCATCCTATAAAGATTTGAAGCACATGGAAACAATATTCTATTTCAGAATACTGTATACTCAGTTTGAGGGGTTGAAATATTTGGATCACATATATTATACTTTGCAGCATTTTTGTTAACAAGCTAGCTTAATATGGCTTCTTTGTATTTTCTGTATTTCAAAAAATGACTTTTTCTGTCCTTTTGTTCTAATTTGTTATATATTTAAGATACAGTGGAACCTTGGTACTTTGTTCCAGAAGACGAGCCAAATATTTGTTCCAGAAGACGAGTCAAATATTAAAACCGATGGGTACAGAGAAAACCATGTGACTTACCACGTGACCCACTATTTCAGCTGGAAGAAATAGTGAATTACGAGACAGCTGTCATCAATCAATCAGAATAGAGCTGGAAGGGACCTTTAAGGTCTTCTAGTTCAATCTCCTGCTCAAGCAAGAGCTATACAGGTAGCTGTCCAGTCTTTTCTTAAAAACCTCCAGTGATGAAGCACCTACAACTTCTGAAGTCAAGCTGTTCCACTGGTTAATTGTTCTCAGTTAGGAAGTTTCTCCTTAATTCCAGGTTGCTTCTCTCCTTGATTAGTTTCCATCCACTGTTTCTTGTCCTGATCTCTGGTGCTTTGGAAAACAAGTTAACCCCCTCCTCTTAGTAGCAGCCCCTCAAAATACTGGAACACTGCTATTCTAGTCCTTCTTTTCAGCAAGTTCTTCCTTGCATGTCGACTACTGGGAGAAAGACAAGCGTCAGGACAAGATTTCTCCTTCAAAATGTATCAAATACCGAGTTCTGAAACAGTCGAGCGCCATGATATGACTGTATTACATTTATTAAACATTAAATTAGATGCAAATATCTGCTAAGAATTGAAATATGCTGACGTGTTGAGCAGTACACATTGTATTTTCACATTAATTGGAATTAAATAGCAACAGGAGCATGAATATGAGTAAAATTAACATAAGGAAGCAATATATATCTTAAAGATAGAAGCTATACTTAGCAGGAAAATAGTAACTTTAATATTGTCCACTTCTCTAGAGTCCTAAGCTAGAAGTTAAGAATAGATCATTTTTGCAAATTGATAATTATTTCAGAAATGACTCATATGTCCACGCCACACTATATGCCACTACAGCATCTACCAGGCATATAATCGTAGCCCCTGTTTAGCAACTAGAATTGGGACCAGCAACTTGATTGTTGAGCAAAGTGGTTGCAAAGTATGCTTCTGATCTTACTTCAGCTTGCCTTTCCTTTACAAACCTGTGAAGATCATTAATGCAAGGATTAGTCACAAAGTTATTTATGCTATAACTGCTATAGTATAACTGCAAACAGTTGCTAAATGAGGAAGTTGCTAAACTAGGACTACCTGTAGGACTATTTAAAATACGCACACCCTTCATGAGGAGCACACAGAGGATGGAAGAAGTGATTTGCTGCATTGGTATGCTTTATATACAACTTCTGGATTGTGACTTCTGCCAAATAACACTCTGAAAGCTGAAAAATACTGTTTCTCTGGCACCTCCCCAGATCTGTGGCAATTACCAATAGGGCTGTTGACTCTTTTATTTTAGTACTTTGTGCAGTATTTGAGACTTTGCTTGGGTTAAGCCTCACAAAGCTTCACAAAGCAGAACAGCAACTAATCTGTAAATATTCAGCATTTAGATCCTCTGGGGATGAATTACTACTTTTGGATATATCTCAGTCCAGCCAGAAACCTTGAAATTTATTATTTAATGTGAAACAAAAGTAAATTTAGAGCACTTTACAGACTTTGTTCAATGACAGAGAAGTAAGCATATATTAGACCAAATATTATTCAAGGTTATTGCTTCAAGCTTCTTATTCTTGCTCCCATTCCTTAGTGTGTTTTAAACACATACAAAATCACAATGTGATCAATATTTCATGATAATTTCTTCTTTTACAATATATTTAGCACAAATTAGAGCTTTGCCAAGCACACATTTAAACCAACAACTTGTTATGCCTGTGTAAATCCTTTGAGAGAAGTGCTACAGTATGCATAACCTTTCTTTTCAAATAGCTCAAGCAGACATTTTTTTATCTTTTATCTCTCAATTTGTATGGCTCCTTCAGAAGTTGCTCCTCACTGCTGCCACACTTTGTGAAGTGCTGTTTTTGAAGTTACACATTTATACACGGGCATATAAATTGAGATTAAAGAATATATAGTTTCTAAAATAAATTCCCACATTAGTTAAAAGGCCAGAAGGTTGTATTCCCAACAGGCATTAAATGCAATTAGGTAAAATTCTAGAAGTTGGTGTCTCCATATTCAAGTGATTAATCTTAAATTGAAAAAGAAATAATTTTATTAATCATTTGACACTTAAGAAGAATGTCTACTATTGCTGAATTTCATGTTATTAATGAGTATTGGTTTGGTGCTAATTAGAAGGATTTAGTGCTTTCTTTAAAATGTTGGGAAGAGTATATGAGAACTGTGGGTAGAATCTAAACAAGTACTTCCTGTACATATTTTACTCCATATATACCCAAGGACTTGGTCATGCATAATAAAAATTGTGCATTTCTCTGAATAGAAAAAATTCATGTTAATTCTTTCAGACATTTTAAGAAGTTATCAATATAGTATCCAGGAACACTGAGAGACATACTGTTGAGATTGATGTTCAGCAAAATTGCCTAGTTCCTTGGTACACTCATGTCACAAGGGGAATGAGGCAACTGAGAAAACAGTCAGGACAGAGGTAGAGGAAAAATTAAGTACAAGTCTAAATTGACATGACAAGCAGCCCAATTACAAGACATATTCTTTGGTAATTTTTCTCTCCTTACTATCTCATCCTATTAGATGTATTGACCACCAGGAGGCAACACATGACCCATTTTGTCCTATATAAGACTTGTTAGGCATAGGCAGCCAGATGTTATTCCTGGGAATTGAACTCGGGGACCTTTGTGCTTCAGATGACTAGTGCTTCCACTTTATCAGCTATCCAAATTCTAATGATGGGAGACTCAGTGAGTTATATAGTATCTATTCATATATATAGCTCACCTTTCCTTAAGTCCTCAGATGTTACATTATGTCACGTCCCTGTTACAAGTACTAGTCCCAGGTATAGGTAGTTGTCTACTTACAACTATTACTTTAATCATCATTTAACATTACAATGGCACTTACATTGCAGCATCCTCATGGTCACATAATCAAAATTCAGAGGTTTGGAAACAGGTATGTATATATGACAATTACAATATCCTGGAGTCATATGATATCTTTTGCGACCTTCTGACAAGCAAAGACAATGGGAAAGCCAGATTCATTTAACAACCATGTTACTATCTTAACAACTGCAATGATTCCGCTAACAACTGTAGCAAGAAAAATCATAAAATGGGACAAAGCTCATTTAACTGTCTTACTTAGCAGTGGAAATTTTGGGTTCAGTTGTGGTCATACTGTACATCCAAGAGTACCTGTAGAATGAAACGGATCGTGTAATGTTTTTCTCCTGATGGTTAGGGTAATGGAAAACACCAGACAGGATCTGCATTGTGTGAAAGCAGATAAATTCCCTCATCCTCAAGATGGATGGTAATGGAAGCCTTATAAAATTCCATACGCCATGAAAAAAGGCAGTTTTTATTTATTTTTATTTATTTATTTTATTTGTCACAACAATATATATAAGCATCACACAAAAGATTATATAGTATATAAACATATATATGAGGAAATATTAGGAGGTATAAGCATATATATATATATATATATATATATATATATATATATATATATATATATATATATATATATATATATATATATATATGAAGAAAAAAGGAAAACAATAGGACAGGAACAGTAGGCACGTTTGTGCTCTTATGTACGCCCCTTATGGTCCTCTTAGGAATGGGATGAGGTCAATAGTAGAAAGTTTTGGGTTAAAGCTTTTGGGATTATGGGAAGAGACCACAGAGTCAGGTAAAGTGTTCCAAGCACTGATGATTCTGTTACAGAAGTCATATTTTCTGCAATCTAGATTAAAGCGGTTAACATTAAGTTTAAATCTATTGGTTGCTCTTGTACTATTGCAATTAAAGCTGAAGTAGTCTTTAACAGGAAAGACATTACAATAGATGATTCTATGAGTTAAACTTAGGTCTTGTCGAAGGCGACGGAGTTCTAAGTTTTCTAAGCCTAGGATTTCAAGTCTGGTGGGAAAGGTATTTTGTTGTTTTCAGAGGAGTGAAGTACTCTTCTTGTAAAATATTTCTGGACATGTTCAATTGTATTGATGTCAAAAATGTGGTGAGGGTTCCAGACAAGCGAGCTGTATTCTAGAATTGGTCTAGCAAATGTTTTATATGCTCTGGTTAGTGGTGTAGTGTTTTTGGAAAAGAACCTACGCAAGATTAGGTTTACAATTCTTAGAGCCTTTTTTGCTATGTAGTTGCAGTGGGCTTTGGCACTTAGATCATTTGATATGAAAACTCCAAGATCTTTAACAGGGTGGGGGTCATCTGTAAGGTAATGTTCATCAAGTATGTACTTAGTGTTTGGGTTCTTTTTTCCGATATATAAGACTGAACATTTGCTGGTTGAGATTTGGAGTTGCCAAGTTTTAGACCAAGCAGTTAGATGATAAAGGTGTTTTTGAATGGTAGATGTATTGTCGGTGGTGTTAAATAGTTTGACATCGTCAGCAAAGAGAACACAATTATTTGAGATTTGGTCACAAAGATCATTTATGTATAGTATGAAGAGAGTTGGTCCAAGAACGCTGCCTTGAGGAACGCCACTCTTGACAGGAACAGGGTTTGATAGAGCATTGCCAATTTTGACCACTTGTTGCCTGTTAGACAGAAAAGCAGATATCCATTTGTGAAGGGGTCCTGAAATGCCATAGGATTTTAGTTTTAGGAGAAACTAAAGAATTTTAGTTTTAGGAGAGTTTTCTGAAGAAAGCCTGTATATATGAGTCTGAGATCACCTTTGGACTGTCATCACTGTGTTACCAATAGAACACAATGTTTTGTATTTCTTTCTGGGCGTGCACTACAAAATCTGCTATGCTGTGTGACTCATCCTCTCCAAGTCAAACCTCAAATCCACAGAATCTTTGCCCATTTTAATTAAGCAACTTAAAAGTTTCAATATTTAAGGAAACTGGATCAAATAGATCAAATCTATTCCTTCCAGGCATATAACGTAAAGAGTGATACATTAAATAGTTATCCTTTAGAAGCCAATGTCAATATAATGTGACAATTACTGCTCTACTGCACATTCTGTGAGATCCAAAAAGCATGAAGAAGATACCCTTTTATTATGTTTTCATTGTGAACCTTAGGAATTACATCTGTTGTGTCTTGTCCGCTCTCACCGCAGCCGGGGTCTGCTTATCTGCTCCCGAACACAGAGGAATGTATGCCTCCCGGCCCCAGTTCTGGCTCCATGCCCAGACAAGCTGCAGAGGAGGGGGCACCTCCCAGTCCCAGCCCTGGCTCCATGCCCAAGCAGGCTGCAGAGGAGGGAGCATCCCCCGGCCCCAGCCCTGGCTCCATGCCCAGGCAAACGGAGCAGCTAGACCCCTCCCCCTCCTCCACAGCATGTGAGCCTGAGGAAAGTTTACTTCCAACAACAGCTGATTGGAGTGACCCTCGCATCAGAAGATTGGATAGGCGGAGGCAACAGAAGGAAGGGAGGGGCAGGCCTTAGTGAGTGCTGAGTCATGGAGCCACACCCCATGGCCTATATAAAGGATCTGCTTTCTGGCAGTCTCTGAGTCAGGCAAAGTCGAACTTATCTTGCTGAAGTCACTTACTGGTCTCCTGCCTGCTCTGAGGACTTTGCTAGGACTTTGGGCAGAGCTGCAGAGGCAAGCCTGATTCGGATTTCCCTGACCCGGCCGTCAGCGGAGGAGTGGGACACGACAACATCCATAAGTAAGTCACTGGGGGCTTTTAAGAAGAGACTGGACAGCCACATATCCGGAATGATGTAGGATCTCCTGCTTGAACAGGGGGTTGGACTGGAAGACCTCTAAGGTCCCTTCCAACTCTGTTATTCTGTCTTTCTGTTAAATCTAATATTGGGAGTTTAATCTGGAACATTAAAAGCTCCAGACCTGACATAATTAGAATAAAAATATATTTAGGGGGTATAAGACTGCGTTGTTTTCAAGCAGGACAGTATAAGGCTCTGCCTACAAAGAAAAAGTTGAGGAAATAAAATAAAAAAGTATTACATATATATTGGTGCAAGGTAATAAAATACCTTGTACAGAAAGTACAGGTCTGTACCACAAAGATAAAATCAAAAAAATCCTGTATGTACGTTACAAAAGAAGATGGTAATGCTATTTTGACTATTTTTAGTTTGTTTTATAAGACACAAGCCAAGAATTCTACAAATTTGGGCTGAATTTCGTTGGACTGTCAAAAAGAAAAAAACTTTTACTAAAATGTAATTCTAATGCAGGAATAGTCAACCTTTTTATACCTACCGCCCACTTTTGTATCTCTGTTAGTAGTAAAATTTTCTAACCACCCACCAGTTCCACAGTAATGCACCATGTATCGTCTGTGCATGCCCCTTGCGCATTGTGGATTGGGTTTGGGGGTGGGGGGCGCCGGCTACCAGCTCTGCTTGTCTGTTACAGCTGGGAGGTGTGGGGGGAGATGTGCGAGCTATTCTGGGATGAGGCTTTTTTGTTTGCGGTCACACTTTAGCGCCATTTAGTTTCACTTACGTAACGTGAACTAAACTTATACGCAGGTGATAGAAATAGTATATTTTCAGAAATTTAAATTGTCATGGGGAATTTTATGAAAACCTAATGAAAATGTTTTTAAATAATGCTATGAATTTTTTTAAAAAAGTCAAATTTTAAAAAAGGAAAGTGCTTCAGTATCGGACAAAATACCACCATGAAAGCTGGAACGCCCACTAGTGGGCGGTAGGGACCAGGTTGACTACCACTGTTCTAATGTATAAAACACCTACACTTTTCCACTTCTGTATAGTTTTAAAAGCCCTCCCACAGTCTTAAAAGCTATAAATAATAACAAAGATTACACAAAACAAAGCACTACTACTTAGTAGGTTCTGGATGTACTTAGTATGTATGTGAACACTGTCACTCCTCGTCAACTCCCTGTGACTCATAGCATCTTCTTAGTAAATCATCAGTAGGTTCACAGGTAGACCACAGCCATACAGAGATGCTATTTATGAGAACCTAAAATGTATCAACTTGACCCATCAGCAGTAGGAAAGGGCAAGAAATGGCCCTTGAGAAAACTCAATCTTTGACAGGACAGCAAAACTAGTGATAATAGATTATGGGCACTGTAATCCAATAAATCTAGAGCATCATAAGGGATTTTTCAAGAGATTAAAATGTAACAGTAATATGACTTTAGTCAACTCTCCTGCTTACATACATTGTCTACTCACAAATCTGATTCTATTCCCACATATTCTCAAAACATTTTCAAAGGAATCAGAAGGAAATAAAGGCATACTAGGAACATTGGCTGGTCCAAATAGTTATTTATAAGATTATGCAAAATAAAAATTATTCTTTTATTAAATCATTAGTACTTCCTGTAGCTAGAAGTTATTCTTCTCACTACTCTTGTTTAGTGTTTATGTTCAAAAATATTCCAAACAATGCAAAAAGCCCAGCTAACTACCATAAGGCTTAATTATCTCTGCAATTCTCCTTCTCTAAAAGCTCAGACGCATAACAGATGCTTTAGTGCATTACATTTCGTATGTCTGGGGCTGACTGAACTCATACACAATCTTGCTTAATACCCATGACAAATAATAGAATCTGCCTCTAATAATTCAAATAATTGCAGAGAAATCACCTCAGGAATTCGTTTGAATTAATCTTCCTTCACACCTGCTTCTTCAATATAAGCTTCTCTCTTATAGAACACCCTAGTAATGCCCTCTTAATTATCTGCTCTCCAAGGTTATTGAGATAGCATTCAGGCAGCTGGCACAGTTTCTCTTTCACAATTCTGATGGTCACAAGATGGGAAATTTTATTTCTCTGTGACTGAAACAATGTGTCAAGATGGCATCTCATCCCTCTTGTTGCTTTGTTAGGGTGGTTAGCTTGGGTTTGTCTGGGTTTAATTCAGAGTTATAAATATCATTGAAATGAAGAGCAGCTGGTGCAATTTCTGAATTCTGTGAAAAAACTAAGGCTTCTTTAAATGTTCTTCTATGTGAGGTCATCTAATGGGTAGAGATAGGAAGACATTCAAAAAAGTTACACCTATTCCACAAAATTGCACTGTACAATCCTTATTTATATACATAAGAAATCATGATCAAATTAACTGTATTTGTATGATTGATGCTTAAGCAGGGTTATGTAAGGGTAACTGTTAATATGCTGAATTACTTCCTTATAGCAAAAAAATAATAGATTTAAACAAAATATGGATAGAAAAGAATTATATGAGATGAATATACATTTATGTATTTTTATATTAAGATGTTCACAGGAAAGATGCATGCTCGGGAAGAGTCAAATTTGCCTTTGATAGAATTATGACAAAAATTCTCTTCTCTGTGTTATCTAAACCAGTGTTTACCCAACTGATCAATTTTAACATGTGTGGACTTCAATTCTTGGAATGCAGGGTCTTGAATGCTGGCTGGAGAATTATGGAAATTGAAGTCCACACATCTTAAAGGTGCTGAGGCTGAAAAACACTGAAGAAAACAAGAATGGAATGGAATGGAATGGAATGGAATGGAATGGAATAGAATAGAATAGAATAGAATAGAATAGAATAGAATAGAATAGAATAGAATAGAATAGAATAGAATAGAACAGCAGAGTTGGAAGGGACCTTGGAGGATTTCTAGTCCAGTCCCCTGCTTAGGCAGGAAACCCTAACACCACTTCAGACAAATGGTTATCCAACATCTTCTTTAAAACTTCCAGTATTGGAGCATTCACAATGTCTGGAGGTAAGTTGTTCCACTGATTAATTGTTCTAATTGTCAGGAAATTTCTCCTTAGTTCTAAGTTGCTTCTCTCCTTGATTAGTTTCCACTCATTGCTTCTTGTCCTACCCTCAGGTGCTTTGGAGAATAGCTTGACTCCCTCTTCTTTGTGGCAGCCCCTGAGATATTGGAACACTGCTATCATGTCACCCCTAGTCCTTCTTTTCATTAAACTAGATATACCCATTTCCTGCAACCATTCTTCATATATTTTAGCCTTCAGTCCCCTAACCATCTTTGTTGTTCTTCTCTGCACTCTTTCTAGAAAAATTAAAATAAAAGAAGGATGATATATTAAGCAGACTGATACTGACAAGGCATATCACTGCTTGTAGTTAAAATATACAGTATGTGCTTCAGACTCTCATAATCTTTTGAGTAGGTTACTAACAGAACAAACAAAAATAGATTGACAAGGGTAAAGAAATAAACAAATTTTGCTGTGTTTTTCTGATTCAAAGGAGGGGGGCATTAATTTTCAATTCCAGTTTTTCCTGTTGTTCCAAATTATATTTTACTAACATGAACTAAGCATAATTATCCCTAATCTTCAATCCATGATCAGAAGGATACAAAGAGGATATTAATAGACAAAATATGATTAACAAGTTTTTTTTTCTTTTCCAAAAACACCACACTACTAACCAGAGCATATAAAACATTTGCTAGACCAATTCTAGAATACAGCTCGCCTGTTTGGAACCCTCACCACATCTCTGACATTAACACAATTGAACGTGTCCAGAAATATTTTACAAAAAGAGTTCTCCATTCCTCTGAAAACAATAAAATACCTTATCCCACCAGACTTGAAAATCCTAGGCTTAGAAAACTTGGAACTCCATCGCCTTCGACAAGACCTAAGTTTAACTCACAGAATCATCTATTGTAATGTCCTTCCTGTTAAAGACTACTTCAGCTTTAATTGCAATAATACTAGAGCAACCAATAGATTTAAACTTAATGTCAACCGCTTTAATCTAGATTGCAGAAAATATGACTTCTGTAACAGAATCATCAGTGCTTGGAATACTTTACCAAACTCTGTGGTCTCTTCTCATAATCCTAAAAGCTTTAACCAAAAACTTTCTACTATTGACCTCACCCCATTCCTAAGAGGACCATAAGGGGCGTGCATAAGAGCACAAACGTGCCTACCGTTCCTGTCCTATTGCTTTTCTTTTCTTATTCCTATATATATATATATGCTTATACCTCCTTATATTTACTCATATATGTGTTCATATACTATATAATCTTTTTGTATGATACCTTCATATATTGTTGTGACAAAATAAATAAATAAATAAATAAATAAATAAATAATACCGTATTTTTCAAAGTATAAGACACACCTTTTCCCCCATAAAAAGAGGGTGAAAATCTGGGTATGTCTTATACTATACAATAACAACAAGAGTTGGAAGGGACCTTGGATGCCTTCTAGTCCAACCCCCTGCCCAGGCAGGAAACACTACACCATCTCAGTCAGATGGTTATCCAACATTTTCTTAAAAATTTCCAGTGTTGGAGCATTCACAACTTCTGCAGGCAAGTCGTTCCACTTATTAATTGTTCTAACTGTCAAGAAATTTCTCCTTAGTTTTAAGTTGCTTCTTTCCTTGATCAGTTTCCACCCATTGCTTCTTGTTCTACCCTCAGGTGCTTTGGAGAACAGCCCGACTCCCTCTTCTTTGTGGCAACCCCTGAGATATTGGAACACTGCTATCATGTCTCCCCTAGTCCTTCTTATCATTAAACTAGACATACTCAGTTCCTGCAATCGTTCTTCATATGTTTTAGCCTCCAGTCCCCTAATCATCTTTGTTGCTCTTCTCTGCACTCTTTCTAGAGTCTCCGCATCTTTTTTACATCGTGGCGACCAAAACTGAATGCAGTATTCCAAGTGTGGCCTTACCAAGGCATTATAAAGTGGCACTAACACTTCACGTGATCTTGATTCTATCCCTCTGTTTATGCAGCCCAGAACTGTGTTGGCTTTTTTAGCAGCAGCTGCACACTGCTTGCTGTTATCTAAATGGTTGTCCACTAGGACTCCAAGATCCCTCTCACAGGTACTACTATTGAGCAAGGTACCACATATACGGTACCTGTGCATTTTGGGGTTTTTTGGCCTAAATGTAGAACCTTACTTTTTTCACTGTTGAATTTCATTTTGTTAGATAGCGCCCAATGTTCAAGTCTGTCAAGATCTTTCTGTAATTTGAGCCTATCTTCTGGAGTGTTGGCTATTCCTGACAGCTTGGTGTCATCTGCAAATTTGATGAGTTCCCCATCTATCCTCTCGTCCAAGTCATTGATGAAGATGTTGAAGAGTACTGGGCCTAAAACAGAGCCTTGGGGTACTCCACTGCATACTTCCCTCCATGTGGATGTAGTTCCATTGAGGACTATGTTTTTTACATACTCTGAATGTATCCAAGACCAACTTCTCAAACGGAGGTTTCAGAGGCTGAAAAAAGCATCAGAAAAGAAGCTTCAGAAAAGAAGCCCCCGTCAGAGGGTTTTTTTTCTGAAGCTCTGCTTCAGAGGCTTTCAGAGGCAGAAAAAAAAGTTTTTTCTCAAAAGGAGTTTCAGAAGTTTCAGAGGCAGAAAAAAAAACAAAAAAAAGCAAGGCACAGAGCTCACAACCAAGGAACCTGTTGCTAAAATTCATCTCTGGGAACAGCTGATTGGGGGTATTCCAGGAGGCCGATCAACCTGCCAATCAGTTTTTTTCTTATTTTCCTCCCAAAAAACTAAAGTGCGTCTTATACTCTGAAAAATATGGTAATAGATGATACATGAATCTTTCAGCTTTTTCTCATCTGTATTGAAAATCTGTACAAAATTCAAAGCTGTATATAACTTTCTACAACACTGGAGCTGCTAAAGAGAGCAAAAACTATAAGAATGTAGAGAGAATTCTGGGAGTTGAAGTCCACACAACTTGACATAGTTGTCCAGCTTGAGAAATACTCAGGTTTTTATAGGTCTTACATTCACTCCTAAATTGGATGCTAACTTGTAAAAAGGACTCACTGGTAGAAGGTCAATACTAAATACATTTTTATTACATAGTTGCTAAGGGTTTAACAAAACTTAATCTTGTATACATGACCCTCGCAATGGGTTGATCAAGTTACTATTCTAGTTCAATCAACAGAAGTAAGAATAGTAAGCAAGAGGAAAATTAAATTTATGTGGCTATCTCAGAGGAAGTGACTCTGAGTGTACAATAATCAAATAAAAACAATACGTGTATTTACGACAACTCTCCATGTCCTTCTATACTTGCAAACAATCCTTGCTTCTATTACCTTCATACACCATTTAATATATCATTTCTGTTCTCTAAACATCTCACCATTAGCCTGAACTCTATCAAAACACAACTTTCTTAGTTTTTGTTCTTCACCTCAGCCTATTTATTCTTCCTTCTTCATTTGTTTGGGATACAGTCAGTGGTGAAATGTAAAATTTGTTACTACCGGTTCTGTGGGCATGGCTTGGTGGGATGTAATGTGACTGGGTGGGCGTGGTCAACTTTTTTTTTTTAAAAGCATTTTTTCTACAACCTCTTCGGCTAAAGAGGTTGTAGAAAAAATGCTTTTAAAAGGCTCCTCTGACGATCCCAGCTGAGTTGCCTGATCATCAGAGGCTTTTTTTTACTTTTAAAAGCGTTTTTTGGGCTGAAGAAAAAATGCTTTTAAAAGTAAAAAAAAACTCTGATGATCGCGTGTCTCAGCTGGGCATGGGGGGTGGGCAGGGATTTTTGCTACCGGTTCTCCAAATACCTGCCGCCATTGCTACCGGATCGGGTGATGCAGTCCGAACCGGGAGCATTTCACCCCTGGATACAGTCCTCATTCATTTTATGTGACCAAACAACTTCAATATACTTTCTACATTCTTATTAATTACTTTTGTGTTTGAACCACATTTATTTATCACTCATTTATATTTCCTTTCCATGTCATTGTTTTAATACCCATCCAAAAAAAAGGAAGGAGGAAACAAGAAAAATAAAAGGCACAAAATTAAGCAGGAAAAAAAATCAAATAAAAACATACTATATGTGATAAGTTATTCAGTCTAATTTTTAAATACTTTGAAAAGTAATCCTTTTTTTGTGTACCTGTTATTCAATAAATCTATAAATTTTATAATGCCTTGGTAAGACCACACTTGGAATATTGCATCCAGTTTTGGTTGCCACAATATAAAAAAGATGTTAAGGTTTTAGAAAGAGTGCAGAGAAGAGCAAAAAAGATGATTAGAGGACTGGAGGCTAAAACATATGAAGAATAGTTTCAGGAATTGGGTATGTCTAGTTTAATGAAAAGAAGGACTAGGGGAGACATGACAGCAGTGTTCCAATATCTAAGGAGCTGCCACAAAGAAGAGGGTCAACCTATTCTCCAAAGCACCAAGGCAGGACAAGAAGCAATGGATGGAAACTAATCAAAGAGAGAAGCAACTTGGAACTGAGGAAAAAATTCCTGATAGTTAGAACAATTAATCAGTGGAATGACTTGCCTCCAAAAATTGTGGGTGCTCTAACACTGGAGGTTTTCATTCGTCTGAAATGATATAGGGTTTCCTGCTTGAGCAGGGGGATGGACTAGAAAACCTCCAAGGTTCTTTCCAACTCTGCTATTGTTTCTGTTAATAGGTTGATAGTAAAAGCTCCTCAACAGTCACATTTTAAACCATATTTTATTTTATTTATTATTTTATTTATTTATTTATTTATTTATTTATTTATTTTGTCGCACAGTATATATAAGCATAAGCATGAAATAATTGTACAATATATAAGCATATATATCAGTATGTAATGACTATATTAATTGGTTATAACAAAAGGAAACAATAGGACAGGAACAGTAGGCACGTTTGTGCTCTTATGCACAATTATATTGATATTTATAGCACCACATTAACATTTAATGGATATTAAACCAAGATAAATATTTATTATCCTTAGCCACTTGTTAATATGATATATTCCAGACTTTTTATATACCAATAAATAATATTCATGTTAGTCATACTGTTTATTTAAAAAAGAACTTCCAGTTGGCAATGGGATTAGTTGAATTTGCAATGAGAGTTTTCTTGCTGGTTAAAGGGGTATCTCCTCTTTTTGTCACAGCTCTATAGGCAAGCAGAAAACTGATTTTATCTTTAATTCATAGTATTTTATCCTGATAAATTATTGGGAAAAAGTTGAGACAGCCAAGAAAATAAGGCACTCCTATCTTCTTCTACAGGAAGCTTCTCAAGGGAGCTAAAAGGCAGCTGAGCTAAACCACAAGCAAAAATAAACCAGAAAGTTGGATAATATTTAGCATTTTAAAAGCTCTTTTTCATGATTTACAGAATTTTGGAATGAACCAATTAATGTGGATAAAAACTTTCATGAATTGTGTGAATCAGAGCATATTGGAGCTCAAGCAGATATTTTATGCTTTAAATTAGAAAAAGGCAAAGTTAAAACCTGAATCATTGATTTGTACAAAACATAAATTACTCAGTTTTAAAATAAACAACATGCCATGGATGTTGAAGCAATGCTGAAATCAAATAAAGATGTTCACAATGAAGGATTTATTATATAGAAATAATTTATGATTTTTAAACATTCCATTTAATGCCGAGGAAGATTAGTTGGTAGCAATCTTTATAGAAACATATATGGGGGGAGGTTATATTGTAGCTGGAATACAACTTGAAGTTGAAACAAATTGTATGGATTTTCATTTATACTCAATACAATATTCCAATCCAATTGTTGAGAGATTTTTACAATCTATAGCAGGGGTGTCCAAAATTTTTTTGGTGAGGGCCAAATACAGAAAAATAAGCAAAGGCCCGGGCCACACACAAGAGGTGACATATTGACACATGATTACTGTGTGTATTTCTAACTCACCTATAATGTGAAGAACATTGCTCTCAGTGGGAGCAGTGATGCTGTCCTTTGGATTGAAGGATGGCTGGGATGTCAGGAGAAAGTTTGGTGGTTGAGACACGAAGGACTTCACAGAGATGGCTATCAGTCATTCTGGATCTCAGTCTGCTTTTGTTCTGATTTAACAGAGAAAATGTTTGTTCACATATGTATGTTGAGCCGAACAGGCTCATCATTCTTTTATGGCGTCTCATCAGAGGAAACTTGGCATGATCCAAACTCTGATAGAAGTCAGGAGGAGAGAAGCTGATGTTGACTCTTCAGAGAATCATCACATTGCATTTCAATCAGTTCTAACTGCAGACTCTCCTCCACTTCTTCTGCATCCACCAGGAAGGGGTCGAGAACAGCTTGATTTGTTTTTCAATGACAGAAAAATCTTGAAAACGCTGGTTGAATTCTGTCACGAGAGATGTAATTACAGAAGCATATTTCTCCTTTTAGCAGAAAGGTCTGCCTTTGGAAAAGCAGACTTGATTTCAGACAGCAGGGAAGTGTGCAGCATTAAAGCTTCGTAGTTGTGTCTCAAACAGGCGGAGCTTTACACAGAAGGCTTTCATGTGCGCATACAGGTGTGACACCAGCTGTTCTTTGCCTTGTAGGTTCTTGTTCAGTGTATTCAGATGATGAGTGAGATCAACTAAAAAAGACAGGTCTGCCAGCCACAGAGGATCACTCAGTTCATGAAGAGGTCGGTCCTTCTCTTTCAAAAAATTGTCGATTTCTGATCTCAGCGAATAAAACCGCTGCAGCACAGAGCCGCGGCTGAGCCAGCGCACATCAGAGTGGTAGAGTACATCCCCGTATTCAGCATCCACGTCAGATAAGAAAGCTTGAAATTCCCTGTGGTACAGTCCTCTAGCTCGAATTATGTTGACAGTTTTTACAACAGTGTTCATCACATCGCCCAGCTGGACAGTCTTGGCACACAGTGCTTCTTGGTGGATTATACAGTGCATCCTAACAGCCTCACCTCCGCTCTCTTTTACCTTGACGCACACCATGGATGCCATTCCTTTGCGCTCACCCGTCATGGCCGGAGCTCCATCCGTTGTTACTCCACAGAGCTTGTCCCATTTAAGCCCCATCTTTTCAACTGCCTCTGACACAGCATCAAAAATATTTCCACCCGTCGTTGTGCCTTTTAGGCTCATCATATCAAGCAGCTCCTCCGTACAGCAAAAATTATCATCGACTCCCTGCAAAAAAATTAAAAGCTGTGCGGTGTCTGTGGCATCTGTGCTCTCATCGCATGCTATCGAGTAAAAATCAAAAGCACAAGCTTTCTCTCTCAGCTGAAGTTTCAGGTTAGCTGACAAGTCCTTGATTCTCCGCACCACTGTATTTCTGGATAAGCTCATGTTGTTGAAATCCTGCACTTTTTCCGGGCACATTACTTCTGTGACTTTGATGAGGCACTGCTTTATGAAATCACCATCTGAGAACGGTTTGCCATGCTGGGCAATAAGTTGTGCGACTTCATAGCTTGCTGCTGTGGCGTTTTCCTGTATTTTGTTAGCACGAAATAAAAACTGTTGTTGAGCTTGCAGGCTAGCTGCCATTTGCTTGAATTTCTGTGCTCGTTCGGCACCTGTGTACGATGCGTAGCTCTGATGCTTGGTCTCATAGTGCCGACAGACATTATACTTTTTCATCACGGCAACATCTTCATTGCAAATCAAACAGATACACTTTCCGTTGATTTCTTTAAAGAAATATTCATTTTCCCACCGTGTTTGAAATCTTCTACACTCACTTGCTATCTTGCGTTTCTTCGGTGCTGCCATTTCTGGTGACTCGTGGTAAATATTTTTCTTTGCTTAATTTTGTTTAGTGAAGAAGCACCTTTTCTGTGACTGGCTCCATCTAGTGTTGAAACTGAGAAGTGCAACAGAGTTGAGCTCAAGCGCCATGTGCGGGCCATATTCAATTACATTTTCAGAATTTGCTGCGGGCCAATAAAAACTGACCCGCGGGCCGCAGTTGGCCCGCGGGCCATAGTTTGGACACCCCTGATGTAAAGGATACAAATAAAAGAAAACATTAGGAGAAGGATGGTAGGCACGCTGGTGCATTTATGCATGCCTCTTATAGACTCTTAGGAATGGGGTTAGGTCTACAGTAGACAGTCTTCAGGTAAAAGTTCTGGGGATTTGGGGAAGAAACTACAGAGTGAGGTTGTGCATTCTAGCTTTTAACAACTCTGTTACTGAAGTTGTATTTTCTGCAGTCTAGTTTGGATCGGTTTACAATAAGTTTGTATAGGTGAAACTCGAAAAATTAGAATATCGTGCAAAAGTTCATTTATTTCAGTAATGCAACTTAAAAGGTGAAACTAATATATCAGATAGACTCATTACATGCAAAGTGAGATAGTTCAAGCCTTGATTTGTCATAATTTTGATGATTATGGCTTACAGCTCATGAAAACCCCAAATTCACAATCTCAGAAAATTAGAATATTACATGAAATCAATAAAACAAGGTTTGTACATAGAACAATATCGGACCTCTGAAAAGTATAAACATGCATATGTACTCAGTACTTGGTTTGGGCCCCTTTTGCATCAATTACTGCTTCAATGCAGCGTGGCATGGATGCTATCAGCCTGTGGCACTGCTGAGGTGTTCTGGAGGGCCAGGGATAGGGGTTACCTCT
Source organism: Ahaetulla prasina (assembly GCF_028640845.1). Classification (NCBI taxonomy): domain Eukaryota; kingdom Metazoa; phylum Chordata; class Lepidosauria; order Squamata; family Colubridae; genus Ahaetulla; species Ahaetulla prasina. The sequence continues at coordinate 62,926,801 of NC_080540.1, read as the reverse complement.
GCCCTGGTCCTATTAGACCTCTCAGCGGCTTTTGATACCATCGACCATGGTATCCTGCTGCGCCGGTTGGAGGGGTTGGGAGTGGGAGGCACCGCTTATCGGTGGTTCTCTCCTACCTCTCTGATCGGACGCAGACGGTGTTGACAGGGGCAGAGATCACCCAAGGTGCCTCATGTGGGTGCCGCAGGGTCGATTCTCTCACCCTCCTGTTCAACATCTATATGAAGCCGCTGGGTGAGATCATCAGTGGCTTTGGGGTGAGATACCAACTGTACGCTGATGACACCCAGCTGTACTTTTCCACCCCGGGCCACCCCAGTGAAGCTGTCGAAGTGTTGTCCCGGTGTCTGGAAGCCGACGGGTCTGGATGGGAGGAACAGGCTCAAACTTAATCCCTCCAAGACGGAGTGGCTGTGGATGCCGGCACCTCGGTACAGTCAGCTGCAGATGCGGCTGTCTGTCGGGGGTGAATCATTGGCCCCGATGGAGAAGGTACGCAACTTGGGCGTGCTCCTGGATGGCCAGTTGTCCTTTGAAGACCATTTGGCGACCGTCTCCAGGAGAGCATTTTATCAGGTTCGCCTGATCCGCCAGTTGCGGCCCTTCCTGGACCGAGATGCCTTATGCACAGTCACTCATGCCCTTGTTACCTCTCGCCTGGACTACTGCAATGCTCTCTACATGGGGCTCCCCTTGAAGAGCACCCGGAGACTTCAGCTAGTTCAGAACGCGGCTGCGCGGGTTATTGAGGGAGCGCCTCGAGCTCCCACATAACACCTATCCTGCGCAGACTGCACTGGCTACCTGTTGTTTTCCGGTGCGCTTCAAGGTATTGGTTACCACCTTTAAAGCGCCCATGGCTTAGGACCGGCTATCTACGGGACCGCCTACTGCCGGCTTCTATCTCCCATCGTCCGCACGCTCCCACAGAGAGGGACTCCTCAGGGTGCCGATTATTATTATTATTATTATTATTATTATTATTATTATTATTATTATTATTATTATTATTATTATTATTATTATTATTATTATTATTATTATTATTATTATTATTATTATTATTATTATTATTATTATTATTATTATTATTATTATTATTATTATTATTATTATTATTATTATTATTATTATTATTATTATTATTATTATTATTATTATTATTATTATTATTATTATTATTATTATTATTATTATTATTATTATTATTATTATTATTATTATTATTATTATTATTATTATTATTATTATTATTATTATTATTATTATTATTATTATTATTATTATTATTATTATTATTATTATTATTATTATTATTATTATTATTATTATTATTATTATTATTATTATTATTATTATTATTATTATTATTATTATTATTATTATTATTATTATTATTATTATTATTATTATTATTATTATTATTATTATTATTATTATTATTATTATTATTATTATTATTATTATTATTATTATTATTATTATTATTATTATTATTATTATTATTATTATTATTATTATTATTATTATTATTATTATTATTATTATTATTATTATTATTATTATTATTATTATTATTATTATTATTATTATTATTATTATTATTATTATTATTATTATTATTATTATTATTATTATTATTATTATTATTATTATTATTATTATTATTATTATTATTATTATTATTATTATTATTATTATTATTATTATTATTATTATTATTATTATTATTATTATTATTATTATTATTATTATTATTATTATTATTATTATTATTATTATTATTATTATTATTATTATTATTATTATTATTATTATTATTATTATTATTATTATTATTATTATTATTATTATTATTATTATTATTATTATTATTATTATTATTATTATTATTATTATTATTATTATTATTATTATTATTATTATTATTATTATTATTATTATTATTATTATTATTATTATTATTATTATTATTATTATTATTATTATTATTATTATTATTATTATTATTATTATTATTATTATTATTATTATTATTATTATTATTATTATTATTATTATTATTATTATTATTATTATTATTATTATTATTATTATTATTATTATTATTATTATTATTATTATTATTATTATTATTATTATTATTATTATTATTATTATTATTATTATTATTATTATTATTATTATTATTATTATTATTATTATTATTATTATTATTATTATTATTATTATTATTATTATTATTATTATTATTATTATTATTATTATTATTATTATTATTATTCTCTCTCAGCTGAAGTTTCAGGTTAGCTGACAAGTCCTCGATTCTCCGCACCACTGTATTTCTGGATAAGCTCACGTTGAAATCCTGCACTTTTTCCGGGCACATTACTTCTGTGACATTGATGAGGCACTGCTTTATGAAATCACCATCTGAGAACGGTTTGCCATGCTGGGCAATAAGTTGTGCGACTTCATAGCTTGCTGCTGTGGCGTTTTCCTGTATTTTGTTAGCACGAAATAAAAGCTGTTGTTGAGCTTGCAGGCTAGCTGCCATTTGCTTGAATTTCTGTGCTCGTTCGGCACCTGTGTACGATGCGTAGCTCTGATGCTTGGTCTCATAGTGCCGACAGACATTATACTTTTTCATCACGGCAACATCTTCATTGCAAATCAAACAGATACACTTTCCGTTGATTTCTTTAAAGAAATATTCATTTTCCCACCGTGTTTGAAATCTTCTACACTCACTTGCTATCTTGCGTTTCTTCGGTGCTGCCATTTCTGGTGACTCGTGGTAAATATTTTTCTTTGCTTAATTTTGTTTAGTGAAGAAGCACCTTTTCTGTGACTGGCTCCATCTAGTGTTGCAACTGAGACGTGCAACAGAGTTGCGCTCAACCGCCATGAGCCATATTCAATTACATTTTCAGAATTTGCTGGTAAAACTGACCACACAGTTGGCTCATGGGCCATAGTTTGGACACCCCTGATGTAAAGGATACAAATAAAAGAAAACATTAGGAGAAGGATGGTAGGCACGCTGGTGCATTTATGCATGCCTCTTATAGACTCTTAGGAATGGGGTTAGGTCTACAGTAGACAGTCTTCAGGTAAAAGTTCTGGGGATTTGGGGAAGAAACTACAGAGTGAGGTTGTGCATTCTAGGTTTTAACAACTCTGTTACTGAAGTTGTATTTTCTGCAGTCTAGTTTGGATCGGTTTACAATAAGTTTGTATAGGTGAAACTCGAAAAATTAGAATATCGTGCAAAAGTTCATTTATTTCAGTAATGCAACTTAAAAGGTGAAACTAATATATCAGATAGACTCATTACATGCAAAGTGAGATAGTTCAAGCCTTGATTTATCACAATTTTGATAATTATGGTTTAAAGCTCATGAAAACCCCAAATTCACAATCTCAGAAAATTAGAATATTACATGAAATCAATAAAACAAGGTTTGTACATAGAACAATATCGGACCTCTGAAAAGTATAAACATGCATATGTACTCAGTACTTGGTTTGGGCCCCTTTTGCATCAATTACTGCTTCAATGCAGCGTGGCATGGATGCTATCAGCCTGTGGCACTGCTGAGGTGTTATGGAAGACCAGGATGCTTCAATAGCAGCCTTCAGCTCTTCTGCATTATTCGATCTCATGTCTCTCATCTTTCTCTTGGCAATGCCCCATAGATTCTCTATGGGGTTCAGGTCAGGCGAGTTTGCTGGCCAATCAAGCACAGTAATCCCATAGGCATTGAACCAGGTTTTGGTACTTTTGGCAGTGTGGGCAGGTGCCAGGTCCTGCTGGAAAATGTGCTCCAAAATCTCCTGGTAGACGGTTGCATTGACCCTGGACTTAATGAAGCACAGTGGACCAACACCAGCAGATGACAAATCAACACAGACTGTGGAAACTTCATACTGGACTTCAAGCATCTTGCAGTGTGTGCCTCTCCATTCTTCCTCCAGACTCTGGGTCCTTGGTTTCCAAATGAGATGGAAAAGTTGCTCTCATCAGAAAAGAGAACTTTGGACCACTGAGCAACAGACCAGTTCTTTTTTTCTTTAGCCCAGGTAAGATGCTTCTGACGTTGTTTGTTGAGGAATACATTTGAAGCCCATGTCCAGGATCCGTCTGTGTGTGGTGGCTCTTGATGCACTGACTCCAGCCTCAGTCCACTCCTTGTGAAAGTCCCCAACACTTTTGAATGGCCTTTTCCTGACAATCCTCTCCAGGCTGCGGTCATCCCTGCTCTTTTTCTTCCACACTTTTCCCTTCCACATAACTTTCCATTAATGTGCTTTGATACAGCACTTTGGGAACATCCAACTTCTTTTGCAATTACCTTTTGAGGCTTTCCCTCCTTATGGAGGGTATCAATGATGGTTGTTGTTTTTTTTTAATTAATTAATTTATTTACATTTATATCCCGCCCTTCTCCGAAGACTCAGGGCGGCTTACAGTGTATAAGGCAATAGTCTCATTCTATTTGTATATTTACAAAGTCAACTTATTGCCCCCCCAACAATCTGGGTCCTTTTCTGCACAACTATCAGGTCAACAGTCTTTCCCATGATTGTGATTCCTACTGAACCAGTCTGGAAGACCATTTAAAGGCTCAGGAACTCTTTGCAGGTGTTATGGCTTAATTAGCTGATTAGGGTGGGACACTTTGAGTCTAGAATATTGAACCTTTTCACAATATTCTAATTTTCTGAGATTGTGAACTTGGGATTTTCATGAGCTGTCAGCCATAATCATCAAAATTATGACAAATCAAGGTGTGAACTATCTCACTTTGCATGTAATGAGTCTATCTCATATATTAGTTTCACCTTTTAAGTTGCATTATTGAAATAAATGAACTTTTGCAAAATATTCTAATTTTTTGAGTTTCACCTGTATCTATTGTGTGCTCTTGAATTGTTTTGGCTGAAGCTGAAGTATTCATTCGCTGGTAGGACGTTGTAGCAGATGGTTTTATGTACTATGCTTAGGTCAGACCGAAGACAGCAAAATTCTAAGTTGTCTAAACCCAAAATTTCGAGTCTGTTGGCATAAGGTATTTTGTTGCGAGCAGAGGAGTGGAGGACTCTTCTTGTGAAATATCTCTGGACTCATTCAATTGTATTAATGTCCGATATGCAGTGTGGGTTCCAGACAGATGAGCTGTATTCAAGAATTGGTATGGCAAAAGTTTTGTATGCCCTAGTTTGCAGTTCAATATTACTGGAGAAGAAACTACGCAAGATTAGGTTAACAACTGTTAATGCTTTTTTAAGCAATGCTGTTACAGTGAGCTCTGGCACTTAGATCATTTGAGATGAGTACTCCAAGGTGTTTGACAGAGTGAAAGTCGTCCGTTAGGTAGTATCCGTCCAGTTTGAATTTTGTGTTCTGATTTTTTTTGCCAATGTATAAGACAGAGCAATTGTTGGTTAAGATTTGGAACAACAGCAGAACTTTTCCTTGTTTCCTTCCACAAAAGCCTGGAATTTCAGAGGGGTAAGTGCTTGTATTTTAAGGATTAGTGTATAATATGTATGTAGGTTTTCTTTCTGGTGATCTTAGTTTCATCCACCAGAGAATAATTACAATGTCACCTAAGGTAAGATGAGGCAATTCTACAAAATTTAAATTCAAAACAGTCACTTAGCTTGTATTTCTTTATGGAAGTCAAATTGATACAGATATTCAGCTTATTTCATAAGGGATGAGGCCCTCTTGAATTCACATCACCCACTTGTGCCCTTTCCTGGATGGGAAATCTCATCCCTATCAGGTAAACCAGGCTAGTTTAGTTCAATTCTTTTCTGTGATTAATGAAGGAAAGAGGAATTGTATTGATAAGGAAGGAATAGGTCCCGAGGTTGTATAACAATAGCACTTAGACTTACATACTACCCCATAGTACTTTACAGCACTCTCTGAACGGTTATAGTGTCAGCATATTTCCCCCAACAATTTTACCTAACTTGGAAGGATGAAAGTCTAGCTCAACTTAGAGTCTATCAGGATCGAACTCCTGGCTGTGGGCAGAGTTAGCCTGCAATGCTCCATTCTAACCATTGCATTACCAGGGCTCCATATATATAGTATAGGGGTGTATAACTTTGTCTAGGTTGGGAGTTGCCTTTGAGTGGCATGCAGAAGGCATAGTCCACAAAGTGATTTAGCCCAGGATAAAAAATAAAAGTAGTTTGATTTCATATAATTAATTTAGCAAGGTTACACTTCAATGCTACATTTAATAATTTTCTTCTCTTGTATTAAAAATTACAGATAATTTCAAATTTTGTAAGAATTCTGAGTGTTGAATCCTATGGATCCAGCATTTCTAGAGCATGGGTTCCCAATCTTGGCAACTTTAAGACATGTGCACTTCAATTCCCAGCATGGCTAGTTGGGAAATTCTGAGAGTTGAAATTCTGGGATCTTAAAGTTGCCAAAATTGGGAAGCTGTTCTCTAGAGTGTAATTGGTGGAATTGTTCACAGTTAGGGAAGGACCTGTCTAGGGCAGAGTATCTGGCTGGCCTTTTTCTAGATTGAATTGTTCATATTTGCTGCAAGCTAGATGATGTTGTGATCTTCTGAATCATCAGATGTTGAAGACCATAGTTAGACTCAGTTTTCAGATTAAGCAAGCAATCTTTCTGGGGTAATTTTAATAGGTGGTTCTTTTTTATTATTAGAGTTACTATTATGAGATGCACCAGCAGGGACGTGAAGGGAGGTGTTCTTGATGACTACTCCCCAATTGATGCCTTAATAAAGTAAAAATGGCTTCCCACTCTGATGATCTTCTGGAGAACATTTAAAACCTGGCAATTCCAAACAATCTTCTTCCCCCACATCCTCATCGATTTCGCCTCTATAAAGAGAATGGGGGAGAGGGGACATGCCAATGCCCGGGCCACTTCTTTCGGGCTGTCTATTTAAATTCATCACTCAAAAAAAAAGATAACGATGACCCGCATTCAGCTTCGTATTTTCCAAGACTCTTATCTGCTTCTTCTCTTACTGTATCCTCACGACTCTTCTTCTGTTCAACCAACACAGGTGATATTTCTTTCCTCTTTAACCCTTTGGAGTCTTGCCCTCCAATAGCCCCTTTTTCTTCTTCTGGGATTGATGTTTCCACGTATGTTCCACCCATCTGAAGCATTTGATCTTTTATCTCCATTAAATCCTCCATCTCAATCAGTCCAAGCTCCCGTAAATATAATAATGCATCTATATCTGGGGTGATTGTACGCATCCTTCCTTTATAAAAAAATTTCAATTGTTGTGGTGGCCTCCAATTGTATTTAATTCCATTATCCCTCAAAACTTTTGTGATTGGTTTTAAAAAAAATCTCCATGCCCTTTCTTCTCTTGATATATCCGGGAAGACTTGAATAGTCTTCCCTTCAAACTTCAAAGCATCTCCCAACTCTCTCACCTTGGCCATAACTTCCAACTTATCACCAAGATTTGCGAACCTGACAAGCACATTCCTGTTAGAACCATTTTGCCTTCTATATCCAATTCTAAAAACACTTGCCAGGTCTGCTATTGTGAACGTAAGTTGCGTATCCAAATCATTAATCCATTTCAAAACCCGCTGTTTCAATTTATCCTCCTTTTCTTCTGAGATTCCTCTGATAACTAAATTATATTTCCTCATCTCTTCTTCCAAAAGACAGATTCTCTTATCTTGCTGCTCATTTTTATAAAATATTTTACCAATTTGCCGATCTACTTTTACTTCATGCACATGCATCTGCTCCATTTCATCTTTAATCATTATCATTTCCTCTTTTTGTTTTGCAAAGTTTTCATTCATCTCTTGCTTTAAATTCTGCATTTCAGATGTCAGTTTCAATGTCAAATTATCTATACGCTCTGATAGTCCTGCTATTTTTTCCCCAATTTTATTTAAAGCTGCAGCAAGTTTATTGTTTGTTTTGTTCTTTGTTTTTTTTCTGTTTTCTTATTGTTGTTTATATGTTAAATATGGTAGTTTAATGTCGGGTGGTGGGCACAGAAAGGAAGATGCGGGGATAGGATTAAAAAATTTATATTTTAAATGGGAGTTATAAAAATAATGTCATGGAATGTGAAGGGTACAGGGAATCAGATTAAAAGAAGAAGATTGGAGCTTAAGATTAAAAGGGATTTGCCAGACATTTTATTTTTACAAGAAACCCATCAGAAATCTGAAGATTCAAATAGAATGTATATAAAAGGTATGCAAATATATGAAAAAGCATTTGGAACTTCAAAAGCTAGAGGAGTTGCAACACTGATATCAGATAGGGTGTACTTTGAAAAACATAAGGTAATTTTGGATGAAGATGGAAGATATGTAATAATTGTTGGAAATCTTAATGAGGAAAAAGTGACACTTGTTAATTTATATTTACCGAATGAAAACAAAGAGAATTTCTTGAAAAAATAACAAAAATTTTGGAGAATGAAAGTGTAGGGAAAGTAATTGTGGCTGGGGATTTTAATTTAATCAGAGATAAAATAGATAGTACTAATCCCACCCGCTGTGGAGGAGCAAATAAAATGGGGATTTTAAATATGTGGATGCTTCGAAATGGCGTGGTTGATGTGTGGAGAGAGGTTAAAGGAATTGAGAGAGTATACACTTTTTTTTCTAAGATATATAATACATATTCTAGAATTGATTATATTTTTCTTTCTAAAGATTTGTTGAATAATGTGGATAAGGTAGATGTGGGAATTTTAAAGATTCTGATCATGCAGAAGTTATGGTGGACTTAGATTTTAATTTTGAGAAAAAGAAGCTATTGGAGATATGACGAGAAATTGTATAAAATGAAAAGGATAAAAATGGATACTTAAAAACTGGAGGAAAGTTGGAGATTAAATGATAATGGGAGGTTAAATTTGAAATTGTTTGGGATGCGATGAAAGCGGTGTTTAGAGGAGAGTATTAAATTATCAAGTAGGAAATATAAAAATTATAAAAATTAAAATGGAAAGAGATAAAAATCAGATTAAAGAATTGGAAAATCAATTTTGCTTACTAAAGAAAAAAAATTCTTCAGGAGCTTAATATGTTAAGAAATAAAATGATAGAAGAAGATACAGAGTTAGTAAAAGAAATTTGAGATTTTAAATAGGAATTTTTGAATTTAGTAATAGAAATTCTAAATTATTGGCAAAGATGGCGAAAGATAAAAGAGAGAAGAGAGAAATTGGAGTTTTGATAGATGATAGAGGTATAAGATGTTATAAAAAATTAGAGAAATGTGAAGTGGTTAGAAATTTTTTTCAGAATCTATATTCAAAGAAACCAATTAATCGGGGAAAATTGCAAAGCTATTTAGAAAAGTATGTGGTGAAAATTGATCAAACATATAAGGAATTGATGGAAGAAGATATAACACAAGATGAGATTAATGGAATAATACAAAAATTAAAATTAGGGAAAGCTCCAGGTGAGGATGGATTACCTGTTGAGTTTTATAAAGAATTTAAAGAATTAATAATACCAAGATTGCAAAAATTATTTAATGGAATATTACATGGTGGGGAAGTACCTTCGTCATGGAATAGAACGGTGATATCCTAATTCCTAAACCAGATAAAGATTTAGAAAGGATTGAGTCCTATCGGCCCATTTCTTTAATTAATCAGGATGCAAAGATATTTACTGCTATTATAAGTAATAGATTAAATAGATTTATAGATAGATATATAAGTTATAATCAAGTAGGTTTTGTGAAGGGTAGATACATGAGTGATATTGTTAGAAGAGTATTAAATATTATAGATGTAGCTGAATATAATGGTGATAAAATTGGTATAGTATCATTGGATATTTTTAAAGCTTTTGATTCTGTACAATGGGAAACAATTAAAGTAATTGTGGAGGCTTTAGGCTTTGGTAATAAGTTTATACATGTTATTTCAAAATTGTACCAAAAGAGCAGTGCAAGAGTGAAGGTGAATGGAATATTAACTGAAGAGATAAAATTAGAAGCTGGTACGAGACAAGGATGTCCCCTGTCCCCAACATTATTTTTATTGGCTATGGAGATATTGACAAAAATGATAGAAAAAGATGAAGAATTAGAAGGATATAAGGGGTATAAGATAAATTTGTATGCGGATGATACTTTAATTATTTTGAAAAATGTAGAGAAAGATCTGAAAAAGATATATAAGCATTTGATAGAATTTGAGGAAATGACAGGATTGAAAGTAAATTGGTCAAAGTCAGAATTATTGATGGATAGTAATGGTAATGAGTCTGAGAATATGCAAGAGCAATTTGGGATAAGGATTAAAAACACATTGAAATATTTGGGTATAGTGCTTTCACTTAAGGTTAAAGAATTGAAAAAACTTAATTATGATGTGGTGATTAACGAAATTGAGAAGAAGATAGATAAATATAAAATTTTAAAGTTGTCTTGGTTTGGTAGAATTGCAATGTGTAAGATGATGTTGCTGCCCAAGTTCAACTTTTTATTCGAGATGCTACCACTAAATTTGACAGAGAAAGATATTGAAGGATATCAGAAAAAACTGGATAAATTTTGCAACGGTGGCAAAAGACCTAGATTAGTGAAGAAAATGTGGTATCAAAATCAAAAGGAAGGTGGATTAGGAATCCCCAAATTATTTAATTATTACTGTGCGTATGGTATCCGGATAGTGGTAAAAATACTTAAAGGTGAAGATAACTATTGGAGAGATTTAGAGTTAAGGGATATAGAAATTTGGATCAAGGTGGTTTTAGATAAAGCAAATTTAAAATGTGTAAGTAGAAGTTATTGGTTAAAGGGATTAAGTAAAAATGTGGAACAAATTTGTTAAAATTTTAATTCCGGATATAATCTTTTTGGGGGAGACAACTGGAATTTGGCCAATTAAAAATAATATAAAACGTAATGAAGTGATTAAAGAGGAAAATATAGAAATTATTAGAGATTGGATAAAAGTTATGGGAAATGAAAGGAGGAATAAAGAAATTACTGAAAAATTAGGGTTAAGTTGGTTTGAAAAAATACAGATAGAAAAATGGACAAAAAAACTAAAGGAAAATTATTCGATAAATAGATGTGAAACTGAATTTGAATATTTAGTATCTCGGATTATGAAAGATGAAATTGGGCTAAAGGGACTCGTTAGTAGGGTTTATAAGATTATAAATTCTGATGAAAAATTACAAAGAGTGATGAGGACAAATTGGGAAAAAGATCTTAATATTGAAATACCAGAGTCAGATTGGAATGTGAATTGGAAGAGTAGAATTATGAGAACTTTATCTATAAGGATTAAAGAGCACAATTATAAAGTTGTTTGGAAATGGTATTTGACTCCAGTAAGATTGTCACAAATGGATAAAAAAATTAGTAAAAAATGTTGGAGATGTGAGATGGAATTGGGGACTTATGAACATATGTGGTATAATTGTGATAAGGTTAAAAGTTTTGGCAACAATTGGAGAAAATGATATTTGAAATGATGGGGAAAGTAATAACATTGAGAGTGGAAACTATATTATTGTTGGTAATTAAGGAAATAGAATTAACAAAATATGAAAAGAATTGATTAGAATTATGATTATAATAGGTAGAATTATAATAGCTAGATATTGGAAACTAGATGTGATTTTTAGAATAGAAGAGTGGAATTCTGAAATGTGGAAATTAGCTTTAAATGATAAAATGACATGTGATATTAAAATTAGAAGTGGTGTGTATAAAGAAGATATTTTCTGGAAGACTTGGAAACCATTTGTGGACTTTGCGCTTGGAACATTGGACGCTTCAGTACCTGTACCTCGAGAACGTGGATTTTGGCAATCATGAGGATATATCCGAAGACCCAAATCTTCCTTTTATGTATAGCACAAGGGTGTAATAATGTATTTTTTTTGTTTGTTTGTTGTAAAAAAAGTAATAAAATTTAAAAAAAAAAAAAAAAAAAAAGATTTGGAGCTGCCAATTGTTTGACCATTCTGACACATAGTCAAGGTCTTTTTGTAGAGTAGTAGCATTGTTAGTGGTGTTGAATAGTTTAACATCATCCTCAAAGACAACACAGTTGCTTATAATATGATCACAAAGGTCATTTATATAAAGTATAAAGAGTGTGGGTACTAAAATGCTGCTTTGGGAGACTCCGCTGTTAACAGGTGCAGGATTAGAAAAGATATTCCCTATTTTGACTACTTGCTGCCTGTTTGATAGGAATGCAGCTATCCACTTATGCAGGAATCCAGAAATGCCATAAGATTTTAGTTTTAGAAATAGCTTGTCGTGTACCACTGAATCGAAGGCTTTACAGAAGTCTATATAAATTGCCTCTATTGATTTACCCCGGTCGAGTTTTGAAGTCCATATGTTTTTGCAGTGTAATTGTCCTTGAAGGTTGCAGGACAATTTTTTTCTAAAGCCAAATTACTTGTTAGAGAATAGGTTGTTAGTTTCTAAGCAGAGGGTAATGGATTGGTTTATGATTGATTCCATGACTTTGCAGGTGACACAACATAATGAGATTGGTCTGTAATTATCAACTAAGCTGGGGTCAACCTTTTTGAAGATAGGGATGACTGTGGCTAGTGACCATAAGTTAGGTAAGGAGTTGGTTCTGAAATATATTTCGTAGATTATGCTAAGTGGTTCTGCTATGGTGGTTGAGAGCTTCTTTAGGAAGTAGGCACCTAATCCATCAGGGCCAATTCATAGAGATGGTTTTAGGTTATGTAGTGTCTTTTCAACTGCATCTTCTGTGAAATTGACATGTTGTAGATCGATGTGAGTAGTTGTGGTACGATTGGGAAATGAGGGGCATGAGCCATTGCTGTTTACAAAGACTGAACCGAAAAATGTGTTGAAGAGGTTGGCCTTAACAGTTTCATTAATACAGTCTTTCCCATTTAGTCCTTTTAGTGGTGGGATGAATTTTGAGTCTTTAAATTTGTTGTTTACGAAACTGTAGAAGGTCTGGGTGGATTTAGTATTAGTTTTTCCTCTTGTTTGCTGTGATATCCAATGCATTCTGCCTTTATCTGTCAGCATACGGTTTTGTAGCGACTTTTGAAGTTAGCTACTAGCCAGTTTTGTTGTTGTGCCAAAGTGGTTTTTTTTTGGTCTGAAGCTTCCTTATTGTTATGGTAATTTATTTTTCCTGGTTTTGGGGGTTATTAGTGGTACATATAGTTTGATGATTCTTTTGACTTCTTGCAAAAAAATGTTATAATGGTCTTTGGCAGTGATGCAGCAAGTGAATAGAGTTTGCCAATCAAGAGATGAAAGATCATCAGTTATGAGATCATAGTTGGCTTTTCTAAAGTTATACTTTGGGATTCCATCATTATGATTGTCTATGTGAGGACGTAAGTTGAGATAAAAGTCTAGCATGCTATGGTCACTGTTGGAAAAGGATTCTTTTATTTGTAGTCCATAAATTGAATGTAAACTGTTACAGAAGATGATATCAAGGCACTTGTTGAGTCTAGTGTTATTAATTACTAGTTGATCCAGTCCCAGATTAGTTACAGCATTGTACAGGGTTGCATGTATGGGTTCAGTTGTAAATTTGTTTACAGTCCAATTAATAAGAGGTAGATTTAGGTCACCAAGAAAGATAAGAGGGTGTGGGCTAAAGGCTGTCCATATTAGTAGTGATGTTAGTTTGTTCGCATGTACAAGTTCGTAATCAGGGACTCTGCAATAGAGTATGAATCCAACTGTGGTGTTTAGGGACAGGTTGCAAATGATGGTCTCAGGAAGAGCTAACTCCTGTGTAACTTGAATGTTTTTTAGATTTAGGAATTTTATACAGAAGATAGCAACACCACCCCCTCTGCGGATTTCATGGTTGGACCTGTACACATGATAGTCTCTTACTATGGTAATGGAGTCTGGTAGCGATGAATTCAGCCACGTCTCACATACAATGTCAAATATAGTCGTATTTAGTAGAAGGAGGAATTCTGGTATTTTGTTTATGAGGCTTTGTGAATTAAGTAGTTTGCATTTAAAGTCTGTGGTGGTGGATTTTGAGGAAGTTAGGGGCATGCATGCCTAGTGTTGGTTGTTTGGGATGGTGGTTGTTGGGGTGAGGACCACTGTTCTTACTTTTAATAGTCGGCATGGTAATCAATGTATAGGTTCGTTTCTCCCTGGTTTTGGCGTGTTTTGAGTTCAGCACATAGTTCACGGGAACTGATTTTTTGAAGTGTAGATAGGTCAGGCCTTGAGCGAAGTTTGTTATAGTTTGAGTTGCTTCTTGCAATTGAGTTGATGGTATGAATGAATTTTCTTTTGCTGGTCTCATTTTTGCATATTACTCTGCAGAAACATGGGGCCACTGAGCCATCACTGTATTTAAACTCAGGGCCATCTCAGGAAACAATTATTTCTTCTGGGGAGATGGATGGTGTCTGACAATTGCTGATGATATTGCATACTTTTGTAATATCATTAGATTCATTGGTGTCTTCAAGACCAAATAAAATGGCACTGTGACGTTTTTGTTCTCATTCAATGGCATCTTTGGTGAGTCAAGAAATGTTATTTGTCGGGTAGGTGGCTGGTTGTGGTAGGAGTTGTGGTGGTGGTGGTGGTTGTTTTTGTTGAGGTTATTGAATTGGGATAGAATTTTGATTTACTGGATATTCGCTTTTCTGTGTTGTATTTATGTTTTCAAGAGATACTAAGCATGATTCTATGTTGGTAAGGGATGATAGTTATGTTTCCGTGGTTTTGATCTTGCTCATCTGGATCCAATGTCCCTATAGCATTCTATGAAAGGCTAATGTCAGGGCTCCCAAAAAGGCTTCAGAGCTGACAGCTGATGTGTGATGTGTCATTTGTGATCTTATTGGTGTTTCATTATTTCTCCACTCAATTGTTAGGACTACCTCAAACCAGAATGGGCGTTGGTCCTACCTGATACGCCCTTTCTTGGTGTGAAGGGAAGATCACTCAGGCATGGGTAATGCTCTGCTTCTCTGTTTGGAGACCGAGTCAAACTTTGTTGGCCATGCCTACTCCTGTCCTGGGCGCTCCCCAGTTCAACGAAGGTGTAGCGATGCTGAGACTCACCACCTGGAAAATAAGAGCCCCTCCCGGACTACAGACCAGGCAGTCAGCAGCGTGGGGCTGGATGATCTTCCCTTCATGCCAATAAAGGGCATATCAGGTAGGACCAACGCCCATTCTCCAGCGTGTCAGGGAATATCATCCAGGCATGGGACTAACCAAAGCCGGTTAGCTGCATGGGAGGGAAGAAGTCTGGTCCGAATCCCCCTCTTTTAGTGAGCATTCCAGAGGACCCACTCAGTTACGGCCAACCCAGCCAGAGAGCAAGCCTTCACCCTGAGATCACAGGACAGAGGGACAGTTAAACCACTCGGCTCGACTTACGTACTGAACCAAGGATGTGGGTCGCAGTTCCAGCGTGACAATGCCCCAGACGGCATTGCCTAGATGCATGGTGTATCAGCATGTCCGCAGTAACGGAGGTGAAGTACTGGACGTCTGACTTCAATTCCCAGGATACGGTAGGTCCTGAACAATGTATGCGAAGTAGTGGACGGCCGACTTCCGTTCCAAGAGTCGACGGCTCAACCTTGGTGCCTGCGGAGGACACCTGGAGAAGGAAGGAAGAATCCAGACCACCAGCCCTTGGTGGGAGGAACACCCACATAAGAGAAAAACTATGAGACAGCAGTCGGTCAAACCCCGCCAGGCCGTTCACCAAGCCGAGTGAAACCGCTGCAGAAAGGTAACTGAAAGACCTCCGAGTATCTGTGGCCTCAGAGATACGTGTCGGAAGTAGTGAGAGTCCAAACTAAAAAGGGTGCCAAACCTCTGCAGGCTTCCTTTAAAATTAGGTGGGCTGGCTGGCTAGCTCTTAAGCTACATACTGTGGCTCCAATGGTGCAAACCCTTTGCTGCTCCACCGCTGGAAACAGAAACAGACAACCTGATCCAAAGGGGGAAGTGTCTGACACCGGCGTCAAAGCGCTGATCGCACTAGCTGCTTACCCTGTCATCAGGCAGACTGGCTTGAAGGGAGCTCTCCCGCCATGGCTGTAATTCCGCCGAGTGCCTCCACCTCATTGCGTAATAGGAGAAGGCAGTCTGCTCACCTCTTCTCCTGACACGGCTATGAGGAACTTTAGCAGCGGTCCCCTCCAGTCACAGAGGGAGAAGCCGGTCGATGAGAAGTCAGTCTCCTGTCAGCCATCTGATCGAAATCGGCAATTAGGTCCGTCCTGAGCGTGCCCGGTGCGGCAATAATGGCGCCAAGAACACCAGCCGCTGTGAGCAAAGCGGGCCACCTGTCACAGTATGAGAGCCCCTACTGTGGCCTTAACTGCTCCTAGCGCGCCAACCACGATCTCTGCAGCTCAGGCAGCCTGGCTCAGGAAAAGCGCTCCTGCTGAGGCTGTAATGGTGCATAGCGCACCCGCTGCTCCAGCTCCAATCGGGCAGGATGGCTGCTATGAGCACTCCTGCCACGGCTATAAGGTGTCAGTGCGCCAGCCGCTCCAGCCTCCATTCTAGCAGTCTGGCTCCTAATGAGCGCTCCTGCCGCGGCTGTAATGGCACCTAGCATGCCCGGCGTTACATCCACAATTCGGGCAGCCTGGCTCCTGCTGCAGCTGTAAAGGCGCCTAGCACGTCAGCTGTTCCTCCGCAGTTCGGGTAGCCGGGCTCTTAATGAGCACTCCTGATATGGCTAAAGGGTGCCTAACACACCAGCCACTGTATTACAGTTTGGACAGCCTGGCTCTTGTGAGCACTCCTGTCGTGGCTGAGGTGGCACCTTAAGCGTCTGCCACTCTGCTGCAATTCGGGCAGCCTGGCTCCTAATGAGCACTCCTGCCGTGGCTGTAATGGCGTCTAACGCACCAGCCACTTTCTCTGCGGGTAGAGCAGCCTGGCTTGCCATGAGCACTCCTGCCGCAGCTCTTGAGGCGCCAAAGCACTGGCCGCCATCAGTATGCCTAGACGAATCTAGGCAGTGACTGAGTCCCTTTCAGCAGGTGCAGACTAATGCCAGGGGCAACCTGTTAGCAGGCAATGCCCCCTCCACTAAGCGCGGGAACGGCAGGGACCTTGGCTGAAATCCAAGCCGGTAGGGAGGATTACCAGCGGACCAGTAATCTCCCAGATCGCTCACCAGCGATAGCTGAGCCTGGCTCCGGAAGTTCGTCCAAATAGCTCTCATCTTTTTCATGAAAGAAATCCAAGAATGGGTGAGTCTCTTTCCTCAGTCTCAACTCATGGAAGACCGAGTTGAACTGGGGAGTGCCCAGGACAGGAGTAGGCATGGCCAACATAGTTTGACTCAGTCTCCAAGCAGAGAAGCAGAGCACTACCCATGCCTGGATGATCTTCCCTGACATGCTGGAGAAGATTTACTTTTACGACTTTTAATAAAGTTAATTCTTAAATAATAATGGTGCTTGTTTCAACCTGTCAACAGGAGACAGGTCTAATGTTTTCTGACCACACAAAGTTCCTAGGATTGGAAGTGAGTTTAGCCTGCCAACAAAAGTGCGTATAGTCAAAGCTATGGTTTTCCCAGTTGCAATGTATGGCTGTGAAGGTTGGACCATAAGAGAGGCTGAGCGCCAAAGAATTGAGGCCTTTGAACTCTGGTGCTGGAGAAGACTCCTGCGAGTCCCTTGGACTGCAAGGTGAACAAACAAGTCAGTTCTAGAGGAGATCAACCCTGACTGCTCTTTAGAAGGTCAGATCCTGAAGGTGAAACTGAAATACTTTGGCCACCTAATGAGAAAGAAGGACTCACTGGAGAAGAGCCTAATGCTGGGAAAGATTGAGGGCAAAAGAAGAAGGGGACGACAGAGAACAAGGTGGCTGGATGGAGTCACTGAAGCAGTAGGCATGAGTTTAAATGGAATCCAAAGGATGGTAGAGGACAGGAAGGCCTGGAGGAATGTTGTCCATGGGGTTGCGATGGGTCGGACACGACTTCACAACTAACAACAACAAATTTATCATTATCAGCACCGTCACCACTCTCATGCCTAGTTTAGTACCAACTGCTTGGGTACAAAAGCTTCCTCTCTTAGGCAAATCAATGTTAAAGGAAGAGCAAAGGCAAAACTCTTCCTTCCTCCCGGAAGGTGAATGCTTGCAGCAGAAAGTACTACATAGGCAATAACCAAAAGTAGTAGCAAGGCCTGCATGAATGGGGGTCCAGCTCCTGAATATGCAAAGTGTTAAATTAGATAATTTACCTTCTAACTCTACAGTTCTATGATTCTGCAAGTTAGCTGTCACCATAGATCCATCAGATTAAACTCTAACACATAAATGTGTGATATACTTCCAGTGGATAAGAATCAAATTCAGGTGAGTCATATTTTGGTTTAATAAGAGATCTAAAACTTTATGAAGTTTCTAACCATAATTATCTGATCCACAGACAAAATTAAAAGTAGCTCATTATATCTATGTAAAATATCTGGAAAAAAGTATTAGTAATACTTTTTAATTAGCAATAGCACTGTTAATGTCATCAGCATTAAAAAATCCTTTTTGATAATTTATTTAATCAGAATTATTGTATATCTGCTTTATTATAGGTAGACCTTGACTTAACCACCACAACTGGGACCAAAATTTCTGTTCATAAACAAGGTGATTAAGTGAATTACGCCTGATTTTATGACCTTTTTGCACTGTTAAGAAAATCACTGCAGTTAATTAATCGTGTGGATGTTAAGTGAATCTGACTTCCTCCACTTTGGAAGCTGGTAGGAAAGGTCCCAGGTGGTGATCTTTGCAGATGTTGCAATTGTTATACATACATGCTGAAGTGTCTAAATTTTGATTCTGTGACCATGGGGATGCTGCAATGGTTGTAAGTATGAAGATGGTAGTCCTTGAATTACAGCAGTTCATTTTGTCAATGTTCGAAGTTACAACAGCACTGAAAAAAGTAACTTATGACCATTTTTCACACTTATGATCGTTGCAGCATCCCCATGGTCACTTGATTTACATGTGGCTGCTTGACAACTGGTTCATGTTTATGTCACTTGCAGTGTCCCGGTGGTCATGTGATAATCTTTTGCAACCTTCTGACAAGCAGTGTCAATGGGGAATCCAAATTCACTTCACAAACATGTCACTAACTTAACAACTGCAGAGGTTCATTTAACAAATGTGGGAAGAAAAGTCATAAAATGGGGCAAAACTCACTTAACAAATTTCCCACTTAGCAATTTAAATTTTGGGCTCAATTGTGGTTATAAGTTGAGGACCACCTATAACTTTAAACAGTTGCTAACTGAATGGTTGTAAATTGAGGACTGCCTGTATGAATTTCTGCTTATGTACATTTGACTAATAAGTGTTTTTTTCTCTTGAACAGGAATATGAGTTTAAAAGTGACTTAACATTTTAAATTACAGGTATCGGTCTTCTTTCTTGATTTCCTCTTTCTCTTCATTTCATACATACGTATTTTTCTTTTCCTACTTTCATTCAGTAATTCATGTTCTGTACTATTTAGTTCTCTTACATTTCAACTTGTAATCTTGCACCTCCTATGGTTGTCTCCATGTGGAACCACAGAAATTGAATTCCATTGTTCATCATGCCTTTGATCAGTCAAAATCTTTACATAATTTTAACACCAACACAAAAACTGCCTGTTTCTAATCTAACTCAGGGTTGCACTTAATTTTTCTCATTCTTCTCTTTATTTTAATGCTAATTAAAAATTAAAATCTAAAATATTGCCTTACCATGTTGTGTCTTCCTCCATTCTTCTTTTGGCACAGTGAGTTATTACTCTAGGACTGTTTATACAGTTTGTGGGTCTGCTTGCATTCATTCCCCTTAAAAAAAATAGAAGTCTCTGTTGAACATTTCTAAGGAAAAAAAACCTGACAAACTACAAAAATGCAAGTAGAAATGAAGTGAGCACAAAATTTACTGAAGCTTACTGATAAAAAGTATTATTATAATCACAAGAAAACAAGAAAAATACTGGGTAAGTATATTTATACTTAGCAGTTGGTTTGATATATTGTTTATAAAACCTGTCAAATATTTTTTAGGTGTTTCTTTATAAATGAAATATTATAGATTGCTATGTGCCCTGGAAAAGATATTGATCAGTTAAAATTATGTGTGTTATTTATTTTATTTATTTGATTTCTATAGCCGCACATCCCAAAAAATGAATCTTGGCATCCTGTTGGATTAACCTACAAGATCGCGTACAGGTAGTCCTCAACTTACAACCATTCATTTAGTGACTGTTCAAAGTTATAATGGCTTTGAAAAGAGTGACTTATGACCATTTTTCACATTTATGATCGTTGCAGCATCCCATGGTCACTTGATTTACATGTGGCTGCTTGACAACTGGTTCATGTTTATGTCACTTGCAGTGTCCCGGTGGTCATGTGATAATCTTTTGCAACCTTCTGACAAGCAGTGTCAATGGGGAATCCAAATTCACTTCACAAACATGTCACTAACTTAACAACTGCAGAGGTTCATTTAATGACCATAGTGATTCTCTTAATGACCACAGCAAAAAGTCATAAAACTGAGCATGATTCACTTAACAAATTTCCCACTTAGCAATTTAAATTTTGGGCTCAATTGTGGTTATAAGTTGAGGACCACCTATAACTTTAAACAGTTGCTAACTGAATGGTTGTAAATTGAGGACTGCCTGTATGAATTTCTGCTTATGTACATTTGACTAATAAGTGTTTTTTTCTCTTGAACAGGAATATGAGTTTAAAAGTGACTTAACATTTTAAATTACAGGTATCGGTCTTCTTTCTTGATTTCCTCTTTCTCTTCATTTCATACATACGTATTTTTCTTTTCCTACTTTCATTCAGTAATTCATGTTCTGTACTATTTAGTTCTCTTACATTTCAACTTGTAATCTTGCACCTCCTATGGTTGTCTCCGTGTGGAACCACAGAAATTGAATTCCATTGTTCATCATGCCTTTGATCAGTCAAAATCTTTACATAATTTTAACACCAACACAAAAACTGCCTGTTTCTAATCTAACTCAGGGTTGCACTTAATTTTTCTCATTCTTCTCTTTATTTTAATGCTAATTAAAAATTAAAATCTAAAATATTGCCTTACCATGTTGTGTCTTCCTCCATTCTTCTTTTGGCACAGTGAGTTATTACTCTAGGACTGTTTATACAGTTTATGGGTCTGCTTGCATTCATTCCCCTTAAAAAAAATAGAAGTCTCTGTTGAACATTTCTAAGGAAAAAAACCCTGACAAACTACAAAAATGCAGGTAGAAATGAAGTGAGCACAAAATTTACTGAAGCTTACTGATAAAAAGTATTATTATAACCACAAGAAAACAAGAAAAATACTGGGTAAGTATATTTATACTTAGCAGTTGGTTTGATATATTGTTTATAAAAGCTGTCAAATATTTTTTAGGTGTTTCTTTATAAATGAAATATTATAGATTGCTATGTGCCCTGGAAAAGATATTGATCAGTTAAAATTATGTGTGTTATTTATTTTATTTATTTTATTTTATTTTATTTTATTTTATTTTATTTATTTGATTTCTATAGCCGCACATCCCAAAAAATGAATCTTGGCATCCTGTTGGATTAACCTACAAGATCGCGTACAGGTAATCCTCAACTTACAACCATTCATTTAGTGACTGTTCAAAGTTATAATGGCACTGAAAAAAGTGACATAACTGGTCTTCGCACTTACAACTGGCACAGCATCCCATGGTCATGCGATCAAATTGGTAACTGCCACCGTATTTGATCATGCAATTGCCATTGGCAACTTTCCCAGCCAGCCTCCAACAGTTGAAGTCAACAGGGGAAGCCAGATTCGCTTATCAACTGTGTGGTTCATTTAATGACCATAGTGATTCTCTTAATGACCACAGCAAAAAAGTCATAAAACTGAGCATGATTCACTTAACAATTACCTCACTCAGCAATGAATTTCCAGTCCCAATTATGGTCGTAAATCAAGAATTACCTGTAAATTAATTAGAGAAGGTACAGATGCAAGTATTTCCAGAGTTTAATGCTGTATTACTGTTAATTTCCTGAGACACAACAGTTTGAAATATGGCTAAATAGTTTAACTTAATGTGGAATTATGTTTTACAAATACAACAAATCCTCTGATTATAACCAATATAAATCATTGTTCTCAATATATGATTCTCAATATTGAGAATATTTGCAAGAGTTCTATTTATGTATAAAAAAACTATATAGCCACCCAGCTTTATGCAACATAAACCTAGGCAACTTACGAATAATATGGTGGGTTGATTTCCACTTGCTATGTTATTCAACAATACAATATTTCCTCAACTTCAGTATCCATCTCTGTATTAATTTTTTACTTATTCATGAAGTGTACAAGCTGCCTCAATCAATCATGATTCCTATCTTACAAAATAAAGCACAAAGCATGAAAGCACAAAGATATCAAATGAGGGAAAAAGATTCTGGAGAAACAATGCCAATTTTTAAAACACACATACATAAACACATGAAGGTACATCAAACATACTAACCCAAAGACAACCAGGGGAAACAAACAGGTCTTGAAGGTTTGTTTAAATAAGGTCAGAATGGGGCCACATGAATCTCAGGGGAAATGCAGGTCTAGAGGGCAAGTACTGTTTTAGCAAGTACTTGATTTAAGTAATTCAGACTGCAATCTGTCTCTGAGGTACAAATATCAGAAGGCAGTTTTCCTACTTTTCTGACTGAATTAGCTGGCCAGAAAGTAACTTTGCAAGCAATTTGCACATGCAGGTACTTTTCTGGATGTAACTAATCTTATCAGTGAAGGAAGCGGTTACAGGGTACCGCTTAATCTGTAAAAGAGATACATAAACAAATAGGCTTATGTTCCCGGCACTGTTAATAAAGGCAATTCTGGTTCCTAGCAGATTCACGAGTATCTGGCTTTGTTGTTATGACTACTTGAGCCAAAATATTAGGATAAACATCAAAGAAAAAGTGCAAGATGCAGGCAAATGTGAAAAGAGGACCAGCATATCTGATCACTTTTGGAATACAGTTGCATATATGGATGGACTTCAATAGGATTTTTATTCCTAAATGCAAATGGAACTGGATAATAAAACAACATAAATTCAATTAGCTGCCACAAAAACAACCCTTGTTTGAATATTCTCATTTGCTTCATTTGCCAGCAGCCTTTCATGCAACTGTAATTACAAAAAAAGAAGAAGAAGAAGAAGAGACTGAAATAAGCCTCTAGATTATGAGTATTAACTTTGGAAAATTTCAGAGCCAAAAGGCAAATTTGAAGACATATCTTTTACAATCATACTACCCCCAAAAAACAATATATTAATTCTAATATATTTTTGGATTATACCTAACAATTCCATTAGGGCAAAAGAGAAAAGGGGTTTTATGCCAGACAACTGTCATGAAGCCTCTGAGTTCTGCCATACCACTGGTCTTTCCATTTCTAACATCCAATGTATTATAAAATCCAACATGCACCTACATATCATGTTTACCACCTGCAATTCTATGCTGCTTTCAGGCTGATAAGTATATGCTTGTAGGCTACAGCATATAGAGATATTTTTAGCTTTTAAAAAAAAAATGTATTGTTTTAGAATAGAAAATAAAATACAAAACAGTAAAACAAATGAACAAAACAAAACAAAAACATACCTTCAATCCTAACAACAACAACAACAACAACGGAAAAAAAAGTGTACAAAAAGGAGAAAAAGTGGTCAATTTTCTTTAGCCAACAGTCTGATGTTCAAATTACCCAACAGCTGATCACAAATAATTGGTGAACCAATGAATGCTCACTTTGATGGTTTCAAATGGTCAACTATGTACTGAATATACTGCTTTCAGAGATTACTGTGTATCATGAATTAAGAGCTTTTCTTCTCAAAAACAGAAGCAAGTAAATTTCTAGCAACCCCATATAGAATCCCTGTTTCTGTTCACATGTGATTATAAATATCAGACTGATGCTTTGCAAACTATTTCTTTCCAATAGGCTGCTATGCAACAATTGTAGGAGAAACTGGCTTTCTCCTACAGGAGAAATTGTTAACTATTAACTGAGAAGTTTCAAAAGCCTTCTGGTTTTTTGTCAGATTAGTGTTGCAAAAAGCATTTTAGCAAGCCCTACAAGGGTGTTGCGTGGCAGCAAATCCTGTGAGAGTACCATGCCAGCAGAATTGTATCTGCTGATTTTTTTTCCTTAGTTGGGTAGCATAAATGCTACAAAGGAACTATGAAAAATAGGAGTTGGCAGACAGAATCTCCAATGGGAAATAAAACTACCCACTGATGTAAGATGAACTTGCTGAAATGTGAATTTCATCCTTCTTTTTCTTTGAAGCAGAGGAGAGAAAAGCAAATGGTTTTTCCAGGGTGGCAAAGAGAAGGAACTTTGAGAAATGTGTGTTTCATCAGCATTGCACAGACAATGGGGCCTATTAAGTTCAAGAGGAAGTGAAAAAACAAAATATGAAAGCTTAAAAAGTTGAAGTGTAGTATATTTCTAATCAATGTTAAAGGTGAAGAGAGAAAAAAGAATCTTGCTGATATAATAAATAAAGGCATTGAAAAAGATAGCACTCTTCTATCAATTAATCTTCCCCAAAGCCAGCACAAATTGCCTTTGTTTGTATTTCTGAATGCATGCCAGGACAGTTGGCGTTACCATATTATGCCCCAAAGCTGTGCAAAGTAGAAAGAACTAGACTCAAAAGCAGCATTGAGAACTTAACTTCATAATTTATACACTATTAACCTTTAACTTCATAATATCATACACTACTATTTAATTTTATAATAATATACACTATTCGCCTTTAAAGAATAGAATGAATAGAATAGAATATAATTTTTTATTGGCCAAGTGTGACAAGGAATTTGTCTTGGTGCATATGCTCTCAGTGTACATAAAGGAAAAGATACGTTCATAAAGGTACAACAATTACAACACAAATGATGGTCAATATATCAATATAAATCATAAGGATTGCCAGCAACAAAGTTACAGTCATACAGTCATAAGTGGAAATAGATTAGTGATGGGAAATTGTGAAGGTTAAGTCAGCAATACCCAGCTTTGTTTCTAGCTCTTTTAAACAATATTGTAAGAATTTTTGTAAGATAGCCATCTTTCTAAAAGGATTACATAAGTCTAGACTAGATTTTTTTAGCATACTGGCTGGGGAATTCTGGGACTTGATATCCACACATCTTAACGTTGCTATAGATGGAAGCACATGTCTACGAAGTATTTGATATTTACTACCAGTGCAGGACAATGCAAATTATTAGTTACTTTGGAAAGAATAATAATGAGATACCCAAGAAAGCCCCTTTCTATTGTAGCACCTGCCCTCTTGAAAATCATAGTCCCAAGATCTATGTTGCACAAACTGAAATAAACCACTGCTGCTGGACTTGGATGACTTTGGCAGTTTTGATAAGCTTTTCAGTTCAGCAAAACAAAATAAAAAGAATCTTTTTGCACATAAAAAAAAGCAGGAAAGAGATTATTCAAAAAGCATTATTAGTAGAAAGAGGCTGACCTCAACCTGCTATGGGTTTCTACATTTTTTAGCTATTTCAAAAGGCAACCTGCCAAGGATGGTTTTCTTCAGTGTCTGCCTAGTGATGCAGGAGGATTTTCTGAGTTTACAGTGGATTCTCAGTCAGAAGACAAGGCTTTGCAATTTATTTTAATTCTTCCATTCCTGGGCCATATTGTATAAAGCACTTTCAGCATTTTTGTTGTGGGTTATTAAAACAAAATCCAGAATATGTAATATGATGCTCTAATGCTCCACCGAGAACCAGTGTTCATAACCCCGCTCCCTTTGTCTATAAAGTGTCTGTTAAGACTGTATGTATTTGTTTTTGTTTGTTTAGATTTATTGTTCACCCAACTCGAATGTATTCTGGACAATGTTTAAAACTAGGGAAAACTGTTTAAAAAACAGCTTAAAAATAATGAATCCTAGAGGTAGCGCTGACTAAAGAAATCTAATAGACAGCAAAAACAGCAACACAAAACAGGGGCCACTGAACAAATAATAAAAAACAGTCCCAAACCTGGGACCAAAGCCAGATTTCCAAGGCTTTTTGGAACCCCATGAGAGAGGGTACCATTCTTATTGCAGAGGGGATGCTCTTCCCGAAGTGGCGGCTACAAAAAAGAAGCTACATTTCCTCAGTCCCACAAGAAGGGGACCTGGAACACACCCATTCTTCTGGTTCATATTGGGCAGGCATAAGCAGTCTAAGACAAGCAATTTCTCAGATCCCTAGCCCTATTTTATTCAGGGCTTTATAATTAACAACCAGCACTTGAATTGCACTCAGAAACCAACTAGCAATCAATATAGTTCACATAGCCAAGGTGAGAAATGAATACACAAAGAGGCGCCCAATACTGCTTATGTTGTTGTGCCAGCTTCTGGGGTTTAAGAATGCTGTCCATTAATGCAACTCCATTATCTGTAGGTTTATAAACAGAAAAGGGTCTACTAGCAGTAGAATGTGTCAATTCAAAGGCATGAAGAAAAAAGGAAAACATTAAGTTATTATGGAAAACCAATAAACATAATGTAGAAGCATCTATAATCATGCAAAAAGGTAACTTTTTTTAAACATATGTGGATAGATCAATGTATTATTTGCATTCAAAAATATATAAAGTGAAAATTGATGTAATAGAACAAAAAAACAAGATAGGCATCTATAACCTTCTTTCAGAGAGCAATTTCAATCTAGATTTGGGAATACTGCATACATTAGCAACAAAGATAAAATCAAACTAAATTTGTCTGAGGTTTCAATAGAACAGGTTCATCCCAGATCCTCTCTAGTGATGTTATAATAATCTGCATCCAATCTGCTTCACCCAGTTCTAATTTTAACTATTTGAGATAGCAATAAATGTAGGAATTTACTTACATGTTACATATGTGAAATTTCTAGTTACTTTTTATTTAAATTACAGAATGGGCTACAAAATATAAACAATGTATGATATTTCTTAAATTAGTATATACGGCTTATACTCGAGTCCCCAGTTTACCCCAGTTTTTGGGGTAAAATTGGGACCTCGGCTTATATTCGAGTATATACGGCTTATACTCAGTTTTGTTTTTTAAGCCTCGGCTTATACTCGAGTATATACGGCTTATACTCGAGTTGTTTTTTTTTTTTCTCTTTTTCACATTTTAAGCCCTGCCGGTGCAGTGAGAGGGCGGGCGGGGAGCCAGCCTTCTCAGCTGAGGGAGGAGGGTTTCAACCGTAGGTGCCTCATTTCCCACCCTCGGCTTATACTCGAGTCCCCAGTTTACCCCAGTTTTTGGGGTAAAATTGGGGACCTCGGCTTATACTCGGATCGGCTTATATTCGAGTATATACGGTATATTCTCTTTAGCAATATTGTTGAAAGAGATCCAGTATCTCTATGTTGAAATATATTGAAAAGGTAAAATAATATCAATAAGATACTTACTTTTTCACATGACTGTATATTCACTTATGTGGGAGGACTAGTTAACCCATAATCCTCAACTAAAGATTGGAGTATACTTAAATATGTTTGTTACATCTGTCTCTAACATAATTTCTAGCATAATCAACAGGAAGAAAAGATTTCCCTTTTCTGGTATTAAAAAAAGTAATTATAGAAAAATCAATCAATTACTGTTTTCAGAAGAATTAATACGTAAGCAATTTCAAAAGGAATCAAAGCAGAGGATTTTTTAAAAGACTATAAAAATATTATTTTGATTTAGATACAAAAACTGTGAAGCAATCCATTCATTTGTCATCCAGAATTCTAACCTTATATTGCCAAATTCATAGCAGCTGGCGAAACTCAGCAGCAAACTTTCAGTTATCTTGCAAAACCAATCAGGTCAGACCTCATTAGAATTTGGATTGGAGACCCCTTGGAAATCCCAAGGCTGGGAAGCTGAGAAAAACATGTCAGAATAAGGCAATGGCAAACCACTTCCATATCCTGGCCAAAAAAACAAAATGGATTGTGTAGTCGCCAGAAGTTAAGTTCAACTTAGCTCAAAGGACGTTTACTTCTTTATTGCCAATATAATATTGTATTAAGAAATGCACTCTTTGGGGACCTGAACTATGAAGTTTCACTATACAATCATGAAGTCTTGCTGGCTGTAAATCCCATTATTGATTGCTTCCAGATGATCAACTCCTGACCTAATGTTGCCATTTAAAAGGCATTTTGCAGAAAAGGCACTCTACAGCATCAGGTTGAGTCCTGCACATTCCAGTGGCATACTTCAGTCTACCATTGGTATCATTGTTACTTGTGCAGAAGATGGGAAAATTAGCAAAGGACTGACCAGCATCCAAGCCTCTAGGTTTTGCCACAATAACATCTCATCAATACAGATTTCTTATATGGTTGACCCTTTTCAGTTACTAGTAACTTCTTCTATATTAACCCTACCACATGACAGAAATTTACTATTTCTTGCTTTAGAGAAAAAAATTCTGGATTTTTCAATGTAGTCTTTATTACTGGAAACACAGAGAAACTTCATACCAAAGAAACCATGTTGAGACTCTAGAAAGAGTGCAGAGAAGAGCAACAAAGATGATTAGGGGACTGGAGGCTAAAACATATGAAGAACGGTTGCAGGAACTCGGTATGTCTAGTTTAATGAAAAGAAGGGCTAGGGGAGACATGATAGCAGTGTTCCAATATCTCAGGGGTTGCCACAAAGAAGAGGGAGTCAAACTATTCTCCAAAGCACCTGAGGGTAGAACAAGAAGCAATGGGTGGAAACTAATCAAGGAGAGAAGCAACTTAGAACTAAGGAGCAATTTCCTGACAGTTAGAACAATTAATCAGTGGAACAAATTGCCTGCAGAAGTTATGAATGCTCCAACACTGGAAATTTTTAAGAAAATGTTGGATAGCCATTTGTCTGAAATGCTGTAGGGTTTCCTGCCTGGGCAGGGGGTTGGACTAGAAAACCTCCAAGGTCCCTTCCAACTCTGTTGTTGTTGTTGTTGTTGTTGTTATAAATGTGTGAATTCTGTTAGTCAGATACAACATGCATGCTGGTGTCTATACATTTATATTTAATTTTTGTTAGATTTACAGTACAGTATATTCTACCTTTCCACAGTATTCTTTTCCCCATTTTTTCTGTACAACAGCCCTGTGAGATAAGGGCTAAGGGACACTGACTGATCAAAGTCATCCAGTGAACTTCCATTAACCACATTCGGTTAGAATAAAAAAAATACCCAAGTATCCATTGATCAGAGAACATTTTAAAGCCTGAGATTCATATGTCTATGTGTCTATATACATATATAGAGATAAGGCAAGCAGGCAGATAGGCAGGACTAATTTCATACATATCTTCTAGACTATCATCTTCTAATTTAAGGCTGTATAAAAGTGATTTAGAGTGCAATCTATATTGGATTGCCTTCAACTCTGGGTCACCATTTTTCAAACGCAGCTGTTGCTTGATTGAAGCTGTGTTTATAATGTGTTAAAATGTCATACACCAATGCAAAGTGTTATCATTGCAGAAGAAACTGAGGATGTTGAAGATCATGTGTTTTATTATCTGAACTTGCAGGAACACTATATGCTACAGGTTTCTGCAATCTGGGAAAAGTTGAAGGCTGCTTTAGGTTTTTTTTTTAAAAAATGACAAAATCATAGATATGAAGGTATATGGATTTTTTTTTAAAAATTGCCATTTTTAAGTACTTGTGTGCTAAAAATTAAACTTAAAGAAAAGTGATGGCTGACCCTCAACACAAATGTCTGTCTGCAAATGTTATCCTCAGACATAAGGTGAACATGGGAAGAAAATGTTACAAAACCAGTTCTGCTACTGTACTCTAAAGATACTTCTACTGATATGAATTACAGTACCACTTAATTAGAATATGCATTATTCAGCAATACATGGAAACTAAACTCAAAGATAACATTCCTATGATCACAATTGGAGGGGGATATATTTAAAAATAAACCAACATATGCCATATTTCTCAATGTTATGGAATTCACTACTGTATCTATTTCATTTTAATTTTGTCAACACTCAATTATAATTTGCAGATAACCCTTTTGAGTGCCGATATGTTATATTTGCATATTTTTTGCTAGGAAGAAATATGGTTTAAATAAGAGAATAGCAATAGCATTTAGATTTTATATACAGGTCCATAGTGCTTTACAGCACTCTGTGAGTGGTTTTACAGTATCAGCATATTTCTCCTAACAATCTGGGTCCTTCATTTTACAACCTCAGAAGAATGGAAGCCTGAGTCAATCTTCAACCTGTCAGGATCAAACTCCAGACTATGGGCATGCAATACTGCACTCTAACCACTGTACCACCAGAGCAAGAGATAAAGACTATTATTATTCCTATGCTACTATTAGCAAACTCTAAAGTAAAAAATGGAAAATATGTCGGCTCTAGTAATACCTGATCATCAAACTCTCCTTGTGAGCATGTGGACACAGTTACGTGATTTCCTTGATACCAATGTGAAATGAGGATCTTTTTCCATGATTTTTAACTTTCTAGTCTTATTGCTCTGGAATTTTCAGGAAGGTTCTATCCCAATATTAACCAAGTTTGACCCTATGTAGTTCTTGACCTCAGATAAACTTAACCAGGTACTACCACCTACTGAGATATTCTAGATACTACTCAACTACAGTATTTCAACTCTAGTCATGGTGGCTGCAGCTACTGAGACATCTCAATCCCATGAAAAAACTAGATAATCAAGAAGAGGAACAAAGCCTTTTGTGTCTAAAGGCTAGTTAAAGAACAAACAAAACACACACATGGTCATGAAAAATTGCAGCAGGATAGCGATGACTTCTCTGAATACAGGCCAGAATTTCACTCCTTAAAAGTGCTTAAAAGTCTGTGCTGACCAATTGGCCCCCATCTTCACCCATATCTTCAATAAATCACTAGAGATGTGCTATGTTCCTTCTTGCTTCAAACGCTCTACCATCATTCCAGTTCCGAAGAAGCCCACCATCAAGGAACTGAATGACTACAGACCAGTTGCTTTAACGTCTGTAGTCACGAAAGCCTTTGAGAGGCTAGTGCTTTCCTATTTGAAAACCATCACGGATCCGCTGTTAGACCCCTTGCAATTTGCATACTGAGCAAATAGATCAACAGATGATGCTGGTAATAAGGCTCTGCACTACATCTTACAACATCTTGAATCTCCAAAGACCTATGCAAGGGTCCTCTTTGTAGACTTTAGTTCAGCATTCAATACCATCATTCCAGACACTCTTCTAACTAAGCTAAACCAGCTACAGGTACCTGAACAGACTTGTAAGTGGATCACAAGCTTCCTAACAAACAAGAAGCAGCAGGTGAAGCTAAGCAGGATCACATCAGATACCTGTACAATTAGCACAGGAGCCCCCCAAGGCTGTGTGCTCTCCCCACTTCTCTTCTCTCTGTATACCAATGACTGCATCTCCAACTATTCATCTGTTAAACTACTGAAGTTTGCAGATGACACAACAGTGATTGGTCTCATTCGAGACAATGACGAATCCACATATAGACAAGAGATCAAACGACTAACCTTGTGGTACGACCGTAATGATCTGGAACTGAACACACTCAAAACTGTAGAAATGGTGGTAGACTTTAGGAAAAACCCTCCCATGCTTCCACCTCTCACAATACTAGACAACACAGTACCAACAGTAGAAACCTTCAAATTTCTAGGTTCTATCATATCGCAAGATCTAAAATGGACAGCTAACATCAAAAACGTCATCAAAAAAGGACAACAAAGAATGTTCTTTCTGCGCCAACTCAGGAAGCTCAAACTACCCAAGGAGCTGATGATCCAGTTCTACAGAGGAATTATTGAGTCTGTCATTTGCACCTCTATAACTGTCTGGTTTGGTTCTGCAACCCAACAAGAAAGACACAGACTTCAGAGGATAATTAGAACTGCAGAAAAAATAATTGCTACCAACCTGCCTTTAATTGAGGACCTGTACTGCACAATCAAGAAGGCTGTGAAAATATTTACAGATCCCTCACATCCTGGACATAAACTCTTTCAACTCCTACCCTTAAAACGACGCTATAGAGCACTGCACACCAGAACAACTAGACACAAGAACAGTTTTTCCCCGAAGGCCATCACTCTGCTAAACAAATAATTCCCTCAACACTGTCAAACTATTTACTAAATCTACACTACTACTAATCTTCTCATTGTTCCCATCACCAATCTCTTTCCACTTATGACTGTATGACTGTAACTTTGCTGCTGGCAATCCTAATGATTTATATTGATATATTAACCATCATTTGTGTTGTAAATGTTGTACCTTGATGAAGGTATCTTTTCTTTTATGTACACTGAGAGCATATGCACCAAGACAAATTCCTTGTGTGCCAACTACACTTGGCCAATAAATTCTATTCTATTCTATTCTATTCTATTCTATTCTATTCTATTCTATTCTATTCTATTCTATTCTATTCTTCTTCCAGTTTTGGTTGCTGAGAATTTAGCAAAATAGACACACTATTGGAGGTTTAATATATCTACTTATTCATTAAAAATAGAAAATTGCACCAACTTATTTCAGTGTTTTCTCACCAAATTTCAGAAGTCTTAGGAGATTGTGTGGAGTGAAAAAAGCTACACAGGTGTAGTCATTGGTGACCATGACTGATTTAGACCCAATGGCTATGTTACTGTATTAACAAAATCAACTTTTTGCACAGACTAAGGCATTCCCTTTTTATTTCATTTTGAAAACTTAAACTATGACACATTACAGATCTATTTATCAGATTAGAGGGTACTCATCAACATAATATCACTGAAAGTGTATGTTTGCCACATCTGATCACACTTAATCATTATGATGATAAACCATATCACTTGAAATACTGAAGTCCATCTTCAATCAGTTCCCAAGTGAAATCTTATGCTGATGCACTATCTTGAAAGAGAAAGCATCTCCAAAAGTTTATTACTGTCTTTTATTTCATAAGTTCATAAGTTTCATAAGTTATTTGGTTTTATGCACTGAAAATTTTTTGATTTTTAAAATATTTGTAAAGCTGTTTAAAAATAAGTACTCTGATAAAATAATCATATATATTTGCTTCAGTAGTGGGTTCCACTTATCTTAGCTACTGGTTCAGACCAGAAGCGCTCCCATGCGCACGCTTACTTCATTCGCACACAGCGCTTCTGTGCATGCACAGAGCATCCATGATGGGCGGGTGAGTGGAGCCTCCCACCGCCACCACTACCAGTTCACCCAAATCGGGGCAAAACGGTAGAAACCCACCACTGATTTGCTTGGGAGATTTTATTTTATATTGTTTCCAAGTCTACTGTATGCCTTGCATTGTTACAATGATGTAGACTTTGTCTACTAATATAAAAATATGTTCTGTTGTATGTTTTGCTAAAAACCAAAGTACAATTGAGATTTGTTACAATTGATCATTGGACTGTGGTGCACAGATTGTCACATTAACCAATGGCTATTTTATTCTGTTATACTAAGGGCTATATAGAATAATCACAAGCTTGATTTCCTACAGAATGGGGTACAAACTATTGGCATTTTTATTAATTTTGAAATGCAAATATATTTGCATTAAAAAGTTCTGAATGCTACTTTCAGTTCTTTGGAAATATTATTATAGGCCAGATGTGGACAAGATTTGTTGATTAGAGTCCACATTTAATGTCTGAAGGAGGTCAATAGCTACAGAGGGTGCAATTGTTATACAAGACGAATGGAGCTGCATCACACACATTGGTACAAACAGGATTTTTCTGACTTTTTCAGCCTCCTTTTAAGGCTGAATTAAGCCTACATACCTTTAGTTGGAGTTTTCCTGGCTTTCAGAGATCAATACCGAAATAAAGATCACATTTTTTGACAGAGGTTTCAGTTTGCCCTCCAGCAAGGCTTCCTCAACTCAACAGCTTAGAAGTGAAGACTGTTTTGCAATATGTATAGTCTCTGTGGAATTTGAATTCTTTGGGGTTAGTAACTGCAGACTTCTTGAAAAGTATTGATTTGATTGCTGGTTGGGAATGGTGCTAGTTCTATTCTTATTAAGGCTATTTTTCATCTTAAAAGGATGGGAGATCATTTTAGCATTGCACCAAGCTAACAGTTTGCAATGGTACAATTAAAGTCTGCAATTGTGGGACTGCATGTCTATCCTTGTTACAGCTAGGTATCTGGGTAATATGCTAGAGAGAATACAATTCCAAAGGTTTTTGAGGATGGCCACTCAATTCACAAGACTGTGTTCATATAAATTCTATTCTACTGCCATTTTCAGCATGTTATAGTTATCAAAATAGCTAGTATCATTCTGATTTAAAAGATATATAAAGCAATTGTGGTCATGAGGTATCTTGTTAAAGGAGGTATTTGTGGTTCTCTGGAACCTGCTTAACTCCTAACACAGACAGTGGTGAAGGATGCTGGCAGCTGTAGTTCATCAACCCCAGGCGAACCTAAGGACTTTGAGCATCTGTAGAACATGGATCTAATAGGAACAGATGGATGCCATGTATATTCAGCTCCAGCCTCCAGGATAAATGTGTTGTACTGGGCTGTACAAAAGGATAATGTGTAAAGATTTCTTAAGCAAGCCATTTTTTTTTCCCTGTACGTTTTTTATTCTTTTCAAAGAAAGGCTGCAAGAATAAACAAGATAAGCCAGTAGGAGTATCCATGTGCCTTGAAATTTTCTCAGGGGCCTCCCCAGGCAGCGGTAACTTTTATCGGTTGCATGTAAATACTTTTTGGGTTTAATCACTTCACAAAGATAAGACTCCTAGCACTTGCTGCTTCACCGTCCAAGGGTTTTTTGTTTTTTTTACTGCAATGTGTAAGCCGCTCCGCTTCTGCAACTAGAAAACGGCCGGGATTATCCATTAGTTCGAAGCCGGTTAAGGATTGAGTTCAGGAACACGTGAGCGTCAGTCTCCGAGACACAGACTGTAACTGAGTAGGAAGCAGCATAACGGAGGGTTTCTGCGGCACAACACATGCAGGAGGGGGGACCACCACCAATGCTCAACCTTCTCTCCCACCCACTCCCGCAAAAAAAAACAACACCCTGGTCTGAGTTGCGGGGAATTTTTCAAACTTCCCCAAGTTAGGCGTATGATGGGGGGGGGGAGAATTCTGAGAGCGCAGCTCCGCTTCTGTAGGGACACAAACTGATTCGGGTTTTCCAACGGTTGCTTTTCGGTCGCCAGGATCTCCCCTGCCCTGCCTGGGGCGAGAGTCTCCTTTGACAGGCGGCAGCTGAGTTCCCGCCTCGCCCCCAACGAACTCTCCCTCTTTCCCCCCTCCCTCCACCCTCCAGGTCTTCCCCAGCGACCCTCCCTGCGCGGAAGCCTCACCTGGTGCTTTCGGGCTCTTCCTCGCCCCCCTGCATGAGATCCTCAGAGCTGCGGGCTAAGGGCGGCAAAGGCTCCTCCTGGCCGATCCCGCAGCCACCTGGCAGCTAGCCGCGCGGTTGGGGGGGAAAGTCTCGGGGCGTGACGTGGGTCCACTTTCCCCCGCCCCCACGAAGAACTTTTTCTGCGTGCGGCGCGGATGGTTCGGCAAGAGGCGGCTCTGGCTCTATAACCGCAAAAGCAGCTCTCCCAGCCGGGCATCAGCGTGCGCCCGCCCGCCCACACACGCACACTCACCATCCCCACAACGCGAGAATAACAGGAATAATAGTCTTCTCCCCCCAACCCCCCCGGCCAGTCAGCCTTGAGGTTGGGACTTGTGTCCCCGCCCCTTGGCTCGGCTTCCCTGCAACTGACACCCGCCTCACACTTTTGAAAGAGCGAGAGCGGCCCGAGGAGTCGTTGAAGCGCGTGCCCCGTTATGATGGTGAGGGGGGGGCGGGAAGGCGTATTATTATCGCAGCCTCGTGAGCCTTTTTGGTAGCGGGGAGGCTTTAACTCCCGACAATGAGCTTCCCGGCCAAAAACCGTTTATTTACATCTGGGCGGCCTGGAATCGTTTGCAAAAGCGCTTCGCCCGCGTCAATCAGTCCCCCTCTTTGACCCGGTTCTTTTCTTAGTGTTGTTCGCTTCCCCATTGTGATTTCGTTTCGTGTGATCCGCCCTTTTTGTTTTGTTTTTTGTTTAGAGGGTGTATTCAGAAGGAGTTCCCTCTTGGAAGTATCTGTGGTTATTACGTGTCGAGGTTTAATTTCTGAAAAGTGGTGGTGATGATGAGGGGAGATTCTAACTAATGGCGGAAATCCTGCCGTCGAGTCTCAAGAGACCGTCTTCCTATCCCGGAATGTAAAGACTGTGACTCAACGGCAAAGAAAAATAATTTTGCATTATTCTTGTTAATGGAGAACTTTTCTGCGTGCGGCGCGGATGGTTCGGCAAGAGGCGGCTCTGGCTCTATAACCGCAAAAGCAGCTTTCCCAGCCGGGCATCAGCGCGCGCCCGCCCACACACAAAACACCCACACGCGCACACTCACCATCCCCACAGCGCGAGAATAACAGGAATAATAGTCTTCTCCCCCCCACCCCGGCCAGTCAGCCTTGAGGTTGGGACTTGTGTCCCCGCCCCTTGGCTCGGCTTCCCTGCAACTGACACCCGCCTCACACTTTTGAAAGAGCGAGAGCGGCCTGAGGAGTCGTTGAAGCGCGCGCCCCGTTATGATGGTGAGGGGGGGCGGGAAGGCGTATTATTATCGCAGCCTCGTGAGCCTTTTTGGTAGCGGGGAGGCTTTAACTCCCGACAATGAGCTTCCCGGCCAAAAACCGTTTATTTACATCTGGGCGGCCTGGAATCGTTTGCAAAAGCGCTTCGCCCGCGTCAATCAGTCCCCCTCTTTGACCCGGTTCTTTTCTTAGTGTTGTTCGCTTCCCCGTTGTGATTTCGTTTCGTGTGATCCGCCCTTTTTGTTTTGTTTTTTGTTTAGAGGGTGTATTCAGAAGGAGTTCCCTCTTGGAAGTATCTGTGGTTATTACGTGTCGAGGTTTAATTTCTGAAAAGTGGTGGTGATGATGAGGGGAGATTCTAACTAATGGCGGAAATCCCGCCGTCGAGTCTCAAGAGACCGTCTTCCTATCCCGGAATGTAAAGACTGTGACTCAACGGCAAAGAAAAATAATTTTGCATTATTCTTGTTAATGGAGAACTTTCTGTAAGATGTGACAGATCTCGATTTTTTTTAAAAGGTTTATTCTCCAGTAGCTTACCCCACTGAGTCTACAGGTTGCACGAAGCATTGTTTAAACATGTTTTGTTAAATAAACCACAAAGGTTACTTTGCCAGTCGAGCCAAAACTAAGCAAAGCACAGTATGCCCTATTATTTATGAACCCAACTTGTTTGCTGTATAGTTAGTACTGTTATCCTCTCCTATAATATAGTCCTTGGATAGCAGAAAGGAATAGAATAGAATAGAATAGAATAGAATAGAATTTTATTGGCCAAGTGTGATTGGACACACAAGGAATTTGTCTTGGTGCATATGCTCTCAGTGTACATAAAAGAAAAGATACGTTCATCAAGGTACAACATTTACAACACAATTGATGATCAATATATCAATATAAATCATAAGGATTGCCAGCAACAAGTTATAGTCATACAGTCATAAGTGGAAAGAGATTGGTGATGGGAACTATGAAACAATTAATAGTAGTGCAGATTCAGTAAATAGTCTGACAGTGTTGAGGGAATTATTTGTTTAGCAGAGTGATGGCCTTCGGGAAAAAACTGTTCTTGTGTCTAGTTGTTCTGGTGTGCAGTGCTCTATAGCGTCGTTTTGAGGGTAGGAGTTGAAACAGTTTATGTCCAGGATGCGAGGGATCTGCAAATGTGCTGGCTCATTCACTTAGCCCGTGCTTGGAAAAGGAATAAGCAACGTTGGATCTAGCAACATTTTTCCTTATATTGAAGCATGTTATGGATTTACATTTTTGTCTCTCTTGCTTTCCCCCCCCCCTCTGGCAGGCAGGTGTGCTTCAAAGCAAATGCTGGCTTCCAGCCATTGACATACTTAGTTTATAAATGCCACAAGAATCCGATCAGATACCCAAAGACAAAAAAATCTGATTACAGTAGTCTGTGCAACCCTCTTTTACTAAAGTTTTTGGCACCTTTTGCAGGTCACATCTAGAGCAGCTGCCATTCTTGCCATGCTGTAATTTAGGACTTTGGTTTAGAGATTTCAATTTCTGAATAAAAAAAAAGTAAGTGCTGACTGTTGACAAAGTACATATCCGAAACTGACTTGGTTCCAAGAAGTCGTATGATGACATATCAGGTAGGCACATCCAGCCGTAAGAGACATCTGGATAATCATCCCTTGTTTTGGATCTTTCTAGGTTGTTGCTTTTTTAAAAAGAAGAAAGGGTGGGAGAGGCAGGATTGCAGCTTGAAAATGTCAGTGAGCAACTGTAAAAGGGAAAGCAGAGTCACCAGGTGGGGAGATTAGGACTGGCACTGAGCCCTGAAGTGACTGAGATAAGGCAAAATGAAGTAAATACAGTAGAACTAGCAAGGATGGCAAATGCGTAAAAGGAAAGAATTAGAAAGACCAAGAGCACAAACAGAAATAGTCCTTAACTTACCTTATTTGTTTAGCAATTGTTTAAAGTTACAATAGCACTGAAAAAAACTTTCTCATACTTAACAACTCGCAACATACCCACAGTAACACAAACAAAATGTGTATGCTTGGCAAGCAGCATGTATTCACGATGGTTGCAACATCCCAGGGTGATTCAGTTGCCATTTCTGATCTTTCCAGCTAGCTTCCAACAAGCAGAGTCGATAGGGGAAGCTGGATTCGCTTAATGACCGCTTGATTCACTTAGCAACTGCAGTCATTCAGTTAACCATCATGGCAGAAAGGTCTTAAAATAAGGCACAATTCACCTAACAACTGGCTTGCTTAGCAATGGAAATTCTGGTCCCAATTGTGGTCTTAAGTCAAGGACTACCTGTACTCTCTGCTGTTGTTGTGTGATGTTGGTAAGGTGAAAGGAACAGCTCTCTACTCTGCAGCTACAAAGCCACTTTTCTTTATGGAGCTTCTCAGTTATAGTTTCCTTAATGTTTGCAAAATAAGTTTTATAACTACCTGCATACCCCTCAGCAATCATTTTAGCCTTTTTGTTGCAGGATTTAACATTTCAGACTTGGTCTCTGGCTGCCAAAAGTTGAAGACCGGTCAGGCCTATTGTTTTCATTTCTAAAAGGAGCCATCAATGGAAAGAAGAAGGCATTGAGGAAAAGGTTACCATAAATACAATTGTTTTATTAACTTAGGGTAAAATAAATCATGGAGAGAATGGCAAAAAGATAAAGGAGATGAAGGAAAGAAGGGAAAAGAAATTATTAATAATCACAAAGACCGAATAATTAGAAATGACATTTTTGTAAACTTAATTGCACACAGGCTGTCTCCAAATACTACCATTAAGCAAATCTTAAAACTTGTTAAGAAGATATGCATTATATTACCGTGTTTCCCCGAAAATAAGACCCTGACTTATATTTTTTTGAACCCTGAAATAAGTGCTTGGCCTTATTGCCATGCGCTCAAAAGCCCGATTGGGCTTATTACCAAGGAATGTCTGATTTTGGGGAAAACAGTATATATTTTAGACCAATAGATAATTTGTGATTGCTGATCGTGTTTTAAAATTTAAGCCATTCTCTTCTAAAGAAAAAAATCAGGATATAAATATTTAGTATTTTTATATTTCACATGTAATTGCCACGTATCTTTTAGAATATATTGCTCAGATACAATAGTTAGAAACAGTTTAATAAAATGATCATTATCAAGGTGATTCAATGGCAAATGTATTTATATGCCCAAAGTCTGCCAGAATAAGAATACATTTTGGTAAAAAGATAATGGAAAGAGGGCTACTCAGTTTGTCAGAAATTTGAGTCCAAAGTCTCAGACTAAGCATCAAGTTCCTTCTACTGTGTTCCCATCAAAGAAACTGAACAGTCTCTCCAGCTGAGTGAAAGAACAGACTATCATATTCTAAAGAGCCAGATACTCAAATATTATATTGCTTATAGTCATAAAACAATTTAAATATTGTTTTGGTTAAATTCACAATATAAACTAAATAAAATTTATTTTTACATAAATGTATCCACCTAAAAATACCATGAAATAAATATATATACATGCATAATTACTATGTGCAGTAAATGTGTTATTCTGAAATTTACCGTGGCTTTCTTAATTCTCACTCAGCATTTTGGCATGTTTGCAAATATTTTAATGAAGGGTAGTTATCTTTCTTCTTTTATGACTCATTATGAATGTTTACTGAAACATTCACAAACGCTCAATAAATTATATGCTATGCTTCACTTTTTGGGAAATACAGTATAACTTCTTTTAGTAGTCCTTACTTTTACATTATATGTGGGAACTAGCTTTACACTTATAGAGAGCTAAAGAAGTTTCCTGGATGAGAAGCTAAACGCTTCAAAAAATTAAACAAGAAAGTCCAGTTGCCTCGTGAAAAAGCATCTTTGGGATAGCTTTATATTTCTTTAAAATATTATTTTTTGTTTTGCAGTAGTTCTTTAAAAGTAGATTTAAAAAAAACTACTTGTAAGATTTTAGGAATATTACTGAAAAACTTTCAGCCCAAACTTCATAGGTCCATTAATATTTTAAGAGATTACTAAAATATGATTGTGGAATTGTAATAAAATGGTATCTAATGAGTTCTGATTTGTCTTGGTATAGTAGTTAAAGGCACTGTACTAGAAACCAGACCTGGATATAATCCTGCTTTAGGCATGAATCTATTTGTGCTTTTGCTTCTTGGCCCTTACAAGGCAGTGAAAAATCTTGCCAAAAAAACTGTTTGAACTTGTTAATGTAATTGCCAGGAGTTAAGATTGATTGAAAGGCACAAATGTAGTGTAAGTATAAATGAAAGAGCTTAATGCTAACTTCAACATGTTTCCATTCTGAATTGCAAAATTGCAACCTGAATATTACAATAGAAATGAAATAAAAAGATCAATGCTCTCTCCTTCTCCCTCTCTCCCCCGTTTTACTGTGGTTTCCTTCCATTTTTGAAGGGCTAGTGCAGGGGTCTGCAACCTTAAACACTCAGAGCCATTTGGACCTGTTTCCCACAGAAAAGAAAACACTGATCCATAAAACCCTTCCCGTGCCTGACTTTCTTGAGCGGCCACAAAACCAGCATTCTTGTGCCATATCCATCATCAGACATTGGCGATCATGTTGGCAATCCCATTTTTGTCAACAGCCTCATAAAAAAGTGCTGCTGAGTTTTGTTCAAACTGGTCCCTTAGGTTTTGAAGCCATGATGTTCTTCTGCCTGGACCTTGTTTGCCCTTCAATCTTTCCTTGAAGAATTAAGTGAAGAATGCCGTATTTTTCTGGGTGTCACATCACATGTCCAAAATATTCTAACTTTTGCTTTTTAATGGTTTTGATGATTTCCCTTTACTTTCCCAGGCGGCTTATCACCTCCATTTGTGATTTTGTTAACCCAGCTTATATGTAACAGCTGTCTGTAAATCCACATTTCAAATGCTTCTAGTTTCTTGAAGTGGTTTTCTGTCAGAGACTAACTCTCTACTCCTTAGAGCAGGGTAGAAAAGATGTAACATCTGACAAGCCTGATTTTCAGTTTTAGGCTTATGTTGTGACTGCAGAATACCTTTTTCATTTTGAAGAATGCTGTTCGAGCTTTCTCTATGCTTGTCTTTACTTCACTGATCATGTCCCAAAATTAGCATATATAGTTGAATTAGATGTCTGTTTTCTTCTGAAATTTTTCTTTTCTTGGATTTATCCATGGTTGGCCTACTAGGGGTTGAAAAGCTCAATAAATCACATGCTTGTGGGTGTCGCACATTGGTGGTTGTGACACATTTTGAGTGACAGGAGCCGCAGCAGAGGAGTGAAAGAGCCACATGTTGGTGATCCCTGAGCTAGTGCCAATATGGAATGCTGCAAGGTTTGGAATAGCTTCTAGCTATTAAATAACCATATAAAACTACAAGTGAGGTCATTTGTTGACATGAGAAATATAGCACAATATAGCAATAGAAATAGCACTTATATACTGCTTCACAGTGCTTTACAACACTCTCTAAGTGGTTTACAGAGTCAGCATATTGCCCCCAACAATCTGGTTCCTCATTTTACTAACTTCAGTAGGATAGAAGGCTGAGTTAACCTTGAGTCAGTCAGGATAGAAGGAATCAAACTCCTGGCAATGTGAGCAGAGTTAGCCTGCAATATTGCATTCTCCCTGTCAGTGGGAATGCCGGTCAGGATGAGGATGGGGTTTCCCTCATATCTAGCCAATCAGGACTGAGTCTGCTTGATTCTTTTGGCCCCGCCTCTCTTGTCTTCCAGCTTTTCGACTCGGTCTAAGCAGAGGACTGGATGTGTCTACCCCTGCTCAGACCCGGCTTTATTGTCTGTTCCTCAAAAAATATTCAAACCTGTTTTATTCTCCTTGCGAGAAGTCAGAAAGTCTGGTTTTTTTGTTTTCTTTGGAGACTTCGTTCCGGCAAGGAGGGCTTTGCCCGTAGCCGTCGAAGGCCGCTTGTGACGGCACAGGGCTGACAGCGATCAGCACCTGAGGGGAGAGAGGACAGCATACCTCCCCAAGCCCATTATCCCTGCTGGGAGGGCTTCCAAACTGCTCGTAGAGCCTTAGCTCAGCAGTTACGAGGCGCAACGCTTCTTCCGCGCCTGATTAAAGCGCCGCTCGGCTGAGCTACAGCTGACTGGCGCACTACTGTATGACTATAACTTGTTGCTGGCAATCCTTATGATTTATATTGATATATTGATCATCAATTGTGTTGTAAATGTTGTACCTTGATGAACGTATCTTTTCTTTTATGTACACTGAGAGCATATGCACCAAGACAAATTCCTTGTGTGTCCAATCACACTTGGCCAATAAAATTCTATTCTATTCTATTCTATTCTACTGAATTACGTGCCGATCGCAACGCTGTCAAGCAGGCAGCTAAGCGATCAAAAGAGGATCGATCCACTGCCTCCTCACCTAGTTGACATCTAGACCAAACAGATGAGATGATGAAGGTCCTGGCCCAAGGCCTTGAGCCTTTAGGATCAGA
Organism: Ahaetulla prasina; assembly: GCF_028640845.1. Classification (NCBI taxonomy): domain Eukaryota; kingdom Metazoa; phylum Chordata; class Lepidosauria; order Squamata; family Colubridae; genus Ahaetulla; species Ahaetulla prasina. The sequence continues at coordinate 62,883,541 of NC_080540.1, read as the reverse complement.
ATAATGACCCCTTTACTCAAGACACCTATAGGGCTGCCCATATAATTAGCCATAACTCTGAATGGCTCAAAGCAATAGTGACGATCGCAATAAAAAAATAAAAAATATTATCCCAACTGCCCCAACTCCTGATGAAGAATGAACTACCTAGTTCATAAAAATATTAGACACTTCCCAAAAGATAAAAATCACTGTCACTGGGCTCCAGCCTCATCCTCACCTTAGTTGATTTACAGATTTTGAAACCAAGTAAGTTCTTCTAGAGCTCTGGATGAGGTCATGCTCCTCCAAATGGAACTGGTTCACAAACTGGTGTTCTCAAGTTGGAAGCTGTGGTCAGCAATGCTACTGCACAACTACACCTTATGGTGTCCTTCTTTGGAGCAAGAGGCATTGCACACAATCATGTCATTTTGTGATTAATCTATTGCAACGCTTTCTACATGGGGCTGCCCTTGAAGACTATTTGAAAGCTTAGATTGATATAGCAGTGGAAGCCAGGAAGTTATGAGTGCATTTAAATTCACCCATGTAAAAGTTTTTTTCTCTGAGAGGTAGTTTATTCCATATACAGTATTCACTAAAATCATTATAAACTAAAGTCCCTTGCATTTAATTAGAAACAGAAGAAGCTTCTAAATATTAAAATTTCATCGTATGTTGTTTTATTTCACACAATTTCAATTTATTAGCAATTATGTTTCATAGTAACAACTGTAAAGAGATTTTATCCCAAGGAGGTAATAACAATGGATAAAGAAGTACACAGTTTTTTATTGTTACTCTTGTTGTGAAGCTAATGTTTGAAGAAATACATGCTTACAAAAACAATCTAGCATAAAAACATAAGCAATTCAAAATTAATTTTTATGACTTTTTATTCTGATGTTAATTTCTAAATTATGGCAACATAAAAATAAATTCACCCTAATATCAGCTATTACCAAAGGCTTATATTTTTGTACATAAACATGAAAATCACTACATTTACTTAAGTATTGACCCATGTTGATGTTTCTTACATATTTCAATTTAATTCATACAAGAATTATAAGCGTTTAGAAAATATCTCCATATCTGTAAAGTCTTAAAAATACACAGTGAATTATTTTACAATATTAAAATTTGTTTGGCATCTAAAACAATACTAAAATAATCATAATCTAACCTCTAAAATGTATATTAACATTTTTGGCTTTCAAGAGGCTTTCCTATTGTCCGAATGGACAGAAATACTGAACTATAATGATTTGAATCCAGAACTTCATTAGAACCTTGTTCAAACGATGGTCAGTTTTCTCCTGCAACACAGGACAACTATGGCACTGCCTGGTCTACTAAGCAAATAGTGTGAAAGGATGCGGAACAAAAGGAAATCAACAAAAAGTTACTTCAACCTCTTCTTTCAACCTCTAGATTTAAATTCCTTCATGAATGGAAGGGGCCCTTCTATTTGCACAAGGATATTGGATTACTCCAATCTCCTCAAGACCCTAATATCCAAGAGACACTTACCAGACAGATTTTAGACACAACACTCAAATTTAATTTCAGTGTAAGCATGCTGAATCTATGAATCAATGTTATCCAATGTTTTCTGGGCTGCATAGAAACATAATTCATATTTCAATAGATTCCTCAATCTATTGAATTTATCAGATAATCAAAGGAGCACATATTCCAGTCAAGTTTGTATAGAACTTGTTCATGGCAAATTCTATCCTTTCTCAAAAATTCACCTTGATGATTGAGCCTTTGATGTACCTTCAAGGAAAGGAAAAATAGTAACCTCATTCTAAAGCATACAGAAATATTTTGTATCACAATTTCATTAAGTTAAAGTAGTTAAGTACTTTTAAGTTAAAAGTACGCTGGGAATTGCCATGTCGTTTAAGGAAAAAAATAACAATAGCCGGTTTCTGTGGTACAAACCTAAGTAAATTATTTATAACTAGTACCATCTTATAATGGTACTACCTAAAAAGTTCCTTTTTTGGACATGGTAATATATATGGAGAAATGGGTCAAGTGTATACCTTGTGCACAAACACAATTGATCGGCAACTATATCTTTACTAGATTGCCTCTTCTCTGAGTCTAAGTCTACTTCATGCCCCCTGTAGACCATTGCTCCAGTTACCACCATTCCTAACTGAGCAAATCATGTTTAATTCTGCATAAGGTTATGGTCAGTTTATAAGTAACAATGAAGGGAAGGGAACAGAAAGACCCATTAAGCCTTCAGGCAGTTTAGCAGCCTAAGATTTTTCCTTTAGATTAAATTCCTCCTGGACTTCTACAACAGAAGTGAACACAACAGAATTAATACCACCTTGGAAAAAGGAATTACATCCCTACTTCAAATCAGGATTTTTTCTTCATAAAAACTAAAAAGGAATTGTATGCTTTTCCAATGCTCAAGTAAACTGAAAACATTTCAACCTATCATTCTTAAAAAGTTTAAGGAATTGGACAATTTGAATTAGCTTTTTATCTATTATATGACAAGAACTCACTAGCATTCTCATAAATACTTGGTTTACCTATTTATCTTGTAATCCCTTTTTGAGTTTTACTCAAATTTATGAAGCACAATGTTCAATATAAACCCTACTCTTTCTTGCGATTAATACAGTCTCGAATCTTTATCTCAGGACTGTGCGTAAACCAATGTTTTTGTCAACCTTAGCAACTTTAAGATGCGTGAACTTCAACTAATAATGTTGGTTGGGGAATTCTGGGAGTTGAAGTCCACCTATCTTAAAAGTTACTGAGGTTGAGAAATAGTCATTTAAACTATCAACTATGTGCATCTATTTTCTGACCTATTTTTCTAAGATTCTTATTAACCCCCACCACCTGATCTTTTTTAATCAGCAGGTTTAAGAGACTTCACTAAATTTTTACTCTATTTTGTAATCTGTTGGTTGGATTTATAGAATGGGGAAAGACTAACTCCTAGGTGTTCCCCAGAAGAGATTCTATATGCATGCTTTTTGGGAAAACTTGGGTTTGTTTATTTATTTATTTATTTATTTTATTTTTTGGTGTTGGGTTATGAGGGAAAGAAGAGAAGTAACAGTGTAAAAGCAGTTGGTCAGGGAACAGGCCTCTATTACTCTGCAGGAAAAAAGAATGCCACTTTTTATCCCTTAATTTTAAAGCTATGAAGGGAGATGAAGAGTTCCTTTATTTTTTATAATAAATAACATAACCATAGAAGTCTATGAATTTCTATGGCCATTAGTTCTCTCCAAACAGAAAGTGATAAATGGTGAATTAATATAATTAACTGAAGATTGCTAAAAGTAAAAAGAAAGGATATGATTTATTTTATAAAGATTAAAAAAGAGGCGTTATCTCTGGTAATCATTAATAAACTTCATTAACTGCACAATGGTATCTTTAAGGATTTGTTTATAGATAACAGATGAGATACGGGAATAATACTTCGTTGCACTGTTAAAGAAGACAATAAGTTGTTTAAATTGTTTATACTTGTCATGCAGTAAAAAGTCATTTCTTTATATATTTTCGTTTCCTAAATTCTTATTTTTTCTTATTTTTATGTTTTTAATTATGTTAAATTATAAAATATAATTAACCCAATACGAAGTAATTAGTAAATAAGTTTCAGTGAATACTATTAGAAAAAATAAGGAATCACAAGCTGGCTATAACCAGTTTTTTTTATTCTCTTGAGTTGTAAACTGATTTTGAAAAAGAAAAGAGAGCTCTGAAGCTGGCAGAAATAAAAAATAAATGATGGTATGCAATATTGAGGCATTTCTTGATTTGCATGACTACTTAAAACATGCAAGTGAAACAAAAATATGCCAAAAATATCCCTGAGAAATACTGCAAGTATGACATCAATAAAGGAAACTTACCTATCCTGAGAAAGAGACAGCTGCGAGTAAGTGGAGGGAAGTGCTGATTTAGAAAAGTGGTAATTTTAGTGGTAATCTAATTACCACATTAGGTTAGTTGAAAAATCACTGATACGAGTTTAGGATTGCTAATTCCTAAAATTGACAGTATTTTATCAAAATGTATTGTGAATATAACTTGATATAACAAAAATCAAGGTATTTGATCCCAGTATGTTAATTAAATAACTCAAATTGTGAAGATAAGATTGATTACAAACCTAAAACCCACTGGAAACCCAGAAAATACAGATGGGTCACTATAGCATTTATCTATATGGTGCCCTGAGGAAATACTGGATTTCAACTTCCATAATGCCTAAGCAGCATGAGTAGAGCAAGGCCACTTCAGATCCCCAAGGAATATAAAAGATACAGGAATTCTTTCCATTATTAAATTTTCTTTTTGGAAAATCCTGATAGGAATTCTTTTCCAGTACAAATAGAAAAATATAGCATTTGGGGATGCAACTATGGTCTTAACTGAATCTGTATCCCTACTTCTAATAGTTATTATTCTAACTGACCATCCATCCTCTCTTTAAACTTTTCAGTATGTGTTTTGCTATTTGAGGAATTTATCACATATGTTTCTTACTTTTTTAAAAAATTAATTTTATTTTAAGGAAATCCTCCAGAACTGTTACATGGACTTTCAAGTAATCAGGATACACAAGCAACATTTTCAAGTGGTCAGCAAATATACAGAAGGGACAGTGCAAGGTTTAAAAATAGCTCTCATGATTATCATATGTGTATCATTGTTTGTGGAAAAATTATTTCCCCACATTAAACTATTTAAGAAAGTTTAAATTCCTTTCTGGAATAATTTTGATTTTAAAAAAATAGTTTAAAACATGTACTAAAATTGTTGCTATCAAAAATGACTCAATTTAAGCTAAAAAAGTGAGAACAAATCGGGGAAAGATTTTAATGCTCATCTACCAGACTTGCCCCTTAATAATGTTATATAACGGCTCAAAAACAATTGCATTATCTACATGAAAATGGCTACTTGCTAATGTTGAGGCATACTTTTTTTTTAAAAAGCAAATGTATCTACTTAGGTATCTTTTAAAATTATTAAACAACCTGGAAAAATGTCAGTGTAATGAATTAAGAACAATATCCTAAACAAAGCCAGGATAACAGTTCAAAGTAAATACAACTCTGGTCACAACTTTAGATTTCAAAAATAGGGGCTAGAGGAGGGCTGGTATGATTCTAAGAACAATTTATCATTCATATAAACAAATACTCAGTTATATATCAATTATTTATATTCTTGACCTTGATTTAATTGTTCAACTGAACTTTAATATTTTAGCTTCTAAAGTTAAAAACATTTAGAGAAATGCTTAAACAATGAAATATTAATACTAGCATGAATGTTAGCAGACAACTAGGAAACACAATTGAGTTTAAATTTAAACTATTTTTAAATTGGAACGGCAAACTTGCCATTAATATAAATTTGCTCACGAGTAAAATAAGACATAAAACATACTTTCTTTAACTTTCTACTTAAATATGCTAGGCTGGGTAAGCAAAATTTAACAATTATTTCTGTTTTAGTAAAGCTATTTTTATAGGTCTCATCTTTGGTATTTTAACTGTGAATCCTGCTTTCCAATCTCCAAATATTACTGAACATTATATTATGATGTCCAGTTGCTTCAGCATTTACAACCAGGAACCTGATAGAGCATCGGAGGATCAAACATTACTTGTTTCCTGCTGTTAAATAGGCTGTTACACTAAATTGTAGTCAGTTTCATTTTAAACTATTTTCCAACCATAATTTTATGACAATTTAAGTGTTAAATCAGAATATCAATTTTAGATAGAAAGGAAGCATGGCTAATTATAACCAAACACTCACAGTGTCTTTCCTCTTGGGTATTAATAGAATTAAAAATGGAAAAAGCATATGTTTGTAAAGAGTCACAGCTCTCTCTTATAGGATGAAATCATAGTTCATCATGGGAATCAAAGATTTGGTAATTTCCAAAAACTATATTTCATATTAGAAAGTAGATGGATTTTAACTCTTGTTAATACAACATCTCCCTTAAATCCAAATCAATAGTAATATCTATCTTCCCAATCTTGAAAGTTTTATTATCAAAATAGAAAACTGTTTATATAAAAACAAAGTATAAAACAAAATATACTGGCCATGAACTATCCTAGGAAGCAAATCCTCCATGAAAGTATATTTTCTTCCAAACAAGTCAAATGACTGCAATGATACAGAGATTAATGTATAAACAGATGCTGTTGATAAAGTGGCAATGCATAACAATCTTTCAATCCATTATAAAGGTGCAATTGCCTGCAGTTCTTCTGTGTGGATACAGCAATGAAGTTCTGCTTTACATATTCCAGGCACGAGGGATTTGGTGGCAGCAAGCAAAGGCGGCTCATCTTCTCCTAGGAAGAAAGATATTGGAAAGGTCTTGTTAGTTAATTGGTTTATCTCCAAATCAAAGATTTATTTATTCACAATCTAACACTTCTATGCCATTCTACTCCCAACTGCTGAGTTACACCATGCATAGTATATTCAACTTATACTACCATTTATTTTGTTACATATAAAACAAACCTTAAAATAATATAATAAAAATAGCAGCTTCTATTAGCACTGAGCCATGGTGGCGCAGTAGTTAGAATGCAGAATTGCAAGCTAATTCTGCCTACAGCCAGGAGTTCGATCTTGACAAGCTCAAAGTTGACTCAGCCTTCCAGCCTTCTGAGTTCAATAAAATGAAGACCAAGATTGTTGGGGACAAAATGCTAATGTTGTAAATACTATGTTGCACTATGTGGTATTTCCCAACCCTGCAGCCTAGATTTGGGGAACACCCAGGGGTGGGTTTTACTTACCTTTGCTACCAGTTTGCTCACTTCGCTTGTGCGCAAACCACTTCTGCGCATGCACAGAAGATTCTGCACATGCGCAGATCGTATTTGATGACATCCGGGTGGGTGGGCAGAGCCTCCTCCTGCTGCTGCTACCGGTTCGCCCGAACCAGGACAAACCGGTAGCAACCCATCACTGGGAACACCTGATGAGCTATGGATGGGAGGCTAATATCTGATCAGATCACAGGAACTATTGGAACAAAACAGCTTAAGAGAAAGTATTCTTGATGGCATAGATTTTGAAAAGCACAAACTTCCTCTTATTGAAAAACTTTGCTCGCAGGTCATGGAACCATGATAGGTGATGCTGGAGAAAAGTCCTGAAGTTATTGAAACAAGGTAGAACTATCAAAGCAAAGGAAAATACTTTTCAGATCCAGGTTATATGTCATAACTATTCGTTTATATTGCTTTAAGGGAGTATTTTCAGTTCTCCTATATAACAACAATTTTGAAATATTTACAGATAAAAGGGAAATCTCCTAAATTACAAGATTTTACATACTGTATGCCATTCTGTCTTCTCCCTTACAATTTAATCTAAGCATAGCTCTAATTGAAGCTGACCCAACGCAGTGTTTTATGAGAAGATGGCTTCCAATTCCCTGTGATCAAGTTAAAGCCACAGTGGAAATGGTCACCATCATCAGAATCAAAAGCAGTGGTAGTTTGTCAAAATCTACTGACTTTGATATTATTCAGGTCTTAACATACAGACTGTAAAACCCATCAACGTTATCATCTTGTAAAATTTAAAATCTTAACATGTAATTCTAGAGTGCAACTCTTTCTCTGCTACATCTTACCCAGTCCTGATGAGGAAGAAACACTCTCTGTAATGGAAGATGTTTCAGTTTGATCTGTTAAGAGTCCATCCATTAAAGGTAGTGACAGTTCAGATGAAGGAACAGAGGAATCATAAATTCCCGAATCTCGGGGCATGTCTGGCAGATTGGCAGCTTTGACAACATGAAGCAATGGTTGAAGAATAGAGCTAGTGTTCTGAATGTCCTGAGATTCTCTATCCAGCCCAAGATTCAAATGCTGGGTCACACAAAGAGAGTCTGAATGCAAAGGAGGAGGAACATTTGCATCTACTTTTAGATAAAAATCTCCATCAGTCACTTGTTTATTGACTAAGTCATTTAATACCAAGCCAGAGTCAAAAGTTTCTATCACTGGATCCGGACAACGTAAAGGTGTTGGGAAAAAAGACGCAAACTGCTTCTCAAACCAGTCAGGCTCCTGGTCTATATACTGATGCATGTTGCAAATGGCTACATAGAGCGATCGTCCCGACTTACTCCTGAAATAATTTCTTTTGCTAATATGTACAGGATACAATTCTGAATCATGAAAGCTAAGATCTTTGGATTTTAAATGAGCATAAAACTGAGGCAGGTTATCCATAAGCTTGTACTTTGTGGTTAAATCTAGTACTCCAGGAATGTCACCTTCACAGGAATAATCAAAGTAAACAGCAATGAACTTGCAGAGGTCACGTGAATTTTGCTTTGCATGTCGTAGCTGCTCTGCTATGGTAGCTATGGCAACCAGAAAGAGTTCTCCTTTCCCAGTATCCTTTTCCCTGGATCTCTTGTGCTTCCAGCTCCTTTTCTCCACAAAATATTTCATTCCTTTTGAACATACAACGATGATATATTGGGATTCATTGATTTTCCGATGAAGCCACTCTTTCTGACCTTCTTTAGGGTTTTTCAGATCTTCCCATAAATCTAAAGAAACCTAATAAAGAAGATTATAGCCTTTGTATAATGCTTTGACTTTCAACACCCAGCCTATTTCATGAATGTGCATTAATGGGCTGGCATTTATTACAGGAGTGCTTAAGTGAGCACTTACTTGGGAGACTTTTAAAAAAGCAGAATGTATGTGGGTTTGGATGCGTAATAACACACACACACATACTATAGAGAAAATGCACATTACATACATGCAGAGGGGGAGAGGAAGAGAGAAAGAGGAGTTGGAATTACAAATTAAGGGTAACATTCACATAATAGCTGATAGGGAATTCTCTTGGTGCTATAAATTGATAATGTGAACTCTGCTCTGGGACAGATTGGATTAGGATTATTTGTAATAGTTTTATTGTTAATGACATGAGCAACAGGTAAATATAACCATGCAAGTAATTTCAATTATATGTTCAGTAGTTCTAAGCTAAATTTTCATATTTTCTAAATGCAAACAGCTTTAACAATGAGGCAGTCTTTCAAATTTATACCCATTTCTAGAATGTTGCTAATTTATGAGGTGTTTTATCAGCAAAAATATGTTTCACATTTGTACAAAGCTTCTGATACATAAATGCATTTCCATGGGATCAAGTGCTTCGCATTTTCTTCTGTATCAAAGATGACTGGCTGGAGCTGTCCCCAATACTGAAGAAACTTTTAAAAGAAGCTCTAAATGAACTGATGGAAAGAGGGATATGTTAACCTACAGTTCCAGAATCAAGGCATTTGAAAAACCCAGCTGAGTTTTTCTTCTAGACCAAGGGTAGTCAACCTTTTTATACCTACCGCCCTCTTTTGTATCTCTGTTAGTAGTAAAATTTTCTAACCGCCCACCGGTTCCACAGTAATGTGCCATGTATCGTCATCTGCGCATGCCTCTCATGCATCGTGGGTTGGGTGGAGGGGGGGCCGCCGGCTACCAGCTCTGCTTGTCTGTTACAGCTGGGTGGTGTGTGGGGAGATGCGCAAGCTATTCTGAGATGAGGCTCTTTTGTTTGCGGTCGCATTATAGCGCCATTTAGTTTCACTTACATAACGTGAAGTAAACTTATGCGCGGGTGATACAAATAGTATATTTTCAGAAATTTAAATTGTCACGGGGAATTTTATGAAAACCTAATGAAAATGTTTTTAAATAATGCTATGAATTTTTTTTTAAAGTAAATTAAATTTTAAAAAAAGGAAGTGCTTCAGTATCGGACAAAACCCCTACCGCCCACCATGAAAGCTGAAACGCCCACTAGTGGGTGGTAGGGACCAGGTTGACTACCACTGTTCTAGACCATACTAGAATATTCTCATTTTTTCTCTAGAACATTAGGCACATCCTTGTTGCAAACGTCTTATCTAAAAAGTAACTAGTCTAGGCAAAATAAGCAATACTCAAAGCTGATCACTAGAGGTCAGACATGTAATAAACATCAGACAAAAATAAAATTGAATGTTAAGATGTGTATTCAATTCAGTTAATGCCTTAAAGAAACGTGTTTAATGGAGCACAAAGAAGACTTCAAGAAAATGCAAGCAGGGCCAATTTACCTCGCAACCACAAAAGTCCTGAAGGAAAAAGGCAAAACACTGGATGACATTAATGTGCTTCTGGCAATCTTTATTGGAATAGCAGAGGAAGACTTTAGGGCGAGGTTGCTGCCTTTCCACATGGAGAGATGCAGAGTAGGTAGAAGATTCAGAACTCTCCTCATCTAAATGGGAATAGATATTTTCTAAATTGAAACAAAAAAATTAACAGTGAAGCATTTTACTATCTACACATAGAGAAGAACTGCAGTACTTTCCCCTTTCAGCTTGAAAGATTCAAAATTTTGTTTTTTTCTCTCCTAATTCCAAAAACTGTCTGGTTTCCTCATTCTATGTATATTGACCTGAGGGTTTTTTTTCCATCTAGGTGAAGCTACACGGTAGATCTTGTACTAATCTTGTCAGATATGGACTATGAAGTCCTTTACAGCTGCATCCACTCAGAAATGCAAGCCCTACTCAGTGCAAGCACAGGGGCTCCTTCAAAACATTAAAATAAACATTGGTGTAAGGCTCTAGAATTCGTTACAGATTTGCAAACCCAAATCTGTAATGCCAAAGGAATTCCAGCTTCTTTCAGGACTCAATAGAATGTGAGCCAGCAAACAGATCCTCCAAAAAACAGATCATCCAGAAGCTGCACTGCAAACATCTGATTCTCTAGGATATTTTAGATTAATTCTGTCAGTCAAAAGACAAGGTAAACTGCAGGCGCCTAGCTGATCATAGCCATGTCACTGCTTACTTGCTTGCTGCATAACGATATTCTGATGTCTGTAGCTGTATTTTGCTAAACAGAAACATATTAACTCCGGTACCAACTTGGAAATTCCAGAACAAACAAGGTTGGAGAAGGTGATTTCTGGCAAGGGCATCCAAGTTTTTAACAAATTAATTTTCCCGTGACTACCGGTAGTTTTATAAGTACTTCCGCCCAGTGGTGGGATTCAGCCAGTTCGCACCACTTCGGGAGAACTGGTTGTTAACTTTCTGAGCAGTTTGATGAACTGGTTGTTGGAAGAAATCATTAGGGCAGAGAACCGGTTGTTAAATTATTTGAATCCCACCACTGCTTCCACCCCTCAGGTCATTTAGAAGCAAAATGCCTACCTTGTTGCTTTTTGCGACACATCACTGTAAAAAGTGTTGCAAATGCAGAGATGACAACCAAGGGTACGGTAATGGCTATAGCTCTTATTGGACCTGCCCATGGGGAGTGCACTTGAAGAAAGGTGGAAGAAAAATACCTAAATTAGCTTTTCTTAAACTGAGGGACTAGAACCATTGCATCTTCCCACTGTTGAAACATGCAAGGCAAACTTTTTTTAATTAAATTACATTTTGTGATATTACTCCACTAAATAGTATGAACTAAGGCTTTCTGAGATAAATTTCCAATAGCCACAGGCTTTGGCTGAAGCCTTAACTATAGTTCACAGATCTGTAGAAGTTGCGCCCTCTTGAGGGGACAAACAACTCTGTTGGCTGTAAAAAGGCCACTATCCATTACTTTGGGAAAAGGCTTTTCATTTTTTTTATTACCTTAATTTGTATGGTCTTATACTTTAATTTAAAAATAAAGCGTTGAGACCCTGTGATACATGGTAGTACAAGAAAGTCAAATAAGTTTACAATTACACAAAACAACAAGAGATTCTCCCATTTCTTATAATTTGAATGTCAGCGAGGCTGTGGCAAAGGCTCTCCATCGCGGAGTGCTAACTCTATCCAACTTTCCTTCATATATTTGAAATGAAATGAAATAAAACGATCAAATTCAGTCTAAGAAAATTCACATGCATCACTCATCCACCTTCAGAATTGATTAGCACTGTTTTGCCAATGCAGAACATTCATTATATGGGAAAGAATCAGTAATAAGAGCTGAAAGAATGACCAGATGAAATCTGAACAAGCTCTTTTCTCTACTGCTATGGAAGGTAACGGTATCCCCTTTTGATATGCATACTTATAGCTGTCTTATGAAATATTTAAAAAAATATTAAAAAAATATTAAAGATTTTTATACCTGGCTTCAACACATACTGCATTGATTTTCTTGTTGTGTTGGTATCATCAACAAGCTTAAGGACAAAGCAAAACAAAAGTAAATCATATGACAGTATTTATTTTAGAAACATGACAAATCACTGTTTAATACTTAAATTTCAAGAAAAAAGTGAAATTTTCACTAAAAGGTTAATTTACCAAACAAAATTGTCCTGTAATAACTAGCCTCTGCTTTTTTTATTAAACTGGTTTTAACACTGTGGTATTGACTACACAGAAGACAATCAAAACTGTGTGTTGGATTTGGAACTTGTCCAAATTTGATTCAGAAAGAATAGTTTCAAAATATCCATGTACTTGGCATTCTCAATAAAGTAAGAAGAAGAAAATAGTTTGGAGACAAGACAATAATTATCCAAAATTATTGCATTTAGGGTGGCCTCTTAAGAAAGGGACATGCCACTACATCTTTCAAGGCTAAGGGGAACACCCTCTCTCACCAAGAAGCCATACCATTGCATGAATCCAGCTGCAAGTAATCTTCCAAGCAGCCTTAAATAGGCAGCCTAATACACAGTTTTAAAAAAGCTGTCCACTTCATTGGAAGTCACGGAAGTCACTCAGCCCAGTAACCCGCAAGGTGGAACCTCAGGCACAAGGCAGCCAGACTTGCCCAGTTGGAGTCTAGCTCCTCATGGATCTGAATTTCATGTAACCATCTATCCATCTGAACCACCCATCCAGTTTCTAATTTTCCAGCAATGTCATATATGTACAAAACAGCCATGCAAACAAGAATTCAATTAAAAATGTACTTCAGTTCTGAAGGAGGATCAAGAATAGTTGATTTTCCAATTTTATTTTTATGATATCGATGCTTTTTTTATTAACAAGTTATTCTATGTTTCAAGAATTTGGCAAGGGTGCCTCTTGCCTCCAGAAAGAAATGTCTAAAAGTGTCATTCAAAGATGAATTAAAACTATAAATCCTAAACGTGTTTAAATGACCATGATTTAGTGAGATTGTCAGTCTTGAACAAGAATGCTGAAGTCTACAAGATCCCCTGATAGAGTAGGAGCATTGTAAGATCATGAAATTAAGCATTCTTGTGAGATTTCAGGTGATGTTTTTTTAATGATTCTTGGGCGAACATATGAGATCAGACTGTTAGTGCCAAAGTCTTGAAATAATTGTACAGACACCATTACTCTATGATGTCCTGCAAAACAAAGATAAAATACCAACTACGCTCCTAGTTTCAAAATAACTGAATTTTGAAATAACTGAATTTTGGCTACAATACCTTTTACTCTTATCTTCTTCTACTACAAATAATTTATTACCTCAATGATATAATCTCCAGGTGAGACATTCTGAAGAATACAAGTTGTTGCATCTGTATTCTTTTCCTATGAGAAAACCAGAACAATTATTCTTGCATTCATAAAATCTTTTCAATATTTGAAGAAACTGCACTTTCACTACAAGATTATAACTTCTGAAAATTATACCAATTCCCAAGCAATTAAAGATACAGATTGAAGAAGTACATAAATCATTAAGCCAAAAATCTTTGGAGTCCTCGTTTTACTGAAAATCTCTCCCTAGTCATAAATAGTTAACAAAAAATCTTCCCCTAGTTATAAAGAATTCAGAACCTATACTGAAAACAGAGGACAAGGGGTTTTTTTTCCTCACAGCCTTTCCTGGATTACAGCCAAATGTATCAAATAGCAAAAGGAACAGTTTCCCCAAATGAATGCATATCACTGAATGCAATCAGCATTTAGCCAAAGAAGAGAAAGAAAACTGCACTACCCCTTGAATTATATTTCACTGAAAATTGCATTAACGCCAAACTACCCTTACCCAAAGTACATTGTTTGTTATTCCCAGCTTGAAATAAATAAAAAATTAATAAAGTAATAGTATTTACAAAAACTTAATTACAACTTTTATCTACCCTGTTTCCCCCTGATAAGATATCCCCTGATAATAAGCCCAATCTTATTGCCCAATGGCAATAAGAAACTTTGAGAGTTGTAGTCCACCTGTCAAGATCGGAAAAACCCTGCTCCGTCAAAACTCTTCCCACTTCTTTATGATGGTAATGTATCTGAAAACCCACTACCATAGCCTAAATCTTTCACCAAACCCTGTTAATGTCAGCTGACCTAACCTGGTATAAGAGTGGTCTCTATATGTCTTAGAAATTAGGTTAGATCCAACATTATAAAACATGAGCAAACCTGTTTACAAATCTTCTGTTTGAACTGTCCATCAGTTTTGAGCTTGTAGTGCAGGTAGTAATATCTGAATCCAAAGTTATGTGGTGCATGATCAAAAGATACATACATATTAAAACCTTGCTGTGTAATATTCAAGCTTCTTGGTTTCCAAACTATCAAGGAAGAAAGATTTAGACAACGATTGGAACATAGTTTTTTGTAACTTGATATAATCTTAGTAGAGCCAATGTTTAAATTGCAGTTCCACTTACAAGGTTTGCAGACCAGATTGTCTGGTTGCAGCAGCAATTCACAAGCTATTTCAAGAAAGAAAAAGACAAAAAGACAAAAGCAAAATTGTTCAGATTTTAGGTCTTCCAAAAAGCTGACTTCAGAAAATAAGTTTTTCACTTAGACAGGAAAAGATTTTTGCCTTTCAGAGTCTGTGTATCAGACATGTAACAGCTTGGAATTTAGTTATAGTTCTAGAAATCCCTACCTTGCCAGAGACCTGGTGCTTATTTTAAATGAACAACTTGTTTAAGCTAATTTGTACCTGCCCATATTTGCTAGTAAAAAAGAGGTTAAGTCCTCCAGCAGATATCCAGGATAAGCCCATGATTTTATGGTGCACGATACAAAAACCATAAGCATTCTTACACTGATCAGAAAACTAGGGATGAAGAGTTTGTCTGTTTCCTTCTAGGTAAAGGTAAAGGTTCCCTTGCACATACGTGCTAGTCGTTGCCGACTCTAGGGGGCGGTGCTCATCTCCGTTTCAAAGCCGAAGAGCCAGCGCTGTCCAAAGACGTCTCCGTGGTCATGTGGCCGGCATGACTCAACGCCAAAGGCGCACGGAACGCTGTTCCCTTCTACTAACATGTAAAAAGTAGCTAATGGTTACTTTGGATTAGAATTGTACAAATATTTCAAAATCTATTGATTGTTTCCTGATTGCTTACTGTACCCTATGACTATCAATAAGTGTTGTACCTTATGATTCTTGATGAACGTATCTTTTCTTTTATGTACACTGAGAGCATATGCACCAAGACAAATTCCTTGTGTGTCCAATAAACACTTGGCCAATAAAAAATTCTATTCTATTCTATTCTATTCTATAAAGCATCTCTTTTCAAACTGTTAGAGCAGCAGCAGCACTTTTTAATCTGTTTGCTCAAAGTCCTGCTTGAAAAGGTTTTTATACATAGTTCTCCAAATGACATGAAAGACAATAGAAGATCCTAAATCTTAATCTTATATGCCTGATACATGTATAGGCTGATGGATTTTTAGACTACTCATTTAATTTCCCAAAGAAAATAACAGTTGCTGAGAGAAAGGCATGCACCTAGGTTTTTTTTACAGGAAAGTCTTAGTAAAATCAACTCAGCGTATCAAAACCTTCCTATATATGTTCCCATAATAATAATTCATCCATATTTTCTCTCCAAGGCCTCCAAAGCCATTTCACTTAAAGTAGGCTTTGATGTGAATTTTAACTAGAAAGCATGCAATTTCAGCTGCCATCAGCTTTCATTAAGATTCGGGACACAAAGATCTGTAAGGAATAATTGCTGTTGTACTTACGCCGAGTTCTAAAGAAAAAAGGATGGTAGTTACTTTCATTCTTAATGGATGGAAAAGAAATAATCTTTACAAAGTAGTCAGTTTCAAATTTCAGATTTAGGAAAGGCTGAGATTCCACTCTCTGAAAGGGAAGAAATGTAAGCCAATTAGTAGCACATTTTAACATGTCCTGGATAATCATGCAATTATGTTATTTTACTAACATAATTTTTTAGACTACTCATTTAGTTATTTTACTAACATAATTCCATATTTCCCATTTATAGGAATCAATGTTGGTACCAGAAGAAGACCAACTTCCTTATCTTTTATGAAAATCCAATTAGTTAAGATTTTAAGAAGAATTTAGAGAGTCTAGTGGCTGCGATTATTTTTTTATTAATCCCTCCTGCTGGACTCTCTAAATTCTTCTTTAAACCTTGACTAATTGGATTGTCATAAAAGATAAGGAAGTTGGTAGAATAAAGGCAGAAGGTGCAATCCACAATCTGTTTCCTCATAATTCCATATTTATTTTTCATACAAATGTAAAATGTGAAATTAAATATATATTCAGATGCTGCTAAAGTACAACTTCCTCCTGCCTTCTTAAGCATGAACCTGAAAAAAATGCCACGCCTTTAAGGAATCTACAGATTAAAGTTATGGCAATTCTTAAAGCACCAGAATCTTTCTCTGGGTGAAGTGTGCACAGCCCTAGTGAGGAGTCCCCAGAGTCTGATATTCCAGCCAAACATTGGAGATAAAATATCCTTTAGTAAAGTGTCCCATCAATTTAATAAGGCTTCTGCTCTGAGATATCTATGATTTTCAACACTAAGACTTACAGTCCATTTATAACTTGAGTTGAGCTGTTTTGGGTCTTTTAAAAGCAACTGCTGACATTGTCTTCTTTCCGATTTTAATTCTTCAAGTATAACTCGAAATCCTTTCAGAAATTCAATACCTGCATATATTTAAACAGATCAATAAATACGTTTACTGATGAATATGTTTTCCTTAGATTTATACAGCTATTTAATTTGCAAAAAGTGACTCCTACACACTTACAATGTGTAATAACATCAAAATATGGAACTAGAAAATAAAATACATCCCAGACAGAAAAGAGGACAGAAAATAAAACAAAAACAAGCTCCAGTCTCCCATCATTTATGGAGCATTAAGTGTATAGATCAAGTCTCAATATGATTATTGTTGAGAATTCAGAGAATTCTAGTCTATACATAAGAAGGACACAGATATGATAGTGCTAAGCTTGGCACTATGCACATAATTTAAAAAAACTTAGCAATTACATTTGCACTGCATGGCATTCTTAAACAAGCAGATGCTAAGTAAAATATTCTAAGACCAGTTTAGCTGCAATTGTATCTTCTCATGCTCCTACAATACTTAGGACTAATTTTTTTTAATTTTCCTTGTTGAATTTGGTATTTAATTCATGTACTTTTATACAAATATTTCTGAGATCTAAATGATCTTGCAACAAGGGAGGCAAATCAACGACATCCTGTGTCCTTAATATTTAAAGGAAGAATAATACTATTTGTGCTGATATACAGACAATGAATAAGAACAGTTAACCAGATCCCTGTTACCTGAGATCCTTCAACTTCAGTTCCTTCTTGATATTTTGAGAGGGATTAGGTTCTGATCATTACAAGAGAAAATGCCAAGCTTTGTAGGCCTTGGAGATTTAATGCAACCAAGTCTGCCGCTGCAAATTAGCAATTCGGTAACACTGTGCTCTTAGAAGCATTGAATATCACTTCCCCGTTCTTTTTAATAGCTACCCATTGTTTTCTACTCAGATTAGCAGCACACTAAATATAATGAAATACATTGTGATTTGCCAACATTTAACCATCCCTTTTACTGTTCCCCCAAAATATATGTAAAAATGCTTTTGCAAACATGTTTCTATCATCAGGTCACTATTATAGCCCCTTTCAAAAAGCTGATGAGGATTCAATGCAGCCTGAACAAGTTGAAGATAATAAAAAAATGTATGTGGAAACACATTATTTCAGAATTTAGTACATCTCTACATTAGTTTATGTTTAAATTTCTCTAATTTATATCCAAGCAAGTCTGGGAGGAACTTGCAGGAAAAGGTTAAATAACATGGAGGGAATAAGTTTAAGTTTAAGTTAAGTTAAGTTGCATCAGTCTGAATGGCAAACACTTCAGGACTCTCCTATCTATTCAAAGGTGAAGATGATTTCACAATGACATAGACAATGCAATTTGGAAGTAGATTTAAATAGAAGGGGGGAATTCTTTATATTTGGCAACTTAACCTGGCTTAAATGGACTGTCTTGAATTCTTTCAGAACAAACTTTAATGTTAATAATGTTGGGCAATGCTTAATTTCAAGAGGTCTGAAATATGGATTCAATGAAGATGACAGAGTTTAGATGGAATGGGGGGGGAGCAGAAATTTCCAGTGGTTTGGCATCTGTTTGAAATTCAAATGTTTCTCTACTTACCAATGGGGTTGGCTGTCCACAATACAGTCACAGCAACTTGATCAGAGCATGGGTATTGACTAATAGTGATGTTCTGTACATCTCCAATGACATGTTTTCCTATTGAATTCAAATAAGGAGTACAATCTGGGGAAGAAACAACTTAATTAAATACATTTAAAACAGAAAATGTCTTCGGTCTTATTAGAGAACATTCAGAAAATGTTCCTAACATCAGTCCAATAATATGTCTATGGAGATTCTCAATCATCCACCCAAAGTTGCTTTTTAACAGACAACCGGCCTTTCTTGGTTTTTTCTTCGAACTGAAGAAGCTTCTTGGATGACAAGAGAGATGTGTTTCAAAAAAACCCCCAAGAAAGTCCAGTTGCCTTTTGAAAAGCACCTTTGGGAGTCCAATGATAGCATTCTACTTTAATCAGTTACTAGACAACCTGTGAGCTGCTGTGTCATCATTCTGTGGTTTTCATTGTCATTCTGGAGACCTGAAGTCTTCCATCTCTTTCCTTATTTGTTTTTTTGTCTCTGATCCTGGAGACATACATGACTCTTCTCCTTTGCCTTCTCCTTTGTTCTCTTTTGTGCCTCTTGTTGTCATTCTGAAGGCATGCGTGCTTTTCCTCCTCTCTCTCTCTCTCCTTCTCTCATGTTATTTGTCCTGATTGCTTGATCCTGGAATTGTGTGGCCCTAGTCTCATTTGATTCTTGTTCTCTGCTCCTCTTTGCTGCTTTCTGAAGACGTATGGTGTCATCTGATGACTAGGACAACTTCCTCTCTTTCCACACAGCATAATTATATTGACAATATTTTTAATTATGGTTGGTCAGACAATCAGCCAGATGTTTAGATTGGATTTTGCCTTTTTATCCACTATTGAGTCCTTCCCAAGGACCTGGGATAGGCAGGTGTTTGTTTGATGGTGTTAAAATTGTTGTCACAGGATGTACGCTGTCCCAAACAAAGATGCCTTTTTCAACATTCATTATTTTTGTACTTATTTTTTTTACTGCAATGCTGTATGGTGCTTTCATCGACTCAGAAGAGTTCCGACTTCCTGCCAGATCCCCCAAAGTTTTATAGGAAGCTGGCAGGGAGCGCTGCAAATGATGATCATGTGACCATGGATGACTATGGCAAAATGGCAGTGCAGCTGACTGTGGCAGTGTGGTGGTGCGGAAGTAGCCACAACTTGCCAAATTTCAGTCCCACATGACTAATGGGTCCCAGATTTTGGACACACTCTTTAAGTTAGCCTCTGATTCAAAAATTGTTAGTCTAATGGATTCTGTGTCCATTAACATGGCATTGTTATAAATTAGTGAAGATTCTCATTATCCATTTATTGCTGGAAGAGTGATTATCCTCTTTTAGCTTACTCAGTTCTTTGTTATATAACAATGCTGTTCCTGGAACTGATCACTTCTTATTTACCTGCATTATATTTTTTCCTAAGAAGAAATAGCTAAAAGTAGAATTCTTAGAAATAGTAGGACTCAAGTGAATGACAGCAAAAGTTTCATACAGAAAAACAGCCATCTGTGTAGGAAATTTGAAACAAGAGCTTCCTCCAACATCTGGATCCACTTAAAGGATAACATTGCATTTTGTTGGCAAAAGGTTTGTATTCCAAAATGACAATTTGCCAAAAATCGAGGAAAATACTATAAACTCTCATAACCAAAAAAACCCCTTAACTTTCCATTTCTCCATTTTATTTTTATACATTGTTAGGCTGTGTAATCTCCAGCAAAGGCATATACTATAAGTAAAAAATGCATTTCAGTCACTTTACATTACACTAAAACTTTAAAATTATATAGTAAGTGTATCCTTGTTTATTGTGATAACAATTCTGTTTAGCAAAGGAATTTAACAGATTGTGTACTTCAGAAATCCCACCTTTTCCTGTGAGGAAAGAATCTATCTATGTAAGAGTATGATCTTGGCAGGGTTGCCCATTTGGCAAATAACAGAGATTATGGATGAACATATTTTGAATTAGGTTTTCTAGAGCAAAGCTGGACTAGTGAACTCTACATCTGAAATGATAAATTAGCATAACCAAATTTCTCTTTAAAGAGTGTATCTGGCTAGACTAAATTGCCAGACAAAATCATATCAGATATATCATCAGATTTGGGGGGCTATACATTTGAAGTTCTAAGCTCCTCTTGCAGTGGTGAAATGTAAAATTTGTTACTACCGGTTCTGTGGCCATGGCTTTGAGGGGTGGCGTAATGTGACTGGGTGGGCGTGGCCAACTTTTTTTTAACTTTTAAAAGCATTTTTTTTACAACCTCTTGGGCCGAAGAGGTTGTAGAAAAATGCTTTTAAAAGGCTCCTCTGACGATCCCAGCTGAGTTGCCTGATTGTCAGAGGCTTTTCTTTAAAGGCAAAAACAATGCTTTTAAAAGAAAAGAAAAGACTCTGACAATCAGGCAACTCAGCTGGGATCGTCAGAGGAGCCTTTTAAAAGCATTTTAAAATCTTCGGCTGAAGAGGTTGTAGAAAAAGTGCTTTTAAAAGGCTCTGATGATCCCAGCTGAACCGCACGATCATCAGAGGCTTTTTTTTTTATTTTTAAAAGCATTTTTTCGGCCAAAGAAAAAATGCTTTTAAAAGTTAAAAAAAAAGCCTCTGATGATCACGTGGCTCAGCTAGGCATGGGGCAGGCAGAGATTTTTGCTACCGGTTGTCCGAACCACCCACCGCCATCCCTACCAGATCGGGTGATCCGGTCTGAACTGGCAGCATTTCACCCCTGTCCTCTTGGTATGCAGCCTTGACTTTCCCCTCAAAAGAAGAAAATGAAGAAAGGCTCAAAAATAACAATTGCACTATTATAAACTAAATGCACTTGTGTCTATATTCCTAAAGTACTATATTCTGCATTCTCTCTAGTCTTGTTTTTAGTTATTGTTGCTTGTTGCTTGCTGATTTTTTGCATCTTTTTTCAAGCCACAGTATAATGTTTATATAGAAATTCAAGTTTGCTGGGAAAAAAATCCCACCCCTTTTTCTCTTATAGGTTTATGGTGATTCCTGTGTTCAGCACCCTACAAAACTTTGCTAATTAACAACATGATTGTTATCTACATGTTTTCTTATGGAGATTGTCACATGATTATAATTCAATATTTCTAAAATATTGAGAAAGATTTCTCAATATTTTGAATATTCAGAGTCACGTGGAACAGTGAAAGAATTAAATTCTATTTGTTTGCAGCTACAAATGTTAGGAAAGCACAGAAATGGCCCAAATTGTTCTGCCTTTCTTTCATATATTCATCAAAGTATAAATTATTTTACCTGACCCTATTTAGATAAAATTTGGATAAAGATGCCATGGCTGAACAAAATAATTTTAATTACCCCTTAATTTTTTAATGAACAAGACATTTTGTTCTGTTTGGAACTGTCATCTTAATTAAAACTCTACGTGATTAAATAAATAGGAACAAATTCTATGTTATCTTCCAGAGAAGTCATGATGCAGAAGAATAACTTACTGTCATATTTAAAGGTAATATTAGGCAGTCCAATATTCTTTCCATTTGGAGAGAGGCCCTATAGAAATACAAGAGAACATGAATTCATTTGACTACATCATACCAATGCGATACAGCTGAATATTAAAATTCCATCCAGTGAAGTATACTGCATTCCCGAGTTTGATGAAACTCGTGGAAAAATTCTTAACTCTAAAAAGTATGAACATTGTATGGTTGTCTTAATTGTTTCATGCTTCCTGTTACTTACTGATGAATATAGTTCTGTAAATAGAATCTAACATATTATTGAAAAAATACAAAGAAAATCTACAATGCTTTACACCGTTTTTAAGCTCCTTTTGCACAACTCACACAAATCATCTCTAATTCACATTCCCAACCTAATAAATTTTATCTGTGAAGAATTACAACTGTAATTTTCACTAGCCATGACTTTTCTAGAAGTCAAAAGTTGGGTAAAATGTGTGCAAGAAGTGTCAACCTCTTTGGAAAAAAAAAATCTAATCAGTGCTGTATTGTGTCCAAAATGCTTTTGGACTAATCTGGGGAAGAGATACAAAACAGTAAAATGTTGAATATATAAATTCTGTACAATATAAATATGCTATGGCTGATAAGTTGTTTTCTAGATATAAAAAAGGAAAATGTTGAATCTCTCTCTCCCCCTCCCCCTCTCTCTATAGCTATCTGTCTGTCTATCTGCACTCTGAATATATAGCAATTACATTTATCTAAATCATTATTAAATGTCATCAAAAGGATACACTATCAATGAAAAACTTTCAAGAAACATTTTATCCAAATATGACAAAGGACATATAACTACAGTCTCATAAAAAATTCCCCAGATAATTTTTTAAACTTGTCCAATTTTAATGATCAATACACAGTGCCCAATAAGATCACAGATGACAAATAAAAGTGCTTTTATTTAATACATGACATCCAGAATAATTCAGTTTTGTAACATGCAGTCTTCCTTGCCAAACTATTTAGACGTTTTTATTTTAAAAGAATGAAACAGTACTTTAAAATGCAATCAAGTAACAATCACTGGAAATTAAAAAAAAGATTTGTATTATATGGAGGAGTCTATCTATGAAGCAGGGGTGACAAATTGAATTTCTTGGAGGGCAGGATCAGCATTGTAGTTGTCCTCCATGGACTGGACCAGGGGTGGGGAGAGGGAGACGGCACAGATTCCTCCTACAGCACCCTGCAGGGTACTACAGGAGGCCATCCAGGATGAAAACGGGGCACGGGGGTTGCCGGCAGCCTCCCCCAGCCCGTTTTGGCTCCTTTGCTATTTCCAGGGCCATCCTGCGGGCCAGAACTACGCAACCTGGGGGCAGATCCGGCCTGCAGGCCTTGAGTTTGACACCCCTGTTCTATAGCTTTGCTGATACAAAGGCTCCCTTAGTTAGTGGTCTTACTTAAGTAAGATACAACAGGCTAAATATAACGTATTTGGAAGCTTTGTTGATCTAGCAAAAGTCACTGAACTTAAGGCAGCGGTCCCCAACCTTTCTGGCTTTGCAGATCAGTGGTGGTGTTCATGGTGGGGGAGAAGGGTGGTTCATTGCAAGCAGCAGGGGCTTTGCGTGCTGCATGCACAAGCGCGCTCACCTCACACTTGTATGGCCCGGTTCCAAACAGGCCATGGCCCAGGAACTGGGGACCCCTGCATTACCTTTTCCCCCAAAATAAGACATCCCCTGATAATAAGCCTAATCAGGCTTTTGAGTGCATGACAATAAGGCCAAGCGCTTATTTCAGGGTTCAAAAAAATATAAGACAGGTTCTTATTTTCGGAGAAACACAGTACATATCTTGTAATTGCTTGATACACTTTTTTACTGTCTTTCCCCAAAAATAGGACATGTCCCGAAAATAAGGCCACATCTGATTTTTGGGATGGGTGTAAATATACTGCTTTCGACTGCTTTTGCCATCGAATGCGGCCACTTCTGCAACAGGAGGCCAAGCGATGCGCCCCATGTGCCTAGCACTGGCCTTCTGAAGGGTAAATATAGCAGCAGCTATCCAAATTTTTTTACCTTTATTTCATCCCAACCATACTGGGCCATGTGGGTTGGGATGAAATAAGGGTTAAAAAATTGTAGATAGCTGCTGCTACCCTTCAGAAGGCCGGCATGAGGCACGAGTCTCCTGCTGCAGAAGTGGCTGTGCCCAAGGAGTGCTTTTGGGAGAGAAGGCAAAGGAGAAGCGATTGCTTGCAAACTTCCGCCCTGCTCCCACCTCTTCTCCGGGCAGCTCCTGGCAGCCCCATATGTCCAAAGCCTGTGCCCACCCAGCTCCCTTTTCCACAGTGCCCAGTTCTTTATTGAGTGTGGTAGCAGGTGGGGTGGAGAAGAAGCAAACTCGCATGGAGCGAGACAGGGCTCACTCCTCTTGCCCTCTTTTCTCCCCCTCTTGCTGGGCATGGCAGGGCTTCCTACCCCTGCCCAAATTGGATGCATTTGGGGTGGCAGGTGGGGTGGCAGGTGGGGAGGGGTGGGGCTGGGTAAATGTGAGATGTGTCTTACCTGCTTTGTAGCACCCCTGTGTGGAGGCAAACATGTAGGGTAAAAAAAAAACCTTGCAAGTTCAATCAAACTTCTTGAACTTGCGAGAAGTTTGGTTTTCCCCACAACGTGTTTGCCTGCAGACAATGGCGAGACACGTGACAGAGCTGCAAGGCAGGTAAGATGCATGTCTCATGTCTCCCCAGCCCCACCCCGCCCTACCTGCCACCCCCAAATTGCATACAATTTCAGCAGGAGCAGGATGCGCTGCCAAGCCCGGTGAGGGGGGAAGAAGAGACAGCAAGAGGAGCCCCGTCACGCTCCACACATCTTGCTTCTCCCCCACCCTACCTGCCACCCCCTCAACAAAGAGACAGCATGGAAGGGCAGCAGCCAGGCTGCTGTTGTGGTACCATTGGGGTGCGTGGAGCTGTCTTACCTGCCTTGCAGCTCTGTCGCGTGTCTCACTGTTGTCTGCAGGCAAACACATAGTGTAAAAAAACCTCCTGAGTTCAATCAAACTTCTCGAACTCGTGAAAAGTTTGGTTTTACTCTACAACGTGTCTGCCTGCAGACAAAGGCGAGACACATGACAGAGCTGCAAGGTAGGTAAGACGCGTGTCTCGCATCTTCCTGGCCCCTGGTGAGAGGGGGAGAAGAGACAACAAGAGGAGCAAGCACTGTCTCACTCCACGCGTCTTGCTTCTCCCCTGCCCCATATGCCACCCCCCTCAATAAATAGCTGGGTGCTGTGGAAAAGGGAGCCGAGCGGGTGCAGGCTTTGGGCATCTAGGGCTGCCGGGGGTTGCCCGGTGAAAAGGTGGGAGCGGGGCAGGAGTTTGCAGGTGACGGGAATGGATGGATGGATGGATGGGAGGCGGGCAAGTACCAAGAATGCCAGGGAGATTCCCACCTTTGGTTGTCTCAGCAAACAGCTGACAAGCAGCGCAACACAGCAGCAGCCATGAGGTGGCCACGCTTGCCGCCTCCTGCACCCCCAAAATAATAAGACACCCCCTCCCCCAATAGTAAGGCCAAGCCCTTATTTCGGGGTTCCAAAAAATATAAGACAGGATCTTATTTTTGGAGGGTTTTTCAAAGTTTCTTCATTATTAGCAAACCCAGGAAAATTATACAAGAGACTATGCAATTTTTTTTTTTTTTTTTTTTTTTTGTTCAAAAAGTTTTTATTGGTCAAAAAAGGTATATACAAATACATATCAGGTATGGCAAATTTTCATTTTTCTTATCCTAGATAAGAATTTTACTCAAATTTTTTAACACATACAACAGCCATATGGCAAGCAGGTGACACGAAGTAGCTAAGTTTACAAATCTTACATACGCAATAAAGAAGGGTCAAGAATAAACAGAATATCATACAAAAGAGAATAAGGAAAACCAACACAATACCAAATATCTTTATCACTTCCTAGTTTTGGATCTCAGAACTCTGGGTTCAGCCTGACCCAACTCCAGGGCCGCAACAGCGGCAGCCTCCGCCCCATGGTCTATAACCTCCCTTCTTCAATTCCTGGGTCATCTGATTCCAGGAGGGCTTTGTGTTCCTCCACGTAGGCCGTAGCCTCCATAATTGTACTAATTTTTTCCTAATGCCCTCCCGGAAAATCATCAATCCCTCTGGCATCAGCCATCTGAAGCCCTCCCTTCTGGTACAATTTGCTTGACAAAAGTAATATTTCTTTCTCATTTCACGTACCTGTCTGGGAATCTGCCTCAGAATGGCTATCTCCCCTGCCCCTGTAAGTCAGTGCCCCACTCCTATGTTTTCTAAGAATTTCATCTCGTCTCTCTTCTCACAAATTTGACATGAACCTCTCTGGGAACTGCATGCGTGCGTGCATATTGTGAATTAACTCTATAAACTCGATCCACATCCCAATTCATGAAATCAACACCTCTCCCAAGAAATTCTCCCAACAATTTAGTCACAACATCTCTCAAATCTTCTTGGTCCACTTCTTCCAAATTTTGAAACCTAAGGAAATAAGACATTTTATCCATCTGTAGTCCAAGCACAGCATTGCCTGTCGTCTCCTCTCTTTTCTGCACTGCCCGCATCTCACCCTCCAGACCTTCCACTTTCTGCTTGTTTTCTGCTGAGACTTGTTGAGTATCCTTTAAATCCTTTTGGATAGTCACAATTTCTGCTCTTATTTCCGTTTGGCCTCTTTGCAAATCATCCAGTTTCTTGTCCATATTGGATAACTTTTCCAGAATTCTCCATCTCTCCAGCAGTTGGTCTCTGACCTTTGCCATTTGAAAAAAATTCAAAATCCTCAGGCAAGCACAGTATCCTTGTAATTTCCTCCGGATCCACCAGGGGCACTCACAGGAGCAACGAGTCCAGAGTACAGTTAGTCAACCAGGAAGTCAAGGGAAGTGATGTCATCAAGATTCTCATAGTGAAGGCGGAAGCTGGACGCCACCACTGTTCCCCAGAGGAGGGGCCTCAAACCCTCCCTCCTAAATTTCTCCATCACCTCTTCTCTCCAGAGCTCCACAAAACCGTAATCTTCTTATTTTAAGTTCTCCTCTCCAGAATGACTCGTGCTCCTTCCAGCCGCAGGGGAGAAAACCCCCGCACTCCGGAGCACTCCACTCGCGTTTACCGATATCCCCTTCCCTTCTCCATTCCTCAATTCTTCTCCGTTCCCTGTTCACCACCAGGCTGCTGCAGTTATAAATCCAAAGCCCCGGTGTCACCGGGCACAGCGGCCCAGGCGACGACCAAAGTAATGGCCGTGGCCCGTGGCCTCCGAACCCCGCCGAGCCTAGGACGCGCCAGCATCGGTCCCCCCAGTCCTGTATGTCGGCTGGGAGACCCCTGGCGAGCCGTCCGTGCGGCAGGTGTCCTTTTCGGAACACCTGGCCCCTGGGGGCCTCGGCGGCGGCCGGATTCGGGCGCTGGGGGCAAGAGAAGCCTCCAGACGACCCGTTGCCCCTGGACACCGGAAGTCGTCTCCGAGACTATGCAATTTTTCAAGCTGCAGAATTTATACTTCAATTCCATCATTTGGCAGCCTAGGAATAATTTTATAACATTCATTTCAGGGCATTGGATATGGTGATTGTTAATGCTTTCTTAGTAAGATAAATCACACAGTTCTATCAGTCATAGCTAACTGATAAATAAAATGTCAGGTAATGGGAAATCTGTAATTACTTTGTTTTGTCTGTGTTTTTAGATTTGAACAGGAACAGTAAACCACCACCAAAGCTATTATGTAGGTCTAGCTTTCGGAACCTTTAACTGGACACCCAACAGAAGGTTTGCAGGCTTTCTACTGTACCTGACTCTAAGCTAGCCATCCAGGCTCTCAAAATATTGCTGCAGATCACTGCCACTTTTATCAAGTGGTTTAATAGAGGGCAGGTAGTCTTATGACCATTTGTTCACTACAGGTAGTCCTTGACGTACAACCACAATTGAGCTCAAAATTTCTGTTGCTAAGTGAGACATTCATTAAGTGAGTTTTGCCCTACTTTACAACCTTTGTCACCACCGCTGTTAACTGGATCACTTCAGTTACACAGTTGTTAAGTGAATCTGGCTTCCCCATTGACTTTGCTTGTCAGAAAGTCACAAAAGGTGACCACATGACCCCAGGACACTACAACTGTCATAAATATGAGTCAGTTGCCAAGGAGCCAAATTTTGATTGTGTGACTATGGGAATGGTACAACGGTCCTAACTCACTTTTTTCAGGGCTGTTGGAACTTTGAATGATCACTAACTGCACAGTTGTAAGTCGAGGACCACTTTTTGAGTCAGTGTCCAAGCATCCAAAGTTTGATCATGTGACGATGGAGATGCTGCAACTGTTGACCAATGCTTGAAAATACAGCCATTGCAGCACCCCCCACAATCACGTGAACAAAATTCAGGCACTTGTTGACCCAAGTATAACAGAATAGAACTGGAAAGGGACCTTGGAGGTCTTCTAGTCCAACCCCCTGCTCAAGCAGGAAACCCCTGTACCATTTCAGACAAATGGCTGTCCAATTTCTTCTTGAAAACCTGCAGCGTTGGAGCATTCACAAAGCACAGAGATGTAATTAGAGAGACAATGAAAAATTCAATATGTTAACAAGTGCTTGAAAATCCAGTTGAAAAAAGAAAAAAATGCTTCAAATGCTTTATGTATATAGTCTACACAAAATATTCCAATGTTATCCTTCCCCCTCTTTTAAGAGCTCAAAAATTGATATTCAAGAATGAAGAAAGAGTAATTATATTCTCCAGCAACAATTGATTTTTTTTTCTCCCACAAAGATTTAGCTAGACCTGCCTGGGCAACTTCTTTAAATCACCCCTTAGCATTTTGTTGACTTCCATTATATCGACAGGGAAAAAAACAACCATTGTTTTCTCTTCCCTCAGAACAATCAATGGATTAAATCATTTCCTTGCCTCCTACAGAGTTGCAACACAAATGAATTTAGGTTAGGTCTAGGGCAAAAAATTGTTTTTCACTTATACTGAGTTTTTTTTACTCCTGTGGGAATATACTGAGTTGTTTTGCTAAGAAAAGAAAGGATCTTATAATTCAGCTTCTGACAGTTCAACCAAGAATTTTTCTAATTCCTTATCACACTTTTACCAACAATGATGTAGCGTTATATTCTGAATTAGTCAATAGAATTTTTAATGGAGAGAAATCCTCGCTATTTATGATGCTGTTTTAATATACCAGATGCAATTGTATTCCTCTTTTATCGGGATTCTACATTACAAGCATTTCAGACAGGAATTCCATTCAAGATCTGGCAGTTAAAAACTATTACTAAATTCTAATTGTACTTTTTTTTAATTTGAATTTATATCCCGCCCTTCTCTGAAGACTCAGGGCGGCTTACACTGTGTTAAGCAATAGTCTTCATCCATTTGTATATTATATACAAAGTCACCTTTTTATTGCCCCCAACAATCTGGGTCCTCATTTTACCTACCTTATAAAGGATGGAAGGCTGAGTCGACCTTGGGCCTGGTGGGACTTGAACTTGCAGTAATTGCAAGCAGCTGTGTTAATAACAGATAGACTTAGTCTGCTGAGCCACCAGAGGCCCTTACTTACTTATGTTACTTATAAAACATGCAGAAGAATCAATGGTATCATTTAAATACTGTTACTTGGAAACCAGACAATCACAAAACTAACTCATATGAGCTTATATTATAGGAAAAATATGAATAGCGAGGCTTTCTATTTATATTGTGTCTTTCCCCATAATTCATTACAGTACAACAAACAGATTTAAAAGAAGGGAGGGCTAGTGGAAACATTCTATAAATAGTATACAGGATATACTGTATGTCTGTCCTTCTTCAAAACATATGCAAAAACATGAAACTCAACATGTTTTAAGAATCTGAACATTTATAAGTGTTGGAAGAAAACATCCATCTGGGTTCAGTTCCAAGTGGGGACAAAGACATTGGAAACATGGAGACTGCTTGGAAAGATGGTTTAATGGTGGTCAGGATCACATGGCTTGAGTTCCTGAACAGAAAAGGGGCAAGGTGCTGTGTGCGCCCTGGCTTCTCTAAGCTTTGAACTTCCTGGGGCAAGGAAGATTATCCTGATTAGTTGTCAGACTCCCAGGGTGTGGGGGTCTTAGCTAGCCTTGCTGGCTGATGCAATCTTCTCAGGTGTCATGTGGTGAGTTTCTGTTGCTAAATGGGTCCTATTGTGTTGCAGATGATGGCCCATTGACAAAGGTGGGGGGAATGAGTGAGCTTGGCTGAGGCCTTAATGGCCCACTGACAAAGGTGAGGGGGGCAGGAAGCTGCAGGGAGCTGCTTTGTCCTTAAAACATGTTTCTCCATTTCCCTCATCCAGGGAAATATAATATTCTGCCTTTTTTAATATTTTCTAAAATATTTTGTTCTTCTAGGAGAGGGGTGGGTGCTAATTTCCTACATAAGGCCAGCTTAATATCAAAGTTTAGATAAAAATCCACAAACATTTAAAGCAACTGTATGCTTATAACAAACTATTGACTTGTTGGTATAAGAAGTAAGCAAGCAAGCAAACCCACAGGTAATTTTTATTAAGCTCTTAGATCTTCTCTTCTTTCCATCCATCCCCACCTTTTTATATCTTCCTTTCCTATCCTCTATCTAATGGACCATTGTGTCAAGGTGTGCATATTCAGAGACAAAGAAAACAGTGGTGCCTTGTTTGGGGAGGGCCAATCATGTAGCCAGAATAACCCAAGAGATTGGGGATTGTACAGCCAACTGATACATAGGTTCTATTAAAGCTGGTGGGGTACTTAAAGATTCCATCTTAGTCAGCAGTTTCAACTTCATTAACTGCTTAGACCAGGGGTAGTCAACCTTTTTATACCTACTGCCCACTTTTGTATCTCTAGTAGTAAAATTTTCTAACCGCCCACTGGTTCCACAGTAATGCGCCATGTATCGTCGTCTGCGCATGCCTCTTGCGCACTGTGGATTGGGTTTGGGGAAGGGGGCGCCGGCTACCAGTTCTGCTTTTCTGTTACAGCTGGGTGGTATGGGGAGAGATGCGCGAGCTATTCTGGGATGGGGCTTTTTTGTTTGCGGTCACACTATAGCACCATTTAGTATCACTTATGTAACATGAACTAAACTTATGTGTGGGTGATACAAATAGTATATTTTCAGAAATTTAAATTGTCACGGGGAATTTTATGAAAACCTAATGAAATTGTTTTTAAATAATGCTATGAAATTTTTTTAAAAAGTCAATTAAATTTTAAAAAAAGGAAAGTGCTTCAGTATCGACTAACTTCCTACAGGACAAAACCCCTACCGCCCACCATGAAAGCTGAAACACCCACTAGTAGGCGGTAGGGACCAGGTTGACTACCACTGGCTTAGACAATGGGATAGAGAGGAAACTCATTCAATTTGCAGATGAATAACAAGCTGGGCGGAATAGCCAGCACTTTTGAAGATAGGCTCAAGATCAGTGGTGGGATTCAAGTAATTTAACAACCGGTTCTCTGCCCTAATGATTTCTTCCAACAACCAGTTTGTCAAACTGCTCAGAAAGTTAACAACCGGTTCTCCCGAAGTGGTGCGAACTGGCTGAATCCCACCACTGCTCAAGATCCAGAAGAATTTTGATAAGCTTGAATACTGGAGACCATCATCATGTCTATTCCACATTTTTCTACCTTACCAAGAAGTAGGCCATGGTCTACGCTGTCAAATGCTTTACTGAAATCCAAGTATACTATGTCCACAGCATTTTTCTGGTTTGCTAATTTAGTCACTTTGTCAAAGAATGCAATATGATTTGTCTGGCATGATCTGCTTTTGACAAACCCATGCTGGCTTCTAGTAATAGCTTTGCTATTTTCTGTTTTCTCTGTATCTTTGGGGTGGTGGTCAGATGAATGCCTATCTGGACACTAAGAAATACCTTCCTCATATAGTTGCTAACCAGCAGTAGCTAACCTTAAATTAAAATGTTTGATGGCTTCTGATTTGCCAGAATTTCAGAGTAGCAACTGAATCTCCCACTAGTCTAAAAACTTTCTAAATAGAAAACTTGTGAATTGAATGCAAGATGAAAAGCATGTAGTCCATCACCCAGTTCCAGTTCTGGCCTTTTCCACCATTGAATTTCAGGAACTGAATAAAATCTTACCTTACCAAATTCAAGTTTAGGCATGTTTGGAGGATGTCAAAATTGGTAACAAAAAACAAAAGGATCTTGTATAAC
Source organism: Ahaetulla prasina (assembly GCF_028640845.1). Classification (NCBI taxonomy): domain Eukaryota; kingdom Metazoa; phylum Chordata; class Lepidosauria; order Squamata; family Colubridae; genus Ahaetulla; species Ahaetulla prasina. Next base: position 62,851,285 of record NC_080540.1, on the reverse strand, counting down.
CAAGAACATGTAAAAACTTGCAACTATATAAACCGGCTAACCTTAGAAGTCAAAGGCAGGTGTAAGGAAGGAAAAACAAAGCATCTGAAGGTAATTAGTATCTGAGTTAAACCTCTTTTCAAAAGATGTAAACTGCTGCTTAAGGGATCAAAACAGATACTATTTAGTGATTTCTGAATGCACCTTGTAATGGGGAGCCTGTCTAGCTTCCTTTTCATTTGCTTATCTTATCTTTAGCTTTAAGCATATCAAGTTTAAAAAGTTTCCTGAAACAGGAAGGAGACAAAATTACCTCCCATTAGTCTCATCTGTTGTTACTCATTCATGCCTTGTTAGAAGCAGATGAAAAGCCTTTCAGTCATTTACTAGAAAACAAAAACTCAGGCCAGCCCAAAAAAATAATGGAAACTTGGTTGTCCTATAATTGTGGTCTTTTTTTAAAAAAAACTTTTTTGAGGTTTACAAATCCATACATTTGATGATGCAGATGCTCATTCTACAGCCTACGTAAATTAAAAAATAGGCAGTTTGTTCAAAGTATAAGTACCATATAATTGATGCAATCAGCATCAGTTGCTTTGATGATAAATCCAAACTTATTAGGCAGGCATACTGCTGGGAAGGGAGAAAGACAAAAACCATCTGGACTGAAGTCAGCCTACCCAGACTTCCAGGGCAGCTTCTAGGGTAAAAAAGGTTGGCATATTGTGGCTTTTCCAGAAAGCTGTATTTAGAGGCATGGCAAGATTTGATTCCTTTTTAATGCAAGAGGGATGGAACATTCTTACTATTTGGATGGTCACACATTCAGAAGCTATAGCTTCTTATAAGCATTGTTTGTTGGCCTGGCTCATCCACAGTACTAAGGTAAAAGCTGTAGTTTCCTAATTACAGTCAATCATATCTTATCACATGAAACCTTAAGCAGTTCATGATGCAACTGTAAATCTGGATAATGTGTGGTTGATAGATGCTACCATTTCCTATGAAATGTCAAAGCCATGCATGTAGTTTACTGAAAATAGCGCCATCTGATCTGGGCTACATTCTACACAGCTGTTTAAGAACTGCAGAAAATTCGGAAAACTCCAGTGTTTTGCTGCCATCAAAGCTGCTAAATCTCCTGAATTCAGTCCACATCAGCTAAGCCTAGCAAAAATTAGCCTGTACCTTAGTTTCTATCGCATAATGGCTAAAGAGCTGCGACAGTCAAAAAAAAAAAATCACTCTAAAAGGCAACTCAATATTAAAGTTGCCCATTTTTAAAAAACAAAGATCAAAGTGCTTCCCCAATTTATGTAGTGTTACAAATTGAAGCCTGGAATCATAAGGCAACCTCATCTCTACCTTCTGAGAATTCCTAAGGCTGGGTTGGATCTAAAATTTTGTTCATCTCTTCACAGCCTCAGCAAACCTGGTCAGTGCTGTGAGAATTCAACCGTTTGTGGAAATGTTAGCTTATGAATGTGTTTCTCTTTGCCATTTTAATGCCATAATTGTAAAAGACATCCATCTGAAAAAAGTCTCACACTGAATCATCCAACGAGATTCATAGCTGTTTGTCAGACTGAAGCACATTAAATTGTAGCATTTTGTTATTGTTGTTGTTGTTAGTTGCGAGGTTGTCTCCAACCCATCATGACCCCATGGACAACAGTTCCTCCAGGCCTTCCTGTCCTCTACTATCCTCTGGAGTCCATTTAAGCTCACACCTACTGCTTCAGTGACTCCATCCAGCCACCTCGTTCTCTGTCGCCTCATTCTTCTTTTGTCCTCAATATTGGACACCTTCCAACCTGAGGGCCTCATCTTCCGGCGTCATATCTTTTTTTCCTTTTGGTACTGTCCATGGGGTTTTCATGGCAAAGATACTGGAGTGGGTTGCCAGATCTGAAGTCGATAAGTTTCCTTCAGCTCCAATATGAGCATCCTCTATCTGTCAGATGCAAATTAAAGGAGAAATGCCCACTCCTGAATTCCCAGAGCAGCCATGCAGCTCAAGAACTCATCCAAACTGGGTGCCTACATTCAATTCAAAACATCTGTGCTCACTTCAAATCCAAATACTGCGTATTTTTAATCATGTTCTTTACAGACTACTCATCTCACTTTCTGGTTATGTTCACACAACACAATAAGGCTAACTCCTGGGTAAACCCTTATCTGCATTTTATTCAATCATAAACTAGCCTGGAAAGCTGGGTTTCTGCATCTCCAAATGTAATTCATAAATTGTACTGTCCAGAAAGAATAAATTTAAATCTTAATTTGTTTCATCAAGCACTTTTTGGGAATCTATCAGTTTCATAGAGTCTCCACCAATAAATATACAGCATATCCTAATTTTTGAGTGAGTGTAGTCTGTAGTCACCCAACTCAGCTCTAACTGCAATAGAACGACTAGCCTTGTGGTGCAACCAAAACAATCTGGAACTGAACACACTCAAAACCGTAGAAATGGTGGTAGACTTTAGGAGAAACCCTTCCATACTTCCACCTCTCACAATACTAGACAACACAGTATCAACAGTAGAAACCTTCAAATTTCTAGGTTCTATCATATCGCAAGATCTAAAATGGACAGCTAACATCAAAAACATCATTAAAAAAGGACAACAAAGAATGTTCTTTCTGCGCCAACTCAGTAAGCTCAAACTGCCCAAGGAGCTGCTGATCCAATTCTACAGAGGAATTATTGAGTCTGTCATTTGCACCTCTATAACTGTCTGGTTCGGTTCTGCAACCCAACAAGAAAAACACAGACTTCAGAGGATAATTAGAACTGCAGAAAAAATAATTGCTACCAACCTGCCTTCCATTGAGGACCTGTATACTGCACGAATCAAGAAGAGGGCCGTGAAAATATTTACAGACCCCTCGCATCCTGGACATAAACTGTTTCAACTCCTACCCTCAAAACGACGCTATAGAGCACTGCACACCAGAACAACTAGACACAAGAACAGTTTTTTCCCGAAGGCCATCACTCTGCTAAACAAATCATTCCATCAACACTGTCAAACTATGTACTGAATCTGCACTACTATTAATCTTCTCATAGTTCCCATCACCAATCTCTTTCCATTTATGACTGTATGACTATAACTTGTTGCTGGCAATCCTTATGATTTATATTGATATATTGACCATCAATTGTGTTGTAAATGTTGTACCTTGATGAATGTATCTTTTGTTTTATGTACACTGAGAGCATATGCACCAAGACAAATTCCTTGTGTGTCCAATCACACTTGGCCAATAAAAAAATTCTATTCTATTCTATTCTATTCTATTCTATTCAATAGTTGGAATCCTTTCATCCATATCCAGTATACTCCTCAAATGATATGATTATATTTGGTCTGAGAGTAATACATGTTTTAAGCCAGTGGTGAAATGTAAAATTTGTTACTACCAGTTCTGTGGCCGTGGATTGGGCAGGGGGGGGAATGTGACTGGGTGGGTGTGGCCAACTTTTTTTTTTACTTTTAAAAGTATTTTTTCTACAACCTCTTCAGCCAAAGAGGTTGTAGAAAAAATGCTTTTAAAAGTAAAAAAAATGATCCCAGCTGAGCCGCGCGATCATCAGAGGCTTTTTTTTTTACTTTTAAAAGCTTTTTTTCGGCAGAAGAAAAATGCTTTTAAAAGTAAAAAACAACAATCTCTGATGATCGTGCAGCTCAGCTGAGGTGGGAGGGGGCAAGGATTTTTGCTACCGGTTCTCTGAACCTCCCGCCACTATCGCTACCGGATCAAGCAATCCAATCCGAACCGGAGCATTTCACCCGTTTTAAACCCATACTTCAGCCCCATGTAACACAAAACTAACTTGAGTTCTGTATACAGGTAGTCCTTGATATACAACCGTTCATTTAATAATCGTTCAAAATTACAACAGCACTGAAAAAAGTGACATGACCATTTTTCATATGACCATTGCAGCTTCCCCATGGTTATATGATCAAAATTCAGACGTTTGGCAACTGACTCAAATTTATGACAGTTCCAGTGTCATGTGATCCCCTTTTGCAACATTCTGACAAGCAAATTCAATGGGGAAGCCAGTTTCACTTAACAAACTTGTTACTAATTTAATACCTGCAATGATTCACTTAACAACTGTGGCAAGAAATGTCATAAAATGGGGCAAAATTCGCTTAACATATGCCTCACTTAGCAACAGAAATTTTGGGCTCTATTGTGATTGTAAGTCAAGGGCTACCTGCATTTTAATAATTGGAGCTAAATACCCCAGTTAGCGGTATTGTGTTCCTGACAGTGTAATTAAACCTTTCATTAAATAGTTCCTGTTGACCTAATCAGATCATTGGGCATAGATTTCGGCAAGAAGAGTGGCAAATGATGAAACACACCCTGTGAAATTGTAACTTATGTATTTGTGTCAGATGCTTTGACAAAAATCTGCCTGGATTTGCATTTGGATACATGTAATAATTCGTCACATTTCACTTTGTACCAGACACCTGTATATTTCCAAAAGGATACTTCCTTTTTGAATTTGCAGATGCTTTCCATTTCTGTAATTTCGAATTCTTTTTGAGATTTCAAAATCTGAGTCATTAGAACTCAGTATACCTTATTTAACATAGTTACATGAGGAAATGAGGAGATTTTAATGTAACAAACTTATTTAAATAAGGAAAACGAGAGCTTTTTTGAAACATCTAACTTATTCCTCCTGCTATTAACCTTCTACACATAAGACTGTGATTTTAGAGAAAAACACAGAAACCAGTGAGAAGGTATCTAATTTTCTTGTCTTGAAAAGAAGAACTGATTTCCCTATCAAGTAGTTATGTCAGGGAAGGAAAACTTGTAACTTTTTGGATGTTGCTGAGCATCACTTCCAAATAGCTCCAACCAGCATAGAATGTAAAGTTGAAAGCAACCTTGTTGACAGTGGAATAATACTAAATAGTTCTCCCTGCATCCTACAGGACAGTCCTTGAGATACTTGATAATAAAATACTGCTCTTCCCACAGTCTTCTCTTCCCCAGTCAAAATAAGAACAAAAGCAACCCTTGAGAAGTTTTTCCTTCCCAGTCTCTATCCTTGCTCACCTCTGGACAAGCTCTAGTTTGTCTTTCCTAATATGTGGTACCCAGAACTATATATATATAACAATATGCTGTTGTTGTTCTAAACCCAATACAAAAAGAAAATATATTTTTGTAGTATCCTTTTCTGGGATTAAACTGGATATTTTTTTGCCCAAATATGGATGAACAGCAGTTAATGTTACACATCATTTACTGAAATGAAACAAATTCAAATTATGGTTATTTTTGCTGACATTTCCCTGATGCATAGAAAATATTAACCAAATTTCTATATTTAAATATTAAATCCCACAACTCGTAATGAAAAACAAGTGGTTATTTTCAATAATCTGGGAAATGCATCAAAGCTAATAGATAAAAAGAAAGGCCAGTACATATCAATAAAACCACTGTTTAGCATTACAGGTATTTGCAAACTGCTATAAATTAGACAATATGAATACTTTCAAACATCTTAACATAAAACATTATCTCTTTTGTAAAATTCAGAATGATAAGATTAGTTTATAACTAAAAGCTAATGAATCCCTTTCCCTACATATATTACAGACTTTATCACAGGATTTTCATTTAATTTTCTGGGTCAGTTAAGCATAGTGCTCAAGTTATTGGATTAGAATAGAGAATTATTCCCATCTCAGACCGACAAATTTACTGAGTGACTGTAGCTCATCTGAAAGGTGGATGTTCTGGAGAATAATTGGGAAAAGGTGCTATGAGTGCTGCCATAAAGAGAGACAGTTTGGTGTTGTAGTTAAGGCATCAGGCTAGAAACCACTAGGGCATGAGTTCTAGTCCCACCTTAGACATCAAGCCAGCTGCCTGACCTTGGTCCAGTCACTTTCTCTCAGCCTAGAAAGGAGGCAATGGCAAAACACCTCTGAAAAACCTTGCCAGAACTCTGTAGGGACTTGTCCAGACAATCTTCAAGAATCAGACATGATTATATGGAAGAAAAAAAATATATGTCACCTTCAAATTCTCTGGAAAAGGCAAGATATCAATCTTAGTAACTATAACAATACTCAATTGGAACATCTAGCAACATTATAGCACAAAGTTTTCAAGACTTTTTCATCTTGACTTAAGGTTGACTCAGCCTTCCACCCTTTATAAGGTAAGTAAAATGAGGACCCAGATTGTTGGGGGGGCAATAAGTTGACTTTGTAAAAAAAAAATATATATACAAATAGAATGAGACTATTGCCTTATACATTGTAAGCCGCCCTGAGTCTTCGGAGAAGGGCGGGGTATAAATGTAAAACAAAAACAAAAAAAAATCTTACAGTGCACACGTCATAGGCCGGACTTTTGTGTAACAAGCTCCAAAATCTATGACCTCACAGGTTATGGGCCTTAGGACAGGGCTGTCAAACTCAAGGCCCATTGGCCGGATGCGTCACATGCTGGTCACGCCCACACCCAGTTTAGTGAAAGGGAAAAAGTTACGATATGTCATGTGACAATGCAAGTTTGACAACACTGCCTTAAGAGGAGAAATGGAGGCAATCCTATCCTAGCAATGTCATGGAAATGGGGCTTCGGCTGATGCAGGATACCAGCAGACATTTCATGGCACAGTAGTTGAAAACCACTAATGGAAGTGTGTGATGTGTCTTTCTATTAATACGATACTGATATTTTAATCTTAAAGCTAGCTAACCTAGCATTCCAAACTTTTTAGTTTATAAATTATTTTAAAGAACAGAATTTTGAAGACATTGGGTTAAAGATTCTTCTTGATTAGATTGAGTATTTTGAAATGCTGGCAACAACAGTGATAGCAATGTGTTTTCAGAAAATATGAACAAATTATCTAATTCTGTTTGATCAAAGAGATCGTATCATTCGTTCATTTTATTCTGAAAATGCCCTTCCATCACGCTGGATGACAACATTTCAAAATGTGCTATTGAGAATGCTCTTAATTTTGTGGAAATGACCCCTCAGTTTTAAAAACTTAATGGTCCAACTTCTAAAACTCTTATTTTTGTGATAAAATATGTTATGTAATAAAAAATAAAGCTACATGCTAAACAGTATTAGTTCACAGCGTTTAGATCTGTAATGAAGAAGCACAAAAAAATAGCAAAAATTATAAATATAAACCAGTTCAATACGTGTGTAAATATTTCTAATCTCAGAGGATACCTGTCAGTATCTATTCATCAGGAAACTCAAACCATAAAAACTATTACTATAAAGGAGCTTTATATATCAGATTGTGTTGGCCAACAGTGTTGGCTATTAGGCTGGGTGTAGGAGTGCAAAGGTTCAAAAATCCTTTGCCATATTAGCACAGCAGCTTATGGCACATTAAAATCAAGAGCAAAACACAAGAGAGATCATTCAGATTCCTTTCTGAAATAAGAACCAATATTCAAGAATGATTTGAGAATATAACAACAACAATCTTGGGGAAAGGAACACAAAATTATTGCATCTCTGTCTTTGCAAGAAAATAGATTGTATCTTCTAGAAGCTATGAGTAGGTGACACACAGATAGCTAATATATGGCCAAAGTGTCATAATTGTATGAAATGAAGTATGTATAAAATCTAGCTGTAACACATAGTAGAGTTTCCCAGTAGGTACTATTTCATCTTTCATTAAACCATTGAGCCAATGCTTATACACTGCATGAGTTTCCATACTTTTTGAAAGCTGAAATCTACATCTACATTTAATATTCTGTCAGAAATATTTGGAAACGACGGCATGGAAGATTGAAAAAAAAATATGGAACTCAATCCAGCTGGTGTTGAAATGACATATGGATGTGAAAGTCTCATACTAGTAACCAATTTTATACACCAGTATCTACATCCATTAACTCCACATGTTCCTATGGAAAATGGAAAACATGCATTTCTTTGTGCAAGTTTTAAGAAATCCCCTTGGGTTTAACAGTAATACTACCAATTAAAATGGGAAAATTCACCCATCAGCCCAGAATTGCATTAGCTTCTTGAATAAGTCATAGTGGATTGGTTCATATACATTATCTTTGGATAGTATTGTCCATAATAGAAGGCTTACTTGTCATAAATAACACATGCTCTACACCGTTCTGTCAAGGTCTGGAATTTAGGACAGTTATACATTCCAAAGAAAGTTTCCCAACCTCATTTTTCCCAAGGCTTTTGCAAATACAGGCCCCAACTTGCCACATTTAAGTGCTATATAAATTAGTTTAGTGGAGACATCCAAGCTAGCATGTCATTTTAAAGTAAACAGGTATATAAAAGAACACAGATTTACATTCTAACAAGCATATATATGCATTAGGGTGGGAAAATGGAGAAAGCTAATATAAAGTTGTTGTTTTAAATCAGTGCTACACCATATATAGTAAAGTACAGCCTCTGTCACTAGAATGTCAGCAAGTGCTTAGAAATATTCTGTAATGAAAGGGAGAAAAGTATATTTTAAATTTTATTTAAAATTTAAATAAAATTGTTTAAAGGGATAAAGGGAAAGAAATAAATTTCATGCCTTGGTTTGTTTCCAATATGTTAATACTTAAGGAAACAATACTTACAGCACACATAAGCATATGCCAACTCTGTGCTTGTAATTTAAAATCCATCTTCAAGAATGTAATGAATCATCTTTAATTGTAGACCACTGACAGAAAATTAGTTTTATTACTATATATTAAGTCTTCTTTTTGAACTTTAAAACAAAAACCCAGGTCTACAAAGGCAGCCTCTCTCTGTAGCCTAGCTCCTGTCAGTTAAAATTACAACAGAAATTAGATTTCAAATTTATCTGGTTTGGTGGACAATTTAGACCAGTAGTCCCCAACCACTGGTGGCCTGGCTGGGGGACAAGAAGGGAACCAGGCCATGTGAGTAGTGGGCTGCGTGCGCGCAGCTCAACTCACATGAATGGGGGGGGGGCTGCTCTCATGCCAGTTGAGCTGCGTGCGTGCACATGAGCCCGCCTTTCATGTGACCTGGTTCCCAATAGGCCACAGCCCAGGGGTTGGGTACCCCTAATTTAGACTATCCCCCTCAAAATAGAAAGGAAGTTTTTTTTAAGCTGCAACAATCTATTTACTGGTAGTCTTCTTGATCTACTTTCTGAGATGCTGACCTACAAGTTTCATTATCCCAGATGAACATTTAACTGGGGCAGATTAGAGATTGCAATCGCAAACTTCTGAAACATCTTCTAAGCTGGGGAAGATCGATCTGGTTTAAGTAATGCTATGGCGCTTAGTAGCATCTGATTGGGCAAGAAATGCATTAAACACCATTAAGCAATTTATTGCAAGGAAAACTTGCTTAAAATAGCAAATAATATTATCCTACATTTCAATATCTTTCATTTTTAAAAATTGCCACTGAAAACTGTGAAGTGCTTTGGTTATGTTTTACAAAGTATCTTATTTTTACTCTCTTAGGAATTACCCGACTTTAGTTCAGGGATCCCCGATCCCCAATCCCCAGGCCATGACCCACAACCAGGCCATGACCTATTTGAAACTGGGCAGCATGAGAGGTGGCCCAGCATACATGCACATACGCAGCTCAACTTGCACACATGTGCACAGCTCAACTTGCACAAGCGGCAGGCTGGCACACATATGTGTGTGCCTCTCCACTTAGAGTCAAGCTGTTTGTGCATGCATGTGCACCCTGCTCCCCCCCTCCGCCCCCAATTCCCATGGCCCGGTTCCCCTCTTCCCCCCAACCGGGTCGCCAAGCCACAAAAGGTTGGAGACTGCTGTTTTGGTTGAATTCCTTCAGCCAGTGAAAAACAGTGGTTTTCCATGAATTTCCAGTGGAAAGAAAACACACACACACACACACACACACACACACACACACACACACACACACACACACACACACACACGAAGGCTACTGAATGCCTTCAGAAATTTTGAATTATAACCCTAATCATCTTTTTCATTTGCTTTACTAGTTGGGACCGAAGCAAATAGAAATCCAATACAGCTAGAGGGCATCCAATTAATTTTCACTGGCATTGAACAAAACTTAACAAAAAAATCCCTTGGTGATATAATTTAATCAACTAAAATACCTTTATTACACAGTAATTAGTTACTTTGTTGGAATGAGACACTTTTTTGCTCTAGACTATAAAAGATTGCAGTGATCTGATGGAAATATTTTCTGTCCACTCATTGCCAATTTTGTTCCCAGAGTGATATAACAGATGACATTCAGTACAATAAATTCTTTTATTAAGCATAAATTTGAGACTGCTTTAGGGATTTAGAGTGTTCAGTTTCATGCTGAAAAATACGTAATATTATCCTTAGACTGTCAATGTGTGTAACCAAAACAGAGCCACAGGTTACTCTACTTTCATTAACAGGAGGAGGAAAGGAATGCAGAAGATGCTTTTTGAATGCAAAAACTAGCTAAAAAGTTTAATTCAAAACTTAATTGTAAAAGTTCTATAACTGAACTATTTGTCAGTGAAACAAACTTTTTAGACAATGTTTTAAAAACATTGGGTGGAAATTGAATTTCAGTTCAACAATAATTACTGAAAATGTACAATTATTAATGATTTCCCTTTTTAAATAAATTAAAGCTGTTTGGCTTATCAATATTTGACATGCTTTAAGAAGGAGTGGGTTCTAATCACCTTTAGCAGATAACCACAACTGGGACCACATTTTCCATTGCTAAACAAGGCAGTTAAGTAAGTTGTACCCCATTTTAGGGCCATTTTTGCCAGTTGTTAGACAAGTCACTGCAGTTGTTAAGCTGTAGCTGTTAAGTGAATCTGGCTCCCCCATCAACATTTTTTTATTGAAAACTGGCCAGAAAGCTCACAAATGGTGATCAAGTGACCATGAGGATGCTATAACAATTGTAAGTGCAAGGACTGATGTAAGTCACTTTTTTCAGTGGTCTTGTAACTTCAAAATTGTTGTCACTAAAAGAATGGTTGTAAATCGAGGACTGTATCATCCCTCAAAAACATCAGGTTTGAAAGTTCAACTGTATTTTCACCAAATGGCTGCTACATTTGGCACAGTCAGCTAGGAAATGTGTGTTTATCAGAAGCAAAAGGATGTAGCTCAGGGGTATCCAAACTTGGTCCCTTTAAGACTTTTGGACTTCAACTCCCAGAGTCCCTCAGCCAGCAAAGCTGGCTGAGGAACTCTGGGAGTTGAAGTCCAAAAGTCTTAAAGGGACCAAGTTTGGACACCCCTGTAGCTGCTTACTCCCATTCTTTTCAGCCCTCCAAAATGCCCTTTAGCACTCTCTTCTTTAGGGCAGAGGGGGCACATTGGCAAACAAATCACCAAACTTCTTCACCCAACTTTTTTATTTTCTAAAAATAGTGTGGATCCTACATCGCTTTACAGATATTGTAAAGAAGCTACTGGGAGCTGGCCTTAGCAAGTTAGTTCTAAAAAAAGAAATAAAAATCTGGGACAGAAAACATAGCAGGACTCTTTATCACCTTCAGCTAGAGCAAATAGATGAATATTCTTTGAATCATTGATCCTTTTTATGTAGAAAGATACACCCCACTCTTAATCCAAAAGCATCTATGTTTCTGGTAATAAAGCTCTGGCATGAACTCCTACTACAGGAGTAAGCAGTACCTGTTCTCCCTCACAATAGCTGAAATAAAGCTGTTTTTGCAACCCTATCTGAAAAACCACACACATTCTATTTTCAAGAGAAAGCAACAGCCTAAATACTTAAAACAATGCTATTATTATTATTATTACTATTTACTTTATTCATTAAAAATGAAACTCAGTCAACTGAACATTCAAAAATACAACACAAATAGCACTGACTGGTGCTAATGGTTGATACGAGTTGCTGCCAGCGTCCTAGCTATTAACCAAGTACCTTCTTAAGATGTACGATGTTCCAAGTAGCGCATTTTTGAAGTTCTGCTGGTGTTATTGCAGGAAGTTGCAATTTGTTGATGTATCTTATAAAATTCTCGGACATGGTACTAAGTGCCCCGATGACAATGGATCACTGTTACATGTTTCATCCATAGCCGTGTAGTTTCAATGGCCAGGTCTCGATATTTCATGATTTTTTCCAGTTTTTTTTCTTCAACTCTGGCATCTCCTGGTACCGCGATGTCAATAAATTGTACATTTCGGTTTTCTACAACTGTGATATCTGGTGTGTTGTGTTCCAAGTGACGATCTCTCTGTATTCTAAAGTCCCACAAGATCTTCACCTTCTCATTTTCTATAACTTTTTCCACTTTATGTTCCCATGACTTTTTGGATACAGGCAAGTCATATTTTTTACGTAATGATAAGTGGATTAATTTAACAACTTGGTCGTGTCTAGCTTTGTAATCAGTTTGTGCAATTTTGCTGCATTCACATATTAAATGTGAAACAGTTTCGACTTTGTTGTTGCAAAGTCGGCAGTTTGGATTGTCGGTGGATTTTTGTATCTTTGCTTTCATGGCATTAGTTTGTAGTGCTTGTTCTTGAGCAGCGAGTATTAAACCTTCTGTTTCTTTCTTGATAGTTCCCATCTTAAGCCATGCCCATGTAAAATTGTCATCACATTTTCCTTCAATGTTTTTCAAGTGCTGTCCATGCAAAGCTTTGGATTTTGATCTATTTAATCTGTCATCCAGCTGTTTTTCCTTATATTCTGTCTTTGTTTCTGTTGTTTTTATAATGTTCTCTGTTTTCACAGCCTGCAGCAATTGTTCTGTACTTTGGTTCACATCATTCAAACTTCATTTTTCTTCTATAGTTTGATGGATTTGCAATAGTCCCCTGCCCCCTATTTTTCTTGGCAGGTACAATCTGTCGATGTCACTTCATGGATGTAATGCGTGATACATATTCAAAAGTTTGCACGTTTTCCGGTTCAAGTTTTCCAGTTCAGTCAAAGTCCAGTTGATGATTCCAGCTGAATAGCGTATCACTGGAACTGCCCATGTATTAATGGCTTTAATTATGTTTCCAGCATTCAGCTTTGATTTTAATATTTTGTGGGTATGATCCGAATAGCAGTTTTTTGCAGTTCTGCTGGTGTTACTGCAGGAAGCTGCCATTTATTGATATATTTTGTAAACTTCTTGGACATGGCACCAAGTGCCCCAATATCAATGGGTATCACTGGTTTTTATTATTATTATTATTTAGACAATTGTCTTCAGTTCATGTGATAGATTCCCCAGATGCCAGCTTGAATGATGAAGAGCTGGCTCTGTGGATTTTGGGGGGGTGGGTAGTTCTTTAGATAGGAGTGCCAGGAAGTTGATGAGGACTTTGAGCCAGAAGGAGAGAGGCCAGGTACATTGGAAGGGTCACTAAAGGAGCATGTGGACGAACACCCAGCTGGAACAGAAATAGGTGAGATGCAACTGCAGCTGGAGAGCTCAGAGACTCCCATTGGATACGCGAGGTGGGGAAGGCATGCAGCCGGTCAGTGGGGATGAGGGGAAATTGCATCCTCCACCAGATCCACCAGACTTGTAGGGCTGATGTTCTGTCCCCTCCACCTCACCCAAGAAAACACATGTGTCGAAGGACATCTGCCAGTAATTTATTTACAAGTTGGCCTGGTTTCCTTTGGCAGAGGAAAGTTCTGGCAGCGATTCCCCAAGTGCCTGCCAAGTTCTTATCAAGAGCCAGCGTATTTACAGTCCGTCGCCAGAGCAACCAGGAGACTAAAAAATTGGTCAAGAGTTACTCATGAAAATCCAAACCTTAAATCCAAAAACTGTCTGAAGCTCACACGATGCAGTTCATCCTTAGTAGCTTTTGTCCGTCACAAGAGCCAGATGGCAGCCCCACCCGCTTTTATCCCCTGTGGGGTATGGCACAGTAATTCAGCACTCTCTGGGCCTGCCACACCTCTTCCTCTGCTGCGCACGCATCTCTTGCCGACAGTGCCTAGGGTCTATCCAGGATTGATCCTCCTCGTCCTCTATCTGTGGAGGCTCTGACACGCCTTCTTTCTGGCCTACCGCCAGCACTTGAGGCGTTGCCAGGAAGGAGGGACCTGGAGAGGGAAGCCTTGTCAGCTCCTCTCCCTGACTCTCCGAGTCCGAGTCCTCCATGAGAACAGGCTCGGGGGCCAGAGTCACAACAGCTAAGCACAGGCAGACACAACAGGTCAGTGAGGCTACTCGCAAGGAGGCAGCTTCAACCCTCCTGATAAGCTGCACCAGCAAGCTCCTATTTAATTGGATGAGTCGAGTTGGGGGTTATTGGGACAACCGACCATTCTCTTCTATGTCTATTCTTTGTCTCGGTGATCTTGGCTTGCTTGACTCTAGAGTTTTGCATTTGACCATGTGCTTGGACTTTGTACTTGTTTGTGGATTTTGAACTCAGACCTTGGACTTTGGACTGGACTTGGATTGTGGACTTTGTGGATTATTGCCATGCTTTTGAATTCAAGCACACTCCCTCCAGGGGGAGGGCCTTCTCTGTGGGGGCTCCCACCCTTTGGAACGAACTTCCCCCTGGACTTCGGCAATTGCCGGACCTTCGGACTTTCCGCCGAGAGCTGAAGACCTATTTGTTTGTTCGCGCAGGACTGGCATAGGATTTTAATAGGATTTTAATTTTAATTGGTTTTAATGTTTTAACATTTAAAATTTGGGGTTTTATTCTAAATGTTTTAATTCGGCCAGTTGTATAATAAGTTTTTTAAATTATGGTTTTATGTGTATATTGTTGTTGTTTTTATTATGGCTGTAAACCGCCCTGAGTCCTTCGGGAGAAGGGTGGTATAAAAATTTAATAAATAATAATAATAATAATAATAATAATAATAATAATAATAATAATAATAATAATAATAATAATAATAATAATAATAATAATGTTCTTTGCTCAGGTTGAGAATTGCTGGACTCAATAGGGCATTGCCTTGGGTGAGAATGGTGGTGTGGGCATTCAACAATAAGGGGTTGGACTGTAAATAAAGTCCTTAAAACTTCCTTGTATCTGCAAATGTAGACTAAAACAGGACAGTTCAGTTGGATGGTAGTATTTACAGAATACACCAAAATATTTATTTATTTATTTATTTATTTATTAATCAAATTTCTAGACCGCCCTTCTCCCGAAGGACTCAGGGCGGTGTACAGCCAAATTAAAATACATAGATAGACAATGAATTTAAAATAAATTTTAAAATGAAATATTTAGCCGGCCAATTGAACTAAAAATAATAAAACCAATTAAAATCAGTATAAAATTTAAAATTTAAAATTTAAAAGCTAAAAAATCTAATCCAGTCCTGCGCACCTGAATAAGTGTGTTTTAAGTTCACGACGGAAGGTTCTAAGGTCCGAGAGTTGGCGAAGTCCTGGGGGGAGCTCGTTCCAGAGGGCGGGAGCCCCCGCAGAGAAGGCCCTTCCCCTGGGTGTCGCCAGACGACACTGCCTAGCTGACGGCACCCTGAGGAGTCCCTCTCTGTGAGAGCGCACGGGTCGGTGAGAGGTATTCGTAGCAGAAGGCGGTCCCGTAAATAGCCCGGCCCTATGCCATGGAGCGCTTTAAAGGTGATCACCAACACCTTGAAGCGCACCCGGAAGGCCACAGGTAGCCAGTGCAGTCTGCGCAGGATAGGTGTCACCCGGGAGCCACGAGGGGCTCCTTCTATCACCCGCGCAGCCGCATTCTGGACTAACTGCAGTCTCCGGATGCCCTTCAAGGGGAGCCCCATGTAGAGAGCATTGCAGTAATCTAGGCGAGACGTCACGAGGGCGTGAGTGACCGTGCATAGGGCATCCCGGTCTAGAAAGGGGCGCAACTGGCGCACCAGGCGAACCTGGTAAAAAGCTCTCCTGGAGACGGCCGCCAAATGATCTTCAAAGGACAGCCGTTCATCCAGGAGGGCGCCCAAGTTGCGCCCCCCCTCCATTGGGGCCAATGACCCGCCCCCAACAGTCAGCCGCGGCTGCAGCTGACTGTACCGGGATGCCGGCATCCACAGCCACTCTGTCTTGGAGGGATTGAGCCTGAGCCTGTTTCTCCCCATCCAGACCCGTACGGCTTCCAGACACCGGGACAGCACTTCGATAGCTTCATTGGGGTGGCCCGGTGTGGAAAAGTACAGCTGGGTGTCATCAGCGTACAGCTGGTACCTCACACCGAAGCCACTGATGATCTCACCCAGCGGCTTCATATAGATGTTGAACAAGAGGGGTGAGAGAATCGACCCCTGCGGCACCCCACAAGTGAGGTGCCTCGGAGCCGACCTCTGCCCCCCCGTCAACACCGTCTGCGACCGATCGGAGAGATAGGAGGAGAACCACCGATAAACGGTGCCTCCCACTCCCAATCCCTCCAACCGGCGCAGCAGGATACCATGGTCGATGGTATCAAAAGCCGCTGAGAGGTCTAATAGGACCAGGGCAGAGGAACAACCCCTATCCCTGGCCCTCCAGAGATCATCCACCAACGCGACCAAAGCCGTCTCAGTGCTGTAACCGGGCCGGAAACCGGACTGGAACGGGTCTAGATAGACAGTTTCATCCAGGTGCAAGGGAAACTGATATGCCACCATACTCTCTACAACCTTCGCCGTAAAGCGAAGGTTGGAGACCGGACGATAGTTACTTAAAACAGCCGGGTCCAAGGCAGGCTTCTTGAGGAGGGGTCTCACCACCGCCTCTTTCAAGGCGGCCGGGAAGACTCCCTCCACCAAGGAAGCACTCGTAATTGCCTGGAGCCAGCCTCGTGTCACCTCCTGGGTGGCCAGCACCAACCAGGAGGGGCACGGGTCCAGTAAACATGTGGTGGCATTCAACCTACCCAACAACCTGTCCATGTCCTCGGGAGCCACAGGGTCAAACTCATCCCATAAAATATCACCAAGACCACCCTCGGACGCCTCCCCTGAGTCACTGCAATTTTGGTCCAGACCGTCCCGAAGCTGAACGATTTTATCGTATAGATAACCGTTAAACTCCTCAGCACGTCCCTGCAACGGGTCATCCCGCTCCCCCTGGTGAAGGAGGGAACGAGTCACCCGAAACAGGGCGGCTGGGCGGTTATCTGCCGACGCAATGAGGGAGGAGGCGTAGCAACGCCTCGCATCCCTCAATGCCACTAGGTAAGTCCTAGTATAGGACTTCACTAGTGTCCGATCAGCCTCGGAACGGCTAGACCTCCAAGAACTCTCCAGGCGTCTTCTCTGGCGCTTCATCCCCCTCAGCTCCTCGGAGAACCAAGGAGCCGTTTGGGACCTGCGCCGGGTCAGAGGCCGCAAAGGCACGACACGATCTAAGGCCCCCGCCGCGGCCCGTTCCCAGGCCGCAACCAGTTCCTCAGCCGTGTCGTGGGCCAGACCTTCAGGAAGTGGCCCAAGCTCCGTCCGGAACCTCTCCGGGTCCATCAGGCGCCTGGGACGGAACCAACGTAATGGCTCCGTCTCCCTGCGGTGTTGAATGGCGGTCAGAAAGTCCAGGCGAAGAAGAGAGTGATCTGACCATGACAAAGGTTCAATAGCTAATTCCTTCAAATCCAGATCTCTCAACCACTGACCAGAGATAAAAATCAGATCCAGAGTGCCACCCCCAATGTGAGTAGGGCCATCAACTACTTGAGTCAGGTCCAAGGCCGTCATGGAAGCCATGAACTCCCGAGCAACTGTCGATGACGAGCCGGAAGATGGCAAGTTAAAATCCCCCATGACTAAAAGTCTGGGGGTCTCAACTGCCACCCCAGCAAGCACCTCCAGGAGCTCGGGCAGGGCAGCTGTCACGTAGCAAGGAGCCAGGTACGACCAGCAAGCCCATCTGACATCTATGACCCCATCTCACAAAGAGGGATTCGCACCC
The DNA here is from genome assembly GCF_028640845.1 of Ahaetulla prasina. NCBI lineage: Eukaryota > Metazoa > Chordata > Lepidosauria > Squamata > Colubridae > Ahaetulla > Ahaetulla prasina. The sequence goes on along the minus strand of NC_080540.1, from coordinate 62,833,413 downwards.
GGCAATCTGAGGTACAGTGGTCTCCCTCGGCTCTAGACTCTCTCTAATCACAACCGCCACCCCACCACCCCTACCCTGGCCCCTCGGCTGATGAAATGCTCGGAAACCCGGTGGGCACATCTGAACAAGGGGCACGCCCCCTTCTGGGCCCAACCAGGTCTCCGTAACGCCCATAAGGTCCGCGGCACCCCCCTGAATAAGATCGTGAATTAGGGGGGCCTTATTGGCCACGGACCGTGCGTTGCATAACATCAGCCGAAGGCCAGGGCCCTGAGGATCCTGACCATCCGGGGAACGGGAGAAGTTTGGGGGCTCGGGGCGCGCAACCGCCTGCAAACATCGAGCGCGCACCCCCCTAACACGATATGAGCCCCCACTTCCGCCATATCTGCCCCTCCCCCTTACCGTGGAAATAGCACCACCCTCAACCAATGGAACACCGACTCCCCCCATGACCCTCGGACCCACCAACCCCCCGCCACGAGCATGCGCAGGAACTGGACTCCCCCCCGACGGGTTTCCCCCAATACCCACCCATTCCCTCCCACCCCCAACCCAAGCCCGTCGGTTTCCCTCCCACCCCCTTAAAATCCCCTTTAAAACTCCCCTTAAAAAGTCTATTAAAACAGCCAATTAAAAAACCCCTAAGCCTCCTATTTTTCGCATGCCACCTCTCGGGACTCCAAAGCCCGTCCTCAAGGTGGGCCCTCGATAATCTGGAGGGCCAAACCCGCGAGAGAGGGGCATCTCGCAGGGCAAGTAGGTCAGCCGCGGTAAATGTTCGCATCACTGAGACGGTCCGGCCAAGGCCCATCCTGGGCTGGTCAAGTTGGCAGCAAAGGTCAGAACAGATGGTAAAGTGACCATGACCAGTCTGTCCTGATGGGAAACAGTTCGAGGTAATCCATATGCGGTAGATGATAAACCGCTGACTCAGTCAGTTCACCACCCCAGACAAACGACCTGGGGTGGGCTAAGGAAGAAGGGGAGAGGAACGATGGTAGAGATGTTATAAAGATGGTAAATAGTGGAGGGGTGTCCGCTGGGCCCGCGGGCCTTCCTCCGGCGCTGCCAAATATCCGCGCCACTAGGGCAAGGTCACAGCCACCCAGGGCCTATCGGGCCATCCGCCACTTCAAAACACCGGGGCAGGCCGCCGCCGCCTATCGCCTCCGACAGGCCATCGCCACCGGGAACACCCCGTCGCCATCGCGAGCAGGCCACTGGAGTTCCCCCAGTTGAGAGGGGACACCAGTCGCCCAACCCGCCAGCAGACCCAGGGCTCACCGGCGCCAACACCCGACAGAGAGGGAAGGGCCAATATGGATACACATTGATTTTCATAGCACAAATGCAGAAAATATATACTATCAAGTAAGAAAAAGCACACAGAACAAGCAAATCACTTTTTTATATTAAATGAAATTCTCACAAGGTATGTTGTGAGATGCAGCAATTCGTGGGCAGCACATGACAAAGCACAATAGCCTCCTTGTTGTGCCTCGCTCGCTCCCGCCGCCGCAGCCGGGCCCCTCTTATTTCCTGCTGGACGCTGATAGTACAGGAGAATGTCCTGGCATGCCTCCAGCCCCCAGCCCTGGCACCATGCCCGGACAGGCTGAGCAAGACGAATGGCCTGATGTGCCTGCAGTCCCCAGTCCTGGCACCATGCCCAGACAAACGGAGCAACTAGACCCCTCCCTCACAGCATCTGAGCCTGAAGAATGTGAAGCCAGTCATGAGCTAAGATTACCAACAGCTGGAGGCTGGAGAGATCCTCGCTTCCGGAGAATAGAGAGGCGACGTCAGCAAAAGGAAGGGAGAGGCAGGCCGGATAAGTGCTGAGTCATGGAGCCACACCCCATGGCCTATATAAAGGATCTGCTTTCTGGCATTCTCTGAGTCAGGCAAAGTCTAACTTGGATTGCTGAAGTCACATCCTGGTCTGCCTGCCCTGAGAACTCTGACAGAACTTTGGCAAAGCTGCAGAGGCTTTGCAGCCACGCTTAATACGGACTTCCCCGACCCAGCCATCAGAGGAGGAGTGGGACACAACACTCCTCCATCAAAACTAGAAGGAACAAAAGTATTCATACCTATTAAAACTTTTGGATAATATGAGGATTTCATTCATACTGTGGGTTTGATTTGTTTTTTTCCTGATTAACCAGAGAGAAAGTTCTGTCTAGGTGGCTCATTCTTTTGCAAACTGAATGTTCCATTTAAAATCTCTCCATGTGATTTCACAGCTAGCGGTCCTTTTTGAAAAAGCTGCATGATTAGAGTATTAATCTTAGAAATGCAACTATTTGGGGATATCTAAGCTGTGCTCTCTGTCATTGTTGTAAATTTATGAATAAAAGATGGGAATTTTTTTTGTTTCTAATCACATTCCAGAACAATGCACAATAAAAAGCTCTTCTCACCTGGGGAGAGTCAAATCTTACCAATATTTTCATCTCTACTCTGTTATTTACAACAGTCATTTTAATCAAGCAATTAAGTTTAGGCAGGTAATAGTAGAGTTTAAAGTCTTTGCAAATTTAGATTTTGGAAACAAGGGAGGGAGCTATTGATATATAAAGAAATTAAAGAGGTCTGTAATCTTAAAAATCCCTAAACTTTCCAAATCCTGGAATGCAAAACAAAAGTTTCTTACTTTGGATAATTGCTCAATTTTTACTTGTGCTTTTTGCATCTTTAGTAGATCTATTGAAATTTCCATTACCAAATTCATTTCTTGTTTAATCAAATTTCCCTTTGGTTCAGTGTCTGTGTGTGTTTTAAGTCAGATCAATAAATGCATTTTAGTATCATATTTGCAACTGCTGTAGGTAATAAGTGATAATACTTCTGAATGTAAAAACAAAACAAAAAAAACCTTGGTTCACAATTTGAACCACCTTGTCAAGGGTGGTCACCCAACATATTACAGTGTTAAAAAATCAGATTTAATATGACTGTTGCAATACAGATGTATACATCTAACTAACTGAAATACAATAATCATGTGAGATAGTCTTATCATGAATTTCAATATCTAAACCAACAGAATGTTAAATTATAATGTGATGTCTTCCATTGGGCTGTTTGTGATTGTGCACTTTTTTATTCATATGGATCTGAAAGGGATAGAGTGATACTTCTACTTGAAAGCAGCCATAGGCCTGTCCTTGTACTTCTTTCTTCATGTTCCAAAGCTAAAACATGTTAAAGCTTGAGATGAGGCAGGAGTAAGCAGGAGAATGCTCCCCATAACACCAATATGACCCCCAAGTGAGCAGCATGGAAAACATCTATTCCTACCAGCAATAATCAGGAAACGGGAAGGATAACAGGAGCAAATCTAAGTATTTTCTATGCATATCTAAAGAGTCTCCCAAGGCTGTTCAGTGACACCCCAAAAAGTCCATTTAATGTTTCAAACAGTGCACTGATGATGTTATCTTGTCTGGGTAATGAAATATCTGCAAGAAAACAACCAAGCTCAGAGACCACAAGGACCCCTTCATAGATGGACTTGTGGACTGTGAATTCTAGGGACTGAAAACACTGGGCTAGATTCTGTAAGAACAGCACAAGAGGGAGCCTATTTGTCCAGCCTCCTACTTTCCAATGGTGTGTGTTTAAAGCCATCAGCACACAGCACAACCTATCTACTGAGACAGAATGACTGTTTTCAAGTTCAGTGACTTCAGTTGAAACTCAGTGCCCAGGATTACAGCATGACTCCGATATCTAGGATTTCCTGACCTATTCCTTCTTCCAACACCTGATACCAAAGAAATAAGCTGCATACCAATTTATATTTCTTTTTTCTTCCTGAGACAGATGCTAAACTTTCACTGGTGCTCTACAAGACAAAATTAATATCCTAGCCAATCCAGCTTGGTATTTTTTAAACTGACTAGCAATGGCTCTTGAAAGATTTGGGAAATTTTATTTGATTTGCATTTATGCTACTTGTAACATCTAAACAATAATCAGATCAAATGTATTATGTAATAATTACATAACTAAATAATCATAATACTATAATCAAAGAGGGTGCAATGATTCAGCAGTTAAAGACGCTGAGTTTGTCAGCTGGAAAACTGAAGCCCAGGTAGGTTCAGGACCCAAGCACAATGTGAAGGGATGAGTTCCTGTTACTTGTGTCCCAACTCCTGCCCACCTAGCAGTTTGAAGGCATGCAAATGTAAGTAGATAAATAGGTACCACTTTGGGGGGAAGGTAACAGTGTTCTGTGTGGCTTGGGATATAGTCATGCTGGCCACATGACCATAGCAATTTCTGTGGACAATGCTGGCTCGCTTGGCTAAGAAAGCGACATAAGCACCTCCCCCTAGAGTGGGACACGACATGGCAGGGGAAACCTTTACCTTTAATACTATAATCATAAAAATATTGCATCATATACTATAAGAACCAATAACTCTTCACATAGCAAGTGACTTCCACACCCCAATGTTATTTGAAAGAACCAGCACTTCTACAACTTTTAACAGATCTTCTGTCTGGTGAGAAATGTTGCACAGAAGAGGAGTTTCTCACGAGTGCCCTCCTATCACAACTTATGAAACAAGGTGCACTTGAATAGGCAGTTTCTATTTGGAGCAGGCACTCTTGAAATTAGCCAGGTATCAGTGCAGTTCCTACAATATTCATCTTATATCTCAAACTCAGATTGTCTTGGGATGCTACTTTGCACTCGTTTCTGGGTGGTCTCCAAGACCATTTCACAGAAAGTGCATTACAGTAGATGATGAAAGCATAAGTGAGTAGATCCAACGCCTTGTGTTCTAGAAAACGGTTCAACTGGCATACCTGTTGAAAATGGGCAAAAATCTTCTTGACCAGTTTCCACCGGCAAGAACTAGGAATCCAGGTGCGCCTCCAGGTTGTACAGGAATTCTTTCTGTAAGGGCACAATCCCAACTAGAGCAAACATCAGTATAGTTCAGTAAAACTTTTGTTACCTGGAATTTATAGACCTAGATTTAATTTAAAGATAAATTTCAGCATTTTGGTTCTGTCCTCCTTCGCCTCCGTCTGAGTAATGGCTTAATTAGCCGGCACTATCAGCTCTGGCAGCAAAATAGGGAGCGTATGCCAAGTGTCTCTGTTATCTCCCTCGATGCCGATGAGTCACCCAGGAACAAACTTCAGCTCTTAGTTAATCAATTGATTTGCCTGCTACAAAGAGGCACAGCAGTTCTTGCTGCCTTTATATCCTGTGGGGTGTGGTTCCATGACTCAGTACTTCCTAGGCCTGCCCCACCCCTGCTTCTGTTGTTCCCTCCTCTCCTGCCTATGAATCGTAGGGTCCAACCAAGCCTGATTGCCATCAGCTGGGTCTGAAGGCGTGGCCTGGCGGGGGGAAAGAGTCAGGGGACAAAGGCCTCGTTATCTCTTCCACCTGCCCTGCCTCTGGCTCCTGGAGCTGAGCCAGGGAAGCCGATGCTCCCGAGGTAAGTCCTGAAGGCCCTTCCCCCTCACTTTCCAAGTCACTTTCTGGCAGGAGGCCCGGCTTGGGGGGGTGCAGACACAACAATCTCTCTACAAGATAGCAAATAAGGCTTCTGTTTTTTCCCTGAGCCAGGGCCTGGTGAATGAATCAGTAGGAGTCTCATCTACTTTTAGCTCTCTCTCTCTCTATTTACTTGGTTTGGGTCCACCTAAAAAAGGTGGTTTTATATCAACAATTTCATACACATCCTTCATTGCCTATGCGAGCAAACACCCCTCCCTACAAGCATTGATGATGTTACCTAGCTTGGTACTAAAATGTCTGCAAGAAAACAACCAAGCCCACACCCTTCATTATTGGATGGCATTCATAAAACATAGGGGTTTTTTTTCTGCCCCAAATAACCATTTTCTTCTGGGCTGATTGCCAAGTTTGGTCCTTGAGTGCCATGCCAATGGCTGTACTTCTAAAAGGAACAAGTGGAGGCAAACCAAGAAAAATAATTTAAGATAGTAGTTAATTTAAATTAAGCATAGTCAAGGTAGTTAATTTCCAATAGTTTGCATCCACAAGATATTTTTTCTTCTTATTTTAGAACTGCGTTAAAAAGCTTGATTGCATCTTGACCTTTGATAAGCAGAATCCATGTTGGTGCTATGGTATTAAGGTTATCTCAACCCTCTAAGAAATAAAACTTTTTTATTTCTTAGAGCTCAACTATCTGTAGGTAGGTAAATCCTTTAGGATTAAAGTATTAAAAATCAGGGATTTAACAGTAAGATCCAACACCCCCAGAAGGAGAGTACAATTAATTAGAACTCACAGCTTGAGAGGAGAGCTTTTTATCAGGGTCACCTTAACCACTTTTGATGCTGAGGAAACACCGTAACTTTTTTTTTCTTCACACAAAAGCAGCCAACAGCAGAGCACAACCAGATGTTACCTTTTCTTAAATTTCTGTAAACCTCCATGACCTTCTTCAAATTAGAAAAAGCAATAGAATTTTTTAAAAGCCACAGGAGCTATCATTAGTGAAGCATTGTAAGGATTTCCATTAATTCATAGCCAGCCAACCAGGAATTTTCCCACAGCTAGCTACATACAAAAAAAACAAAAAAACAAAAAAAAAGGCAGGGAAGTCACTAAGTGCTTGGCTGGATCTGAATACGTTCAGAAGTAAGATCAGAAATACCTAGTTAGAAATGAAAACCCACAGCAGTCTGCTAAGATAATATGCTCTACCAGGTTTTGATTCATCACAGCAGCCATTCATGGCAAACGATTGAAAATACTTTTACAATAGCTGGAAAAGATGTTAAATGTTTCAGCAATGCTGGACTATACTTTTAATAACAAAAACAATGCATTGATTGCTAAATAACATTTTTTGAGAGACTTCCTTGCTGCATTACAGAGCTTGTTCCACCATTTAATAACAATATCTATTTTGTATAAACCAAATCTGCAATTCATAATTATGTTGTAAATTTTTACAAAAATTAATCAAAGTGTGAAAACTCAAGACAGAATTGAAATGCAGAGTACAATTAATTTTGGGGGGTGGGAAATGTGAAACATTAAAAAACATAGCTTATGTCAGTTGCAGAAATGTACACTATTACAAAAGTCTTGTCATAACAAGCACTGTAGCTACAAAAAATGTTTCAAGATTACAATTTTGAAAAAGGAAACTATACAGGAAATGTCTGTTTCACATATCACTGGGAAAAAATCCAGATAAATCATTTAGGATTTTGAGCAGGCCAATATATCTCCCTTCCACTGTTTTTACTCTTAAGTAGTAAAATATTTTTGACAAATCTGTCAAGACTAATAACAAAAGCTGGTGTGGTCCCGTAGTCACTAGGAGTCTAGTGGTTAAGGCACCAAGCTAGAAACTAGTGGACTGTGAGTTCTAATCCTGTCTCAGGTATAAAAACTGGGTGACTATCAGCCAGTCACTGTCTGTCAGCCCAACCCACCTCACAAGGTTGTTGTGAGGAAAATAGGAGAAAGAGCATTAGATACGTTTGCCCTCTTGACTTATTTATAAAACTGTTTGCCCTCTTGACTTATTTATAAAACCGTGTTTATAAATAAACAAAAATTTATTTGTTTATTTATAAACAAAAATAAGACCCTGTCTTATATTTTTGACCCCCGAAATAAGCACTTGGCCTTATTTTCGGGGAGGTCTTATTATTTTGGGGCACGTGGAGCAAGATGGGGCTCCTCTTGCCTTCTTACCTGATTTCCGGCTTTGCATTTAACTATTTTCGGGGAGGGCTTATTTTCAGGGGGAGGCTTATTTTAGCATATGCATTCAAAAGCCTTATTGGCCTTATTATCAGGGGATGTCTTATTTTCGGGGAAACAGGGTAGCAGCTCCAAAGATATTTTCATTGCAACTGAAAGATGGAAGGAAAAAGTTACATATTCACCCCACCAACCCCTTATGATCCTGAAAATGATCAGCTTCTTTCCAGTGCTATTATTTGCATTTTAAAGGATATATGTATTAACATAAGAATATATTTAATGGTAATATCATTTTTACCCTTTTCTTCATTATTCTGTAAGTTGCCACGATAGTAACAACATAGAACAAATACTTTGTTCAAAGGCAATATAAAGAAGATGTCAGGTACTTATTAAATGGATGAATGCTGACATACACACAAAAATATATAGAGAACTTGGCACGCTTAAGGGTTACTCAAATTGATATTCCAATAGGTAATAAAGCATTACAGATCACAGTTAGGTATTGCTGCCCCTGCTTCTCTTTCTATACAAATGCATATGCCACAGCAAGTTATTGTATCAATATGTATTACATAACCACCATGTTTCCCTGAAAATAAGACCCTGTCTTATATTTTTTGACCTTGGCCTTATTTTCGGGGAGGTCTTATTTATTTTGTGGCGCATGGAGCAAGATGGGGCTCCTCTTGCCTTCTTACCTGATTTCCAGTTCTTTGTTTAAATATTTTCAGGGAAGGCTTATTTTTGGAGGGAGGCTTATTTTAGCACATGCACTCAAAAGCCCGATTGGCCTTATTATCAGGGGATGTCTTATTTTCGGGAAAACAGGAATAATAAAGGTAGGATAAAAATAAAATAAAACAAGGTTACTTGAATTCAGGCAGGCAATCATTTTATACAATATGTTTCACTGAACTATGATAATGGATTGCTGTGCAAACTGACTATATCCCAAGCCACACAGAACGTATCCTAGGTAAAAACTTCTCAAATATTTGTTCCACAGCCAATCTCACAGAGAGAAAAAGCCAGGAGAGATTTTGCCAGCCACTGTTATAATTCATTTATTGTTATCAATGATGTATATCTCATACAAAACCATTTGTTATTTGGTTTACATTTCTTGTTAAGCCATAATAGTGATAACTTTTTGCAATTTTCTGATTTGGTCCACTATGTAAACCTGGTCAGTGCTGATACACAGTACTCAATGGTTAAGCAAACAATTGCTTCTTGATATAGAAATACAGGCAGTCTTCAACTTATGACAATTGAGCCCAAAATTTATGTTGCTAAGTGAGACGTCTGTTAAGTGAGTTTTGCCCCGTTTTACAACTTTTCTTGCCACATTTGTTAACTGAATCACTGCAGTTCTTAAATTAGTAATACGGTTGATAAGTGAATCTGGTTTCCCCATTGACTTTGCTTGTCAGAAGATTACAAAAGGGGATCACCTGGCCCTGAGATACTGCAACCGTCATAAATGTGATTCAGTTGTCGAACAACCAAATGTAAATCATGTGACCATGGGGATGCTCCCATGGTCATAAGTGTGAAAAATGACCATAAGTCACTTTTTTCAGTATTGTTGTAACTTCAAAAAGTCAAAGTTATTTCACCTTTAATGGAAAAGGTGAAACATTCAGGAGAAAATGTCCTTTCTGTTCAGTCTACACCAGTGTTTCCCAAACTTGATTACTTTAAGATGCGTGGACTTCAAGTCATGGTGCCTAGGGTATATTGGGAGTTGAAGTCCAGGCCTCTTAAAGTAGTCAAGTTTTGGGGAAAAAACTGGGCAACACATTTGGCTAAGTGAGAGCATTAGATGCTCACAGATGCACTTTTGAATAGCCTGTTTGGAGGAAATAAATAGCCACCAGGGATAATAACCATATATAGTCTGTCCATTAATTTGCCAACATTTTTAAAACTGTTTTAAAAGATGCATCACCAGTTTCATACTGTGGTGTAAAGAAGTACTTCCTTTTGATGGTTGCTATTCTCCCTATTTAATTGTAATATTGCTTGAAAGGGTGAAAAAAAGTCTGTCCTTATTTTGTGTGTGTGTGTAAAATAAACACGTAAACTCACACATATAAAAACATACAGTATGGTCTCTTCCCTAACTACTTCTTTTCCCTCTTCCAACACTTCCACTTCAGTTTGATTAACTATGATTTATAGTTATATCTAGCTAGGTTTGGCTAGCTCCACACAACATATTGAGACAAAACCAAATAACCCACATGATAACATAGCATGATGGGTGACTTGCAACTCGTGAGCTGCTCTATCTGGGGGCTTCTAGATGTATGACGATACATTTAGATGGCAATAAGTTGAAGAAAACTACTTGCAATATATGTTGAAGATGTTGAAAATGTTAGTTGTATGTGAGAAATAGATGAATTGCTAAAATTCTTGCAACCTCATATTTTCTTTTAAAAAAGTTTATTGGAAGATTTTTATTTTAGATAAATGCAAAGAGACCAAAACATCTTCCAATGAGGGACAAGAACGTTGAATGAAAGTTAATCATTTCATCTAGTTATCAGGATATTGAAGTCCTATAGCAGCACTGGAAAACAGATCTAGGCTTAGACTATTATACACACTACACTAATATCTATGCCTGTGATGGCGAACCTATGCCACGCGTGCCACAGGTGGCACATGCAGCCATATCTGTGGGCACGTGAGCATTGCCCTAGCTCAGCTCCAGCACGCATGCACGGGCCAGCCAGCTGATTTTTGGGCCTTCTGGGCCCAAAGGAAGTCGGGAAATGGGCTGTTTCTGGTCTCTGGAGGGCCTATGGGAGGATGGGAAAGGCTGTTTTCACTCTCTCCAGACTCCTAGAAAGCCTCTGGAGCCTGGGGAGGGTGAAAAATGGGCCTACCGGGCCCATCGTGCCATCACGTGCCAAAAGCAGGTGTTGTGCGCACATGTGCGGGGTGCATTAAATTATGGGTGTGGGCACGTAGGCACGTGAACCCCTCGCGCTCCCCACACTTTTGGCACGCGACAGCAAAAAGGTTAGCCATTACTGGTCTATGCTGTTTATTTATTTATTTATTTATTTATTTATTAATCAAACTTATATACCGCACCATCTCCCGTAGGACTCAGGGCGGTTCACAGGCATATTAAAACAGTATAATAAATAAACATTAAAACCCAATTAAAACTAAATATTATCATGGCCTGATCACTAAAACAGTAAAACCTATAAAAACCCCATTAAAATATGCTAAAACCTTCTATCTTAGGCTAGTCCTGCACGCTGAAACAATAGAGTCTTCAGTTCACGTCTGAAGGTCCGGAGGTCGGGTCGTTGTCGTAATCCTGGAGGAAGCTCGTTTCACAGAGCTGGTGCCACCACAGAGAAGGCCCTCCCCCTGGGGGCCGCCAACCTACATTGTTTGGTCGACGGCACCCTGAGGAGGCCCACTCTGTGGGAGCGCACAGGTCGTTGGGAGGCAATCGGCGGCAGAAGGCGGTCTCGAAGGTATCCCGGTCCTAAGCCATGGAGCGCTTCTGTTCTTGATCAGACTACTGTAAAAGTGCTTAATAATTTGGGGGGCGGGGGGAAATCATCTAAGGAAGTAGCAACTTCCTTTTCAGTTTTGGAGGACAGCAAAAGGACTTCTGACCAAAAGACAAATTCTACAATGTCAACTCATAGGATAAATCTTTATCTCACAATATCAGCTAAAATAACCGCTGAGTTCATAAACATGTGTTCATTCCCAGATATTCATTGCACATATATTCTGGAGCAACAGTGTCCGTAACATGCTGAAATAACATCAAACAATGATTCATGCACATAATACAAATGCTATATCTTCAGCATTTCTGTCAGCATGTCATTACAAAGATATCATCACTGCATCTCCACGGCACCCACATTAACCTTATTAAAGTAAATTTTACTCCAAAGCTGTGAGGTTTTTTTCCCCTAACTTAGATATTTCTGGCCCTGACTTTGAAACCCTGAAGTTAGAGATTCTACTAAATTATTTTAAAATGAAAACATGACTTCATAGGACCTAGTTCAACATTTTTCACCCCTAGGTCTATTGGTAGTACAACTTCCACATTACTCAGCAGTTTGCTGTTGGCCTTATGGAACCAATACAAAGAAATGGTGCTAGGTTAGGAAAGGACATTACTGAAAGCATCCTCCCAGCCAACTATTTTACAGAAAATAATCAAGAAACATGAGGCTTGATGCTAGGCAAACACTTTCATTCTTCCCCTCCTATCACATGGCAATCTGGCACACTGTACATCTGGCACAAACAGGTTTTCGTTAAACATATTTGCATGATTACAAATGTCTACCTTTGTCCCAGAAAATTAACCAATTAAGCAAAGATGGCTCTAGCATGTGTTAACAAGAAAAAGGAACCACGGGAGTCTTCTTCAGCCATTTATGCCCCTTCATAGATCAGAAGCAGGGGTGAAATGCCCCTGATTCAGACCAGGTTGGTAGTGATGGGTGGTTCGGAGAACTGGTAGCAAATAACCCTGCCCCCCCCCGCCCATGCCCACCCAATGCCCGGTCGCCCGTTTCCCTGCTTGCCACTTCTTTTAAAAAATGCTTTTAAAAGGTTAAAAAAAAAGGCTCTGACGATCTCAGATGTGACGCACAATCGTCAGAGCCTTTTTTTTTTACTTTTAAAAGTGTTTTTTTACAACCTATTTGGCCAAATAGGTTGTAAAAAAATGCTTTTAAAAGTTAAAAAAAAAGATTGTGCACCACAGCTGATCACCCCCTCCCCCCACATGCTGTTCTACTTACCCATGCCTCCTTTTGGCATGCACTACACACACGCGCACCTTGCATTTGGTGCATGGTGCGCACTGCACATGCACGCAGCACGCATCCACAGCCAGCAAACCGGTAGTAAACCGGTTCAGATTTCACCACTGTTCAGAAGGATTACACATATGAGTCTTCCAGTATCACCCATTCTGCCACATCATTGTCTCCACCACCTTCTTTTCACTCACAATGTTTGGTCCAGTTTTGAACCTTAATCTTCCAGGGTCCTCTAATCACCTAGATAACATCTACAAGCACAAACAACTTCCTGCTTAGCTGTACCTCTACATCAATGAATCCCACTATCGCAATACACTACTACAAGACAAGAGGGTATAGAACCATTCAAAAGGCAAAAGAAGCATAACTCATGGGAAGGGGGATCAAAAATGTTCAAGTAGATTTTATGAACATAGGAAAAATCCTCTCCTTGTGAATATTGATGTTTCTCCTATTTCACAAAATTAGAGACAAAGCAGAAGACTGTATAATTTAACAATTTAAAAAGATCATTTTGCTGCTGTTATGGGACTTCATTTATCAATTCATATGTTTCTTGTTTAATCTTGATTTAAAGTATAGTATTTGTCATTATAAACTATATTTTATTGTTCATCGAATTTGGAAATTATGGTTTATTTAATAATGGTTTAGTATGAACTGGGAATCCAGTCAGTCTCCCTTCCCAGTACAGAGGTGGTGCTATTCCGGATAATCACAAGGTGTTTTCTAATTTACAAAGAAATGTCACAGGTGATGTATTTCAAAGTGCAACAGAATTTTTCTATATGACAGCAAAAAAATCTGCTTCCATGATTGCAGTGTTGCATTAATTGCAATATTAATAAATATATTATCAATATGAAAGAAGTTCTCAATATTTCACACAAAACCGTTTTATAAATCAAACAAGTAGCTCTGGCCCATGTTTTGGAACAGGTTTGATTCCCACCTAACATTTTTAAACGGGATGTATCAGATTTATCAGATTTTGTACCAAATAATATATTTTATTACCCTGCTTAAAATATTTTCTTTTGGTAACATACTGGTTTAGGGGTTAGGGTTAGTTTGTATGTCAAAGGAAAAAGTAAACTAATTTTCCATTTCAAGTGTGGAATAACTGTTTTAACCTTATTGTTCACTAGAACAGCTTTGTTCTTTTGTCATTTATTTATATCCTTAATATAATATTGAAAGGATGGGCCACTGGCAAATCCCATCTTTTAAAAATAATTAAATGGTCAAATTCACTTCAAAAATGTACACTATTATTTTAGACTGATGGAGAACACACATTTCCTTTATTAAAAAAACTTTTCAAACAAAGCTCTCAAAGTTTACTTGACCAATCTCCCTTACACAATCTATAGCATTACCTTGAACAAGTTTACTCATAAGTAGTATGCAGAGGTCTAGGCTATAGCCTCCCTCTAAGGATAGTAGATGCACACTTAGCAGAGCATGAAGTCATCTGGACCTGTTTTAATTCAACACACATTTCTTGTGCGCTCTCTCTTTAGATTTCCAGTTTAAGATGTATCAGTTAAAGTTACCCAAATACTTTGATCCAAAGTCAATAGGTTCATGTTTCCATCTTGTTTTTAACAGAAAAGAGGGGAATCCCCTCTTTTATCACATACTATAAATAATGAACTTGAGGATTATAAATAAGCTATACTAAGCACTGCTGTCTGAATGGGATGCAATTATTTCAGTCCTTGTGCTTTTTCAATCAGCCAGTGTCCCTGCAGTGTTTAGAGTGGTAAAGGGGAAGTGGCCTGCGGTTAAACAGAGGAAATACCAAGGAATTTTAATACAGCAAATAGTCTTTTTACTTCCTACAGGATAGCACTTCAAAGGCAGCCTTGCCCCAGAGCAGACAATGTGTTACAGGGGCCATCAGTCATTTAATAGTATGGCAAGTCTATTCAAGATGTACAAACAGACCAAGACAATTGCTATGCAAACAAGGCAATTGCTTTTATTCTGCAATCAGTGCTTATGAATGTGGCCCAGACTGTAATCAGGGTTTTCTCTCCCCCCCCAAACACAAAACATTATAGCTTTTTCTTAAACTCAAATGAACCAATTTCTAAAGCAAAGAGCAGAGAAAATGTGATGGTAAGTAAAAGCAATCTTTACAAGAGTGCAAATTAATTTTGTTACAATGGAATGAATTCTGTCTATTTTTTTTTTCAGCTAAATTTAAATTTCTGTGGCTTTTTTGTCAGTAGAGCAATTAATATCCTTTTTATTGGAAAATACACCAAATCTTTGGGAAGCATTAGAGCATACATAAGGTTCTCTTGTACATATACCAAGACTTTAAAATCTGCAAATCAATTATTAACTCTAGCAAGTTGTCCCTCTAAAAATTTAGTTCTTTTCCTATAGCTATATATTTATTTTCAGGTATGAACACAACTACTCCATGCTGGTAGGTCACTTCCTTTATTTTTTTTTTACAGCTTATCTTACAATTTATCTGCGCAATTTATAGAGCTGCCCATCTCTGGGCGGCCTATAACAAAGCTTAACAGTCAATAATTACCTAAAAAGTCATTATCATAATTATTAAAAACATTAAAACCACAAAAGTCTATAAAAATAAAACAAGAACAAAGAAACAGCAGAAGAAGGGATGTTAATAATACCGGAGCCACTTCACTAGTTCACCAGTCTCCTAGACACTCCCCCACAACCTCCCCTCCCCTCTTCATGACCTGATCCCCAGGAAATCTTTGTGGCAGTTTAACAACAACAACAAAAAAGAAGTAATGAAAGTCACTGGTGCCAGTCTTCTGGAATCTTTAAAAAGGCTGAAAACTGAAAGGAGCAGGTTCAGAGGAAAGCAGTCTTTGCTTTTTGTTTCACACACACACACCCCAAGGAAAATCACACTTAGGGAAGCCAAGAGGGAAATTGCAGCTTCTGGGAGAGACAAAAGGTGAAGCCCTAAAACTCTTTTTTTACCACCTTACCAACACTCCCAGTTACCGCCTTTCCGGTAAAGATCAGGCCTGTAACCAAACCAGCCTGCAGCGATTAAAATGACAAAGGCCGAGTGATCGCCTTTTATCCGACACAGGTCTGGTTTTAAGGCGGGAGAAGAATTAGGGAGACAGGCGCATAAAAGACCTGTGGAGAGACTTCACACTTGTTGCTCCGTCCCCCTCCACCGCCCCATCCCTCCTTCTTCCCGGGCCTCCTTTGATGCGAAACTGCAGTCAAGCTCCACCGCCAACCATCCCCAAAGCTTACAAATGCCAGCTGGTCCTCTTGCTTGCTAGACAGGGAGCGCCAGGAAGGAAGGAAGGAAGGAAGGAAGGAAGGAAGGAAGGAAGGAAGGAAGGAAGGAAGGAAGGAAGGAAGGAAGGAAGGAGGGAAGGAGGAAAAAAGGAAGAGAGGGAGGGAGGGGAAGGAAGGAGGAAAAAAGGCAGGGAGGGTGGGAGGGGAGGAAGGAAGGAAGGAAGGAAGGAAGGAAGGAGAAAAAAGGAACGGAGGGAAGGAGGAAAAAAGGAAGAAAAAGAGGGAAAAAAGGGAAAAGAGGAAGGAGGGAAGGAAGGCAGAAAAAAGGAAGGGAAGGAGGGAGGGATGGTGGAAGGAAGGAAGGAGGGAAGGAGGAAGAAAAGGAGGGAAGGAGGGAGGGAGGAGGGAAGGAGGAAAAAAGGAAAGGAAGGAGGGATGGTGGAAGGAGGGAAGGAGGAAAAAAAGAAGGGAAGGAGGGAGGAAGGAGGAAAAAAGGGAGGGGGAAGGGTCAGCCTTGCTTGCAGCAAAGTGCCTACCACGCAAAGCGGTCACACTCCTGCCATCGCCCGGCTGTCGGTGTCCCGAAGCGCTTTAATCTGAAAGGAATCTGGCATCCGGCAACCTTGGTGCCTTTTCCTGCCTTCGGTCGGAATAAATCGAACTTCGACCCAAAGACACCGCGATCAGATCCATCCAACCCAGGGCGAGCCCAAACCGTCGGTCTGCCTTACTTACCATCCAGCCGCAAGCCTCGCCCGCGGATCCTTTCCTGCCGCTGCTGGTCCCGCCGGCGGAGACGGCCAGACGCGGCCCATCGAGGCAGGCCGTGAGAGAGAAGAAGAAAGAGCAGAACTTGAGCCAAAGTGCCATCGCCTGCCTGGTAGCCTCCCAAGTGCAAGCCGGAGCGCCAGAAGTTAACTTCAGGTTGGGGGAAACCAGGAGAGGGAGGGAGGAAAGCAGCAGCACGCATGCGCGTGGAGACTCCACCGAGACCTTAGTCCAGGGTGCTCCTTCTTTCCTCTCGCCCACCCACCCACTCGTACCTTGCGGACGGGGGAAGAAGGCGGCCGGGGGTGGGGTGGGGCGGGGCGCGGACCACCATTGCCATTTGTCTAGGTGCGGGAGAGGTCACTTGGTACTCCCCTTCGAGGACGTTATGATTTAATTCAGAACAGCTGAAATGCTGTACAGTCGGCGCACAACATCTTCAAAGGAAGACCGCGGTGGGGGGAGGAATGCTTAACTACCATCTGTCTCTCAAAAAGGAGGTTAAAGGAAGGGGAGGTGAGGGATGTGCTCTGTTCAAATGTGCAAACGTTTATACCGGACTGGGGCAAGAAGTAACAAAGTATCAAAAGTTAACTTCCCTTGAGGGGTGGGGGGGAGAGACTGCATTTGAAAAATCCAGAGGCTTTCTCCTGAAACTGATTTCATGTCAGCACAGGATTTGCTTCTAAGCGTTTGTGTTTTCTGATGCTAATATATAAACATATAAACCAGACTGCAGCACAAGTCTTTTTAATCGTTTGTAAAGCATGACTTTACAAAACCTGTTTCACCCTTCCTCAACTTGATGCTTTCAGGATATCTTCCCATTGCTGCCTTCCCAGCAGAGAAACGAGATGTATATGATTCAGAGGTAAACTTAGTTTTTCATTGTAGCTTTCTCCATTGGTCCTGAGTTAATGTTAGTGTTTAACATAATTCAGAATGAGAAATGAAAAGTTTACAGTTTAGATTCCTTTGATTCCTTACCCTGATTTTAACAGATTGGTAGATTCAAGCTGGAGTAGGTAATCTCAGAGGTAACCAGACTCTGAGCCATGTAAGACAGTAAGGATGACAACCAGAACCTAAAATTGTACCTAGAAGTTAGCGGGCAGCCAAGGTAGCAGTTGCCAGAAGTGGAGGAAACTTAGCCAGAAGTGTAAGCAAACCTTGATTGCTACCTGCTGAATCAACTGAAGCTTCTGAAAGATTTTCAAGGTTAGGCCCAGGTAAAGAAAATTGCAGTAGTCCAGATGTCAAAGGTAAAGGATACCGGGAGCAGTTGTGATATTACTTGTCAAAGACTGATAAGACCTTATTAAAATTGGTTAGTTGGAAGAAGTTGAAGAGTATGCTTGGATATTTCTTACTGAAATGAGAGAAAGGTATATTTATTTAGCTGTTTTGTTTATATTTTATTCCTTCACCCATGAATTAAAAGAAGTTTGCTTGGTTCATTTTCCCAATTTCTCTGTGAGATTAATTAGGTTAGATTTTAAAAAAATACACCAGCATGGTTCAATCAAACATTTTCTGTAAAATCAGTTAAAATGTTGCAAGTTTCAATTTTTTGCACTTAAACGGTACTTACTAACTTGCATAACCACACATCCCATTCCAATGTTGAGCAGAGGAGTTCTGCATAGGATTTCTGTCTTAGACACACACACTTAGCTGTTAAGAGTTTGGTAAAAATGCTTCAGCCTTACTGGCCCTGGCCAAATGGGCAGGAAGACACAAATTGAAAAACAATTAGTAGGTGAGAACTTTTGGTATACATCCCAATAGAACCTAGTGAAAGTCTGGTAGCACCTTTTCCTACTAATATCTGGTGAAATTTACTGCAGCTTTTGCTTTTTTAAAAACTGGTTTCAATTTAAAATTTAAAAATTTTTTGTTGCTAGTTGCGAAGTCGTGTCAGACACATGACAACCCAATGGACAACGTTTCTCCAGGCCTTCCTGTCCTCTACCATCCTCTAGAGTCCATTTAAACTCATGCCTACTGCTTCAGTGACTCCATCCAGCCACCTCATTCTTTGTCCTTCCATTCTTCTTTTGCCTTCAATCTTTCCCACCATTAGGATCTTCTCCAGTGAGTCCTTCCTTCTCATTAGGTGGCCAAAGTAATTCAGTTTCATCTTCAGGATGTGGCCTTATAAAGAGCAGCCAGGGTTGATCTCCTCTAGGACTGACTGGTTTGATTGCCTTGCAGTCCAAGGGACTCGCAGGAGTCTTCTTCAGCACCAGAGTTCAAAGACTTCAATTCTTTGGCGCTCAGCCTTTCTTGTGAGCCAACTTTCACAGCCATACATTGCAACTGGGAAAACCATAGCCTTGACAATATGCACTTTTGTTGGCAGGGTGATGTTTCTGCTTTTTAGTATGCTATCTATATTTACCATAGCTTTCCTTCGTAGGAGCAAGCATCTTAATTTCTTGGCTGCACTCCCCATCTGCGGTTATCTTGGAGCCCAGGAAAATAAAATCTGTCACTACCTCCATTTCTTCCGCATCTATCTGCCAGGAATTGAGAAGACTGGATGCCATGATCTTAGTTTTCTTAATGTTGAGTTTCAAGACAACTTTTGCACTGTCCTCCTTCACCTGCATCAAGAGGCTCTTTAATTCCTCTTTGCTTTCTGCCATTAGAGTGGTATCATCTGCATATCTGAGGTTGTTGATATTTCTCCAGGCAATCTTAATTCCAACTTTTGATTCATCCAGCCCCGCCTTTCTCATGATGTGCTCTGCATATAAGTTAAATAAGCAGGGTGACAGTATACAGCCTTGCCGGACTCCTTTCCCAACTTTGAACCAATCAGTGGTTCCGTGTCCAGTTCTCACTGTTGCTTCTTGACCCACATTTAGGTTTCTCAAGAAACAAATAAGATGGTCAGGTACTTCCAGCTCTTTAAGAACTTGCCACAATTTGTTGTGAACCACACAATCAAAGGCTTTAGCATAGTCAATGAAGCAGAATTAGATAATTTTCTGGAACTCCCTAGCTTTCTCCATGATCCAGCATATGTTGGCAATTTGATCTCTAGTTCCTCTGCCTCTTCAAAATCCTGCCTATAGTTCTGGTAGTTCTCGATCCATATACTGCTGGAGCCTAGCTTGTAGGGTTTTAAGCATAACCTTATTGGCATGTGAAATGAGTGCAATGGTACAATAGTTTGAACATTCTTTGGCATTGCCTTTCTTTGGAATTGGAATGTAAACTGATCTTTTCCAATCCTGTGGCCACTGTTGCACTTTTACTGCATCTTTTAAGATTTTGAACAGCTCAGATGGAATACTGTCACCTCACTAGCTTTTTTGTTGCTCAGATTTCCTAAGGCCCATTTGACTTCACATTCTAGGATGTCTAGCTCGAGGTCAGTGATCACCCCATTGTGGTTATTGGGGAAGTTAAGCTCGTTCTTGTATAGTTCTTCTGTGTAATTTTGCCACCTGTTCTTAATCTCTTCTGCCTCTGTTAGGTCCCTGCATTTTGGTCCTTTATCATGCCCATCTTTGGATGAAACATTCCCTTCATATCTCCAATTTTCTTGAAGAGATCTCTGGTCCTTCCTATTCTATTGTTTTCTTCTATTTCTTTGCACTGTTCATTTAAGAAGGCATTCTTATCTCTTCTAGCTATTCTCTGGAATTCTGCAATCAATTGGGTGTATCTTTCTCTTCTCCGTTGCCTTTCACTTCCCTTCTTTCCTCAGCTATTTGCAAAGCTTCCTGAGACAGCCATTTTGCTTTCTTGCATTTCTTTTTCTTTGGGATGTTTTTAGTTGCTATTTCTTGTACAATGTTGCAAATCTCCGTCCATATTTCTTCAGGCACTCTGTCTATTAGATCTAATTCCTTAAATTTATTTGTCACCTCTACTGTATATTCATCAGGGATATGATTTAGTTCATACCTGAGTGGCTTTTCCCTACTTTCTTCAATTTAAGCCTAAATTTTGCAATGAGAAGCTCATGATCTGTGCCACAGTCAGCTCCTGGACTTGTTTGTACTGACTGTATAGAGCACATAGTCAATCTGATTTTTGTGTTGACTGTCTGGTGATGTCCATGTGTGGAATCGTCTCTTGGGCTGTTGGAAAAGAGTGTTTGCTATGACCATCATATTCTCTTGACAAAATTCTATCAGCCTGTGCCCTGCTTCATTTTGTACTCCAAGGCCAAACTTGTTAAAGAATCAAATGTTAAACCTATTTAACATTGGTTAGTCATCAAAACTGCTACCAAGTTCCCTCTGATTTTTTTTCCATCATAGATCAATATAGCTCTCCTACAATAGTACTTTAAAGTACTGTGGACTCAAATCTTGGTTCTAGAGAACTTTTTTTATCCAAACATGATAAGATTTTTTTTTTATGAACAGAAAACTGTATATTTTACTGAAGTTCCATATCTCATCATTTGGCAATGTGTTCATAGCTGTGCCTTATGAACACATCCAATAATACTGATGTATTTATTTGTCTGTTTTATTTCTCAATGGAGAATTAAAAAGCAAAATAAATCATGGTGCAAAATGCTGCAATTTTGTGGCAACTGGAATTTCTCACCAGTTCTATCTTTCTTCACAATAGTCTTTTGTTGCTGAAAAAAATGAGTACCCTTGACTTGGAGCCCTTTCAAAAGTCATGGCTATCAGTCTAATGAGCTCTGCAGATGGTTTTAGTTGCCATTACCTCCTTGCTTCCAGCTAAAAACTTCCTTTGCTTCTGCAGCAGCTGCTTCCAGATGGAAGAAGACATGCAGGGCACAATGACTCCCCTAAGGAAAAGTGCAGTTTTGAAAATAACAGCAGTAGAACAGATAGTTTTGCAGTATGCGCTGCTGTTTTCCATCAGTTTTTCTATCATTTAGCAAAGCAAAAGCCATTTTAAAAAATCTGGAGCAGTATATTCCCTCCCTCCCTCCCTCCCTCTCTCTCTCTCTGGTGGTTTATCTATGTGGTTTATATGTGTCTATGTACATATGTCTATATATTCTGTGTCTGGTACTGGCAAAGAATGCCACGAATTCCACCATGCTGGGACTAATGCCTGGGAAGGTCTGGACTGTAAAAGTGATTTTGAAGTTAGCTATGGCCTTAATCTTACTTACAGAAGATAAACTTTCATGATTCCAAAGGGAATTTTTTTATGAAAAGTTTTTAGAATTTAAACTATTATCATAAGCTACTTATTTCATTGTAATTCTTGTTGAAATCAATTGAGCTTGTTTTTAAGTAACCAAGTGGTGGGCTGAGAGTTGAATCAGAGAATAAACACATTTCACTGAATATGTGTACTATTTATTCCTACGTGTATGCATGCTCCCAGAATATGTATAGAATTTAACAAGACAGAATTTTCTCTTTTATTATATTAGCTTCAAATGCTATCTTTGTAAATGCCCAAAGTCACTGAGAGGGAGTTGGGCAGCCATATAAATTTTCTTAAACAAATAAATAAATGCACATTTTGAAAATATCATTGTTCCTTTTCCCTAATATCTTTTATAGTCTCCCTATAGAGGCAAACACTCTTTAACATAATTTCTGAATCTATTGTTCCAAAGTAACCTTCAATATGTCCAATGTTAAAATACTTTGCTCCATTCTGTATTAATGTCAAATTTAATTGTTGTTCTCCTTTAATTGTAATATTTAATTCCTTCTAGTTCTCTCTAGTGTCCAATCTCCAAAATCCCATCCAATAATATTTTTTTTAAAAAGAATTCAAAACAAATGCTTTTTCCTGTATAAACTTAGAGGGGGGGTAGGGGGAGAAAGAGAGAAAGAGAGGGCAATTTGGAAAATTACAAAAGGACTAAGAATCCAAATGGATTCCATTTGGACCCTTAGTTCTTTTGTAACTTTCCAAAATGCTCTCTTTCTCCCCACCCCACCCCGCCCCATCTCTCTAAGTTTATAAGTTACTAGTGTTTTCAGACTTGTGGATCCAAAGATTTCTAATAGCTGAAAAATAATTAACAAGCAGTTTCTGAAACTGATTAGAAAAGGAACCATGGAAACCCAGTGTTCTTTTAAAGGCCGTGACCTCAGTTTGAGCAAGATAGCTACTCGCTCATCCCCCAAGACCGCTAAACCTGCCAGAGACTGCTGACTTGCAGTTTCTCATGAGGAGCAACCGCCTGGAGCATTTGTGGGCAATCTCAAGTCCTCCCCTTGTCCAAAGAGGAATTATGAAAAGCCAGTCTATTTGCTGGCTCTTCTTTCTGCCATGGTCATGGTCTCTGCTCTTAGCAGAGCTTCCTTTAATTTGTCATTTTTCCCCTCAGAAAGCAAAACAGTTACGGTTTTCTGGATTTTGGGGGAAGTGAGTGTTCTTCACCTCATTAAATGTGAGCCACCCAGTACAGATACAATCTGATGGAATGGGCTTTCAAAGGTGACAGGTTTTAGAATTTCAAGATACGCTATTTTCTTAAAACCCCATCTGTAACTTTGTGTAAAATATATACACTCAAATAGTTTTAAAGCCAAGCATTTGTTTTGCCTACCAAAGTGAATGGAGCTTTTAGTCTTCACATACAAGTCCAGTTTAGGTTACTTCAAGCTTTCTTTTTCACAACATAGTCAGTTGGCAGAGGCATAATTTTGATGCTATTGATGGTAAACAATTAGGAAAGAGGTAATCTAACTTTGCTAATCCACCACAAATCACTCAGAGATCTTCACAACACATTAAATGAGAGATTTACCCAGAAAATCCAGATTGCCCTTATACCTACTCCAGCTCTACACTGCTTATTGATAGAGATAAAACTATTGAGATTTTACTAGGGAAGGATGGCATAAAAATCTCCTTATATGGTGTAACAGCAAAGTCTGAGTCTTTAAAGATAAGGGAGAGTTTCAATCCTCTCTTTGTTTTCTTCTCTCTCCCCCCCCCCTTCTGACTAACTTTTCTGCTTTTATGCAGTTTATTTGTATTTACTATTGTCACTATCTATTGTAAGTAGAGGAAAATGTTTTTTTTTACCTTTAAACCCAGACTTGTGAGAAAGGTTGGGTGATTCACATTCTGAACACTTACTTACTTATAAAGAGGAAGAGGAAGAGGGTGACAATGAAGTTGGTGAAGAATAGAATATAATTCTTTATTAGCCAAGTGTGATTGGACACACAAGGAATTTGTCTTTGGTGCATATGCTTTCTGTGTACATAAAGAAAAATAAAATACATTCATCAAGAATCATAAGATACAACACTTAGTGATAGTCATAGGTTACTAATAAGCAATCAAATCATACTAGGAAATAAAACAATATAAATTGTAAAGATACAAGCAACATGGAATACAGTCATAGTAAATTATTTGACAGTATTGTGGGAATTGGTTGTTTAGCAGAGTGATGGCATTCGGGAAAAGACTGTCCTTGTGTCTAGTTGTTCTGGTGTGCAGTGCCCTATAGCGTAGCTTTGAGGTAGAAGTTGAAATAATTTATGTCCAGGATGTGAGGGTCTGTAGAAATCTGCACAGGCCTCTTTTTGACTCATGCGGTAAACAGGTCCTTAATGGAAGGCAGCTTGGTAGCAATTGTTTTTTCTGCAGTTCTATATCCGTTGAAGTCTCTGTCTGTCTTGTTTGGTTGCAGAGCCAAACCAGACAGTTATAGAGGTGCAGATGACAGACTCAATAATTCCTCTGTAGAACTGAATCAGCAGCTCCTTGGGCAGTTGGAGCTTTCTTAATTGGCACAGAAAGAACATTCTTTGTTGTGCTTTCTTAATAACGTTTTTGATGTTAGGTGTCCATTTTAAGTCTTGAGATATGATAAAACCTAAAAACCTGAAAGTCTCTACTGTTGATATTGTGTTGTCTAGAATTGTAAGAAGTGGTACTATAGGAGGGTTTCTCCTAAAATCTACCACCATTTCTATGGTTTTGAGTGTATTTAGTTCAAAATGCAGATTCATCCTTGTCTTGAATGAGAGTGACCATCTGCAAACTTCAGTACTTTTAACAGAGGGATCTTTTGAGATGCAGTCACTAGTGTATAGAGAAAAGACAAATGGAGAGAGCACACAGCCCTGGGGGGGGGGGGGGCTCCTGTGCTAACTGTACAGGTATCTGATGTGATTTTGCCTAGCTTCACCTACTGCTTCCTCTCTGTTAGGAAGCTTATGATCCATTTACAAGTGTGGTCAGGTACAGCTAGCTGATTTAGTTTAGTTAGAAGGATATCTGGAATGATGGTATTTGAATGCTGAGCTGAAGTCTACAAAGAGGACCCTTGCATAGGTCTTTGGAGATTCAAGATGTTGTAGGATGTAGTGCAGAATCATATTAACAGCATCATCTGTCAATCTATTTGCTTGGTAGGCAAATTGCAAGAGGTCTAACAGCAGATCCATTATGATTTTCAGATGAGCCACCACTAGCCTTTCAAAGGTCTTCATAACTACGGATGTTAGAAGAACTGGACTGAAGTAATTCAGTTCCTTGATTTATTCGGCACTGGGATGATAGTAGAGCATTTGAAGCAAGAAGGAACATGAAATGAAAACATTGGGCCAAACTAGTGGAGGTTTGCTATAAGAAACAATTTCCCATAAAAAAACAAAAATAACTTAGGTACTAGAGATCTGGTGGGCCAAAGTTTTTAACCAGCTGGAGCCACAGAGGAAGTAAAACGTAAATATAAACAAGGCAGAAATAAGATGATTGGGTCAGAGAATGAGATGCAGGATTCTTAATAAACCAAGTGGAGCCTATAAGGAATTCAGAATTGGGATCTTCTAACTGAAAGAGGGGATCATTCTGAAGAAGTGAGAAGAGAAAACAGAATCTGGAAAAAAAATATAAGAGAGTGCAGTTGTGGGATGCAGGTGGAATCACACTTCCATAGAGTTATGGACTTTGCTATAACCAAAGATTTAGGAGAGAGAGAGAGAGAGAGAGAGAGAGAGAGAGAGAGAGAGAAATCAAGCCTGTAAATGAACATGAAAAAGAAAAGGAAGTGGTTAACTTCAGTGAAGCAACCTGAAGAATTGAAAAAGAATCAGACATTTATGGTGAGATCAAAAGGTCCCTTGAGAATAATGGAGAAAGGAGAGATGATACAATACTTCTTCCGGCTGTGTTCCCTGCTGGTATGCCTGCAACTTGGAGTTCAAACAGGAGGATGGGGAGGGTGGGTCATTGGATCATGTTTTATTTGTGAAGGGATTCAACCCAACATGCCAACAGGAGAGAGGATTTAGGTCTAATACATGAAGCAAGCACACAGTGTAGGACAGCTACAGTAAGAGAGTGGATTCTGATTGGAAGAACTGATGAGCAGCCCATCCTGATTAGGATTAAGGACAGTAGAATGGAAGTACAAGAAGAATTGAGAAGAATTGAGAAGAACAATAGGAAACTACTCCAGGAGACAGCTACAGCTGCTAAATTGTACAAATAAGTTGGAGTTTAACTGGTTCTGGATTTCAAAGAGCACCCTGTCTTGCTGTTAGAAAAGAGAAAGAGATTGCATTCCCCAAGCATGTCTCTCAGGACTGCAGGATGATAGAGTTGCTCCCAGTGAGTAAAACAGTTCCTATAGTAGAAAGTTATTTGTGTAGCTATGTAAAACTGATTGTAGAACTGTATGGTTGGTATTTAACGCAAAGATCCTCTGTCCAAGGCAGCATTTTAAACAAAAAGGGACTGGGAAAATTTTTTGGCTTTCATCAAGCAAAGAATCCCAGGATAAAGAGGGAACTGTCCTCCCTCTTTATCCTGGGATTCCATAGGGACTAAAGGTTAGTTCTGTCTGGCCAGAAGGAAGGAGCTGACTGTCATTTCCTAAGCCAACATGTTATTTAGGTTGACTTCCTGCCTGAGGAGAATTTGTGTATTGGGTGTCTGGGAGTGGGAGGAATGGAAGACCCCTTTTACTTGCTATATATGGGCTATTTTGGAATCAGTCGGGCTTGCCCATTCAGTATTGGGATGTGCTCACTAATTGCATCAATTTATAATTGTATAAAATTACATAAGGACCAGATTTACATATTGTGATTATGTTATCTCTCCTGTGCTATTCAATAACTACATAAGCCATAATTTGGCCGTTTTTCATCAAACCATACTAATAATTTTACTTCTCATCCTAAACTTTTTTCAAAAAATTATTGTTATATGCAAAAAAATAAAACAAAAAAAACCCTGTTATGTAATAAAAAGCAATCTTTCATAAAAGTCCTAGTGGACAATCATTTAAATATGAGCCAACAATGGGCTGCAGATGCCAAAAAAGCCAGTCCAATCCTAGGCTGCATTAACAGAAGGATAGAATCAAGATAATATGAGGTATTAATACTGCTTTATAAGGCCTTGGTAAGACTGCACTTGGTCACCACAATATTAAAAAAAAAATGCTGAGACTCTGGAAAGAATGCAGAGAAGAACAACAAAGATGATTAGGGGGCTGGAGGCTAAAATATATGAAGAATGGTTGCAGGAATTGGATATGTGTAATTTAGTGAAAAGAAGGACGGGGGAAGGGGCAATATGATAGCAGTGTTCCAATATTTGAGGGGCTACTATAAAGAAGAGGGAATCAACCTATTTTCCAAAGCATCAGAAAGCAAGGCAAGAAGCAATAGATGGAAACTCCAAGGTGAGAACCAACCTAGAAATAAGGAGAAATTTCCTGACAGTGAGAAACAATAAACCAGTAGAATGGCTTGCCTTTAGAAGTTGTGGATTATCCATCATCAGAGGCTTTTAAAAACAGACTGGACAGTCATTTGTCTGAAATAGTTTAGGGTCTCTTGCTTGAGCAGAGGGTTGGACTAGAAGACCTGCAAAGTCCCTTCCAACTCTTGTTATTCTGTTATAAATGTCTTACACAATTAATTCATTAACAAGTCAATTTATTTCATATTTTACAAATAATTATACAGTATATACATTATCTTCACACAAGATTCATTTCAATATGCTCTTTGAAATACACAATGTGATCTTGCTCCATTGGTGGAGAATTAAGATGCTTTCCACATTGTACCTCAAAATCTTTCTCCTTTGTCAACCTGCTAAGATACACAGGTTCTGTTATTTGAAAGTATATAAACTGCAGCACAACCCACTGAAGCTCCTAAAATAAAACAAGTGTGTGAAAAAGCTTCTAAAATGGTGCATGATCACATCATGAGAAGCACAGTTGCATCCTTTTCTTTACAGGCATTTGAGTAGCTTTGGGTCAATCACTTGCATGTGTCTGGTTTGACAAGGCCCCTGCTGAGTAATGCAAGAAAAGAAGGTGGGAATCTCTGCACCTGGGACCAGATAAGGGGATAGAAATGCACTGATAGTGCCTGCCAAAGAAATACATTGGCAGTTTGAAGGTTTTCATTGATTCATTGGTTTCACAGAAGATTCAGGTGCTTCTGTAGCAGGAAGTACTTCCTAATTGCTTAGAGCAGGGGTGTAAAACATGCAGCCAGTGGCCCGGATGCATCACGCACTGGCCACACCCAGTTTAGCGAAGGGGAATAAGTCACGATGCGTCACGTGGTGAAGCCGTGATGATGAGAGTTTGACACCCCTGGCTTAGAGGGAGGAATGTGAGATATTGGGCTTTGGAGAGACAGTTGCCAACAAGTTTCTCCTGCTGCTGATGGTACTGCCTGGTCCATGCAACTTGCTACTATCCTATCCAGTCATAAGTGCTGGACAACCCTTTATGTTTGTCTTATACAAGGTAGGACAAAAAGGAAGTGGGAGAAGACTCTGCATTTCAAAACAGTAAACCTTCCAATTACCAAGATTATATTCTACCATGTTCCATAATATCAAGCCATGATTTGAGTTAAGACTTTGTGTAGACCCTTGATAGTCTATACTTTGCCACGAGAGGAGTGAAAATTAAACCGCAAAAGGTAAATTTTTACATTGTCCATAATGTACTGTTGCATTTGTGAGAAAGATGCTGAAATTACATGAGGGGAAAAAGGTACAAAATCAGAAGTAGCTTCTTTTTCTGTGACTCCTTACATCTACCCAATTTTTATAGAAGAAGAAATGTGGGTGCTAGTTATTATGTCTGGCTTAGATGGGAAAATTTAGATTCACACCCCCATTTCATATAAGCAATACATAAATAGAGGTCAGATGGGCCTGTGAAAAGAAAGGCCTGGCTAAGCCTTTTTCATGATGTTCTGGTTTCCCCAGAAACCCATGTACAATGAATTTCTAAAAAGTATAGTTGCTGTGTTTGTAGGACCATTGTATATAAGTTCTATGAATATTTCCTAATCCAATGTATCATTAAAATACAGTATGAAAAGAATAACCATGGCAACTAATAATACAATATAAAGTGAGAATTTCAGACTAAAATAAAAGCATCCATATTATCCATTTATGTAATTATTTTCCATGGAAGTAAGGAAAATAATATTATTAATAATTATGACAAAATATTATTTTTTCATAATATTCCATATTTTGACAAAACTTTATCAGGCCAACTTAAGTCTCAGCTAAAACATCACTAGTTTTGTTGAAGTGATTACATAGTAATTCACTAATAAAAATATTTTTGTTCGATTGTTCTACTTTTATCTAGTTTGCATTTCAACATGCTGGATAATGGAACATATGGTATGTGCCCTACTCAATACCTAGAGTACTATTTTTATCACCTGAGACAAACCAAGGGCCGTGGTGGCTCAGGCAGTAAGATAGCCTGTTATTAAAACACACTAGCCTGCAATTACTGCAGGCTCGAATCCCACCAGGCCCAAGGTTGACTCAGCCTTCCATCCTTTATAAGGTAGGTAAAATGAGGACCCAGATTGTTGGGGGCAATAAGTTGACTTTGTAAATATACAAATAGAATGAGACTATTGCCTTACACACTGTAAGCCGCCCTGAGTCTTCGGAGAAGGGCAGGATATAAATGTAAATTAAAAAAAAATATATCTGAATTTCATGGTGCTGCATTTCAACACTTATGATAGACTTTACCTAGTGAGGAAAGTGCTGGATAACCAATTCATGCATGGAGATGGCAAAGCAACTCATAAGGTACAGCCTTGATTTCATCGTTATCAGGACAATTAAAACCAGTGCTAGCAAATACAGTATACATATTTAGGAGTAAGCCTCACTGAAGTTACTAGAATCTATTTTTAATAGATATTTATAAAATGTAATTTTAACTGCTGAAGGAAAACAAATCCTCAGCAAAATAAAATAAACTGAAAAAAAGAAAAAAATATACAGCTCAAAATAATCAACTTGTCAAAATGGCCTGATTCTTCCTAGATCATAAACAATGGCATCCTTGTGGAAATCCAGTAATTCTACAGAAAAATACGCCTAAAGCAAATACTTAAAATACATAAATACCTTCGTGCAGAACAAGTCCATCATTATGAAGTTAAAAATAAAGTGGGGAACATGTTAAAATTAGTAAACTGAGCAAACTTCTCTTCCTGAAGAAGTAATTAGGATGAATTTGTGGTGGTGTAAATACACACACACATAGATCTACTAGGCATACAAGCCTAGTAGAACAAACAAACAAAGGCACTTAATGACTCTGGTACCATAAATCATAACTCATAAAAAACAGGTTAGCTGTGAATGAACAGCCCAAATCAGGGAACTTTCACCTAAAGTTTATGAATCAGAGTTAAATTTCTGGATTAGGTAAATCTTGAATGAAGGCAAATACTTCTGCTGTGTGGTTTTAAAATGCTTCTGATTGGCTAATGAAGTTCATTTCTGATTTTCAAAATATTAAAACTTTATATGAATGTAAGTCCTGGTAAATGCTGAACTTATAAATGTCCTTAATCCAATAATTTCTTATTTCTAGTATAGAATAGAATAGAATAGAATTTTTTATTGGCCAAGTGTGATTGGACACACAAGGAATTTGTCTTGGTGAATATGCTCTCAATTAACTTGCCCATTCCAATGTATCTAAAGATGAAACTTTTTGATAAGTATTTATAGCAGTTTTCTCAATTATGACACCTAGAGTCTACAGCCTTGTACAATTCTTTGAGTTGTCGTTGTGGCCAGATCTGTATGACACCAGGTTGGAGACGTTGAGTATATATTTGATATGGAAACAAACCCATGAATACAATAGGTCTCCACTTTAAGGAATGTGACTTCAGATACTAGCTAGCATTCTAATTGGGCAAGAGACTTTCAAGAAATGATTAAAAGAGAACCACAGGAGAGCAAAATGCGCTGAGATAATTCCTTCAGATATTTATAATTATTCATATCCCACTTTTACTGCACTTTGTACAATTGAATGTGGTGCATATAATGTTCCCTCCTACTATTTTCCCCACAATAACCACAATTTTTAATCAAATTTCTGAGCAAACTGGGTGTATTCATTGTGATAAATAATTGGTTTACCATTTTAATAATTATTAAATTATTAAATTAACTGTTCTAGCTCATGCTACCAAAAAGAAACAAACCACGTTAGGGTTTGCTCAAACTATTTATCTTGGAATTAGAAATCAGCTTTTCAGTAATATATAGCAAGATTATAAGTCTATAGTAAATCAATTAAGATTTTTTGTAGTATTTTGCTATTGATTTAATCACCTATATCACTTGTGTACATAATTTTTTTTTACTAACTTCCAAAATGTATATGCCAGGTGGAATATTTTACACACACTTACACACACACACACTTTTACCACATACGCACATATAAAATGTACTGCAATTAACACAACTATTCCTCGGTTATGGAAAGCATTCTGCAGGAAACGATCCTTAATTCCAGGTCAAATTTTGTGGAAGCTGAAAGGCTGTTGCTGAGGAATTATTCTGCCTCAGCAGGACTCCCTACAGGTACTGAAATTTGGGTAATGAGTTTTCCATATGAAATTTTTGAATTGCATTCCACATTCCCATACATTGCATTTTAGAAGTCACTAGCATGGATATGGAAAAAATCAATATATAGAACCTCCTATGATACTGCATTGAAGTATGTGAATTTTTTATGATTTTTCGATGATACATCACCAATACTTAACACAGTGAACTACAAAAACTGCAGTTTTGTCTTCTTTCCTTCTGAAAATACCTATTAAATTAGTTACAGAAATCTGCTTTCATCACATAAGTCATGAAACAATAATATTTATTGTTTACTTTTACAATAAAATCATTACACTCATGTAAAAAATAACATTGAAAACTATCTTAACATGATAAATTTCTGATAACACACTGTGGTTTATGAGGAATTCACCTACTATAGTAAAATAATGCATTCTAGATTATTTCTTTTCATTTTATAATTGTTTGAGAAAAAGTATTTTTCACCATTAGAAACTGTGATTCTCTGTGGGATCTTTTCAGTTTTGCCCTGCGATTCTGGAACCAGATCTAAAATTGGGAGAAAAAAGTACATGTTTAATAATAATAATGATGATGATGATGATGATGATGATGATGATAATAATAATAATATGATGATGATGATGATAATATGGTACCGTAAAAAGAAGCTTTTGGTAAACAAGGTTAAAACTATAATATTAATAAAATTCCAGCAGGTAAAAATACAAGAAGCTTCTTATAAAGAATAAAGAACTTGTCTGCTTGAGTGAGTCTTGATCCTATTAACTCATACAGAAGAGTCTTCTCAGCCTTACTCTAATCTGAGATGGGAACCAGAAAGAAACCAAGACTCTTCTATATATAAGTAGCAGGTTCCATCAGAGTTACAACTCTCTCATCTCAAATTAAAGTGAATATTTATAGTAAAACATGAGAAGGAACACTTCTTCAGGAAAACTCAGTGAGGGTGATGGGTGGTTTCAAAAGATAATCGATAAACAAACAAAGACAATTATTGCTATCTAGGACTGGCTTCAAAAGATCATTGTTTTCAGTGAAGAGCAAAGCTTCAGATGGAATTCTATCCAGACATCTAAGAACCACCAGTGCAGGAAACACTGTCTCTCTATTGCCAACAATGTTGTATTGCCTTATAAAATAATACCTTATGTTCACTAAGTTAAATAAAACAAAGTCAGTTAAGTTGAATGCAGAAAAAACAAAAAGGTAATTTCTAATTGGTTTAAGATTATATCTGTTTTAAATTAAAATGTTGGCTAGCATTCTTAGACAGGTAAGTGTCTGTTCTAATTATTCTCATTGCTGTTATTATTACCACCTTCCGGTGAAGATGTATTCTGAGTTTACATGGACATCCATGCATTTTAAAAGATTGCTCTTAGGAAAGCAATCTTTGCATATTTACTCAGATATAAATCCCATTCTCTTCACTGAGACTTTTTTTCCTTCTTCCATTCAGTTGTGTCCATTTCTTGGATGCTGCCTGGACAAGTCTCTGTAATTTTTCTTGGCAAGATTTTTCAGAAGTGATTTTTCAAAATTGTAAGTCACTAAGCCTTACTTACCAGTAAATCTAACTTTGTTAGAAAAGACAAATTTTGTGAATCTAAAAATCAGATGACGAGATGTCCTTTAGGTCACAGGTAGACTTGTAGACTTCAACTCTCAGAATTCCTCAGACAGCATGTCTATCTGGACAATTCTGGCAGCTGAAGTCCACAGATCTTAAAAGTTGCCAAGGTTGGACACCCCTGATTTAGGCTTTAGTTCTAAACACATTTAAAGGCATTTAAAGGATATCTTTGAATCAAACTTGACTGCTAGTGACTTAATGAGCACATCCCTGTAATTTTCTTGCTATCTGTGTGGTCCCTAGAAGTAAAAAAAAACCCACTTGATGACATACCATCAATCAACAAGAAAGCAGTTTGACCTGGCCTTTTTCTAAGATCTTTCTTTAAACCACTCCCTACCCACCCTTAGCCTAGAGCCCTAGGGCTTTCTAGCCACATACCAGCCAACTGACACTTAGCCTCTTGAGTTGGGTAAATGCTGCCATCTGCTGTGGTGGCAAATATAGTTATTTAAGTATAAATCCCACTCAGTGTTCTAGGCTTCATACACTGCATGAAGCCATAGTGTACTTAGTTTATTTGTGGCATAATGTGTTATGTAGAATAAATCATTGTGGTTTGTTTAGCACATTTGTTAATGTGATATATATGAACCAAATCTTTCAGAAAAAAAATTATTCCACTTACTCAGTTTGAATTAAGTTGGATATGGATTCTACTTATTAGGTCTTAGCAACAGACTTTTCCTGATATATATTAAAATGTGTTACCTTATTATCCAGGTATTACTGTACTGCAAACGTAAGTAGAATTAGAAGGTAAAATTGGGGGGGGAAATAACATTCCCCTATTTTTTCTTTCATACAACATTTCAAACTGAACTAGTATTGTTAACTTCTTCAGTCAGGGTCAGAATATTGGCAGTTATTATTCCCATCCATTATGACTCTTGCTAAGCAGATGTAATATTTGAGATTCCAGTAATACAAGCACAAATACATAAATACACACATGTAAAGTTACCTGGATCCTGTCTTCATCTAAATCTAATTTTTGAGCCAGGTCTTCTCTAATATCAATGCCAGGATAAGAGTTCACTCTAAAAACATTTTCCAGTATTTCTATCTAAAGAGAATAGACAAAAAACTCTGTTATTTGCTTGTTTTCACTGCCAAAATATTTTAAGCACTCACGATAAAGCTTTTAATAAAAATCTGGGTAAGATTATAACATATTTCAAGTCAATAGAAATCAATTAAGCTATTTTGTGCTCAGAATGCTGATTAGATATAACATTTTTGGACCTTTGTATTCAGCAAATGTATGATTGTACAGATTCTTGTGAAACAGGCATTTCTGGATTCTTTCTAATCAATGTCCCCTTATTAAAGAATGCAGGAAGCAAAACAGCCATTCTTAGCTGCATGAATAGGTTAAATGGGCTAAATCCCTACCTGGATTTGAGTGAATGCAGTCCTTGGCCTCCTACCTCTGTACCAACTCAAGTCCCTTTTGTAAGAAAATCTTTCATTCACTGCGAAATAGTTTTCACATTTCAAAACTCTTTCTTCAGCTTTTCGGCAGTTGCTTGTATTATACAAAGGGAGTGCATAGCATATTGAAGAAAGATGCAGGCAGGGCAAACAATCTTCTCCTGAAAAGTCACAAGAATTTTAAACACGATTACTAGAAAAATGTTAGAGTAATTTAAACTCCAAGACAGAGCTAAACACAATAATCTGATTTTCTTTACATTTTGACTTTTAAACATGGTTTATAATTTAAAGCAAAGGAACACAGTAAAAAAAAGGTGAAGAAAATATTGAAATGAATCTTAACATCCATCTTACCTAAATCACTGCATTTATCCACCCATGGCCTGTGGGGTTTTGCAGCTGGAGTGCCATCTTTTTCCCGTTCTAATCCCAAAATATTTTCAATGGAAAACGAAAAGGAAGTGTTTTTGCCTTCCCCAAGATTGGATTTATTCGGATGATTATAAGAAGAAGCCGCATTATGAGCATACAAGGATCTGCCTGCCATTCTTTTGCCAACCTCCCCACACCATAATTCAGCTTTTACTTACAGGTCTTTTCTTATAGCTTTGTCAACAAAGGGGTTGGATTTGCCACGTCATTAATTAAAATCTTTTATTAGAAAGTTTTAGCATGTCAATGAAGATTCTCCCACCAAGAGGCAAGAGGAGTTAATTGTTTATTTGTTTCCAAGTAATTAGCAACTAATGGAGGAGGGAGTGCACCAAGAAGAACAAAAAGTGTTATCTCCTGTAACCAGAGTATCAGACTTAACTTTTTCAAAAGCACCCATGCACAAGTATAACACTTCTCTTTTATTTGAAATCATTAATGTATAAAATCAGGGCTTGGTTGGTGGCGGTTTTGTTTTTAAATAATACTCCTATGGACTTCATTTACCTAAACAAAACAGCATGATAGGAAACCAGTCAAGTAATAAGTAATCTCATTTAAGTGCATTTTCTTCCAATGAAATTTTAAAAATAATCTCTTAATGCTATTAGGGTAATCCCGAGGAAAAAGTGTTTGCTTTTTCATATGCATATGTAATGATGAACATGGTCACTAAAATGACAATAGTCTTTGGCATAAGACACACTGCAATGGGCTTTCAGAATTCAGTAATTGTCCTCCAAGTAGTAAGATTATAGAACACTTGAATGAAATACTGTAAAAAGGTCTGCTCTGCTATTTTCTTAGCTTAGAATTTAATTTGATTCCATTTTGTTTGTTTGTTTGCTTATCAAACTTGGATGCCACCCAACTTGCCAAAGGTAGTGTTATGTTGGCATTCTTGGAGGAATCCATCAAATACTGTATGAAAAATCCCATAAAAATAAAAGCCAGAAACCATAGTTTTAGAAAAAGCCAGACCATTAAAAAAAAATCCCTCTGGAAAAGAAACAAAAAAGGCTATGTTGCAAATTTCAAAAACCGCTACAGAAATATATGCAACCAAATAAAAACTGAATGCACAAATTACCACACCAAGCAAGAAGAGAACCTTCTGCGCACAAATTCCAATCGTGCCTTTTATAATTTTGTTAACAATAAACTTAAAGACTCAAGATCCATCCCTCCACTAAAAGATTCTAACAACAAAGAATGCAATCCTTATGATTTATATTGATATATTGATCATCAATTGTGTTGTAAATGTTGTACCTTGATGAACGTATCTTTTCTTTTATGTACACTGAAAGCATATGCACCAAGACAAATTCCTTGTGTGTCCAATCACACTTGGCCAATAAAATTCTATTCTATTCTATTCAATGATGAAACAGTCAAAGCAAACCTCTTCAACATTTTCTTTGGCTCAGTTTTTGTTAACTCCGATAACACATATCCGACATTCCACAAACGTACCAGCAATGATTATGATGACCTAACCCATATAGATTTCACAGAAGATAACGTTGGAAAAGCTCTTCATAACTTAAAACCATCGCTATCTATTGGACCCGATGGACTATGTGCATATTTCTTAAAAAAACTTTCCATTAATATAGCTGAACCCCTAAGTATTATCTTTGATAAAGCTTTCACTACCAGTTCCCTTCCCAAACATTGGTCACTAGCCACAGTCATCCCTATCTTCAAAAAAGGAGACCCCAGCTTAGTTGAAAATTACAGACCGATCTCTCTTTGCTGCGTCACCTGCAAAGTCATGGAATCAATCATCAACCAATCTATTACCTCACACTTAGAAACTAACAACCTACTCTCCAATAAACAATTTGGTTTCAGAAAAAAATTATCGTGCAACTTACAACTTCTCCACTGTAAAAACATATGGACTACAAATCTTGATCAAGGCAAATCAACAGATGCAATCTACATAGACTTCTGCAAAGCTTTTGACTCAGTAGTATACGATAAACTTCTCCTAAAACTAACATCCTATGGCATCTCAGGACCCCTTCACAAATGGATATCCACTTTTCCGTCTAACAGACAACAAGTGGTCAAAATTGGCAATGCTTTATCAAATCCTGTTCCTGTCAAGAGTGGTGTTCCTCAAGGCAGCGTCCTTGGACCAACACTCTTTATACTATACATTAATGATCTTTGTGACCATATCTCAAGTAATTGTGTTCTCTTTGCTGAAGATGTCAAACTAATGATACTTCTATCATTCAAAACGACCTTAACATAACATAACATAATAACATAACATAACATAACATAACATAACATAACATAACATAACATAACATAACATAACATAACATAACATAACAACAGAGTTGGAAGGGACCTTGGAGGCCTTCTAGTCCAACCCCCTGCCTAGGCAGGAACCCTACACCATCTCAGTCAGATGGTTATCCAACATTTTCTTAAAAATTTCCAGTGTTGGAGCATTCACAACTTCTGCAGGCAAGTCGTTCCACTTATTAATTGTTCTAACTGTCAGGAAATTTCTCCTTAGTTCTAAGTTGCTTCTTTCTTTGATCAGAAAAACTGCTTGATCATCTAACTGCTTGGTCTAAAAATTGGCAGCTCCAAATTTCACCCAGCAAATGCTCAGTCTTACATATAGGAAAAAAGAACCCAAACACTAAGTACATACTAGATGGACATTACCTTACTGACGACCCCCATCCCGTTAAAGACCTTGGAGTTTTCATGTCAAATGATCTAAGTGCCAAAGCCCACTGCAACTACATAGCAAAAAAAGCTCTAAGAGTTGTAAACCTAATCTTGCGTAGTTCTTTTCCAAAAACACCACACTACTAACCAGAGCATATAAAACATTTGCTAGACCAATTCTAGAATACAGCTCGCCTGTTTGGAACCCTCACCACATCTCTGACATCAATACAATTGAAAGTGTCCAGAAATATTTTACAAGAAGAGTTCTCCATTCCTCTGAAAACAACAAAATACCTTACCCCAGCAGACTTGAAATCCTAGGCTTAGAAAGCTTGGAACTCCGTCACCTCCAACAAGACCTAAGTTTAACTCACAGAATCATCTATTGTAATGTCCCTCCTGTTAATGACTACTTCAGCTTTAATTGCAATAATACTAAAGCAACTAATAGATTTAAACTAAATGTCAACTGCTTTAATCTAGATTGCAGAAAATATTACTTCTGTAACAGAATCATCAGTGCTTGGAATATTTTACCTGACTCTGTGGTCTCTTCTCATAATCCTAAAAGCTTTAACCAAAAACTTTCTACTATTGACCTCACCCCATTCCTAAGAGGACCATAAGAGGCGTGCATAAGCGCACAAATGTGCCTACCGTTCCTGTCCTATTGTTTTTTTTTCTTCTTTCTATATATATATATATATATATATGCTTATACCTCCTAATATTTACTCATATATGTGTTTATATGCTATATAATCTTTTTGTATGATACCTACATATATTGTTGTGACTAAATAAATAAATAAATAAATAACCTGTTTTATTGATGCTCAGTGAGATGAAAGATGATTATTTTCATCCTAATTTGTAATATATTATGACAGCAAATGAAATTTCTAAAAGGCCAGTTAAACCAGTAGAGATAATGAATTCCAACCATAACTTTATTTATTTATGAAAATTTATATGGCCACCAAAATCACTCTCATTTGGGTAGCTTAGAAAGATAAGAACAAAGATATTTGTTCTGTTTATCCCATGGTTATTTTATTTTTTTTCATTCTTTTCCATGCTTGCTGGAAAAGGTCTGGTCTGGATTTAGGATGATAGGTGGATCCAACCACTGTGCTTTACAAGTCATAGTTTATGATGCTGCACCCAGACTTCTCCATAACAATTTGCTGAATTCCAAGCTGACATGTAACAGTTTTGTGACAGTGATAAGGCAACAAGCTAATTTAGGAGAATAAGATTTTGTCCTTCAGCAGAGAACAACCAAAATTCATTAAGTTTACAATTGCATGGGCTTCAGCTACAGCAAATTCATGGAGAGCCTGCAAGTGCCTATATGAGGGGAAGGTGTTCCACAAGGTAGGAGCAGCCTTGGAAAAGGCATACCTCCTACGTTCTGCTAGATGGAAGATTTCAGGGAAAAGTCTGAAAGTATGCCTATCCTGTGTGATTTGGTGGAATGGGGGCAGATGCTCTCAGGGAAAGACTGTCTTGCAGATAACCTGATCCCATTCCATTAGGGCTTTAAATGTGACAACTAGCATCATGAATTGAACCTAGAAGGAAGCTGAAAGCTAGTGCAGCTTACGCAACTGGTGAAACTGGGAGGTCCCAAAACTGCATGCACTGCTGCATTTTGGACCAGTTGTAGTTTGTGGACAGTCTTCAAAGGCAGTCCAATGTAGAGTGCATTCCAGTATTTCAAATGGGAACTGACCAGGTATGAATGACTGAATATTTTGAGGTAGACATCAAGTATAGCAAGAACTCTGGAATAAAGACTTGCTGAGGTTTTTTTTTCAAATCAAAGCCTTAAAGAATTAAGTATGCTTCTTCGTTCTTAAGAAGAGATTAATTCAACAGTCAAATACCACTTTTCCCCAGTTTACTGGACATTTCAAATAATGTTTAGAAAGAGGTGGTTGTTAGTTTCTTTAAACTGAAAGTATAATATGAAAGGGACACTGCTATGACATGGAATTTAATATTCCTAAGTTTATAAATGTATTTTTGAAAAGAGTAATAACATTGAAAGATGTGAATGCAATTTTGAACTATTATACCAAACATTTGGAACTCATCAGTATGAAGAGTTGGATTTCCAAGTATATAGCATAACAAAAATTATTTTTCTGTCATGGACAGTTGCAGCAATCCAGTTTTACAATCTTTGATATTTTTAATGTTTTACTTTTGAAACGTAGACAAAATGGAAAAACTGGCCAAAAGTATGCTCTGTAGTCAAATGTAATGTACAGTATTTTAAAACAGCTGTTTATTATAGCTTTTTTTTACCTTTTTTTACCCATTTGTTTTTTTAGTTTTGTATGTTAAAGCTGTACATTAAAAATTGAAAAGACCATTAATGTTGATTTATTTTTAAGCATATTGGAGAATTGTCAATTTTCTATCCTTAAGAAACAACTGAGAAGTAAACTCAGAAATAAGCTTAAAACAGTGGTTTAATTAGTTTCCTGCTAGCAGAATGGGCCATTGGGTCTTAGCAAGTTATGGCCAGAATTACACCATAATTCCATAAAAACTTGTCACTGTTGTATCTATGAGGAATGTTGCACATATATTTATCAGATTATTTCCCATAAAGGCTTATCCTAAGTATTGGGCAAATACACTCATTTCTTCATCAATTTTTGTTCCTGGGTTGCCTAATTTTTACTTACTCCACATTCAAGAATCTCCTTGGTTCTTGTCAATGCTGTGGGCAATATCTGACACAAATTTGTGTGTGTGTGAGAGAGAGAGAGAGAGCGCATGTGTGTATTGATGAATCTGAAACCTACAGTGGTACCTGGAAGCAGGCAATATTCTTGGTAAAATCACCTTGTTTCAAAGGGCAATCCTCAAATGTATTTTAGAAATGTTGTAAGAAGCAAAACAAATATTGAAAAAAAATAAAATGGTTGTGTTATTATTATTATTAGGTCTTTCTTTATAAACAAATAATTACTATATTTTGTAAACAATATATTCGACTGCGGTACAGCTCTGTAATGTTGCCACCTAGCGTCCATGAACTCCTATTTTAGAGCAAACAATAAAGTCTTCCTTAATTAACTGGAAAGGACTTGTTACTAGTCTAAAAGATGAAAGTTCAGAAAATAAATAAAACGGACGATGTTGTATTAGTTAATGGTTTAGTTGATAATTGTATGCCTTGCAAATGGATTACATATAGAAGGGGAAAAAGGGAAACACATTTTCTATAAAATAAGAGTGAAATTTTTTTTCAACATTTCCCAAATATTGGCCAGGGATCAGGTTATTTTTCTATTCCCCATCACTCTTTCTTGGTCCACCAAACCAGACACAGAGAAGTTATACTTTTGCTGGAAGTCCAGCCACATCTATAAAGGAGTTTTGAAATAATGTTGAAGACCACATGACATTCTCCCTTTGAGTCTGCCAATTTTCCATTCTCAGGCATCATCTCCAGAACATGTAAGAGAAGTTGTAGACTTGGAAAAGGAATGCTTGTTGGTCATGAAGCAGCTCTGTTGTGAAGGCTCTGCCTGAGAGGAAAGGAATAGTTAACAGGAACTGAATCAGATATACACAATCGCAGCCTTCTTTGAGTTGTTGCTATACAAATATTTTCTTACCATTACAATAAATGTGGGCCATGAACATCTAGCACAGCAGACAAAAATCAAACTGAACTTCTTGATTGCAGTTCTTTTTATTATTCAAGCCAAGATGCTATATTAACAATGCATATTTGCTTTATCCTGAGACTGGAATAGTCAAATCAGTGAGGTCTAGAATAACTAATGGGGGGCTGAGTAGAATCTAACACCCTCCTGCTCATATTTCTATGATCCACCAGTAGTTTAGGAATTTAAATCTGTCCTGTTAAATTGCCAGATAGATATGTATTAAGAATAATTGCAAATAGTAGATATTATGCTGGGAATGTAATCTATTTTTTTTCTTCCACTTTCCTCATATTTTTTAAAAAAGAAATGTTATTTGGTTGCCATTATAGTAAAATGCTTGGCAATCTAGCTATCTTGGTATATTTAAACAGAAAAAGTAGAATACGAAAACATATAAAGACTTAGTAATTACACCTTAGTTAATAATTTATTTTTTAAAGGGCTTATCTTTGCAAGTTACCTCATATGATACATAATAAATATTTGATACTAAGTCATTCTTAGTCTTATGACTTTGGTTCACCTATATTATAAAACAATGTTTTCTTAAAGTATTCAATGCATTTTACTTTTTAAAAGGGTAACAATTGCCATTCAGTTGTTATTAATTTAGAGAAATCATCATCTACGTGGATAAGTACAATTTCTTTGTCCTCTGGTTTCATTTTAATTCTGAAGGTTGACATTTTTGAACAGAATCATATAAAAGTAAATCAAGAAGTCTGCTTCATTTTAAACAGGTATTTATAAAAAGGCAGACAATAGAGTATGTTAAACTCTGTACAGCATGTTAAGCTGAGCAATTATTATCCATTATTGAGCACATATACATACTACCATCCTCCTCCCACTGTGTGCTGTTTTCCAAGCAAAGTTTATGGCTTACAGTATCTTATTGCCTGACCCTGATGTGTCTGTCTGAGGTTTCCAGAAAATTAGGATACTGTCAGGCACAAGCAACCAGATCCACACATGAAAGAGTTTAAATTAACTACTTTATTGTATTCTGCCTGTTCTAAAAGAATCTTCCTAGACTGCTTGCCCTTCCTTGAGAACAGAGATAAAGTTCCATGGAACTTGGGAGGGATGGGTGGATTGTCATAGGTCTCTTGCAGCTGCCCACAGGCTCAAGGCTAACTCCTCGCTTGATCCCACTCTCTTGCCTGGCTGGCAGTTTCCAACAGAGATATAACCAATATATCAACCACTTCAGGTTTGGAAAATGCAATAAGCAATAAACTTGGATTAAATATTGTGCACAATTGATAATGGACTGGAAACAGTGATGGGATTCAGCCAGTTCGCACCACTTCGGGAGAACCGGTTGTTAACTTTCTGAGCAATTTGGCAAACTGGTTGTTGGAAGAAATGATTAGGGCGGAGAACTGGTTGTTAAATTACTTGAATGCCACCACTGACTGGAAGGAGAGGTAATTATTTTTATTTATTTCCCCCCTGGCTTTATTATATTTATTCAAGGCAGCAGACATACCTAATACTCATACCTCCTATTTTCCCAACAATAACCCTGTGAGGTGGGTTGAGCAGAGAGACAATGACCAATCCAAAGTCACCCAACTGGCTTTCATGACTTAATGCAGGCCTAGATCTCAGTCTCCCAGTTTCAAGCCTGGTGTTTTAATCACTGGACCAAACTGGTTCTCATTAATGTGCTCATTAACCAACCATTTTAGAGACTTCCCTGATTAACAGGGAAGCAATGAAGGTGGAATAAGGCTGACGTAAACTACAAATCTGTTTCTTGATGAAAGGTTTATTCTTGGCTGCTATGCATTTTAATGTTTGTATTATTGTAATTGTTTTCATTTTTTAAAATTTTGTTCCTCATCCAGAGTTGCTTGGTGAGATGGGCAGCCATACAAATAAAGATAAAATTTAAATTTAAAAATAATAAAATAAAGCAATCCTAGTCAATCCTAATGTAAAAGAGAGGACAATGAGATATGACAAAGAAAGTAGACACCACAATTTAAATAGCAATAACAGTAGAAAAAAAGTTTGATTTTGCTGCTGTTGCCCCCATTTGTACTTCAATTCATGCAATCTATCCATCACCAAGATCATTAAAAAGCTGCCAGCTATTAAGGTGTTACGTTGTCCCTTTCACACAACCTAATGCCCAAAGAATATAATAAGCATATATACTGGGAGATAGTCATCTGGGACATTTTAAGGGCAACAGTTACATTTAAATACATGATCAAATAAAGTGGACATTTTCCATAGTTCCTTCATAAATCCCTGTTGCCTTTAAAAAAAATAATCTGTCTATAGTTGGGACATAGTTGCAAAGCCCCAAATATCACTGCAGAGGGTCAGTAAACAAATTGAGAATGAGGTATGGCTTTTTTTTTCTCAGAACCAATTCACGCCTTCCTTAACCCAGGGGGGAAATTAATCCAGCATGGAAAACTCAAGCGGAGATTCAGATTCTTTCTGAAGAAGTAAATTAATATCCACTTAAGTATTCTCACCCAGCAGTCCTGAATTGCCATTTGCTTTAAATCGGGTTTACTAAGCTCTTGTCAATCAGCCCTCAATGAGCTTATTGCCATCTTAATATTTATGAGATCCAATTCCCACTCTATAATTTTAGATGAATCATAGCAACGTGACACAATAGGGAGGACCCGCACAGAAGCGGAGCCAGGGTGCAGAGCCACCTGGAGCAGGGGTCTCCAATTTTGGTCCCTTTAAGCTGGCTGAGGAACTCTGGGAGTTGAAGTCCACAAGTCTTAAAGGGACCAAGGTTGGAGACCTCTACCTGTCCTGGAGCATCTACAGGGGCAAGTCTTTGCCCCACAGAAACTGCCCTCCGACGGGTCGGAAGCCCCACAAGTGACAACCCCCCCCCTCAATCTCCGCCTCCCCCTCCCCCGCGCCGTAACCAAACCCCGCGAGGCTGACAAAAGCACCCGCCTCTTTTTTCGCCCAGCCAGACTGGCCGCCCTGCCAGCCAATAGGAAAATGCATAGCCTCGCTGACGGCCGCTCCTTGTCCAGACGGGCGGCCGCGGGGAAGCGGCGAGGCGGGATTTCCTGAGCGGAGCGGGCCTGTCGGGGTGCGCCGAGGCGCGGGAGAAGGCGGGAACAGGGCCGTCGGGCTGGGTGCGGCGAGGAGGGGGTTGGCCTGGCCTGGGAAGATTCAGCCGCCGACATGCCTGGGATAGACAAGCTGCCTATCGAAGAGGCGCTGGAAGACAGTCCTCAGGTGAGGGACCCCGCGCAGCAGCAGCAGCAGGTGGCGGAGGGAGAGGATGGCCGA
The DNA here is from genome assembly GCF_028640845.1 of Ahaetulla prasina. Taxonomy (NCBI): domain Eukaryota; kingdom Metazoa; phylum Chordata; class Lepidosauria; order Squamata; family Colubridae; genus Ahaetulla; species Ahaetulla prasina. Next base: position 62,788,785 of record NC_080540.1, on the reverse strand, counting down.
GCCCGGCTCCTTCTGCCCCTTCCAGCCCCGGGGAGGTGGCTCCATTCGCCCCGCCGCGGCTCGGAGGCCATAAACAGCCTGTTGCCGCGGTGCTCGCTCCCGGGAGAGGCGAGGAGGGCTCAAGCCGTCCGGGCGGGCGAGGGGAGAAGATGCGTCTTTCCCGCGGGTCCCTCCGAGGGGAAGGTCGGGGCTCCGCCTTGAAACCGGCAGGGCCGGTGCAGGTGTTGCCAGGTGGGAGCTGCGTGGCGTGATCTCGCGTGGAAAAAGCTGAGGGATTCCTTTGAAAAAGGTTGCGGAGCAAGAGGAGGGAGCCTCGGCTGTGTTCTGCGGGGCTCGTGTGTATATGTGTGTGTGAGAAAGACAGCAGTGTGATACCGCTGCGGCTTCCTTAGCGCTTTGGTTGTTTTATACCGAAGTTCAGGGAGCCCTTGTTTAAAAAAAAAGAAGAAAAAAAGGGCCGTCTCTGTTTTTGTTTCTGGCGTCGTGTAAATTGTTTCAGTGGCTGCCTCGGATTCCCCCGCCCGCGCCCTTCTTCGCCCAAAATCAAGAAGATGATTTTTGTCAGTAGCTTTGATGTAACAATTTCAGAATGAATAACCTTGGCTCGGGCTGAAGAAACCTGTTTGCCTTTGCCAGGACTGTATGCGTAATTATTTGGAATTAGCATATTTTAAGTGTCTCTGAATATTGAGGATTGAGTCTGTGGTACGATTATGAATTCCTGCTTTCAACTGAGTCTTCGGAGAAGGGCTGTATAAAAATATGAAAGAAAAATATATATGATGATTTGTGTTGTACTTGTTCTCCAAGAAATAGTGAAGATGTTGAAACATCAGAAGAATTTTATACATTAAAAGTTGGTACTGTACTCAGTTGGGAGTACTTCATACTCCTATGAAGTACAGGTAGTCCTCGACTTATGATGACAATTGAGCCCAATATTTCTGTTGCTAAGTGAAACATTTGCTAAGTGAATTTTGCCCCATTTTACAACCTTTCTTGCCACAGTTGCTAAGTGAATCAATGCAGTTGTTAAATTAGTAACACAGTTGTTAAAGGAATCTGGCTTCCCCATTGTCTCCATTGTTTGTCGGAAGGTTGCAAAAGGGAATCAGTCACGTGATCCCGGGACACTGCAACTGTCATCAACATGAGTCAGTTGCCAAGGAGTCAAATTATAATTGTGTGACTATGAGAATGGTACAACAATCATAACTCGCTTTTTCAGTGCTTTGAATGATCACTAACTGAACAGTTGTAAGTCGAGGACCACCTGTATTGACCAGTATCCCATTAGTTGCTGCAAAAAAATAAGTAGGAAAACCTTTTAAAAACTTCTTATGCTCTGTTGTTGTATACTGTATCTGAGCATCACTTTTCAGTTGTCTTATGATCTTAGCTATGGTGATTATATTGATGACAAGATAGATGCAGCTATGATAAAATAATCTTTATTGTGGGATTGAGTTCAGTTTTTAAATATACTGGTATAATGCCCTGAAATTACATGGTATTAAGCTCTTTACATCTTTCTTCTATTAATCTTTTGAGACTTCTTTAAAATCCAGTTTTTAAAAGCACATTATTCACCTGCAAGTGCCAATGATCATTTAAAGATATTACTTCTAATAAATATGTATACAGCTCCATTTTTTTTAAGCTGCCCATTTAAAACATTCATTGAGATCAAAGTTAACACACTGTTTACAACAATTCAGAATCAACAATTGGATCTCTACAGGGAAGGAACTTTCCCTGCTTATCTTTTTTTTTTTTTGCTTTAGTGGAACTTGAAGGATTCCAGAAAAATGCTTAGCATTTGTGTTGCTTGTTATTGATAATTGATTTGACTTATTCATCATATTAATATTCATCACTTTTAAATTCAAACATTCAGACATTCAGATTAGAGGTAATAAATGCAGTAGTAAATACATGTTACCCTTTGTTGCACTTGTTCAAAAGTTTAGTTAAACTTTTTTTAGTTAAACTTTTAGTTAAAAGTTTAGTTAAACTCTTGCTTATTAGATCCAGATTAATGTTTTTGCTTCATTTTGTTATGCAAATGTTACTAATCTATTTTTATACAAAAAACAAATATTGTTTTTAATGTTAAAAAGCAATTAAATATCATTTGATTATTATATTATAAAGTATCCTGCCTCCCCTCCTATAAGGAGCAGGTAAAATAAGTTTTAACTCAGAGTTGATATAGTCAGCTTCAGGCCTTATCTGCTAAAATAACCCTGACAGTGATTCAGTTCTTTGTGTGCCAAGGACACTGTCCATGCTGTGGTATATTGTACCTGTTCCACAGCATTGTCCAAGATTACAGCATTGCAGTCTAAAACTTTTTCTTGATAAATAATATATCCAGTGAAAGATTCTACCTCAAGAGTTCTGAATATACTGTTTCTTCTGCTGAAGGTGCTTAGGTACTGCATGCGATTCATAGTCCTAGTTAGATTCTGCAAAAGTTGCTCCCCATTTATGTTCTGTATCTTTAAACACATCCTCAGCATCAGCATAAACAGAAAGGCAGAGTATAGGACGTGCAATACTGCAAAAATATTGCAGTATGGGATGCTTCCACTTAAAATACAAGCCAGCAAGCCTTGTCATTTTCTGAAATATTCCACTCCATCTACTACTCCATTCCCCTTCCTGTGTGCCTCACTACTTAGATCTTCAGCAGACTTTGATTATTGAAAATATTCTTACTGAGTTCATTATTTAATTTTCTCCTACTCTTAAATGTTTTCTTTAAAAATGCCTTTTTTAATACTTTGGCAAATCTTGAGATTTTCCAAAGCCTATTGATATTTAGTTATTGTTTCTGAATGGTACCATTTTCATTTCACAAGGCAAAGAATGAGTTTTCAGTTAGAAAAAAGAATTCAAGAAGTTGATACTTTCAATCATTTATTAAAAGCAAAGATTGAAATTTAAGCATGTACTTTAAATGTGATTACTTTTATGAATAGAAAGGTAGGGTTTTTAGATCTAGGCTGCAAAGGTAAAGTTCTTTTTTTTTTTAGAATTTTTTTTTAATTGGCCAAGTGTGATTGGACACACAAGGAATTTGTCTTGGTGCATATGCTCTCAGTGTACATAAAAGAAAAGATACCTTCATCAAGGTATCTCTTTGATGCAATCTATTGTTAATTGGATTTTTGCATCCCTGTTCTGTTGCTTTTAAGGAAGTGTAAATGTAATTCTGTAAATATAATTAATTTAAAATTGCATTAAAACTAGTTAAAGCATTTATCTAATCAGTCTTGTAATTTCCATAACTGGGACAACCATTGTCCTTGGAAATTCCAGCTAACATTATTTAGCAAAGCTCTCTGTGTTACATTATCTGTATGCCCTCTACTTCAGCATTCTGTGTCCTAGAGTAGCCAGCTCAAATATTTCACAAGGAAGGCCTCCTGAATATTGTCTTATCACTGGAAATGTAAATTGTCTTTAAAGAGAGACACTTCAGTTTTTTTGTTTCATATAACCTTGAGGATCCTATCCTCTAAGATTTTTTAAGTTTTAAAAAACTAGGAATTCACAGTATATATATATTCATTCCCAAAATATACTTAGTATCTTGAGTCATTATCAGTTAGTTAATGAGAATTTAAAAAGAAAATTTCTTGTCTATTCATTCTATCCATACAAATGTAAATTCTATAAACTGTTAGATTCTTGGAAGTATTTCTTTTAGCTATCCCATTTCTACAGTATTTATAGCCAGTTATCCATCCATAAAAGGACAGTGCTCTTATTCTGTTACTGTTCAGTTTCCACATAAATTAGTGAGGAGCAGTTTGAAAAGCCAGTATTAAATGGTATTTTAAGTTTATAAAGCTTAGCTTGAGTTATACTTTATACATTTAGACAATATATTTATTCTTTGAATTTATTTTACCTAAGAAAACAACTTTGACATTTCTCTGTTGGTAACCAGTATAGAGCTCAAAGGAAATTTTTATCTTATATCTAGATTTCAAGTTCAATATAACTGGCAAAAACATAAAGCTCAAATATTTAATTATCATGCTCTATCACTGTTGGTCATAAAAAGAATAGTAAATGAACTATTTTACAGAAAGGTACTTAAGTATTCTGTTACCATGCCAGCATATTTTGTTTTAATAAAGTGCATACAGATTTAAAAAGTGCTTTTTGCCAGGTAACTTTTTGTTTATGTTTTAAAGATCAGATAGAAATGTTTTGAATTCTGATTCTGTCTTACTTATACATGAAATAGAACTTAATAAAATGTTGCTGAAATAGTGTGGTTGCAATATTATAAAACTTATATTATCTTTTTTTTAGACACGATCTTTGCTGGGTGTATTTGAAGAAGATGCTGCTGCAATTTCAAGATATATCAACCAGTTGTATAAAGCTATGCACCGAATTTATGATGCACAGGTAATTTGACTATAAAATGCAGAAATTAATTAACCTTCAGTCATTTTTCCAAATTTTTATCACTGATTTGATTATACAGGTAATTGTCAATTTATGACCACAATTTAGCCCAAAATTTCCATTGTTAAGCAATGTGAGTTTTATCTCATTTTATGACAATTCTTGCAACAGTTGTTAAGTGAATCATTGCAGTTAAGTTAGTAACATGGTTGTTAAATGAATTTTGCTTCTCAGAAGGTCACAAAAGGTGACCACGTGATCTCAAGACACTGCAGCCGTTATAAATATATGCCAGTTGCCAAGTGTCCAAATTTGGATAATGTGACTGACCATGGGGATGCTGCAATGTTGTAAGTGTGAAAAATGATTGTAAGTCATTCAGTGCCCTTGAACAGTAAATAAACGAGTGGTTGTAAATTGAAGTCTACCTGGAACCCAAATTTTAACTCCTCGGATTTTAGTAGATGGGTAGAAATATATGCGAATGTGAAAAAAAGGATGACAAGAAAAAGAGAAATACAGCTTTCCTTTAATGTTTCCATGTTAATTGTTTACAAATAACATTAATAAATAGCTTATAAGTTCTTCAGAAGTTTCTAACAATATATTTAGATGTAAACATTTTTATGCAACAATTTAAGTTATATGTTTTGTATAATATGGCTAATTGGACAGATTCTTAATAAATCTTAATATCAAATTGGAAACCCCACCTTAAGCCTAACTGCAATGGATTAATTTACCTCCTGAGTAGTCATTGATTTTGAATTTATAGTCTGCATAGATTAAGGTTCTTACAGATATACAGCACTCTTATTTTTGCTTGTTGACTTTACCTCCGAATCTTTTAGTGCAGTTTAATTTTTGCTCTTAGAGTGATATTATTTTCTATTATGAGTAATGGGTCATTCAGAACTCTGGGAATTTGACTGATTTTTATTTATTTAGCTAAATTTATGATTACAGTTGTAAAAGTGTATATGCTAGTCTATTACTGTAATAAATCGTTCCACTTTAAAAATAGGGAATTATAATTGTGTTACAAAAAGCATACACATTAAGTTAAACATTGTTTAACTCTGATTAATTTATTTTACATTGTACTTCTATTGTCATTTATATTTGAAAAATCTTTTTAAAATCAGAATAAATTCTCTTTTTCAGAATGAACTCAGTGCGGCAACACATTTGACTTCAAAGCTTCTGAAAGAATATGAGAAACAGGTAGAGTCTATTTATAAAATGAAAATGTTATGTTCTGATCCAGATTGAATGCGTTAATGGGGCAGCCAACATATTGGGATAGTGACTGGATCCTTCAACATGGAAAAATAATTAAAGACTACCCTAATCTGTTTTGTCTAGTTTGTAGCATCTTATATAAACTCCACCTATATGTTTTAACAGTAGCTTAGCACATAGAAATTAAATTCATTATTTTTTCCACTTTCTTATTCTTATAAGGTCTATATACTTTATTTTTGCTCAGTTCTTATTATTAAGAACACACATTTATTTATGACTTATCTACCCTACAACAATCAAGAGATTAAAACATGCATGGTTTGATTAAAACATGAAAGGTTTATCTAACCATAACAACACAAACCAGAAAATAACAAATAGAAACACAGAAAGGGGAAAACAGATAAAAATAAGTTGAAACTGTCATAAATGGACAAATGTTTTTTTTTATCAAAATGGTCATAATTTAATACCATGATTTACTAGACCTTGTGGCTGTGTGAATGTGTGCGTACGTGTGTGCATGTCACAATTCTCCTGGCCAACAGGTATTTTTGATACCTTTTAAATATAGCAATACAATATATATATAAATTTAATAAGCATTAGCAACTTACAGTGCTTCAAGATTCTTTATTATTTTTTAGCAATATTAAATTTGTACAAGTTAGATCTTCGGAATGTTACTGTGATTTTTTAGAGTGAAAAAAAAAATCAATAAATACGGAATTTTAAAAGTGGTTTTTTTGTTTTGGTAGCGCTTTCCTTTGGGTGGTGATGATGAAGTTATGAATTCTACTCTTCAGCAGTTTTCCAAAGTGATAGATGAGGTAAGTCTTCCTTTCTAAAAACCTATCAGCCTATTTTCCATGCATGCAACTTCTATATCACTCCATTTCTAAAGACTTTGAACAGTTTATAGTATTAATATCAAAGACTAAAAAAACAGAAATAATGGCATTATAGCCAATCAATCCTGTTCAGGGTAACATAATCTTATTACTGCCCAAATGTCTTTCAGAAAATCCTTTTTTGTGGCACTCAGAAAATGTTACCATCCTATATAGATCATTAGGATAATCTTCTCACAAGGTGACAATGGCATGAGTAACAATGAGTAAAGGCTTCTACTTCTAAACAGTCCATACTTAGTACATAAGATGTAACTTTGCAAATATATTTGCTGTTCAGACAGGAGCCATGAGCTCAGGAGGACTGACTCTTTTGTAGACAACATGATAGTGTTAGAGTTTGCAGACAGTGCAGCTTTCTATTTATATGCTGTATAAAATAGTATTATGGTCATTGTTTCCTGTCAGTTCTACAATACTTAAACCATAGTAATCCCTTATAATCGAATCTAGGTTTGCTTCTCCTCTATTTGTTTCAAGATCAACTGTTCTAAGGGACCATTATTGTGATATCTTTGTCATAACCTGAGCACAACCTACCTAGTTTATATTAGGATAATCAAAGTTCTCCCTTATTACAAGATTTACAACATTATTTGGAGATTTCTAACGTATCAAAACAACTATGCATTCTGTTCCTTTCTTTTTCATTTGAAAAGTTGTTCACTGACTTTTTTTCATAGCTGTCTTGTTCCCATTTTATCTTCTGGTAGCCATGATCAACACCCATGTTCAATGTTGGCCCTAACCTTTTTTTAAAATGTTTACACCATTTTGAATTGATTGGCCATTACCTGTTGATTTCCCCCAGGAATCAATTTAAAAACTGGTCTGTGACCTTTTAAATTTTATGTGCCAATAGCCTAAATTCCTTTTATGCAGGTTTGATTTCTTCTGAAATGTTTCCAGTGACTAACAAATCTAAGCATCTCCATCTGGTGCCATCATGCCATAATTGCATTAAGATCTCTGAGCTCTGCCTATCTGGTTGGGTGCACACATGAAACAAACAGCATTTCTAAGACTGCTCCCTTGGTGTTCCTGGTTTTGATCTTCTATTTAGGAGTTTAAATTTGACTTCCAGAACTAGCTAATTATACATTCCAATGTGACTCCTGCTAGCGTGGGCTGTGATTGCTGCCTCTTTTGCATCATTATCAAGCAGGTTCTACAGATGACATGTGATGTCCATAACCTTCACACCATGCAAGCTGTCAATCACACTAGGTAGACCAGGCCAGAAAATCAACTTTACAATAGAATAAGATTTATATTTTATTGAGCTAGTCTATAATAATAGAACCTTGCAAGCTTGATTGTATTTTACTTCCTCATCTTTCTATATCCCTGTGAATCAGGGAAGAGCTTGCCTGGACCTCTTTCAAACACAATCTTGCTTCCTAGAATTTAAGAATTTCAACCCTATTTGCTTATATATTAGTTCTTGCATATTGCTGTCCATCTTCCTTTCTCTCAAAGTGTGATCCCAACAAACCATTTTTTGAATGGCATAATCCTAATGACAGGCACCAACCTTTTCTCAATGGAGATATCAAAGTGCAGTTTTATTCTGCCTAAAAATTAGGATTATATCATGGTTTGTTATATTGCTTCTTTGGCTCTTATTTGAATGTAATAAATTATTACATCAGATTAAAATAATGCTAATGAATAATAATAATACAAATAAATACTGCTAAACAATATATATTTTGTTTTTTATCCACTTGTGCAAAAAAGAACAGGTGTAAAAATGCTAGGCTCTGCTGCTGCTTCAGCCCATGCTTCAATTAACATTTTTTCTTATTTTTGCACACATGTAACAACAGTGAAATATGAAAAATGTTTATATTTTTAAGCAACGTTGTGTACTTGTTTTTTTTCTTCTTAGCTCAGTTCTTGTCATGCAGTACTATCAACTCAATTAGCAGATGCCATGATGTTTCCTATCACACAGTTCAAAGAAAGAGATATAAAAGGTACAATCATCGTTGTCAACAAAGATCACAGATTGCTGGACAATGTTTTGTATAACAATAATTAATATATATTCCATCTATAGAGGCCTTCTGAAGTCTAGTGCAAATCTAAGAATGTTTTTCTCATTAAAAACAGTTTTAGACAAAAGGGAATGATAAAAGTGATTGCCCTGTAAAAGTTGCTGAACTACAACTTCCAGCAGTCTCAAGCCATCTGTCTGTCTGTCTGTCTGTCTATCTATCTATCTATCTATCTCCCTTCCTCCCTCCCTCCATCCACTTAGGGGCTGAAAAACAGGGTAAATAAAATAAACTGAATGGATCTTTTGGTGGAGATATTTCCATCACTGTTGTTGGAAATAATTGCATTTCCTCATTCAAGACTGGTACTCAGTTTTGGGGGAGACTCTATTGAACTCCCAGTTCCTGCTCATCTGCTGTGCCCAGGTGAAACTTTACACAGGTTATTTTGTGTGCTATTTGCATCCTTCCTCAACAAGAGGCCCTTCAGATTGCTATTTATATCTTGGTTATCTAAAGATTGGATTATTACAGTGTGCTCTATATGAAGTTGCCCTCATATAGACTATCCAGAAACTACAATGGGTACAAAATGCAGTGGCACAAAATAGATATCTCATGTTGCACCCACAAACTGCCATGGTTGTCAGTGGCTTTTTGGGAGGAATTCAAGGTGCTGGTTGCCAGCTATAAAGCCCTTTATGGCATGGGCCTGGTTATTTGAGAGACCTTTTGTTTCTATTTATTATTTATTTTATTTGTTAAATTTATTTGCTGCTTATTTTGCAAATAATAGATGACTTACAATAATAAATATAAGAACAATAAAAATGAAGAAATGAAAAGAATGTAAACAGAACAGTAGTAAGATAATAGAACAATAAAATAAACAATGAAAAAGAATACAATAGGATACATCTATATAATAATCAAAAAAATAAAAGTTGGATGGGTAGAAAGCACAGAACAAGAGGGAAAATCTATTTCTGCCTGTACAGTATGTTTGAACAGAATGCAGTGCTCCAGTCCCTTGAGTTCAGTGGAGTTGAATACTTATGCATTAGTAATCTGTGTATTAATCCACTTGTGTATGTTTTACTGAAGTAATAGGCTTAAATTTGAGTAAAATTGTACAGCTATTGTGTTTTAACCTATGGGCTTCATTTAGTTGTTGAAAATTCTTATTTCACTGCCCAAACCTTCCAAATCCCTCATATAGTTAGGTGAGGAATTCTGCCACAGCAAGTTTACAATCTCAAATGACATGACATTTAAAAGAGAGCCCCTGACTTTGAGGAAAGGCTTTTCAGAGAGGCGTAGAAGAAAACAGAGGGAGAAACAGCTCAACCATTGGATACAATCCCATAACTTTAGGGAATTATTTTCTCAGTACAAAACAATTCATATGGTCCCTGAAATGTAGGCCAGCTGAAGACCTAAATAAATAAATGAATCAAATTTTGTTCATCTTGCATTAAAACAGCAGAACAGTAACACTGCGCATTTTCTTACATTCATTTCAGAAATTCTGACTTTAAAAGAGGTTTTTCAGATCTCCAGCAATGGTAAAGTATGTTTTAGAAATTACTTTCATATTTATTTTTTATTTGATTTTGCATGATTATAATATTATAAACAGTCAAGATTAATGTTTTATGAAGGGATTTCTGTCTAATTTTGCTATTTTAAAAAAAACTATTTTTCAATCTAAAAATTAAAGGGAAATAATCTTAGATAACTGTATACAAGGTAATTGGGGGAAAATTATGAGTAGGCTAATGGAACATTATAAAGAAGAGGATATCTTATTGATATAATCAGTGCATCAGGATAATAGATTTTTTTTATCTTGAAATGATAAAAACATTTCTGAAATTATTGGAAATAGATTTTTGTCTGTATTGATATTGAAAAAATCAAAATTAGCCTAATTGCCTGAAGTACTGCTTCACTGAAGTGTAGTAGCTTTTTGCTTTAAACACTTGTAATGTTTGTAGCTACTGTTTAAATGTTGTAGAACTTGGTTTTTCAGATCATGATGCTGCAATTACCAGATATAGTCGACTGTCAAAAAAAAGAGAAAATGAGAAGGTTTGTGAAACTTTAATCCAGCGTTTAGAACTCATGCTATAGTAATGTAAAAAGTCTACGTTGCTTTTCCGTTATCTTAAAAATTACATGATAATTCTAGTGAATGCAACTAATCTTTAATTAAATATATGTAGTACAGCTACGTGTTCCTGTCCATTATTATCAGTGTCTTTATTCAGTGGGATATCCTTCTATACATCTTCCACATTAATTGGCAAAATGGAGATCTCAGCGGTAGCAGTGCTGAATTTCTCTCTCTCCTTCCCTCCCCTCCCTCCCCATCCTTCCCTCGGTAAAATAATATTTAATAGCTTTTGCCAAACAGTTCACACAGTGCCCTGGAGAAAAAAAACACCTATTTCTTATGTGGCATCATAATGGGGACTATTTTAAAAAGAACTTTCAATAAAGATATATTTACAATTGCAAATCTTAGAGAATGAGTAGAAGAGAAAATGTATTTTGGGGGAAAAAAACATGAATTTAGATCTTTTTTCACATCATTGCAAGGAAATTATTTTAATGGTAAAACTGATTGCTTTGAATTATATATTTTTAAAGGTCAAATATGAAGCTACAGAAGATGTATATACTTCTCGGAAAAAACAACATCAGACTACGATGCATTACTTCTGTGCATTAAATACACTGCAGTATAAGAAGAAAATTGCTATGTTGGAACCATTACTAGGCTATATGCAGGCTCAGGTAAATTCCAAAATGCGTGGTGAAGGGGAGATTTTGGAATACTACATTAAAATATTTTGAGCATCCAAAGTATTACAGTACTATCAACCTGAAACATAAACTTTGTGTGGCATGGGCAGCTATATCAATTCAATCAAATCAAGCAGATGGACTAAATGATTAATATCTCTGTGGAAAAGTAAGCATGTAAGTGTAATTTGTTGATAGAAAAACCTAACTAATTATAACTATGTTGTGATTTATGAACTGCATCTGTAAAGGTGGATTATGTTTTTAGCCTCCAAAGAAATATCTAAGATTCTATAAGTTCCAAGTAAATTAATAAGAATCTGAATTTTCTTTTAAAAGATAAACTTCTTTAAGATGGGCTCAGAAAACCTTTCTGAACAGCTGGAAGAATTTTTAACAAACATCGGGACAAGTGTGCAGGAGTAAGTTAATTTTTTTCTCTTAAAAGTAATGCAGTTTCTTTTAAAACATTATTTTTAGCTACTGTGAATATTTTTTTTAAAAAAACCTGTGGTTTTAGCGTTCGCAGGGAAATGGATCATGAAGTGGAAACGATGCAACAGACTATAGAAGATTTGGAAATAGCCAGTGATCCACTTTATTTACCAGATCCTGATACTACAAAATTTTTGGTCCAAAGAAACCTTACTCGCAAGGCTGGTTATCTAAATGCAAGAAAGTAAGAACCAATTTCAGATACATATAAGCCTCAATAGCCTGGGTTATAAATTACAGGGGTCTTGTATACTGTGTTGTACGTAAAAATAATTAGTAGCTGTTAATAGTTTTTAAGATTTAAAATAATGTCCAGTACCAACCAGCATACAGTACAGATTTGCCATTATATTCATGATCTTGTTTATGATGTTTCAGGCCACAATATATTATAATTTAACTTGTCTCAGGGTAGTTCGGCTGAAAACCTCGGAAGCGATATATACACCTGGGAGAACAGCTGCTCCTTCATTTGTTATTTTTGTTGTAGCAGCTTCTCTTTAAAAAAAGATGCAGCTTTAAAAGTGGATTGCATCTGTCTTTGGATTGCAATGACTTATTTATTTGTTCTTGCCTCCCCAAAACTCAAAGGAGCACTAGTGATCTCTGCCATTTCATCTTCACAACAATTCCACAAGTGAGCTTAAAGTCAGCAGGAGATACTAAATAAAGTAGCACTAAAAAATAAAATTTGTTTGCCCGTAATATTACTGTCAGACCTGTCCCAGTCTGATTTCTTGATGCCATTTGATTAAAGTGAAAGGTACTTTTACTAAGAGATGCTGGTTACAGTAAAGTCAGGTGGAATCTGAGTTTCCCACGCAGCAACACAAAACTATTTCCTTTGTTCCCTGTCCCTCCCCACCATGACCAATCCAAATTCAGCCAATGTGATGTCGCTGAGATGTTTTGGGAACGCTGAGGTGTTTGGGCTGGTAACTTTCCACATTCAGGGTAAATGACCTTAAAGATGCCTGGCATGAACTGTTCCATGTAGATCTGCTCTTCCTCAGCTGTCATACCCCCCTCCCTAATTCCCACAATAGTTGCACACAGGTTTATGGCCCATTTGCCCCCATCTCTCCACCGTAGTCCTTTGATGGCAGGATGCCAGCTAGGCACCAAGCCGAAGCGGATGGATCTGACAATTACTTTTTTGGGTCCTGTCCCAAAACATTTTTGCATTGCAATATTTCATTTTTCTTGAAATTATTGGTGATGAAAATAGCAGACATAATATAATTTTTACCCATACTTTTAATATTCTTCTATAAATGTTTGTTCACCATCTGGCAAATATATTTATCATATCTTTGAACGTCTGAGAAGAACTGTATGAAAGTTACATCTTTGCTGTATGAATATAGACACTGTTTTCTGTATTTTGACTACATGTGTGCTGTGGAGTAAGAATGTAAAGTGGCAACACCTTAAAGCTATCTTTAAAGCCCAAAACAAGGAGTCCGTGAGTGAGTGTGCACATGTGTGCACATACACAAACGTGGAGAGAGTGACAGCAATAGTATTTTGCTGATAAAACAGTATGTTGAGAAATTTAGTTAAGCACTGTTTATAGTAATAGAAACACTGTTTATAGTTTATAGAAATACTCTTGGTATTTCTTGCTGTACCAAAATAATCTCTGTATAACTGCATTCAATTACATGAAACTATCTCCCTGTCCAAAGCTTATAATATCTTATTTTTTCATTAGAAATTTGATGCTGCTAAGTCAAGTTTTCCTTTTTTCTTACTTCAGTAAAACAGGGCTGGTGTCTTCCAGTTGGGACAGACAGTTTTACTTCACACAGGGCGGAAACCTCATGAGCCAAGGAAGAGGTGAAGTTGCTGGAGGACTTGTAATGGATATAGACAATTGCTCGGTAATGGCTGTGGATTGTGAAGACAGAAGATACTGCTTTCAAATAACATCTTTTGATGGCAAAAAGTTTGTATTCTTACCATTTCTTATATATTATTTTTAGTAACGGAGAAACAATTAGAAAGTATTTTCTGGCACCTTTCGGTTTCTCTTAAAAGGTGGGAGAGAAGGAGGAATAAATCCTTGTCTTTCCCAGATTGAAAACTTGGCAGGTATAAGACAAGTTTCTATCACTTTAAATCAATTTATTTAATCAGAACTTGATGCTGCTCTCTAGGTGGCAATTTAAATATATTTTGCTTATTCTTTATTATTTTATTTGTCAAACTTGTATGCTGCCCATCTTGCTGAAGGCAATTCTGTATTTCGATTTTCATGTGTAATCCTGTCTACTGACTACTTGTTTTCTTTCTAAAATGTTACTGGTACTTTCAATCCTTGTTTTCAGGTTAGAGGGAAAAGTTGTCTGTCAGCTGTCACCTAGCCGGGCTAGGTAGGTCAGTGGCTAAGACGCTGAGCTTGTTGATCAGAAAGGGCAGTTCGAATCCCTAGTATAGGTCTGCATGAGCAGGGGGTTGGACTAGAAGACCTCTAAGGTCCCTTCCAACTCTTACTGTTAAAGCTTTTTCTTTCTGATTGCCTGTTTTCCTCTCAGCCTAAAATGCAATAGGGATACCTTCCTCTCATTCTGTGCAGTCTTACTGGTTTTTACTGAGAGATGTTAGCAAAAGACAAGCTCAGACAACATAAATTATCTCTGAGGTATGTCAGTGGATGATTGTTCCTAGAACATAGCTCAAATGAAATATGCTGAGTTCCACAATGCAAAGATAAAAGTTATAGGTGGGCAGTGTCCAGCAGAGATTTTCTGTTTGGGATTTGGCAAGGTATACATGCTATACTGAATAAAGAATTGCATAGATCAACAACTTGAAGCCAACAACGTGCTGAACATTCCTTTTCTTGGCTTTGTTTAAGAAATATAATTCAGTTTGTTTCTTATTTTTATTTTCTGGTCCAACAGGTCTTCAATTTTGCAAGCTGAGAGCAGAAAAGATTACGAAGAAGTAAGCTTTTTAACAGAAAGGTTATTGAAACTAGTAAAAGTTTTGGGAGGTTTTAAGGAGTAAAATTGCCCAAACATGACAAATCTGTCTAATCAATGAAAGCCTTTCTTTCTTACAATAAATAAATCATGTTTTTAATGTGCCATCAGATTCCTTTTATTCTGCAATAAAATAGGGAAATTGCCATAATGGAAAGCCATTAAGAAAATATGATGCTTATACAGGTAGTCTGCCACTTATGACCACAACTGAGCCCAAAATTTCTATTGCTAAGTGAGACAGTTCTTAGTGAATTTTGCCCCATTTTACAACCCTTCTTGCCACATTTGTTAAGTGAATCACTGCAGTTGTTAAGTTGGTAACAGGGTTATTAAGTGAATCTGGCTTCCCCATTGACTTTGCTCGTCAGAAGGTCGCAAAAGGATCACGACTCCAGACACTGCAGCCATCATAAATATGAACAAGTTGCCCAGCATCCAAATTTTGATCATGTGACCATAGAGATGCTGCAATCAACGTAAGTGTGAAAAATGTTCATAAATCACTTCCGGTGACATTGTAACTTTGAACGGTCACTAAATTAACTGTTGTAAGTTGAAGACTACCTGTAAATAGTTTCCAAATTAAATTTATGATGCTAGTTATCAGGGCAATTTTAAAGAGCAGAGTAATTATATGCTGATGACATGGAAAAGGTGAAGACAACAGGGATGAAATGTAAAATTTGTTACTACCGGTTCAGTGGGCATGGCTTGGTGGGGGTAATATGACTAGGTGGGCGTGGCCAACTTTTTTTTTTTACTTTTAAAAGCATTTTTTCTACAACCTCTTCGGCCAAAGTGGTTGTAAAAAAATGCTTTTAAAAGCCTGTGATGATCAGGCAACTCAGCTTTGATCGCCAGAAGGAAAAAAGCTTTTAAAGGATTCTGACGATCTCAGGCAACTCAGCTGGGATCGCCAGAGGAAAAAAAAGCTTTTAAAGGGTTCTGACGATCCCAGCTGAGCGGCGCGATCATCAGAGGCTTTTTTTTTTACTTTTAAAAGCATTTTTTGGCTCAAGAAAAAATGCTTTTAAAATTTTAAAAAAAATACCACCTGATGATTGTGCGGCTCAGCTGGGGCAGGGGGGGCAGGGATTTTTGCTACCGGTTCTCTGAACCACCCGCCACCATCGCTACCGGATCGAGCGATCTGGTCCGAACCGGGAGCATTTCATCCCGAAAGACTACCAAAGTATTGTATGGTTTGTAGCCTAAAGACTTTCATTCACAAGAAAAGTGGATTTTTTTCTCATTTTTTTAAAAAAAATTTAAATTACAAGCAATTCACAATTTATCACATAGTGGCAAAATTTAGATTTAAGTAGATTTCAATTCAGGCATCAATTTTACTATGAAATTGAGAATCCTCAACAGTGGAAAATTGTACCAGCGTTCAAGCCAAAAGAAAGGCAGAGTGGAAAGTTCTCACCTTGTTAGCTGTAACAAGGCAGTTTAAAATAGGTTTGAAACCTGCTGCTCTCAGTGCTGCGTAATCAGTGCAGGGAAAAGAATTTCAAATGTGCCACATTGCTGGTTTAGTATTAAAACTGCATATTGTGTGGATTATTTCACATTAGCAAGCTGTGGTTTCTCACTTCTATTATTGGAATCATTTAAAAAAATCGAGGAAAAATTCAGCTAGACAGATGGAAACTTTATTTAAAGAT
This sequence comes from Ahaetulla prasina, assembly GCF_028640845.1. NCBI lineage: Eukaryota > Metazoa > Chordata > Lepidosauria > Squamata > Colubridae > Ahaetulla > Ahaetulla prasina. The sequence continues at coordinate 62,772,241 of NC_080540.1, read as the reverse complement.
GATTTTTTTTTAAAAAAAATGCATGAACTTTTCTTTTGCTTCTGTGGCAGTGTTGGAGAAACTGCTCCAAAAGTTACAGAACCACAACTTGCAACAGACCCAGCAAACATGATTAATTGCATGAAACAAATGGAATTTAATATCACCTAGAGCAGGGCTGTCAAATTCCTGGCCCATGGGCTGGATGCATCATGCACTGGCCATGCCCATGCCCAGTTTAGCGAAGGGGGAAAAAAGTCCCGATACATCACGTGACACCGTCGTGATGATGTGAGTTTGACACCCCTGATCTAGAGATTCACAAGTTTCCTCTATCCTGCTCTGTAGTTTGGAAACTAATTGTAAATATCTTGTGTGTGGCTTACTGTTAACTTAGTCTGTGCGTGCAAAGATTGTTAATATGTCAAGTATTTATTATTATTTGTTATTGGAGAGTTACAGGCTGAGATTTACTTATCTGAAAAAATTCATAATCTGTATCTATTTTTGTTAATTTCCAAGGATAAAAGTTATTCTTGTGACCAGACTAAAGCCTTTACCATGATTTTAATCTCTTAACAATAATCTAGAAATAGAAAGTATTTAATGGGCAGAAAATTACCTAACTATATTTTATTTTTTTTCTAGTGGATATGCACAATAAACAATATTTCTAAACAGATTTACCTCAGCGAAAACCCAGAGGTAATGTGATTGTACTCCTTTAATATGAAAAACAAAATATGTTAGATGTGAAGCTTACATTTAAATTTGAGGAAACATTTGATTCCAGAGTACATTGGAATGTTGAAATAAATATTGAAATTAAAATTCATTGTTTATGCAGATTGAGAGAAAAATTGGTTTTAATTCTGCATTTATATTTTAGTGGAGCAAAAAGATTGCACTACAGAGAATGTAGTGATTCAGAAAGAAAGAAGAAATAAAAACTGGGTTGGTAGAAGATGGGATTTTATTTTATTATAGCTTTTCAATTTATAGTTTGTATCGCATGTAAAATATACAATTGTATATATGTTGTTTCTTTTGTTTCTTGTGCATGTGCATATGACTTTATATCATTTTCCTTTTATTCCCAACTTTCTTGTCTTTGTCCCTTTCCCCACTACTGTTTATATGGTTACATTTTTGGTTGGGAAAGCTTTCATTGGCATTAAAGGCCTTGTTCCAGTTTGGATGGAGAATGTTTTTGGGTATGATGGCTTGCTTAGAGGAGTGTCAATTTCTACCTGCAGTACCCTTTCTGCATGGCAGATGAATATAGAAAAAATAAGTTACATTGCCCAAAGACCCTTAATAAGTTATTTTTGGTCCAGACTGTATGCTTAGCAGTGTTTATCAATAGAAATGATTAACTGCTGTGTTTTCATAAATTTGTATTTCTAACAAAAAAAATCATTTCAGTATGTCTGCTCAATTTGTTGCAGTGCTTACTAAAGATCTTCATATATTCATTTATTTTTAGATCTAATTAAATGAAAAAAAAAATTGTTTTTCTTTTAAAAATATAGGAAATTGCTGCCCGTGTAAATCAGTCAGCTTTAGAGGCTGTCACTCCCTCACCTTCCTTCCAGCAGAGACATGAAAGCATGAGGCCAATTATGTAAGTCACCAAACAGCAGAAAAGACATGTTTTATATTTTGTAAAATATTTTTTTGAAATTTATTCTTTTATTATAAAACAGTAAAACAAACAAAATGAAACCAAACAGAAACATACATTCAACCCTAACAACTACAACGTCATCTTCAGGCTTCAGCTTCGTGCTTCTGGGAGCAATGTGTGATCGCAGCTGTTTCTTCCTTTAAAAAGGAAGAATATATATATATATGAAAAAAAGCAGTCAACAGTTTGACTGCTTTACACTAATCTTCAAATCCCTCTGTTAACCATCTGTTATTATATTTAGCATGTAGAAAGTCCACAAATGGTTTCCAGTCTTATAAAGCTGTCTAGTCCATGATTTCTAAGCAAAGCTATTAATTTTGCCATCTCTGCAAATTCAATTTCAAAATTCATACTTCAACAGTAAGCATATCTTTTTCTTTCCAACGTTTGGCAAGTACAATCCTCACAGCCATCAGCATGTGAAGGAATAGCATTCCAAATTGTTTCTCAATTGACTTGTCCATCATACCTAAAAGAAAAGCATCTGGTTTCATTAACATTTATATCTTAAATATTTTTACATTGCCATTGATATGTTTATGCAGTATGTTTTTATATATTTGCAAAACCACCAGATATTATAAAATGAACCTGGATTTTGACAACATTTCCAGCATTTATTAGAAATCCCTTTATACATTTTCACTAGTCTATCTGGGGTCAAGTACCAACGATATATTATTTTATTAGTTTTCTTTCAAACTATAATTTAATGTGAATTATAGTCCCGTTGTCCATACATTCTAGCATTATATTACACCCAAAATTTTTGGCTCATTTTAGCATACACTTTTTAATATATTCATCTTCTAGATTCATCTTGAGTAGCACTTTATATATTTGTCATACCTCAGACAGGCATGTCTCCCAAATCTCAAATCAAAACCTTCGAGGTCTAACAGCCTTGAATTTTTTAAAGTTTTCCAATCCTTTAACCATACCAGACAACAAGCATCATTAATATAATCTAAGATCCAGCAAACCCAGACCTCCTCTATCTTTAGAATCTTGTAGCAGCTTATATTTAATTCTTGCTTTTTTATTTTGTCAGTCAAATTTAGATACATCTTTCTGACACTGTTTGAAAGTGGAATCTCTAATCAATATCGGTATAGTCTGAAATAAAAATAACGTTCTAGATAGTACATTCATTTTAATTACGAAAATTCTTCCCATTAATGACAGATCTAATTTTACCATCAATTTAAATCCAATTTTATCTCCTTCCATATTTTACCGTAATTATTTTTGTAAAGCTTAGAATTTTCCTCAGTAAAAGACACTCCCAAGTACTGTATCTTTTTAACAACTTTAAAACCACTTTTAAATTCCAATTTCTTCTGATCTTCCACCTTTATGTTCTTAGTATTGTTGTCTTTGATTTATTTATTCTTAAAACTGCCATTTCTCTAAACATTTTAATCATGTTCAATGTTCTCTAGTGAGTCTTGCACAATCAATACCAAGTCATTAGCACATAATTTTTAATTGTGCATTTTAATTTGTAAACCTTTTGCTCTGTTACCCTAATATCTCTATTTAAATAATAAAGAAGATAAAAGACACCTCCCTCTTGTTCCCTTCTGGATTTCATCTGGTTTTGTAAAGTCTCCGTTCATCATGATTCAAGCTTTTTGGAGTGTATAGATAAACTTCAGACCCTGTATGAAACCCAATCCAAAATCCATCTTTTCCACTAATTTTAAACATAAACGCCCAGTACTTTTTCTGTGTCCAGAAAGATTTATGCAACCTGTTTGTCTCTACGTTGTAAATATTCAATTACGGTATATTAAAAATTACATTATCCTTTAGTTATTTTTAGGTAAGAAACAACACTGGTCTTCATGTATATAATACTGTAAAACTTTTTAAAGTCTTTCATCTAAAATAGATGTAAAAAGTTTGTAGTCATTATTAAGGAGAGACATTGGCCTGTAGTTCTTCACAGAAGTTAAATTGAGATCATCTTTGGGTATTAAAGAAATATAGGGATCCTTCCAAGAGTCTGGCGTAGGATTCCCCTGTAAAATAGATTTTGTAAAATATTTTTTAATAATAGCATGTTCTGAGATTCACTGAAGGCTACTGCAAAATATGGCTATTTAAATTTTGCAAAGAAACTTCAACTGAAATGTATATCCTCTTAAATTTAATTATTTAAAAAATCAGATTACAAATTAACAAAATCTTCTGAATTTTAGTACTGATGATTTGATAATTTATTAAAAAGGCCTTACATTGAAAGGCTCTTTGAACAATACAGAATATTCTGTACCTTTTAATACGAGCTCTACCTTAGAAGTTAAGCAGCTGTTGTTCATTCACGTGCTGTTAACATTGATTCTTCCAAATGTCATGTTGTACGTTTTTCTAATTCATTTGTACTGTGGTATGCCTCTAGAATAGCATCTTGTATCCAGTACCTTTTCCTGTAGTAATATGTATCAAGGCTGTTCATGCTTCAAAAATTGTTCGGAAAATCAATTTGGACCTTATTAAGCATAATACTTCTCTGCCATTCATTAAAGCAGCAACACCCCACCCCCAGTCTATCAAGTTTAAATAGAAAGGGTTGCTGCTTTAAAGAATCCACCCATTGGCGTTAATGTGATTTAAAACAACATCTCTGTTCAGGTTTGTGTGAAAGCCTGAATAAAGTTGAGCTGCTGGACTTCTTTCAAATTATTTTCTAAGTATGCAGAAATGTGCTTCTATTAATAAGTCCCAAAATTTGTATAGTTGCTATTAAAATGTACAGTTGTTACTTTGCCTCCTGTTTTCTCCCATAGCATTTTAAATCTGAAATCTGTGATATGATATTCTTTGATTATTATATGTGTGGGCAAAATAGTTTTACATCATTTGATCATTAGTAGGTACTATGGAAAAGAACAGTAATCATGACCTTACTTTTGACACAGCTCTTGTAACCTCTGGTTTCAGCTATATTTCGTTCAGTTTCTATTTGTAACTTATCTGGCTCAGTTTTCCCTATTATTTCATTTTAATAATCTGAGAGGAATCACTGATCCTTAATTAGACGCTAGTTTGCTTTTTCTAGTTATTGTCTCATTAAAGCTTCAGAATTTAAAATGACAGTAATTGCTAGCTTATTTGTTCTACAGAATTTATGTTTCTCAAGCCACAACCGTCAAAAATTATAAAATAAAAATTATAAATAAATTTGGAAGTTTTATTGGGCATTTATATTAATTTGAAATTTTTTTTGCTGCTGACTTTAAATATTCCTTCTAGATTTAGTTGATCATTTTGATGACCTCAAGTGTTCAGTTTGTTAGCATCTCCTCTTAGATGTATTTCATGATACGTTCTGTTTCACATTTGCTCTCAACAAGGCATTTGTCTTCAAATTATTTAGTCGAGACTATTCTATTGTATGGATAAAAGTTTACCTTTTGTTATTTGTAAGAAAATATTTGACTTCTGAATTGGATCAGTTCTTCTCTGCCGAAATGCAAGAGATAGTCAAGATGGTTGAAATGTTTCCTACTTTTCTTGCTTTTTTAGACAGTCTCGGCCTCCCACAAATCGTACGAGTAGCACTGGATCTTTAGGATCTGATTCAACGTCATTGTCCGCACTTTCCTTGGACTCGATCGTTGCACCTGATACACCTATACAATTTGATATCATTTCTCCAGTAAGTGAAGACCAGCCTGGTCAAATAAAAACTCCAGGCCAGTCAGGCAGGTGAGAATTACAAATACAAGCAAATAAAGCTCACTCAATATTTAACACTTCTGCTGATATTTAAAACCTATGTATAATAATATTCCTGCTTTAACCTTGATTATGGGTAGAACCCTCACTTTTATTCAAAGCCTTGACAAATTTAACTTGCTTTTATTCCCTTTACCAGTTTTAACAATGATTGTGCCTAAGCAGAGTTTACTTTTAACTAGAGATTTCAGCCAAAGACTTCAGACTTATTCAGATGTCTAATCAAAAGTGAAAGCTGATTGGCATTATCTGGTGTTAAAACGTTTCTGGATACAAGGGAATTGGGTGGAATCAGGTTGTCTGTGTTTTATTAGATTAATCCCTTGAGTTACAAGGATTTTTAGACCTGCATGAGCTGATCATTAAAACAAAAAACTAGAAATCTTGCCCAGTTGGGAAATTTTTATGTTGCTTAAAATTCTGTTTTATTTCTTGTAGCAGACTTATTTCGCCCTGTTGAGCATTCTTCAGTTGTTGTTTTTTTAAAGTATATTTTCCTTTCCTATTGCTTGCTTGCCTGCCCCAGCAACTTGGGTATTTCCTCTTGGAAACTCAAGAGAAATGTGGCAACCCAGGTGGTGAAGGCATTCTGATGGCTTTCTTCCTAAGCTAAAAAAAAGGTGAGTGAAAATTATCTAGGCTTCTAGAGTAATATCTCTTAAGAAGATAAATTGTCCATTGTCCACAGTTCTTTTTATGCCCCTTCTCTATCTCATCACTGGAACTTCCATTTTGCATCAGTATATTTTACAATTATCATTTAGCAATTGAGTGTACAGTGTTTGTTCCTCAGTAAAGTAGTCAGAAGGCCCTAAATACTAGGAACCAGTGAATACTTAATTGTAATATTAAGGAAAGTCTTTAGTATAGTGAAAAATGACTAGAAATTTTCCAAGCCAAAGCAAGAAATATCTCACTCATAATTGTGTGCCTTACAGTCTTACAAGTATATTAAAACTAAGAGCCAGAAAAGGAATAGCAAGAGAAATCATTTTTGCTACTTACAGATTCTTTTGATAGCTTATAAATTCTTAGATCATGTGATTGCTGAGTGGAACCAGCTGCTTGTAGATATGATTGTTTTTTCTTTACAATGACTGTTTCTTTCAGAACAGAAATTAATTACTCCTAATGAAAGTTTGATGTAAGGAGAAATCTAATTCAGAACAAATTTCTGTAGAAAAAATCAAATTGAAATTGGTGTTTGAGGAGAAATGTGCATGGCAAAAGTCATCTTCAGGCATTTTAAGTGTGCTCATGAATATCTATGCTGGCTGTTCCAAAGTTGCCAGGAGGATTACATTAAGAATAAATCAAAGCACAAAAGTGCAAAGTGTGATGCAGTCAGTAAGGTTACTCCCTTTCACATAATTCCTTCTGTCCTGAATGCTTGCTGGAAAAGTACAGTTTGCACTGCCTTCTGGAATGTCAACAGGGAAGGGGCCATTTTAACCTTGGAGGGCAAGCTATTCCAGAATTAGGAGCCATCTATTCAGAAGGCTTGTTTCCAAGTCTTTTTTCTTTAACTACGTCTAGTCAACCAAAAATCTACTTGGATCTTATGGTCATGAAAATCCAAATCAGAAAGGGCTTTATACTATAATAGGCAATTTGTGTCTTCTGCTCCTGGCAAACCCACACCCTGTTGCCAGTCATTCAGTCTATTAAACCAAAGCTGTCCAATCATTAAGCTCCCATGTCTCCTTGTCCTCCAAAGCCCAGCCATTTATTAAGTGGTCAGTTGTTTGAAACTCTCTTCCCAGTCTTCTATTCCATTTTTATTATCTATCTTTTTCATCTCAGGTATCATATACTACTTCTGCATTCCTTGAACATTCCTTGATGCTTCTCTCTTATCTTTATTTTTTCTTGTGTTGTATCCATAGTCTCTTGCCAACCAACATTCACCTCTCTTTCTGCCATTAAGTCCACATGTCCTATTCTCTTCCTCTGTATCCCAATTAATGTTCTCTCCAAATAACCAGATAGCAATACTTTATCAATACCTGAATGCAGATTATTAGAGTGAGTAACCTAACCTTACTCCCTGCAGTCAGTTTCTAAAATACACGGAGAACATCTGTGGCTAGTGGAGATTGTTCTGCACAATCATCTTCTATGTGTCAAGGGCAACCAGAATGATTAGGTGAGGGCGTGAGATTGCCTTACTTATGTAGATACTGTATGCGTGTAAAATGCCTGAAGAAAACTAATACAGAGTTTTCAGGATCTTCTGTGAATGTTAGTATAAAGATACAGCATCCATAATAAAGACTTGTGAGGAGATCTAAATGATTTCCACTCTGAAAAAGATGCAAATTGCTTCAGTTTGTAGTCTATAAAAGTTTTAAGTCTTGCTGTATTCACCAGATTTCTCATGAGCTGAACTAAATAGCAAGTATGCCAGGCTGCAGTCAAGAGATTTGCCAGCTGTAATAATTCTGATCACATGGAGTATTTGCAAATGGGACAGGCTGCCTTGTGAGAGAGGTGAATGTTTTTTGCTGGAGACATGTAAGATTAGATGGGCACATTGCAAGGGTATTGTTCTATCCTGCATTATAGCTTAGGCAATTGTAAAGTCCCTCAGAGAGCTTCTAGTGCAATGCCATGATTTTGTGAAAGATTTACATTGTGAAACTATCAAACTGAATATTTTTTTTTAAGTACTGTTGCGATCTTTTGTCTTTTAAGGATCATCTTAAGGTTTTCATTTGAAAAATGTTTTGATAAAGTTTTTCTTTGCCAACATATTGGAAGCCTAGAAAATTTTCACAAGTTATAAGGTAAAGAGTAATAATGGCTCTGCTGAGAGCTAAGCATAGCCATATTTCTCTTGATTATGATTAATATTCCATCAGTGCTTTCAGAAAACTGTATTTGAAATGGTAGCTTTTCATACGTAAATAATTTTAACATATTAACATCAGGGGAGCATGCAGTTTCTCTTAAAGCAATTTGGTTTTAATGAGTTTCATTAAGTTTGTAGTATCTGATTATATTTTCAAAAGCAGATAAAATTAAATAACTTTCCAAACAATATTACAGTACATGTTATTTTGTAATGGGCGGTTTTTACAGTTTCTTCAGTTGTTTCCTGTTAAAATATAGTTCTTTATATCTCTCAAATTATTCTGAAATTACAAAAATCCACTGGTGTATGTGAACTTCCTGGGCAACCATTCAGTCTTTATTGCTGCTTTTAATGTAGCATGCATTTTTGTTAGACATTCATTTGATATTTTTTTTGACAGACGTACAAATCCTTTTGGAGAGTCTGGTGGAACCAAATCAGAAACAGAAGGTAGAGAGCAAACTTTTAAATAAATGAAAAATATATTGAGTAGAATTGTATATTGTTGAGAACAGATTCATAATTTAAAATAATATTTTGATAATTTGGCTGGGAGCCTGAGCAGAATGAAATGATTGAAGAAGATACACAGGGAAATGTTTCTGTAGAATAAAACAAGGGCACTTGTCATATGGAATATCTATAATAAATAAACCTTATTTTAGGCTGCTTACTTCAGATTAAGAGGAAATATTCTTCTCTGTATTCTATTTAAATTACCTCTAATGATAGTTCACAAATTTATTTCTATATTTTATTTGTATTAATGAATTGCTGGTCTATCTTGAGAAAATTCATTCAGTTTTAAATATTGCATTGGATAGATTTTATAGTATTAAACAGATATCTGTTTGATCCTCATTTTATCCTGAGTTGGGGCTGTATTTGAAATAACACTAAAGGTGCAAGAAAATACTTCAGTGAAAGAACTTTGCAGTAATCTAGGAAAATAAAGATATGACCAAAACGTAACTTACATTATAGAGTAAGCTTAAGAAGGAGTGGAAGAAGAGCTTTTAAGTCTTAGTTGTTATGCTTGTTTAATGTAAAAGTTTCTAAATTATATTGTAAAGTCATACATTATCCTTCCTTGACTACTTTTATCAAGCCAACATCTCACAAAAATGCTTCCAGTTTAGTTAACTTTAATTCTGATTTGAACAAAATCTTCTCAGTCAAACTAAGGGCAACTAAATGGTGTGACAAAGCTAGCAGATCTTATGTCTTTTTTCAAAGAGCACCTTTGGGACAACCATGACCTGGATGACTAAAAATCTCCATAGACATTTATCAGCACTTCTATATACTGCATTTTTAAAGAAATAAATTATGAAAGACTTTAGGAAGTATGTGCTTTCTCTGTCGTGGCCCCTACTCTCTGGAACAACATTGCTCCAGAGATATGGATGTTGCCCTCTTTTCTGTAGTTCATAAAGTTCTTAAAACCTGGCTTTAGTCCTAGGCCAGAGGTTAATGTGTTTGGGGGTTGTGACTGTGGTGTTCTATTTTAATGGTTATTAGTCTATTCTGCCTTGTTTTCTTTTGTCTAGGTTTTAATTGTTTTAAATTAGTATTATATTTTGAAAGCTGCCCAGAGTAAGCTAGAGCAGATAGCTAAAGTTTTACTTCAAAAATTACTCAAACTATATATTTATTATGCTCTTGTTCTAGATTCTATCCTTCATCAGCTATTTATTATAAGATTCCTTGGATCTATGGAAGTGAAGTCAGATGAAAGTCCTGATGTTGTTTATGAAACAATGCGTCAAATACTAGCAGCTCGAGCTATACATAACATTTTTAGAATGACAGAATCACATTTGTTAGTTACATGTGATTGTTTAAAGTAAGTATATTCTTTTTCTAAAGCAACGTTATCAAACACTTAATACATTTTGGTCTTTTTAAAATATCCATACATTTCTGAAATTATCCTTTCTAGGTTAATTGATCCACAAACACAAGTTACAAGACTCAGGGTAAGTTGTTAAAATCAAAGTACTTAACCATCAGAAACCCAGTTACTGTTCAGTTTCATCCAAGTTTATTTTCTATTTATTGTTCTTGACAGAAAATTATAGGTTATCAAGTTCCTCAAACACTATTTCAGTTATCCTGAAACCACACATTATAAAAGTGGGTGGTCTAGCTGTAAGCTTGTACTTGTAAATTAGACAAATATGTAAGGAATTCCTACTAATAGTTGTAAAAGCCTAACTTAATTTGAAAGCTTTTGACAATGCACTAGCATAAGAGCTGATGGCGCATAGTGACTAGAAAGTCTTCGCTGAGAAGTCAGTAGGGCGAATCAAAATGACCTTCTTCTGAAATATAAATATGAATTATTTTGGCTTTTACTTTAATAATCCAAAAGTATATTTCTGTAATTTCATTTACTGATGTTATTCAGTGACAATTCTTTTCTTTTCTGGACAGTTTCCTTTGCCAAATATAGTTCTGTATGCCACACACCAGGAGAACAAGCGTCTTTTTGGATTTGTGCTTCATACGTCAGCAGGAAGAGCAGATGGTAGACCAACTTCAGTCTGCTACATATTTGAATCAAATAATGAAGGGGAAAAGGTAAAGGCATCATGCTTCAGTTAACGTTCTTGTATTTTAAACTATTCCAAAGCTGAAAAAACCAGGGATATGAAAATCCTTTGAGGAGAACACCTTCCACCTCACCCAGCAGATGGTTTTGTATAAGCATGCAGGTGGAGTCAGCAGGAAGCAGCGGTTGCAAAGAACCTTTGGAGTTTTTGGTGCTCTCTACTTATTTGCAGATATTTCATTACCCAGCTAGATAACATCATCGGTTTCAGTTACCTAGTTGGGTAATAAAATGTCTTTTCACAACCAGGGAGCACCAAGAACTCCCCAGTTCCTTTGACCAATTTTTTCATTCTTTGTAATTATGTTCAGTTAAACTTTTAGTTTAGCAGACTTGAGATTCCACGCACCAGATTTCCCTGGTTCACAGTTCACCTTTGTTGTCTCTGGAAGTTCCTCTGGCTCCTGGATCAATGCAGGCTCTAATGCTTCCAGGCTCTGATCCTCAGCGTCTCATGACTCTCAGCTACAGTTTTTCTTCAGTGTGCGGATACACTGCGCCTGTAATTGTCAGAATCACCTTTAATGGCAGCTCAAATGTTGAACATTTTCATTTATCATGGATCTTTGATTTTAACAGACAAGCCTCCCTCAAGTAGTCTGTTAAATTGAGGATTTACTGTCTGAAGATGAACACATTTTTTAGTGATTATAATAGTAGCTATTTGTTTCTTCATTTAGATTTGTGATTCCGTGGGACTTGCAAAACAGATTGCATTGCATGCTGAATTGGTAAGATTTTAACTTGGATAAAATGTAGAAGTAGTTTATATATATCAAATGAGGCTATAGTTCAGTATCACTTCCAATATCTCCTGACCTCTGTCCAAATTGATGAAATTTCAGTGTCCAACCTCAAATCCTGGTCAACTTTGAAATAACAAAAAAAAAAAACCTTTCAGTTTTTGAGTAATTATTTAATTAATGTTGATGCATCACCATCTCTTTAAAAAAAAGGTGATGATATTAAGTACTTGAATATGTTGCTAATCCCCCTGTTGACAATCAGTGAAATGAAAAAACCCTAAACCCACTGCAGAACTCTCTCACCCAATAACTATTCTCATAAATAAACTATCAACCAGTGTCTTGCAAATCACAAGCAGTTCCAATCCAGTGTGCCAAATAGATATTGACAAGCAAATAATTTGGCTAAGCTTTCAACAAATGAAGGCAAAAACAGAGAGTAGGCAAATCTCCTTTGATTCTTAAAACAAGATAAAAAGAAAAGGTCTTTTTTACTCTTAAATATTAATCTATCTTGACCTTAAGAATATTCAGGCAATCCTTGACTTAAAACAGTTCATTTAGTGACTCTTTGAAATTACAATTGCACTGAAAAAAGTGACTTACGACCATTTTTTGCAGAAGTCTTGTAGCATCGCCATGGTCACGTGATCAAAATTCAGTTGCTTGGCAGCTGGTTCGTATTTATGGTTGCAGTGTGTCAGGGTAATGTGATCACCATTGATAACCTTCTGACCAGCAAAATCAATGGGAAAGCTAGATTCACTTAACAATCTTTTACTAACTTAAAAGCTGCAGTGATTTACTTGACAACTGTGACAAGGAAAGGTTGTAAAATGAGGCAAAACTCATTTAACAACTGTCTCGCTTAGCATAGAAATTTTGGGCTCAATTGTGTAAGTAAAGGACTATCTGTATTATAGTCACAACTTACATTCTTCTTAATCCTTAAAAGAATGTTGCTTTATTGTCCAAATCAGGAACTAAAATCTCTTGGAAATATTGCTTCTTTTTTATATGCGGCTCGACAAGTCGGTATGTGGGTTCTTGTTTTTTCCAGTTTCTTGTGGATATTTGTTGACTTTATTTATACATATTTTGCAAAACTTGCAAAATATATATAAATAAAGTGCAATGTTAAAACGGAAAGATCCGTAGCTGTAATTCTGATTCTTGAAGTGATCATTGTGCATTCCTGTGAGGGAGGTCTGGGCCCATGTGAACTACCCGTCAACATTCTTTAGCTGGGTTTGAGGAGAAGAAGGGTCTTTTTCCTATCCTAGTATATATTTTAAGGAAGTGCCTCTGCATTTCTTCCTTTCTTGAGCAGAGTTCTAATCAGATATCAGAGAAGCAGAATCATACAGTGACGGAGTGTTTATTGAATACACAAATTACTATTTGGAAAAACAATTATATAAGCGTCCTGGTCTTTTAATATTTAACTAAATTACTGTGTATTTCATTTTTCTATTATATTATTGATGTGGTATACTGATACGATGTGAAAGCCAAGATTTTTAACACTTTCCTTTGAAAAGCAGTAAGAGTATTTGGTTAAAAATACTTGGAAACCTATATTCAGGCACTTTTTCAGGCAAAACAAAGTAGTAATCCATTCTGTGAAAATAATGTTACATTTTGGTATTTGTCATGTTCTTTTTAAAAAATTTCAGGATCGAAAATCATCAGAAAAGCAGAAAGAAATAGAAAGAGAAAAGGAAAAACAGCAAAAAGAGCTCAATAAACAGAAACAAATTGAAAAGGTATGCATTTGATCAAGGTTTAACTGGATTTTTGAACTTTCAAAATAGCCATTTTATTTAATAAACATGGGAAATTATTTTTCCTCACAAGGCTGATATTAATTGGTTTTAGATTAAAGCAGACATTTTTACACGGATAACATTGGAGGTAGTACAACATTACTAGTTGTTAGAACTTGACAAGCAATGGCCTACTTCGAGTGGCCAGGAGACTTGTGACTTACAAGTTGGAAACAGACTACTGCATCAGAAGTATCACTTAGCATGATTCACATTGGATGGGGATTCATATTGGATGGGGAGAAACAGGCTCAAGCTCAACCCCTCCAAGACTGAGTGGCTGTGGATGCCGGCATCCCGGTACAGTCAGCTGCAACCGCGGCTGACTGTTGGGGGCGAATCATTGGCCCCAATGGAGAGGGTGCGCAATTTGGGGGTTCTCCTGGATGGACGGTTGTCCTTTGAAGATCATTTGGCGACCGTCTCCAGGAGAGCTTTTTACCAGGTTCGCCTGGTCCGCCAGTTGCGCCCCTTTCTAGACCGGGATGCCTTATGCACGGTCACTCATGCCCTCGTCACTTCTCGCCTGGACTACTGTAACGCTCTCTACATGGGGCTCCCCTTGAGGTGCACCGGAGACTTCAGTTAGTTCAGAATGCAGCCAGCGGGTGATAGAGGAGCCACTGTGGCTCCCATATAACACCGATCCTGCGCAGGCTGCACTGGCTACCTGTGGTTTTCCGAGTGCACTTCAAGGTGTTGGTTACCACCTTTAAAGCGCCCCATGGCATAGGACCGGGATATCTTCGGGACCGCCTTCTGTTACCACATGCCTCCCACCGACCGGCACGCTCATAGAGAGGGCCTCCTCAGGGTGCCGTCAGCCAGACAGTGCAGGCTGGCGACCCCAGGGGAGAGCCTTCTCTGTGGGGCACCTACCTCTGGAATGAGCTTCCCCAGGACTTCGACAACTTCCAGACCTCCGGACCTTTCGCCGCGAGCTTAAAACATATCTATTCTTTCGAGCAGGACTGGCTTAATAGGGTTTTAAATATGGATTTTATTGGGGTTTATTTTATATTTCGTATTGTATTTTAAATTTAGGCTATTGGAATAAGTTTTTTAAATATTGTTTTTATTGAAATGTATCATTTTTATTTTATCTGCCTGTTCACCGCCCTGAGTCCTCCGGGAGAAGGGCGGTATACAAATTAAATTATTATTATTATTATTATTATTATTATTATTATTATTATTATTATTATTATTATTATTATTATTATTATTATTATTATTATTATATTCTTCACAGGATTTTATTCTTGAACGTTGCTAAATGATTGAAGTTCTGTATAGCCCTATATAAAGCTTTATGTTCAGATAGGTGAATCTTAGTAATTCATTTTTAATGCAGATAGTCATTGCTTACCATGTCTTGTTCAAAGTTAATGTCAGCGAGGTCCCTCAGTCACACAATCACCATTACAGTCAGTATACATTGTCCTGAGCCTGACATGTTGTTTTTCTTTTTTTCCTCTGCTAGCAAAGTGGATAGGTTGGAGAAGAAAGGATTACAAGAGAGTAAGCAGGATTACAATGGGGAATACATTGGGCTGTTTGCATAATACTCTCATAGCTGCCAGCATGAGCACATCCCTTTCAATGTGTATTTCCAATTTGTGTCTATTTATTCTCTTGTAATCCTTTCCTAGCCAATTGTGGTCACTAAACAAGGACTACTTGTAGTGTGTGACTTACTGGCCACAGTAAATAGTTGCCAATAATGATATATTTATTATTTACTATTTAAATTAATATTCACATAGCTTATGCATAAATCAGTAAATGTATTTTTTTCCAGGATTTAGAAGAGCAAAGTCGATTAATTGCCGCTTCTAGTCGATCCAACCAGAGTGTTGGTGAAGGACAGTTTGTAGTTCTTAGCAATAGCCCATCAGAAGACAGTGATTTGGGTGAAGATGGAAAGAAGAAGCAAGAATCTGATGCATGAAGTACCTTCAGTGCAAGCCTTTGAATCTTTTGTCTGAAATGATAAATTGAAATGTAAATTTACAATTTACCAAACAAATCATGTAAATTTGTTTTACATGATCCAACTCTGTATTCTCACTCATTAAGGTTGATCTTTCTTAAATGGCTGAGTGTAAATATGGCTTTTTGTTCTCAGACCATAAAGAAATGTAGTGAAATGTTCATGGCTGTAGCAGATTTGGATATTTTAGAACTTACTCTGTTTCAATTACCTAACTGTTCTGGTGACTTATAAAGTAATTTGTGTAACTTAAAAAGTAGAAAATCTTTATCTTTGGTTTCTTTTCTTTGTTTTCAGAGAGATTAATTGTTTTAGTCTCCTGCAGTAAAATTAAGAGTCTTGTTCTAATTTTAAATACTAACATTTGATCTCATAAGAATTGAGTCATATTTAAAGTGTCCTAAGCCTCTGAGCAAAAAGCCGATTTTGATTCCTAAAAATGGCTGGTTCAATAATGGAAGCAGCCTGATAACTTTTAATTAATGCTTTTTATAAGCATGTGGTGTGTCTAGAGTGTATAAGTTCAAGGGAATTAGTGTCGCTTCAATATTGTTTTAAGATGAAATATGAGAATATCACTTTTACTTGAAATTGTACTGGCTGGTAGTGATCTTGGCTTCTCCTCTGTATCCATAGAGCACTTTTATGAAGGGTGGCAAAAACATTCAACCAAACACTGGAAAGTACTTTGGAGTGTCAGTGCACTGTGTATATTTGTAACATTATACAAATTGATTTTTAAATGTCTAGATGAGAATAAAGTGCATACACTTCTAAGAATTGCCATGATTATTGGAATCAAGTTTTGTAAGTGTCTTCTCATTAGTAAAAGTTTCAGATTATGTTGATGATAGAATCAATTACATGGAAAAACTGTCAGATAATTTTTCTAACACCTGTTGTGATATTTACCTACATCCACATGTGATAGAAATACATACAAATTGCACATATTTTCTAAATCTGAGAAAAATCAGGCAGGTACTTGTAATTCTATATCAGCTTTTTGATTCGTGAGAAATGTAGTATTACAAAGCATGCAGTGATTTTTCATTCCAGTATGATTATACCATAGATACTGTAAGTTTGTCCACTTTTATATTGAAATCTGCAAGCAGAAATTGTATGGAAATTGGCCAATTAATCTGGACTGGAAAACCTTTTGAGATCAAGTAGGGATGTTTGTTCTTTGTTTCCAATTGCAAGGAAGTAGAAGATATTTGGAGACCCAAGAAAGAAAAGAGGAGCTGTGATTGCTCATTGAGAAGTCTCCTGCCAGTTTTTGAAAGCTTTTCTTATATTTTAACAGGAGTATAAAATTGCAGATATGGAAATCATATATTCAGTTCTATTTTAGGCCATCTCACTGAAATTTGGCAATATTTGTTGCAATTGTTTATCCACAGTTTACAGCTATGTTAAGCCACATAATACTATGAAATCATAAATTTAAAGTAAATCACCAGTTCATTTTAAACCAATAGTGTGTATATTCTCTGTAAACATGTATTATAATGTGAATAATACCAAATGATCTTTATTATAAAACAGTTCACAGGCTACTGTTCTGGAGTTCAAATGTACCCATTTGCAGTTACTTACAAAATCCAACTTGTATGGATTGTATTCACTAGCTCTAATTCCTATATTAGATTTTCTAGTGGGAATGTTCTCCGAGTAGAAAAAAAAAGTATGATTTGGCTGTCTGATTGGTTTATTGCTTGGAGCCAGCAGATAGACCTTGGAGTCCATTCTCATTTTTCTGAAGGTAAACTCCACTGAACTGAGTGAGATTTGCTTTTGCATACACAAGGATACGGTTATGCAGTCAAGGCACAAATGAACTTGGCAGTTGTGTTCTGTTGCTGGACAAGTGTAGTTTCTAAGTTGCCTTCTGTACTGTATCATATTTCTAAGGACAACATTCAAGTTAAAATTGCTATATTTCTTTGAATAAGATATTCATCTTTGATGATCTATAGAAACATATTTTGCATGTATTGTAAGCCAGAGACATTCAACTAATTTTATAGGATTGATTAAAAAAAATCAGGATTGCTATTTGTGATATATCAACAAAATTATTATCCTGTTTATTTTTCTTTTGTTTTCATCTGTAACTGAAATCACTTTCTTTCTACAAATACATGGGCTAACTAAGCACATTTCTGCTTGAACAAAACTTTTGCCTCCCCCGTGGCATAATGTCTTCACACTCCTGGGGAAGTTGACTTGCACACAGGGATATATTTTTCTAATTCATGCATGGATATTGTCATGTTGCAGGACTAATCATCCATCATGTAACTGAGAAAATAATGTTCCATAAAGAAATCTGTAAACAAGCCAAGAGGTTTGTACCAAAAAATTGGGGTGGCTTTTATAATACAGTGAATTAATCAGAAAGTAAAGATTTAGTCTTGTTTCAGTGACTGTGATTTTTAAATTGAAAGTTAATTAAAACTCTTGAATTTCTCTTAATATTTGTATTAATATTTAGTGACTGTCTGCTCAATATTGTCAATTGCAAAGTAAAAACTTGATACTAATAAAAACAAATTGGGAAAGATTTCAGCGAAATCCAGTTAATTTTAGAGGATGCTTTTCTACAATATTTATGTAAATATTTAGCATTTGTTCTTCAAAGCACATCATATATTGGAAACATATATTTCGAAATACCTTTATGAAATGCATTTTAAATCTGTCAGTAATTGAAGACTATCCATATAATAGAGATTCATTTATTGTATTTAATAAAGCAAAACTAACAGCTGGTGTCCTATTTTTATTTGATTAGAATATAGAACAATTTTATATTTTGTGAAAATTAGATCTGTAAATATTGTTGCAGTTGCAGTTTTTTAGACAAGATGAAGTGATACTTGTGACATAATACTATTTGATAAATATTTAAAATATTTTGTGTTTTCTATGTCAAATAACTATAATTGGTGTAGGCAATACACAAGACAAGATACAATTTTTATTACACCTATAATATAAAGGTACATGGCAAGACTTCAGTTATTTTGGAAATACATACTTCATACATCATTTACAATACTGCTTTTCAAAGAAAACCTTTTGGGCTTGTAAAAGATAATGTTTTTGAAGTTGCAATAAGCATACTTGAAATAAAAAAGGCATAGGATTTTAAATTTCATCTTAACGATGTGGGCAGTAGAAACCTCAGCTATTAAGGGATCTCTGAATAGCACACACGAAATCTAAGACTAAACTTCTTAGAAAGCCAAATTTTAAAAGTTAAATATAATTTTTAGGCGATACACAAGAAGTCTTGCTTAAAAATACAAGTACTGAACCAAAAGACCTTCCATGAATGTGATACATGACCTACTTTTTTTGTGCCAATTAACAGCCCTTACACATGCAAATTGTTTTTCTTCTAAAGGGAATATTCAACAGTATTTGTAAAGAAAAAGTCAAAATTAGGCAGTATAGTTATGCCCAGCTTTTACTACTTGAAAATGTTATATGTTAAAACAGCATGCAATTACTTCATTCCAATGTGGGCACCTATGAGCAAAAGGCAGACTATTGTATTTAACTCTTGCTGATCTTTAAGAAACTGCTTTCAATATTTACAGCTAAGGTGGAAAAATAATTGCAGTGCATTTTGTGAGCATATGAAGGGTTACAAGGCGAACCCCCTCCATGGATAGAAAATATATTATAGGGAACCCTTTTTCCCCAGACCAACTGAGGTGTCCATTGAAATCAGAAGATAGGGTATCACAAGGTTTGGGGACATCAGCTCCCACAGTACATCATTTGAGTGTTTTTACATAAGTTACGTCTGCGATGTTAGATACTTCAAATTAACTTGGTTAGTTCATATATCTTTGCAAATGAAAATGCCATAAATCAGATCTGCAAAACTACATTGAGGTTTGATAGTGTTTTGTTGCATTAACTGTTCAAAGTACTTTTTTGTACTGTAGTATACAGCAAGCAGACATATTAGTACCAACTAGAATTCTATTTTAAACATACTTCAATATCTTTGTTCATTTATATATAGGAAATCTTCCAACTGCACTTTTATGCATTTGACTTAGTAGATTCCTTTTAGATGTCCTTGTCCATAGAGGTCATACTCCTTATAGAGGATATATTCTTTCAAACGGTTTGGTAATGGCAGAAATGTCAGGAAGACAGGACAGCGCAGACGTAAACGTCCTAAGCATTTTCGGATTCTCAAACGGCAAAGATGTTGCAAAGGACGTGCGTTTGCTGAAAAATAAAATAATAGGTCTATATAATACGAATTATCAACTCCTACTTCTGTTTCTAAAAAGCTGGATGAAGAGATAAAAGTGACGGGAACCATGGAAAGGGAATGATCACATTTCTTCCTGTTCAGATTATTAACCTGGTTCCTATTGGGTAGGGAGGGTCCTTCAGAATATCTGTTGGTTCACTGTGAAGATTATTGAGACCATTGGATGGAGAAAGTTGCTCAGATTTGCTCTCACCTGGAGTCTGAATCCCCGCAACCCCAAACTACTGTTCAGGAGGTCTGGTCTTCAGGTAGGCTTTTGGCAAGGGAGAATGAAACTCCTTACTTCATTGCACTTCCAATCTTTGATGTTTATCTTTATTGATTTTATTATAATTTGATGGTTGTGAGCCCAGAGGAGTTGAGTTTTGACACTGGTACAGTGTTGAACATTTAAGGGAGGCCCTTCGAATAAAGCATGAGTTAACACCTGCCACAAGTACTTGCATCCAGAAATTAACTACAGGTCTGATTGGTATGTTATAATACATTTAATATGGGATTTTCATCCATCATGGGATGGTATTTGTGCTCAATGTCTTCTTTATTCAATGTATGTATGTATATATATATATATATATGAACATATTGTCATGGAATGTGTGTGTGTGTGTGTGTGTATGTGATTGACGATAGCACATAAAATGGATCCAGCAATTTGAAAGTTAAGAATGCATTGTGTTAATTATCCTTACATTCTATAATGTCTGCTGATAACTTTATTTGATACTTACACAAAATTGCATTGATTTCTGGCCACAGTTTTTGTTCTCGAAGAGTATCTTGAAGTTTAGAGCATATTCTAAGATGATCAACATAATCTAGCATTATTCGCACTACCTTCCCAGACAGGTGCCTTAACCATGACAGTGTAATCACTTCACAGAACTAAGAAAAAAAAACAAGAACATGAGAACACAGCATTTAATGCTTTATACAGTATTATAAAGTGCCTGATGCATCCCAGACTAAATCAGCAGCAAAACGAAGCAAAATCTACATCTGATACAATTTCACAAAAATACCAAGCAGATACTTTTGAAATAACTAAACACTTGCCATTTATTCTATAGAATGTCTCTGCTCAATGCATGTTTAAAGATTATGATCCTTTTCAGCATATAAAGGAAGGGTTAATCTCCCCCAGGAAGTACTTACCATTGTGTCTTTGATAACAGTTGAAGTCCATCCTTCAAATAAGTACTTGGAATGCTTGCTATCTCCATGAGGACAATCAAAACAACGGGAAACATTGTATCCATAATTCAGCAACATCCTTAACAGGACTTCATCTTTCAGTGTGTACTGTAGAGCCGATGGAAAATGGGTTGTATTGACTCTACAAAAGTAATTCACATTGGCTCCATGCCGAAGCAGGAGACTGATGAGTTCATAGTTACCCATTCTCAAGGCCACTTGGAGGCAATTAACAGGGTCTTGATTTGGTAGGGCTCCAGCATCCAGGAGCAAATGAGCGGACTTAATATCCCCATTAGAGACCGCAAAATACAGTGCTGACTTTCTCTCATCATCATAGTTTTTCTGAATTCTTCGATGCAACATAAAATTAGCATCAAACCCAGATTTGAGTAGAAATTCAAGGCACTGAGAATGTCCTCCTGCTGCTGCCGAGTGAAGTGGGCTGATTCCACTCTCCTTTATGACATTGAAATCTGTGACTGGAATCAAAATCTGTAAAGCCCTAGCAATAAGATAACGATAAACATTCTTTCAAACAAACAAACCTTTCAAACATACCTCAATGCTTCCATAAAGAGACAAAAGTTGTAAGCTTCTATAAGAGAAGTGTTTCTATCAACTATCAACTTTTTAGCCATTTAGTAAAATGCATATAAAAAGACAAGAATTTCAGTGGGGAAAAATTCTAAAAAAACATCAGCAAATAATAAAATGGGAGAAGAGAGAGAGAAAGACAAATGCAAGCTGATTGTTTCAAGTAATTTTATAAGGAAGAATAAATTCCTTAAGGTGCTACAGTAAGGGCAGTCCAAAAGAAACCAAATGGTGTTGATCCAGTCTATTCAGATCTATATTCTTTTACCCCAAAATAAGACTGGGTCTTATTTTCTTTTAGGCTTGAAAATAAGCATTTGGGATTATTTTCAGGGAGGGCTTTTTTTTTTTTTTTTTTGAGTTGCAGGAGGTGGACAGCATGGTCACCTCATGGCTGCTGTGCCCCTTAAAAGCAGACCGTGGTTAAAGGCACTGTCCTGAAGCCTCTCCACCATTTGGTTTGGGGCAGATGATGCCCAGCAGGTCCAGGTGCGGTGGGCGGGCAGGCGGGTGAAACGGAGAAGAGAAAGGGCACTGAGGAAACCCTTTCAAACAGCGTTGTCTGCAATTTTTGTTACTCCCCTCCATCGTTTCTCTTTCTCTCTCTCATTCTCTATCGCACTCGCACAGACATTTGATTGCTTGAAAGGGACAGGCTGGGCTTTGCTTCTATCGTAAGCATGCACTTCCCACAATTGCCTGTCCTTTTCTCAAGCAGCAGCAGCCGGGTAAAGGCAGGGTAGTGGTGGAGACGAGGAAACATGGTATATTCATAAGTTTAGCTGTGGAAGACTGTTCTAATACCAACAGAATATTCATATTTACATTAAACATAAAGAATGTATGTTACTTGTAATGATGTCAAACAGATACAAAACCCCCCTATCAATTAGTCTAACTTCTACAAATGTTTTTGTGTCACAGGACTAGGACAGTGAAATGCAGAAGAGAATGGACTTCCTTTCACAGATGTGTAGAAAGGACAATGTCAGCAGCCGAATGGTGCATAGAAAGCTACAAGCTTTTTCTACATAGTTTTTGAAGATAAAAAAGACTTTTCTACCTACTGTGTTTCCCCCAAAATAAGACCCTGTCTTATATATTTTTTGAACCCTGAAATAAGCGCTTGCCCTTACTGCCATGCGCTCAAAAGCCTGATTAGGCTTATTATCAGGGGATGTCTTATTTTTGGGAAAACGGCTTGAAATCCTGGGATTAGAAAATTTAGAACTCCGCCGACTCCGACATGATCTGTGTTTAACACACAAAATCATCTATTGTAATATCCTTCCTGTAAAAGACTACTTCAGCTTCAATCGCAACAATACAAGAGCAAACAATAGATTCAAACTTAATGTCAACCGCTTCAAACTCGATTGCAGAAAATATGACTTTTGTAACAGAGTTGTTAATGCTTGGAACTCACTACCTGACTCTATAGTCTCTACTCAAAACCCCAAAATCTTCAATCAAAAACTGTCTACTATTGACCTCACCTCATTCCTAAGAGGACTATAAGGGGCGTGCATAAGAGCACAAAAGTGCCTACTGTTCCTGTCCTATTGTTCCCTTCATTATAGTATTATATGCATACTTTTACTTATACTTTTACTTATATATACTTTTTCTCTCATGATGGGTTATTGTTTATGTTGATGATTGTATATACTGTTGTGACAAAATGAAATAAAAAAAACCTCAGTATTTGACAAACAATAAGAAACATTTCTCACATCAGAAATATGATAAACCACAAAGTAGAATAGATTACTTTCCCTTCCTCTCTTTCCCCCCCACCCCAGTTCCATAAATGGAGTCAGTATATTCTAACTCACAAGAAATGACCTCTATAAGCAGCTCTATGGATAGGAAGATGCCCAGATTGCTTTGGTACATTGGCATCAGCTCCATATTCTAGTAGAAGAGAGATGGCATCTGGGTTTCCTCCTCCAGCAGCCTCAAATAATATAGATGCAGAATCTGATGCTTGGGAAAGGATGTTGGCACCTATTGTAAAAACAGCAATAAGCTTTTAATAATAAATCAAAAATAATATGGTGTTTATTGTGTTTAGTTTATATCAACATAAAATGACTACATCGTTGATATCAAGGAAATAGAATTGTTCTGTAGATGAGTACATTTAACACTGAAGGTTTTATACAGAACATCTCACCTTTACGCAGTAGGAGTTCCAGAATTTCTGTATGCCCATTCTGTGCAGCCAACGCTAGAGGGGTGAGTCCATATGAACTTCGTGGATCTGGATCTGCTTTGGACCAAAGCAGTAATTCCACCATATCTTTCAAGCCTAATCTGGCTGCCTCATGTAAAGCTGTCCTTTTGTTGATACACTGTAGATTGGTATTGGCACCAAATTGTATCAATAAGGAAGCAATTTCATATGATTCATGTTTAATTGCTGTAAAATATTAAAATATGAAAGAGCAGCATTTAAAAATTTCATTTAACCCTCAGCTATTAAACTATTCAATTTCCACTGAGCATATTAGACAACCTTTGTTTAGCACTGTCACATGTTGCTTGTACATAATTAAAAGAATCACAAAAGAAGTGCTAAACTTTAAAATAATTCTGTTCTTCAGTTTTTTAAAAAAAAAAGAAGAGATAAACATTTTACAGTGCTTTTCTTCATTCACATTTAGAAAAAATGTCTTTTTTGGATTATGAATCACTAGTGTTGGAGCATTCACACTGGAAATTTTTACGAAAATGTTGGATAGCCATTTGTCTGAAATGGTGTAGGGTTTCCTGCCTCGGCAGGGGGTTGGACTAGAAGACCTCCAAGGTCCCTTCCAACTCTGTTATTATGTTTATGTATTGTTTGTCTGAGAACAATTAAACATTCCCAATGATAAAATGATAGCTTGCATTGATTGAAAGTAGTTTTTCATGCCAAATTTCATGCCAGATATAGTTGCCTATATGAGAAGATACTTTCTGCCTAGTGATTCATAATCCAAAAAAGACATTTTTTCTAAAATACAGTTTGGTTTAACAGTAATCAAAGCAGAATCTTCTTCTTCATTCTTAGTATCAGGATCAAACCCATTGATTAGCAGAACATTGACATTTTTCACAAGACATTTGTCCACAGCTAGAAACAGAGGAGTTTCTCCTTTCAGGTTGGTCTGTTGCCAGACAGTAGGATGTGAGGCTGAAAGAGAGAGTTTTGTTTGAATTGATAAGTTAATATATGAAATTGACAAGAATCACACATAGTCCTCAAAGGGACGTTACCTTTCAAAGTAATTTCTAGAATATTCTTGTTTGGTTGTACTGCTGCTTCATGAAGAAGAAGCCAACCTTGGGAGTCTACTTCCTGAAAAGCAGATCCATTCTTCATCAACTTAAGTAAAGACTTTTCTTCACCTGTTACGAGTATGAAAGATCTACAATTTATGCTCTTTAAACTCAAAGACCACTTTGTTTTAGTAATAAGTAACAAACCCTTTTTAACATAATAAAAGGCTGCCTCACACCTGCAGGTGCTACTTTTAATTCCTCCACACATGAGGGTTAAGATCAACTAATTGAGTTCATTTGTGTATTTTTATAAATTCCCAAGAGAATTGAACCTATTACTTAACTGTCCGAATGGCAGTGATGATCTTTCTGTAATCTGGACTTGTTGTGAAACAAAAGCTGCAAACAGAATGCAATAGCATTAAAAAAGTCAAATATTATCATATCACACTGAATTTCAAACTGCAAAAAATGGTGAAAAAAGAGAAAATACTTATTTTGTATATTTAATGTATTGGTGTTTCATGCAGGAAAAACCAGGTCCTATACCAGTGGTGGGATTCTACCTGTTTTACCCAGTTCAGCCGAACCTGTAGCAGCGGCAGTGGGAGGCTCCGTTCACCCATCTGGACGTCATCATGGATGCTCTGTGCATGCGCAGTGGTGGCAAGCACGCTCATATTTCCGAACCAGTAGTGAAGGTAAGTGAATACCACTACTGTCCTATACACCTAGGGAGTAAGCTTCTCGGATATTCTGGAATTGAGAATAGCTTACCAAACTCTTTGACTTGAGTCTTGACAGTTACCTGCACTTTTAACTGCTACCAGAGTAGAAATGTCACTCCCTAGTGTTTTTTATTTTTTTGTATCCTCATGGTAGTTGTATCTGACTAACATGCCAATACCCATTGATTTGGAAGTTCAGTGAGACCTATTAATGTGACTTGCTTTTCTTTCTCTGGGCTATAGAGAATTTGACTCAAGGTGTGTCCAACCCAAATGCTAAAGTCAAGCCAAAATATCCAACTCACTAGTTGTAGGGAAGATTTCCCTTCAGTACATTTGAAACCTTTAAGGACTAGGATTCTTGTGGGCATGTCTAGTTGGGAAAAGGATCCAGTTTAAAGGTATTTTTAGCGTGTGTATGTTTGTGCATGTGAAAGCCACAGTTTGCCTTTATTTATTTACGAAGAGCTCCTTTGTTTCTCTTTCTGCTTTCTATGGATGAAAACTATATAAATATCTTAGTACAACTTCCCCTATTTCCCCCTCTATTCTCTCAACACTGTCTTTTATCTCAGTGAATTAAGAGCTCTACTCTGTACGTTAGGCCTTCCTGTCATTAAATAACAAATGTGCCATTCTTCTTGCTTTTCTCTCATTGAACGGAATAATTGCATTCCATTGCAATAGTGACTGTTACTATTTCTTCTTTGCTCCTAAAGTCTCAAGAATGGCTCCCAAAGGATTTTTAACGTTTGAATCAAACTATTATTGTTAGCCCAACAAAAGGGGGAAATCGTTAAATATGTAATTGGAGAGTAATCCTATTAACTGTATTTTATTGTAATGAAAGTTAAACAACATGAATTCTAATATTATTTTGCTTTGACTCTCATTGTGGCTTTTAGAAAGTAGCCACCATGGGGGATTTGGCCTGGAACAGGTTGTGTCCTCCTGTTCCGTGGCTTACTAATTCCTAAAGAAAGTGAAATCACAGGAATTTATCACTGTGGGCAAAAATGAAGCAGGAAAATTGACATTTTCTACTGATTAAGAGTTGACAATATTCCAGAATAAGGCTTTGGATGATAGAAATTATTTGAAAGGATGGGGGGAATGCCTACCCTTCCCTCACTATAATTAAATATGGTAATGTCTGTCTAGTCAACTAAAATAAAACAGCCTCTACTGCAATATCCTTCCTATAAAAGACTACTTCAGCTTCAATTGCAATATTACAAGAGCAAAAAATAGATTCAAGCTAAATGTCAACTGCTTCAGACTTGATTGCAGAAAATATGACTTCTGTAACAGAGTTGTTAATGCTTGGAACTCATTACCTGACTCCATAGTCTCTACTCAAAATCCCAAAAACTTCAACCTAAAATTGTCTACTATTGACCTCACCCCATTCCTGAGAGAACTATAAGGGGCGTGCATAAGAGCACAAAAGTGCCTACCGTTCCTGTCCTATTGTTCTCTTCATCATATCAAATTGATATAGTTGATGCATATTTTTTTTACATATATGTATATATTTTCTTCAAAATATGTTGTTTTATCGATGACAATTGTTTGTGTATACTGTTGTGACAAAAAGAAATAAAAATATAAAAAAAAACCTAGCAGACCGATAAATACATTAAAATAATAATAATTTAAAAAAAAACCACAAGAGCTGGATGACAAGCAGTTCATGGCCTCCCCATGCCTTATTTTTCATTGATTTATTTACTGCAGTTCCCAAAGCCACCAGAAATCAATCTGCCAAACTTTGATTACTGGTTGCCCAATAACAGGGGTGGCACAAGTTTTGGTATTTTTTCCCTACAAACTGAGACTAAAACAAGATTAATGTTGTTTTAAAAGAAACAACAATAATAAAAGAAATTTAAAACCAAAATTAAAAAAGGAAAATAACAGCCTGTCCCTCTGATGAGATCATCAGTTACTTCATTGTCATGTCATATAGATTTTGGCTACCAGAGTAGGAAGTTTATCCACAACTGTAAAACTAGTGCCTACCCTTCTTTAGAGGGAAGCAGCGGAAGGTCAATACTTTGCTTTAATAAATAAAAACAAAAACAGAATACACAAAGTTAAAAACATTGTAATTGGCATTATAATGGAAAATAAAATAAAATAGGTACTTTATAATTTATACATTTATGTTAATCTTTCTTGGTGGGGGAGAGATTTTTCATATTAAACGGGTACTAGCCACATTTATAAATAAAAATATGTGTCATTCTAAAGATACCAAAAATCATCACATAAACATACAAAATATGGAAATTTCATGCCTGTAACAATATTCTGTGAACAGTTGCACAGCATTCTCTGAAACTGTATTTCAAAAATTACATCGTTTCTGTTCCAAGAAACATTTTAACAGATGCTAGAAACAATATATCAAAGGCAGGGCACACCTGTCACTCTTTGCAGGAGTCACCGTCTTGCTCCCGGGTATGTCATGCAGGCTTTGCTGAATGACAAGCTGCATAGAGACGTCATCCTCAGCTTCCTCATCATGCATTTTTGTAGTATCATACAGGTTAAAACCACATATCTTAAATTACAGAATGAGGTGGGGTTAAACATTATGTTGCAACTTCTAGAAATACCAATAGCCAGAGACATAGAAATGTATAATGAGGAACAAAAGCAAAGAATTCTTAAACCCCCCCACCCCACCCCCGTCCCGTCCCGTCTCAATCTCTTTTTGAGCATTAACTTGACAGACACCAAAACCATCAGGATCACACTAGGCAGACCAGGTTATCAATTTGACTTCTTTTTGCTCCTCTTTCTGAGTACATGCCTGTGCCAAGGAGTTTGAGGGCTCAGTTCTTCCTTATGCTTCGTTCTCCTATCTTTACTGCCCTCACCCTTGCTAACCTCAATACGTTCCTACAGATCTCTTTTGCAATGCCCTTCCTCACTCTGCTCATATTTGCTGTTTGTGTAAAGAAAGTGCTGGGTCATGTACATTAAAAAGCAACAGTTCAGCTGAAAGCTGCTTAGACTGACTGGAAAGAGATGCAGAACTTCTCGATTTTATTAACAAACACAAAATATCATTTGCAATGCGGATGTTTCCTCGTAAAAAATATCACTAGCATTTGATTTAATACTCTATTATTGTTCAGGAAACACTCTCTGTTGTACATTAAAAATGGCTTACACCATAGTAACAGAATTAGTGAGAGAATTAAGCCAAAGTGGAGCATTTTAACTGGCATTGTTTTCAGTTATTTTCCTCCATTAAAATCAATGGTATTGAGATATATTTTCATTTGGCTGCATCAAAATGAATGCATAAATACATGCATAAATATTGAAAAAGTGTTAAAAATTATTAAGCAAAGTTTATGGGATACAAGAAAATCACAAAACGCCTTTTCTCTTTGGAACGCTAACACATAAAAAGCAAAACATGCAAATGCAAACACGCACACGCACTCCTGGAGTAGTAAAAAACAACATTCCAGAAATGCCAACGTTTAACTTTTATTATTTAGAAATAGCTCAGGAAGCTAAGCTTTGGAAGAACTGACTTTTTATAATGACAACACACATTTTCCTCACCTTTCTCCCACATTTGAAACACAAACTGCTCACTCTAAGCAAGTGTCAAAACCAAAATGTGATGTTTGATGTATTGAAAAATGATCCTGGGCTCATTGCATCATTGGAGCCATTAATAACTCACTATAAATATCTGACTGTAAGACATTCTCTCTTGCAGACAAGACATATGGATTAAGTGAGGGTCAGCAAATGAACCACATGGATGAATAACAAAAACTATTCCAAGAACAGGCATTTTAAAATCAGACTGTAATAACTGTTAGGAAAATTTAATTCATTTCAGTAAATTCCTAAATGCACAGCATATAATTAAAGCAGCAGCAAGGACCTGGGAAGTTATTCAGTACCAGATAACTAGTCATATATCGAAAAACATGGGGGACATTGATTCATTCATTATGAACCATGAAGTAATAGCAATAGCACTTAGACCTATATACCGCTTCACAGTGCTTTACAGCCCTCTGTAGAGGATTGCATATGAACTGATTTTGGGGAGAGAGTTCAGTTTGAATGTTAGCAAATATTATATACACATCATATCAGAAACCAAAAAACCTATTATCTCCAACAACAGGACCAGGTATTATTCTTCATTAAAATTGACCAAAACTATGCAAACCAGAAATACATCTCTGGTACTAGCAGCCATTACTGTATAAGTTGGAGGTGGACTTGAATCAAAGAAGTGTTAAGGAAATGCTAATTCTGCAGAGAAGCTCTAGGATATTCTCTCAATCACAGGACTTGGAAAGGAATGTTTATTTTACATTAAATAGTTCTACTCTACCCCTGCACTCCAGTTAAGCATGTTGCAAAAACAAGGCTACTGTGCTAAAACAGTCCATAAATAAAAATTGACTTCTTACTTTTTCTGTGATGCCTGCTAATTTTGGATGGTAATGATGCCTCAACACACAATACATATTATTGATTATGCTACTGTAACAACTCTTTCCACAATATGATCGATTCCTGCCTAAGCTGGGGGTTGGACTAGAAGACCACCAAGGTCCCTTCCAACTCTGTTTTTCTATTCTATTCTATATCAAGAACTAATTCCAGTTACTCTGGGGTAGAAATATGTGCCATCCACACATCCGTAGCAAATTGGAATGGTTTCATATTTTTTAAAAACGCATACACACAAAAGATGAAGAAACATGGCTGCAAAAGAATGGTCCACTGAGGATATTCTGTTCAGCCAGAAATGAAGGGTTAACAATTTTAATCTAATTCACCTTCCAGAGTTTGTCACCCTCCAAAAAAGCAGAAGAGTTGTCCAGAAAGCAGAAATCAACACAGACTAAATCAAATATTTTAGATCTTCAAATGTTAAGAGTTGAAAGGAAGCAACAACATTTTTGAGCAAAAGGAAATTTATTTTTCAACAACTTCAAAATGAATTATGATGCACTAAATAAGATATTTTGCATAGTAAACACTTTTCTTATAAAAGAACAGAAGAAAAAGCATCAAGAATGGGTTCAGTTTATTGTAAAATATTGTTACCAGAAAGTCTAAATGATCAAAATATTTAGAAAGTCCTTTATTCTAGGGAAAGATATGAATATGGAGTAATTAGTCTCATCTGGTTTGAGTTCTATATAATTAATCATCCAGCTGACAAAGTAGAGCAACTCCTCGCTTGATCCAATGCTGGACTGGCTGGTCGGTTAACAACTTCATTGCAATGACAAAGTTAGTTGAATGCCCAGTTGTTGAAAGGACTCCTTTGCGTTCACTTGTCTTGTACAGCGGACACACATATGCATTTGATTTCTTGAGCTCTGATGTTTTGGCTGCAAGGGAAATATCCTGTAAGGTGAAATTCTTCACAAGAAGAGTCCTCTACTCCTCTGCTCACAACAAAATACCTTATGCCACCAGAGTTGAAATTCTGGGTTTAGACAACTTAGAACTACGCCAACTTTGGTTATTTAACTCATAAAATTATCTGCTACAATGTCCTACCTGCCAACGACTACATGAGCACACAATAGATACAAACTTAAAGTGAACTGCTCCAAACTCTATTGCAGAAAATATGACTTCAGCAACAGAATGGTCAGTGCCTGGAATACACTACCTGACTCTTTGGTTTCATCCCCCTAACCCCCCCAATTTTAACCTAAGACTATCTATTATTGACCTCACTTCATTCCTAAGAGGTCTGTAAGGGGTGTGCATAAGAGCACCAGTGTGCCTACCGTCCCTGTCCTAATGTTTCCTCTGTTTGTATCTATTTTATGTAGCCAATCCATGCTTATACTTATTACCTAATGCGTTCTTGACAAATAAATAAATAAAACAAAAACAAAAATTGAGGATAAAATGAAAGAAAAATACTGAATGCCTATAGCTTACAAACTGCATTGCAGCACGATGGAGTAAAACTGAGGGAAAACAACAATCATTGCATCTCTTGAGGTGGGCAATTAAACTTGTGACTGTAAGTGAAATATAATGGATTAACTTCTTATACTTCTCTCTGACATCTTAGTTTTGAGTATGATGGGATTCCTGTTCATTAGCTACATGTTTAAAACATCCCTCTTTGACAGCAGCAATTTGAGAATAAAATAAAATTATAGTTAAAAACTGTTTAAGTTCAAACAAATACTAACATAAAAAGGGGAGTGGGAAAATGCCTTGATTTAGTGCCTAAAGTGCAACAGCAATGCTATCTGAGCACTTCCAGAGACACAGACTGAATTAACTGGCACCACCAAAAAGGATGAGTTTTAATTGCCTGCAATAAATATAATGCTTTCTATCTGAGATTGGATTGATTTTTATGGGAGGAAATATCTGGTCCAAAGTGATTTAGGGCTTTAGACATCAAAGCAATACATAAACTAGTACCTAGAAATAAATGTCAGTCATGCTGTCATTTGAGGTTTGTTTTTTATAATAATGATAAATATTTGGATCAATGAATCCTTGTCTAGAATCTTGATGTCATGTTACAAGAGAGATTTCTTGTAATAGTCAATGACCTTACATGCAATATATTAAAGGTAAAGGTAAAGGTTTCCTCTGCCCAGTCATGTCTGACTCTATGGGGTGATGCTCATTTCAGTTTCTTATCCAAGAGAGCCAGTGTTATCCAAAGATATTTCTGTAGTCATGTGGCCAGCATGAATATACACTGAGGCTGACAGAATGCTGTTCCCTTCCCACCAAAGTGGTACCTATTTATCTACTACTTGCACTTGCATGCTTTCGAACTGCTAGGTTGGCAGGAGCTGAAGTAAGTAATGGGAGCTCACCCTGCTGCATAGCGCTGGGGTCTTGAACTCGGGTTGTCAGCTAGAAAGCTCAGTATCTTTAACCACTGAGCCATTGCTCCCTTGCATGCAATATAGTAGAGTAATGTAAACAGCAAGTTTAAAATGCATATTGAAAAACTATGACAGGCCATAAATGACATATTAACATTTAAAAGTAGGAACCAATAGCCCTGCCAATTAACTGCATTTGATACTGAAAGACCATAATGAAACCTGTATAAATAGCTACACACAGTAGGTACATATAAAAGCTAATTTACAACAATTGACAGATTTAATGCATATCCACATGGTCTCCTATGGATCACTCCTATGAAACACTTACGTTGCAACAATGAATATTAGGGTCACACACATGCCATATGATATTCCTGTCCATCTCCCCATCATAGCCATGACACCGGTCAACTACAACCACCACCACCACACTGCTCACCTACATCACTGATCCACAAAGACAGTATGATGGAGGCTGCATTGAAGCAGCTTCTGCCACCCCACCACCGTGGATCAAGAGCTCCAGGTGATGTATGTGAAAGACAAGGAAATGGTGCAGAACTAACAATACTATAAAATTGCTTCTGCTAGAACCATATCTCACTACTACATAAAGGATAGCAATTGGTTCTTGTTTGTAGGAAAATTTTAGTGGGAAGGGAAATGAAAATAATCAGGGGTACCTCAGTACTTGTCATTCATTGGTTCCAGTAAGCATGATGACTACCAAAAATGATGGTACCAAACAATTTTTTCCCATAAGGAATAATGTAGTGAGTTACAAGCAGGGGTGAAATCTAAAAATTTTCCCTACCGGTTCTGTGGGCATGGCTTAATTGGTGGTTGTGGCTTGGTGGTCAGGTGACTGGGTGGGCATGGCCAATAACAATAAATAATAAAAATAATAAACAAAGTACACAAACAATAAGAGGTACCAAAAACCAACTTTCACACTTTACATACACACAAAACACAACACAACTGACTCACACACAATGTAAAAGCAGCTGCACTTCACCCAAAATGGGCCCTGCAACAAGCAGGAACTTCACACAGCCACAAGCAGCTCAAAAACCAACTTTCACACTTTACACATACACACAACACAACACAACTGACTCTCACACACACACACACACAAAATACCACATACAGCTTTGTGAGATTTTGTGTTTGTGTAGTTAGAGTGAAACACTACAGAAACACACCCAATCTCAGAAAGCTGCACAAATATTTTATTTTATTATTTTATTTTATTTATATATTTAGATAAAAACAGCTAAATTTAAAACTTCCTTAACTTTAAATTGTTATGTCTAAAATAAATAAAACTCTTAAAAAAAACCCAATTAACTATGAGATGGATTGCAGGCAGGCAGTTTCATTTGCTTCATTTGCAGCAGAAGCAAGGCCAGAATAGCAAGTGAGACCAAAAGAAGCAGGAAGCTGCCAAGTAAGCAAGTGGGGACCGGGCGATTGGGTGGGCATGGGGGGGGGCAGGGATTTGTTGCTAACGGTTCTCCAAACTACCCGCCCCTATCGCTACCGGCTAGCCCAATCTGGCCCGAACCGGAAGTATTTCACCTCTGGTTACAAGGCAGCCGAAACTGATGAGTTCTAGCTTGTACATTGAGTACCAAACAAACAATGAGAACTGGGAAATTTTCACATCAAAATGTGTTGAGTTCCAAATTCAATGAGTTTCAAAGCAGCTGAGTACTGAGGTACCATTGCATATAGAAAATGCATATAGAAATATAGTTTTGCTATGCTGGCTACAATACAATTTTTTGTATTGACAGCTAGGACATCTTGCTATGTAACTTAAACCTTGTAAAGTAATCAGTAATCTAACATTAAGGAATTGAATCCACTAATTTGTTGCAAGAGATACGGGATTGCACATTTTCAAATAATTATTTTCAAAAAATTCCCTTACCTGGTTTTATCCAAATAATGGGCATTATGTCAAAGAGAATTTTGGGATGTTGTTCACCTAGGAGCCCTCTGGTGAAAAAAAAAAGACAACTGTGGAAAACTAACATAGTATAGTTAAAAAGGATGAAGTTTTATGTAATATAACATATTTAGGAAAAAGAAGAAAACTATAGCTACTCCAGTCATCATAAATTTGATCTTCCACCATACATTAAGGATTAGTCCTTCAGCATAGAGTGGTTATGTTTAAGTTATTAGTGAATGCCCCTTCCTATTCAATTCAGTAATTGAATTCAATCCAACTCAGTAAGCTCAAACTGCCCAAGGAGCTGCTGATTCAGTTCTACAGAGGAATTATTGAGTCTGTCATTTGCACCTCTATAACTGTCTGGTTCGGTTCTGCAACCCAACAAGAAAAACACAGACTTCAGAGGATAATTAGAACTGCAGAAAAAATAATTGCTACCAACCTGCCTTCCATTGAGGACCTGTATACTGCACGAATCAAGAAGAGGGCCGTGAAAATATTTACAGACTCCTCGCATCCAGGACATAAACTGTTTCAACTCCTACCCTCAAAACGACGCTATAGAGCACTGCACACCAGAACAACTAGACACAAGAACAGTTTTTTCCCGAAGGCCATCACTCTGCTAAACAAATAATTCCATCAACACTGTCAAACTATTTACTAAATCTGAACTACTATTAATCTTCTCATAGTTCCCATCACCAATCTCTTTCCATTTATGACTGTATGACTATAACTTGTTGCTGGCAATCCTTATGATTTATATTGATATATTGACCATCAATTGTGTTGTAAATGTTGTACCTTGATGAACGTATCTTTTTTTTTTTATGTACACTGAGAGCATATGCACCAAGACAAATTCCTTGTGTGTCCAATCACACTTGGCCAATAAAAATTCTATTCTATTCTATTCAGTGGAGGGAAATGAGCTAAGCAAATATTAATACCGGTAGACAGATCATCCCAGTTAGAGAACATCCAAGTGAAGATGGGAGTACAGAAGAATGTCTTATTAGTTGTGAAGTGGTAAAGAAGTACATAAACCCAACTATCATTTGGAATATTTATTACTATTCCCATATTTTAAAAGAGAAATTTGCCTTTAAATCTATAGTATATATTACATCTCATGACTTTTATAAAACAATTTAATGCATTCCTGTTTTACAGTGACGTATCTCTGTTGAAAACATCTGGGTCATCACAGCTGGCAGCAAATAGTTCAGGTTTTCTGCATCATGCCAGTTGGTGGTTATCTAGCATTTTGCATCTCAGTGTGATGGCCCTGCTTTTACTCCTATTGATTTTGTTAAGAAAAGGGAATGTAAGATGTCAAGTTACAAAAATACGTTGAAAATTAGTGTTCAATGAAAGGTGGAGAAGCAATTTTACTACTGTATATGTGATATACATTTACTACTAACTTTGCTCTATCCCAGCGAGCTCCATCTAAAAATAGCCCATTGATGTAAACACCATCTTCTGGAGCAGTAGTTGAAGTATCCCTTGGAATAACCTGAACAAAATAAAAACAATAAATTATTGCTCTGTTATAACCTTTTGTTCATTTCAGATTGGAAATATGGCGATCTTTTTAGCAATATAATATAATTTTAGTACTAGCTTTTCCAATATGAAGTACTATATTTGGAGATTAAGGTAATGGTTCCGCCACACATGCATGCTAGTTGTTTCCGGCTCTAGGTGAAGTGCTCATCTCCTTTTCTAAACCGAAGAGCCAGCACTGTCCAAAGTCGTCTCCGTAGTCATGTGGCTAGTATGACTCAATGCTGAAGGCGCATGGAGCACTGTTACCTTCCCACCAAAGTGGTCCCTATTTTTCTACTTGCATTTCTTACGTGCTTTCGAACTGCTAGGTTGGCAGAAGCTGAGACAAGTAACGGGATCTCACCCTATTACATGGCGCTAGGGATCCGAACCGCTGAACTGCCGAACTTCTAATCGACAAGCTCAGCGGGTTAGCCACTGAGCCACCGCATCCCTATTTGGAGATTTGGAAATTACTCTTCTTTAAATTTCCTTTTTGTTCCATCCAGATCTTGATTTCTGTTGAGTGTAGCTGGATAAATTAATAATGAATAGCAGGAAATCCAAAGCAGGAAAAATGTTTCTTTTGACATGGCACAAGTATTTTTATTTTGCTTATCACCAGCTCCCTTAAAAAACACTGCCTTTAATGAGGTACATCCAAAGTGGTTACTAATCAATTGCAGGAAAACTCATGGCTTCTCTAACAAGCTTCTAATACATGCCGCAAGCATGCTGATTTTGGATTCTAAACTCCATTCCCACTTTGGATCAAAGCACCTACACATATATAACAATGAATTGTGTCTTTATTGCCTCCCAGGTCTTCACTAATTAAGTTAGATTGTTATTAAAATGGGAGAGTTCCAGTTGAGGAAAATGGCAATCTAGATGTCTCTGAAGAAGCAGAGATGACCAAGTGGCAAAGGCTGACAGGTCTGCATCACCCAATGAAAGCTCTGTAGTCAAAAAGAAAATGAGAGATTGTCCACTTAGGCTCCAGATACCAGAAAGGCAGAGATGGTGGAAGAGATAGGCGGGCGGGGGAATTTGAAGCAGAGTGAGCACGACATGGCAACAGAAGCATGAGCTCTTGGCCTAACAATGGTGTGATCCTGGCTTAATGACAATAACCAGGATTACTGGAACTGCCATTGCTAAGCAATACAGTCACTTAATGTTTTGCCTGATGACTACTTCACTTAGTGACCAAAATTCTGATCCCAGTTAGGATCTGTAAACAAGGACTACCAATATCTGGGAAGGAAACAAACTTCAAATTTTTTGAATGACTGAGCAGAAGATAAAAAGATACATCAAGTTCTCCACCACAACCTTGGCACCCACTTGCCTGTATGTTTGTGGCCCACCTGTATGCAATTTTAGCTATAGCTATTCCTTTAAGAGGAACTGAGCTGATTTCCTGCACAGTTTTTTTTCTCACTTCTTCCTGTTTTTCCAGGCTGCATTTATGCTTTCCTAATAGATGTTATGTACCTTCTCCAAGGCTATTTGCATATTTAAATATAGTGTGCAGCAGCTATTACAAAAAGATTAGAATGCCCTGGAAAGACAGGATGGAGTAAAAGGCAATCCAGATTGGCCTGCCTTATTTCTCTTAGCTTTGAAATAATCTGTTATGATGACAATAAAGTAGGATGCTAGTACTTATTGTAGTATCTGTTTCCTGCCTTCATCTACCTCGAAAGACTGAGGAATCAAAATAGGTACACATATGAATTAACACAGTTATCTATTGATACTCTTCGGAGTCTTTGCAAATTCCTATGTAATATGTAAAATTCAGCCTTTGCCACCTAATTTTACCTGAAACTCATATCCCAGGAGATCAATAGGAATAGTGTACTTCCTGGCATAATTCTGCATCCCTCCAGTTAAAAATGCTTGTGTGAAAAAGAATCCCGAGAGCCAAAACACACACGGTTTTCCAGAGTCATACCAGTCCTTGGAAAAGAAATAGAGGAATAATTTTGGTTTAGAAGCTTATTTTATATTAAAAAAAAACACCTATTGGCAAATTATTAACCATAGCAAATTATTTCACAATAATAAAATGATTAATTATATGCTTGTTGTTTTACCTGTAAGAATTTCAGTCTAGCTAGAAAATCTAGAATATAGCTTCCCAGTGGTTTCAGACTTGGGTATGAACGTTTAGCCCAGTTTTCTGCAACCTTCCCAATAAGAAGACTGGCGCAAAGGGCTTCTAATTCAGAATCCATCACAACCAATCCTTTAATCGCTTTCTTCAAATTTACCAGAGTTGTGCGTATGGTTCTTATTAAACTAAATGTACAAAAAATGTAGACACATAATTCAACTTGCAAATTTTATATAACCTACAAATAATTTTACATGTACAAATGATTATACTGTATTTCTCTATTCTCTAAAAAAAGGATAGCTATGACAGCTTTAAAACATATTTTTAATTTAACAGTTTCTACTGTAGGATTAGGAGATTTAAAATATATAATCCATGTGCATATCTGGAAAATTAAATGGAATATGTAAAAGTATAAAGAAAACAAAGCCCTTACTTGTTAAAACGTTCCATTTCTTGCACCAGAACAGTATTCATACTTTCTTCATATCTCACAGGATATTTAATAAGTGCTGCCTCAATATCATAATCTTTT
The DNA here is from genome assembly GCF_028640845.1 of Ahaetulla prasina. NCBI lineage: Eukaryota > Metazoa > Chordata > Lepidosauria > Squamata > Colubridae > Ahaetulla > Ahaetulla prasina. The sequence continues at coordinate 62,733,645 of NC_080540.1, read as the reverse complement.
GGAAGCTATAAAAGTTGATATATTTATTTTAATTCTGACAAATGTACATTTATTTTATGAATGTATTTATATAACCATAATAAATTAAGATAAGGCAAATACAAAGAATTCAAATTCCTATTGCAAAATTCCAATTGCTGTTACACAAATTCTACATTCTACATAGCACGTATTTATTTCAGTGAGAGAATGAGAAGATTATTTAAGGAGATTAAATATCTTTCAACAAAATCACATGAAATTATTTTCTTTCTTTTTTTCCCATTAAATTAAAATTAAGGGAACATTTTTTTACATTGTTGTGAATGGAGTCTACAAACCATATTAGTTTCATAATTCACATCTCCACAAATGATAGCTCTTTCTCTCATACAAAGAAGTTATTGATTTCTTTCTTTCTGTTTGAATTGTTGTGTTTTATTTATTTGAGTATAATGGAATTTGGCATTGAAGTTCAACTGTTGTTCATATTTCAAGTTACAGCAAATATGTCCCTACTGCAATAATACATATTTATATATTAATAAATGAGGTATATTTATTGAATATATTATAAATACCAAGTGCAGTTTTATATCTTTCCACATCTCTGAATAAGATTCAAGTTCGGTATAGGCAAATGTGAAAAACATTTATTTTTTAACATGGCATAATAGTGCCCCCTAAAGAATCTGTTAAGCATTTTGCTAGAAAGTCTAAATTGTGATACGGTAATTTATATTGTTTCCAAAAGCAACTATAATCTTTTTAACTGCAGCCAAAATAGTTAAAAATTAGTGTCTTTATCAGTCACTAGGTAATTAGGTATGCAGGTTCAACTTCCAGGTGATTTATTACATAGTTGGGTAGAGCCATCAGAAAGCCAGCACTCAATATTTGCTTAATTAAAGCAATAGACTCCACATTAGTGAGGAGTGGACTCTGCTCTGGTGATTCTTGCTTTTACATGATGCGTGCAAATCTTACGTTCTAGCTTCATTACTTGGATTTCAAGGGAACAATCTGGCCTTATTTTATCTGTTAAATGATCAATTCACTGTGTTCTTAACAATTTTCTGTAACACTTTAATTCCAAAATGTCTATGGAGATTCTCAGTAATCCAGGTCATGGTTGTCCCAAAGATGCTTTTTTTCAAGAGCAACTGGACTTTCTGGTTTTTCTTTGAAGACATTTTGCTGCTTCTTGGATGAGAAGTGAAACGTCTTCAAAGAAAAACCAGAAAGTTTAATTCCAAAGCATTTTTTCTTCATTTATTCTTTCTGATCCTCCAATGTTCACAACATGTTGCAACTGGGAAAGTTACAACTTTCAGAATATGCATCTTCTTTTGTCAGTATGCAGTTTTTGTATTTTAATAATTGAGAACTTTAAGCAATATAAATTATATTAGACTAACATCAGAAAAATAATTCTGAAGCAGTTATAGTATAATTTATTTCAATTCATGTTACCTTGTTAAGGATGTCATCTGCAATTTCATATAAAGTGCTGTCACCACCACTTTTAGACCCTCCTTGATTGCTTCCACCTTGTGTCAACAGAAGAGATTCAAAAATGATTTTGGTTTGCTGGAGATCCTTTGATATATCTACATTATCATGCAGTCCAAACACTTCTGGTTGCTGGCTAACAGGAAGATTCTAGATAATAAGACAAAATTAATTATTTAGGACTGAGGAAATATTAATCTAATCAATTAATTTCACTGTTTGGCAGATCATCTGAGAATTGAATAGCTCTGCAAATAATCAGCAGGAATTTTTCTTCTAGTGTAAAGGAAAAAAAAAAGATATATACTCAAACCAATACTATACCAGCATTCAGCATGCTGAACATTGTATATTTTTTAATTTGGATTTCATTTGGCACTATTTTCTATAAAGTAAAAAGATAATATATTACAGTTGTTTATAAACAGAAATGTGCTCAAGATTAATTTAGCTTGCTAAATGTTTTTTAAATATATGAACCTTGTAAAAACAGTAAAAACATACCTTAATAAATTCAATGTAATCATCGTAAGTGCCCCTTGGGGGAGCATAATAGTTGCCACTGGGAGAAAATTTATAATGTGAATTCTCCACTATATCTGTATTGTAAAAGTCAGCAAGCATAGTCAGTAGTAGACGTCTGTCCCAGTCATCTGTCACTCTTCCTCCATAGTTGCACTCACCCGTAAGGTAAGTTATTGCTTCAAATGGGATGTGTTCATACTCATTTATAAACAGCTGAAATTGTAAACAAAATACTCAGCAGTGGAGAACAATAATATTCAGGAGTTTTCTAAACTTTTCTAAATGTTTTGATCTGTTAAAAGCATATCAGCATTGCAAGACTGGACTATTTTTCCCAGCAGGGTTCTGGAATGCCCACTTCAAAGAACACTAAAGAAACATGGAAAAGTCACATTAATATTAATATATTTAACAGAACAATTCATGCTTCAAAAAAGTTTACTAGGTTTTTTAAAGCTTCTTTTGGTAAGGAAATATTAGGCATGAAATACAGACTGATATATCTGAGTTTCTTAGTAGTAGGGTCTACTCAAATATGAATTTAGAATGGAACCATCTTATTAACTTTTTGTTACAAAATCTTGTGTAGATTTTTGAAGAAACAATGAAGAGGTTTACCTGCAATTGTCTGACACTGATTCGCAAGTCTGATTCATTAAATCCATAAGGAATATTCCATCCCAGAGGTCCAAATTTTTTTCTCTCCTGTACTAGGGCGTGAAAAAAGCAAACTCCAAACAGCAGCTTCTCCCATCTCTTTTAGGAGGGAAAACACTCAGTTAACCCAGATGGAAATAAGACAAGGCAAACACAAGTGAAACATTCTGTGTTAGTGTGTACTGTGTGTCTACAAAATGTTTGGCTGGTAATAACATTCAAAAGTTGTTTGGGCCATAGAATGATATTTTCACTAACTCCAATGAGTTACCTTTTCCCAGCAGTACATTTTATTCAGGACCAAAATTTTATATTACTCTGCATCCTTTCAGAGGTTTGCCACTTGTCTAATTGCTGCTTGGCTAGGCAGCCCACATAGAGCATTTATTTTAATATTTTAATTGGATGAGAGAGTCTCCTTTATTATACAAGGATGAAGAACATAGCCTCCTTGAAGTTAACAATGAAATAATAAGAATTACCATTTTGTAGGACTATGGAACTAATGGATAAATTTTTTTGAAATTGTAGCAGAGGAAAAAGATAACAAGACAGGGAGATATCAGTAAGTATGTGCAGTTACACTTTAATATTTGGCAAGCAAAACTGTGTAATTTTGATAATTAATTATTTCTTTACTAATTTTTATGAAGAAAGTTACCTGCTCCTTTCCATGACACCCAGCAAAAAAGTCTGCATCAGAAATCGGATCAGAAAGGAAAGACTGAAGTAAATTTAGCCGGAGGCCTGTAGGAGGCTCATTTGTCATCTTCACACCATTCTGAAGGATGGTGACTGGAAACTAGGGAATGTAAGCATGGTAACTTTACTAACAGTTCTCTTTTTATATATTCTTTTAAATTATTCAGCATACACTATCTTTTTAAAATATTGTGCCTGGTGTTTTTTGCATCTTTACATCAATCAATGAATCAATCTAACAATCAAGTCATGAGGTTCAATAGTCTGTTTTCTTTTGATTTAAAAAAAATAATCATATATAATTCATTTATTGTCCTTCAGTACATCTATTTTTCATTGTGTACAAATCAATATATTAATCCTGAGAATTAGATTAATAACAATTTCAGTGTTAATTGACTCAGAGGAACCAGACAACAAATTTCATACACAATACATCTAATATTTTCCTCAGTCTTAGAGCCGTCCAAAATATATAGCAAGAACCATCTTCAGGATTCCTGTAGCCAAATTATTTAGGACTTTAAATATCAGTAGCAGCATTTGACCTGAATTAACTATTGCAGTTCTCTAAAGGATTTTTTTTTAATGAAGTACACTCTCTGTGTGCTAATAGAATATGTGTACTTCCTGGTTAGTGGGAAATGAGTAATGGTGTATTGGATATCAAGGTAAACTTTACATTAGAAATTCTAGCTTGTCAGAATAGCATTAATATGCTTTGGGCAAAAGAGAGCTTTGACTGTGCTTGGGTCCTAATGGCCAGAATTTACCAGAGTAACCAGCATTGTCTGGAGAATTAGCAGATACCACTGAGGTATCTAATCTTTCCTTCTCTAAATAAAAAGCAGGATGATATTTAGGGACGACTTCCGGTATCCAGCGGCAACGGACATCTGGAGGTGCCTCTCCTGCCTCCAGTGTCCGAATCCGGCCGCCTCCGAGGCCCTTAGGGGCCAGGTGTTCCGAAAAGGACACCTGCCGCACGGACGGCTCGCCAGGGGTCTCCCAGCCGATATACAGGACTGGGGGGACCGATGCTGGCGCGTCCTAGGCTCGGAGGGGTTCGGAGGCCTCAGGCCGCGGCCATTACTTTGGTCGCCGCCTGGGCCGCTGTGCCCGGTGACACCGGGGCTTTGGATTTATAATTGCAGCAGCCTGGTGGCGAACAGGGAACGGAGAAGAATTGAGGAAGGGAGAAGGGAAGGAGATATCGGCAAATGTGAGTGGAGTGCTCCGGAGTGCGGGGGGGTTTCTCTCCCCTGCGACTGGAAGGAGCACGAATCACTTTGGAGAGAGGAGAACTTAAAATAACAAGATTACCGGTTTTGTGGAGCTCTGGAGAAAGAGGTGATGGAGAAATTTAGGAGGGAGGGTTTGAGGCCCCCCCTCCCTCTGGGGAACAATGGTGGCGTCCAGCTTCCGCCTTCACTATGAGAATCTTGATGACATCACTTCCCTTCGGCTTCCTGGTTGACTAACTGTACTCTGGACTCGTTGCTCCTGTGAGTGCCCCCTGGTGGATCCGGAGGAAATTACAAGGATACTGTGCTTGCCTGAGGATTTTAAAAAATTTTTTTAAATGGCAAAAGGTCAGAGACCAACTGCTGGAGAAATGGAGAGAATTTTGGAAAAGTTATCTAATATGGACAAGAAACTGGATGAAATAAGAGCAGAAATTGTGACTATCCAAAAGGATTTAAAGGACACTCAACAAGTCTCAGCAGAAAACAAGCAGAAAGTGGAAGGTCTGGAGGATGAGATGCGGGCAGTGCAGAAAAGAGAGGAGACGACAGGCATTGCTGTGCTTGGACTACAGATGGATAAAATGTCTTATTTCCTTAGGTTTCAAAATCTGGAAGAAGTGGACCAAGAAGACTTGAGAGATGTTGTGACTAAGCTGTTGGGAGAATTTCTTGGGAGAGGTGTTGACTTTATGAATTGGGATGTGGATCGAGTTTATAGAGTTAATTCAAAATATGCACGCATGCATGCAGTTCCTAGAGAGGTTCATGTCAAATTTGTGAGAAGAGAGACGAGAGATGAAATTCTTAGAAAACATAGGAGTGGGGCACTGACTTATAGGGGCAGGGAGATAGCCATTCTGAGGCAGATTCCCAGACAGGTACGTGAAATGAGAAAGAAATATTACTTTTTGTCAAGCAAATTGTACCAGAAGGGAGTAGGCTTCAGATGGCTGATGCCAGAGGGATTGATGATTTTCCGGGAGGGCATTACGAAAAAAATCAGTACAATTGCGGAGGCTGCGGCCTACGTGGAGGAACACAAAGCCCTCCTGGAATTAGATGACCCAGGAGTTGAAGAAGGGGAGGTTATAGACCATGGGGCGGAGGCGGCTGCCGCTGTTGCGGCCCTGGAGTTGGGTCAGGCTGAACCCAGAGTTCTGAGATCCAAAACTAGGAAGTGACAATGATATTTGGTATTGTGTTGGTTTTCCTTATTCTCCTTTGTATGATATTCTGATTATTCTTGACCCTTCTTTATTGCGTATGTAAGATTGATAAACTTAGCTACTTCGTATCACCTGCTTGCCATATGGCTGTTGTATGTGTTTCAAATTTTGAGTAAAATTCTTATCTTGTATAAGAAAAATGAAAATTTACCATACCTGATATGTATTTGTATAAACCTTTTTTGACCAATAAAAACTTTTTGGAAAAAAAGCAGGATGATATTTATATTTATATTTTGTTTATTTGCACATCTTATCACATTTAAGCAGCTTAGGATCACCTCAAATCACAAGATGAGCAGCAAATAAATTTCATAATAAATAGATATTAAATATGAAAGCTTTGTTTATTAAAATCATGATGGGTTGCAGAGACTATCATTGGGGCTATCTGATGACAGCTATGAAATATTTATTTATTATAAAATACAACATTTTCATAAATATTAAGGTACATTTCACATTTGAAATACCTTAGGTGATGGATAACTAGTCAGCCAGAGTCTGAAAGAGGAATGGCAAGTTTCACTGTTAAACTCTTCACAGATTTTCTCTAGCATTGGCATCCAGGAAACAGCGAGATGGCAGTTTTGTAAACAAACCCATGTCCCTTCCTCCATTCCTTCTCTAATCATTTTTGTTGCTATTGGTCCTTGCCCTTGTCCCAAAGAAATGGACTGAAATTTATTTCCAACCATATTTTTGTCATTTGCAAATTTTAAAAGACCTGGCACAAAAACAGTAATATATTAATATTTGTCTGAAAATAATTATAAATCACACATCTAGAACTATTTGTAAGTCATGCCTTTTAGTTTACCAAGGCATTGTATTCAAAATCAGATTTGATAAATGCCTACATTTCATTTGTAGGTAAATGCCTACATTTCATTTGTAGGTAAATTTGTAGGTAAATTTGTAGGTAAAAGGTAAAGGTTCCCCTTGCACATATGTGCTAGTTGTTCCCGACTCTAGGGGGAACTAGCTCATCTCCGTTTCAAAGCTGAAGAGCCAGCACTGTCCGAAGACATCTCCGTGGTCATGTGGCCGGAATGACTAAATGCCAAAGGCGCATGGAACACTGTTACCTTCCCATCAAAGGTAGTCCCTATTTTTCTACTTGCATTTTTACATGCTTTCAAACTGCTAGGTTGGCAGAAGCTGGGACAAGTAACGGGAGCTCACCCCGTTATGCGGCACAAGGGATTAGAATCGCTTAACTGCAGACCTTTTGACTGACAAGCACAGCTTCTTAGCCACTGAGCTACTGCATCCCTTTTCATTTGTACGTATGAGATATGAATTGATTAATTGACAATTTATGTACACCAAGACACAAATAATTGCATGCTCATAATTTGGAAATATGTCCTAATGTTCCCTTTGATTGTATCCAGTTCATATGGTTACTTCATGCTTATACTTATATATACTGTTGTGTTTGACAAACAAATAAATAAATCATCAAAGAAGATAGTAACATTACTAGTATATTATGTGTATTATATCCTAGAACTACTTCTGCTCGTAATATCTAAAACTGAAAATTCTGAGGCTGAGTCACATTCTAATCTCTTTAGCTTGTGAAAAACACTGTTTTTATTATTTTTCAAGAAGATAATGAGGAAAAAGCCAACCTCTGAGAGAAAATAATTCAAGAGTGAGGAGGCTAGAACCAAGAAATTCTGCTTCTGGATTCCTGCCCCTTTAACATTTTCTGGGGAAGAATCTGCAGCATCTCTCTTGGCTTGCAGATTCAACCTGAAGCAGGCAGCCCCAAAGATGTAGAACAGGGGTCCCCAAACCTCAGGCCATAGATGGATACTGGTCTGCAGCCTGTTAGGAACTGGGTCACACAGATGAAGGTGAGTGGTGGGCAAGTTAGCCAAACCGAAACCATCCCACTCCCCTGGGTTCATGGAAAAATTGTCTTCCACGAAACAGTTCCCTGGTGCCAAAAAGGTTGGGGACTCTAATGTAGAATACCCAAGTTATAAAGAGCATTATAGGTGAAAAATAGCATCTTAAATTGGGCCCAGAAACCCACTGGTAGCCAATGCGATAAAGGTTTGAGCTATCTTTGCTCAGATTCTGGTTCAGGAAGGTTTCAACTATGCTAAAACTGCTCAACTTAACATACAAGTCCTGACAAATATTTGCTTGTAGAGCAGGACATCTGACCTTTATCAAGTGCCTTCAGAGGATTATTGCCTTCCTCCTCTCTTGCTCTGGCTAATGCATCAGTAATATGTAATAGATTATGTTTTGTGATGACAACTGATTTTAGAAGAGTCACAAACAAAAATAAATGAAGATTGCAAATAAAGCAAATGGGACAGCAAAATAAAGGCCATTTGTCTCTCCAACTCTCAATGTCCCCATTCCTAGGAATGTTTTAAAAATGTATTTTCTCTACATTTTAATGGTTTTATATTAACATAAAACACAAACTCAACTTGATGGACAATAAACCAAAGGTTGCATTACTAAATGTTATATTTGAAAGATATTCAGAAACTTCACATAAAAAATCTCAAACTAACAGAAGCTTTTGTAAGGAAAAAAACTCCACATATAATGAGTGAACTTACTTGCCATAGGATCTGCTCCAGGAGAAAGCACAAAGATTAAAGGGATTGAAGAATTTGAATCTAAGTAACTTTTTGTTAGATCAAAAGGAGGTGGCTCAACAAATTTCTTTCCAAGTTTATCAGTCACAAAGGTTGTTATAGCTGGTGTAATCTGTTTTCAAATAAAAATTGTGAGCAAACAGGATTTGCTATAAATTACTGAGTTTTATTTCAAGGCAGCTTAACTGGTAAATATTTAATAATTTAAATATTTAATAATTCAAACAAATCTAAATATTGTGGTAAACTGTTGCAGTGATCCAAAAGGTTTACATTTTGGCAGGCTTGTTTTTTCTACATATTTTAGGAATGTATTTTAAACTGTTAGTTTTATAAGCAGTAATACTGTTTTCTTTCTTTCTTATTTTAAAATGAAATGTGATTTCAAGAGTCTTGAATTAAAAAGCTAAACAACTAAAACCAGAAGACTTTATTTCAATATATATATAGTGTATGGAATGTTGGAATAGAATAGAATAGAATTTTTTATTGGCCAAATGTGATTGGCCAAGTGTGATTGGACCATTTGTCTTGGTGCATATGCTCTCAGTGTACATAAAAGAAAAAATACGTTCATCAAGGTACAACATTTACAACACAATTGATGGTCAATATATCAATATAAATCATAAGGATTGCCAGCAACAAAGTTACAGTCATACAGTCATAAGTGGAAAGAGATTGATGATGGGAACGATGAGAAGATTAATAGTAGTGCAGATTTAGTAAATAGTTTGACTGTGTTGATGGAATTATTTGTTTAGCAGAGTGATGGCCTTCGGGAAAAAACTGTTTCTGTGTCTAGTTGTTCTGGTGTGCAGTGCTCTATAGCGTTGTTTTGAGGGTAGGAGTTGAAACAGTTTATGTCCTGGATGTGAGGGATCTGTAAATATTTTCACGGCCCTCTTCTTGATTCATGCAGTATACAGGTCCTCAATGGAAGGCAGGTTGGTAGCAATTATTTTTTCTGCAGTTCTAATTATCCTCCGAAGTCTGTGTCTTTCTTGTTGGGTTGCAGAACCGAACTGGACAGTTATAGAGGTGCAAATGACAGACTCAATAATTCCTCTGTAGAACTGAATCAGCAGCTCCTTGGGCAGGTTGAGCTTACTGAGTTAGCGCAGAAAGAACATTCTTTCTTGTCCTTTTTTGATGACTTTTTGATGTTAGCTGTCCATTTTAGATCTTGCGATATGATAGAACCTAGAAATTTAAAGGTTTCTACTGTTGATACTGTGTTGTCTAGTATTGTGAGAGGTGGAAGTATGGAAGGAAACAGGTGTGCTATTACATTTGCTTAACTCTTCACTTTGTAGAAATAAAATATATAGTTGATTTCACATTTGCTTACCTGTAATCCATGACAATCTAATATTATTGTAATAACTTATCACCGGGTATAATAAGGAGGTTCAGTTTCTCTTTGAATTCAATTTGAAAATGATTTTTTGACTTCTTTGACTCTTTGAAATTAATGGGATTTTGGGGCAGCTATCAGTGTCAAAACTAAATCTGACTTTGAATAGTCTTTTAATAATATTGGAGCAATTCAATTCTAAAAACTTTTGCAAAATTTGAAAATCCATCAAAAAGATAACTTCTTGGTAGCTTAGTCAGCTAAAGCATTTGTTATTCCATGCATTTGTTGAAATGCTATTGGTGCTTCTGAGATTTTACATTGATGAGATGATTATTTTTTTGCATTTTGTATTTGTACTGTTAGCTGTTTTGAATGTTTACAGTTAGCAAAATGCAAGATAGACATAAAATAAATGGAATTATGTTTAGGAACGCAAACAACAGCTACTTAATTAACTGCCAATAGAAATTATGTTACATAAATCATCTTTACCTTGTCAGGTCTCAAGCATCGGAGAATAATCATTTTCTTTATTTCATTTAAGTCTGTATTCCATGGTATAGGTAAAGGAACTGTTTGGGGTTCTTTACTATCATAAATGCTACGCCATTCATTGGATTGTGAAGTCACATGATTCCTACAACAATAAAATAAACTTGAAAGATTTAGATTTCAATTTTATACAAGAATAAAACTCTTCTTGATGTTCTTCTAGAATAAGAATGGTGAGGCCCAGTTCATTTGGCAAGAAGTGGCATAATACCTTCTAAGTTTATTTTGGGAATAATATAATTTAACATCTCTTTGCCATCATGCTTCCAAAATGATTGTGTTCTTCCACGGATACTGTATTTTTTTACTGGATTTTTTTCATGGTAGAAGAGTGTCATTGGAGAGGGGTTATTATATTCTGTTTCTCACTTTCTGAGGGAACCAAGTATTTATAAAAATTAAATAATAATATTATGTCACATGTAAGTTAGTTATATTTCCAGAGCTTCATCCTTATTCACAGAAAGATAGTTTTCTCAGAAAGCACTTGAAAATTTGTCTTTGATCTTATTGTATCCTTTTCTTTGAACTTTATTCTCTCCTCTGCCTCTTCAGTTTTTCAAAGCTTTCTGCCTTTTCCCCTCCAGAAAGTGTACAGTTTACTCTTTACTGCATGATCCCAATGCGACATACCCAATGGTATTTCTTCACATAAAAAAGTGGGCCATTTGTGACCTTGAATGCTACGTGAAGGCCTGAAATCCATTTTACATTTTTTTCAGCAAAGACAGCGAGCAACAATTGTTTTATTGAAATCTCAGAGAAGAATCTGGGTGAGGTGGAAAGCAAAGCTACCCATTTTGCGTGTTGATTTGCAAAAGACATAGTATGACTTCTATATTAGAAAATGCTTATCCCTCCCCCCCAAAAACAATGATAAACAAGTTGCTATGTACCGTAATCCTTTAAAAGCAGGCATATCACTTGCACGACATATTTCATCCCAGCTTTTATCTTGTAACCAAGATGGATCAGGGTTCTTGAATTTGCTCTTGAGACCAACCCCTCCAGTTAATAAAAACATAAACTCCTGATGTTCAATTTCTTTCCTAGCCCTGTTTTAAAAAACAACCAAATACAATTTAAGCAACACACTATTATTTTAGGTTAAAATGCAATTGGTCTATTTATATATCAACTAGAAACCAGAATTCACTAGCCATAATTGTCACTAAACTTCACTATGAGTAGTCCTCGACTTACAACCATTCATTTAGTGACCATTCAAAGTTACAACAGCACTGAAAAAAGTGACTTATGACAGTTTTTCACACTTACAGCTGTTGCAGCATCCCCACGGTCAAATGATCAAAATTTGGGATTCTTGGCAACTAGTTCATATTTATGACTGACCCAGGGTCATGTGATTATCTTTGGCGACCTTCTGACAAGCAAAGTCAATGGGGAAGTCAGATTTACTTAACAACCGTATTACTAATTTAATAACTTCTGAGATTCACTTAAAAACTGTGGCAAGAAAGGTCATAAAATGGGGCAAAACTTACTTAACAATGTCTCGCTTAGCAACAGATGTTTTGGGCTCAACTGTGGCTGTAAATCAAGGACTACCTATACCATTAATCCCCAGATGGCTTCAATGACTCTCAAAGTGTTAATGACTAGATAACTGAAAAGAGTATAAATCCTTCCTTCCCCACCAGTTAATTAGAACTGAAGAAACTTCTCAGAGAAGCCAAAGATCTTCAATTTGATTAAATAAAAATTTGATTAAATAAATAAATTCAAGAAAAATCAAGAAAGTCCAGCTGCCATTTGAAAAAAAGCAACTTTGGGATGACCATGACCTGGATCACTAAGAACCTCCATAGACATTTTACCATTTAAGTGATTAGAGATCCTTTGACAATGAAGATTTCATGGGGGGAGAACCCAAATACCATGTTGAAATACTATATGTGAGAAGACTGACTTGTGCAAGGATTGCATGGCATGAACATGTCAGAGTGTATGCAGGCTTTGAGTGTGATCCTGCAATACCAGTAGTGGGCTTGAAAACCCAAAAATCCCAACAAAGATTCCAACAAGAAAAACTGATGAGGCAATGTTGAAAGACTACATGACTATAGAAGGGATGAAACATAGACTGGAAACAAACTGAAAATATTTAGATAAATGATATATTTCATAAAATATTTAATGAGACTGAATTACTAAACCTCATCTCAATTTAATTCCAGTTCAATTTATTCTGGTGTGCAGATGCATTTTAACAGCTTCTTTGCATCAGTGATTGGCAAGGGCAAACATGCCACTACTTGAAATACAACATTTCCTAATATTTAAGATGCTACAAGATAAATAATTAACACTCTCTTAACTTATTAAAAATTCTAGAATCTCTTACATCAGAAGATTACAGCAGAGTAAAAATGAAAACAGCAACTTATCCTTCTCAAAAAGGGAGCGACAAACATTGCAATACAAGTTGTATGTGAAATGGTCATTTAGATACCGTAGCCTTTTTTCCAAAATTTTAGACTTGTTGCTGTTAAAAATAGAAACACGTATTTAGAAAGTGCACATCCATTAAATAAAATATTGTTATACATTTTTATATATTATTTAACTGGAACATATTGCAATATCTACAATATGTGCACCTGACTAGGCATATGTAATTACAAAATAAAAGCAAACCAAAAAAGGAGAAAAAAAATCTTGATTTCTTAAGAAGGTCTGGTGTTATTATTTATCTATAACTTGAAATGATTTTTTAATTAATTTTTTATACTGCCCATTTCCCTTATAAAGCAAATCTGGGCGTCTTACAGATTATAGATGTTTAAATACAAACAAACAGAAAAACAACTATTTTCAGGAAAAAAATGTACTTGAAACTATAAATAGACTTAAAACAGGCATATTTTGAAAAATGAAATACTTGAACACAATTACTACTTACCTGTCATGAATAGAGTTGATATAAAGGTTTACAAACCAACTGAGAGAATATTGATACATTGGGTCTATATTAGCCAGATCAGCAATACTAAAAAACAATATAGATGAATGCTTTGCAATGGGTCTGTAACCTTCTCGAGACTGTGCTATTTTAATTTCAGTTTTTTCTGCAATCTAAAGAAAATACATTCCTTAGTCATCAGCATAAAATCTAAGCATCAAACAAAGCCTTTTCTTTCCACAGTGTTTCTTTCATTATACCATCACAATTTTTTTTAAAATTTGCATTTATATCCCGCCCTTCTCCAAAGACTCAGGGCGGCTTACACTATGTTAAGCAATAGTCTTTATCCATTTGTATATTATATACAAAGTCAACTTATTGCCCCCAACAATCTGGGTCCTCATTTTACCTACCTTATAGAGGATGGAAGGCTGAGTCAACCTTGGGCCTGGTGGGACTTGAACCTGCAGTAATTGCAAGCAGCTGTGCCCTGTGACCAGTGCCCTGTTAATTAGCTGCTGTAGCAAGTCCTATGATTAGATTTGTGTGTTTGTATAAAACATGAATACCCACACAGAATCAGAAATCAGAAAAAGTTGACAACTTTCTAGTATATTACAAATGTTCTAGCTATTTTATGCTAGCTTATTTGTAAAGCTGACAACATCACTATCTTTTGAGGTTTAAGGCTAAAAGTCAAAGAGATAGTTCAAAGATAAACAGCAATTCAACCAAAGAGGAAAACTATTTAAATAAAGATGGACAACCACTTAGATGTTCTTTTCAGAAAAGCATTGTCCTGTTTCTACCAGCTCCCCTGATTCCTAAAAACACTTTCTTTTAATAAATGCTTGTAATTGGGAAAGGGTGGATGCAACAGGATATTCAAAAGAAAATGTCTTTTTCAACCTTTCATCCTTTCTTTCCTTCCATCATCCAAGTTAGTAATGTGACAGCATATTGCAAATTTTTAGTATGACAATTCCAATATTTTTTCCACAAACACCCTATTAGTTGAAATGCTGATATTAGCACTAAAGATAGAGTCCAGTTCAATAACTAGGGATAGAGAAGAGAGAAATTAAAATTCTGATATTTTTAAACACTGGCTTTTCTTGTGTGTTGAGTTTTATAAGTCCCTTATGTCTGATTCCAAGTTTAAGCATTGATGTTTTTCCCCCTTACATATCTGATTCTTATCTGCCTGTAATGCAAGTTACTGCATTTTTCTTGGCAAGGTTTTTCAGAAGGGATTTGTCTCTGTATCCTGACTAAGGTTAAGAAAGCTTGACTGGCCCAAGGTCACCCAGTTGAGCCCACAGCGGAATTAGAACTCATGATCTCACGGTTTCTAGCCTGATGTCTTAATCACTACACCAAACTGGGTCTCCATAGAAAAATTTACCAGCATATATCATTTCAAATAATAATCAGTGTGCCACAAGATACTTCCCCTAATTATTGCACATAGAGTGATAACTGAAATACCCTAAGCAAGGGCCCAATGTGAGGGTAAAAATAACAAAAGAAAAGACAGCACTCTCTTACACAGAGAGAGAGAGAGAGAGAGAGAAAACAGGCTCAAAAGTTTGCTTCTGGTATACCATTTCTTTGACCTTCCCACTTTCTTCCCACCCGACTAGTGTTCCTTGCTACTTTGCAGACCCCTTGGAGGCCAGCCAAGTCATATTTTGCTTGAAACTATTCTTACTGTCCTTCTGAACTACATCATATCTGAACTACAAAAAATCTTGGGAATATTTACTGCTCATCTGAATATTTACTGCTCATCTGATTTTGCAGCCCCTATATAGTAACCCTATGGGAAAGGATGGAAAAATACAACAGATTAAGGTAAACAAAATATAAATTGACCAGCTGGTGCAGGTGATCAAAGGGTGTTCCTAATTAGGTCATCCTAATTTTAATGTCTAGCTGGCTTAATTGCACACAGAATGCTACTGTTATTACAGCATTGCTGTGTACCACTAGACCTATGTTAAGCTTTGGGATCAACACATTAATCATTATATATAGCTATTATTTGCAAAATCTGAGGTTGCTTACCTGCTGCTTCTTTGTAATTTCATTAGACATTATTTTTGCTGAATCCAAGATGGTAATTGCACTTTCATCTTCTAAAATATTACCTTCAGAAGACTGCAATGTTTCTAAAATTTTATTTTCTATATCTTTTAGTTGTTTCTTATTGGCAGCTGATTGGAGGATAAGAGCATTTCGTTCTTCCTCTAATTCTGGCCTAAAATGACAAAAACCCTTTTTTATTAGTGGATTTTTTTGAGATTTTTTTTGTTCTTTTTATGTCAATGTGTTGTTGGACACAATTATGTATAAATATCTCTTTTAAAAATTTATACAATGTAAAATATTCTCTTTTGATCTTCATTATTGGATTAAATGATTCTATAAAACTATTAGTAGATTCATGCATGTTTTTTCATATCCTATTTAGTTCAATCAACCTATGAAAGTTAGGACAGACTCGATACAGGCATACGGGCAATTGCAAGGGGCATGTTATTATAGTTTCAATACACTGAAGTCTTCTTCTTCCTGTAATTAAATCACCTTAGTATTTCAAATATAGAACATTGATGAAGATTTATTCTATTACTTCATACTTATTGTACAAAGAAGAATGTACACTTCAGTCCACAAGTTGATACCTACTTCCCTTATTTTTTAATTAAAAAAATTAAATTTGGTCTCTCTGAAAAATCTGTACCTGTTACTTAATTACCCTTGCATGCGCATATGTACATGTATATACTTATATGCATGTTCAATCATTCTTCCTGAATTAGAATGAAACTGAATTTTATTTATGAATTAAACCTCCTGAGGAAAACCCAAACGCTTACCTTTCCTTGGCAACAACTATGCCTAAAAGTTGATCTTCTAGTCCTTCTGGAGTAATCATGAAATTTAGCAAAGAAACTTTTGTTGCCAATTCAGGTAAATAATGCGGATTCCTTAATTTGGTGGTAATATAAAATTTGAAATCAAAAGAATATTCAATTATTGTTTCACCAAGTCGAATGCAATCCATGCCTCCTAGTGTTAAAGAAAACAAAGTATTTCATATATTTGTTATATTTATTTTTATTTTTTTATTTATTTATTTTGTCACACAGTATATATAAGCGTAAGCATGAAATAACTATACAATATATAAGTATATATATAAGTATGAGTATCTAATAACTAAATTAATTGGATATAATGAAAGGAAACAATAGGACAGGAACGGTAGGCACTCTTGTGCTCTTATGCAGGCCCCTTGTAGACTCTTAGGAATGGGGTGAGGTCAATAGTAGACAGTTTTTGGTTGAAGATTTGGGGATTTTGGGAAGAGACCACAGAGTCAGGTAGTGTATTCCAGGCATTAACAACTCTGGTACTGAAGTCATATTTTCTGCAATCAAGATTGGAGCGGTTAACATTAAACTT
The DNA here is from genome assembly GCF_028640845.1 of Ahaetulla prasina. NCBI lineage: Eukaryota > Metazoa > Chordata > Lepidosauria > Squamata > Colubridae > Ahaetulla > Ahaetulla prasina. The sequence continues at coordinate 62,716,858 of NC_080540.1, read as the reverse complement.
AAATCTATTGTGTGCTCGTGTATTGTTGCAATTAAAGCTGAAGAGTCTTTGACAGGAAGAACATTGTAATAGATGATTCTATGAGTTAAACTCAAGTCATGTCGAAGACGGCGTAGTTCTAAATTTTCTAAACCCAGGATTTTAAGTCTGGTGGCATAAGGTATTTTGTTGTATTCAGAGGAATGGAGAACTCTTCTTGTAAAATATTTCTGGACACGTTCAATTGTATTGATGTCAGAAATGTGGTATGGGTTCCAGACAGTCGAGCTGTATTCAAGAATTGGTCTAGTATATATTTTAATGTTTATGCTGTGGTTAGTAGAGTAGTGTTTTTGAAGAAGCAGCTACGCAAGATTAGGTTTACAACTCTTAAAGCTTTTTTTGCGATGTAGTTGCAGTGGGTTTGGCACTTAGATCATTTGATATGAAAACTCCAAGGTCTTTAACAGGGTGGGGGTCATCTGTAAGGCAATGTCCATCAAGCTTGGACTTAGTGTTTGGGTTCTTTTTTCCAATGTGTAAGACTGAACATTTGCTGGTAGAGATTTGGAGTTGCCAAGTTTTAGACCATTCAGATACAAAGTCAAGGTCTTTTTGAAGGGTAGCTGTATTATTGGGGATGTTAAATAGTTTGACATCGTCAGCAAAGAGAACACAATTACTTGTAATTTGATCACAGAGATCATTAATGTATAATATGAAGAGTGTTGGTCCAAGAACGCTGCCTTGGGGAATGCCACTTTTGATAGGAACAGGATTTGATATAGCATTGCCAATTTTGACCACTTGTTCTCTGTTTGACAGGAAAGTTGTTATCCAATTGTGGAGGGGTCCTGAGATGCTGTAGGATTTTAGCTTTTGGAGAAGTTTATCATGTACTACTGAGTCGAAAGCTTTACAGAAGTCTATGTAGATTGCATCTATTGCTTTGCCCTTATCAAGATTTGTAGTCCATATGTTTTTGCAGTGAAGAAGTTGTAAATTACATGATAATTTTTTTCTAAAACCAAACTGTTTATTAGAGAGTAGGTTGTTTGTTTCTAGGTGGAGGGTAATGGATTGGTTGATATATAGCCTTTAACTGGCAGGAAGTTCAGCATATGGTAGTTAAAGAGATTATAACTTTATTCACGTTCAATGATAGCTTGGGATACTCTTGGATTCATGTAACACTGGTTCCATTTCTCTCCTGCACAACTAGTTTTAAAATAGCATTTTAAAACAAAACAAAACAAAATAAAAGAATAGTATTTAAGTCCTAGGGTTGCTAATAGAGATGCCCATGGAGATCCCAAATGTAGATAGATCAGTGCTTGCTCAGGTCAGCAAAATGTTACAAACTGAAAGTTAACAATACATATTGTGTCTTTTTTTCTTGTCCCCCTTATTTTATTTCTTAGGCCTGCAAAACCCAAACTGTGGGCCATAGGTCATAGGGCATCATAGTGCATAGTTTGAGGACTGATAGAAGCCCTGTGAATCAGGAAAATTTGGGAACCTCTGCATCAGGCTTATTATTTGCAACACTTACCCTGATATGTCTTTGTTTTTACATTTTGGCTAAATATTTCATCTTCTGCTTCTGTGATAATCTTGCACCTCATGACAGTACCACTTCCATTCAGTTAATACTTGGAACATTTTTGCCGTGTCTTACCTCCATCCAAATAAAATAAATCTTTGTACTTCTTTAGATTTATCTTACTAACACTATTGGTCCCTTCCTGGATTTAATCTAAGTTTATAAATTGCCTTCTACTCACACCATGGGAATATCTTTTCTGTAATCCCTGTGTGTTCAAATTTCAAAGGGTAAATGTTGGGGACCATTAAAGGTAAGAATTAGATTTATCAGAGATGTCTATTAATGTTGCTTTAACTCCAACTTCTTTTTTTTATTCACCCCTCATAAAACCCACATTACTGCCTTTTGAATAATGTTGAAACATAGAATAGAAACCCAATAGTTTCATCTCTTTAGCTAGCATGCATACAATTTCTTTGAAAGCTTATGCCTACATACAGGGGAGAAAATGATCTTAAACTATTCTGAACTTCTCTGATTGAATTTACACTGCTCTTCTCCCCATACTTTCATATCTTTTAGCACAGGCTTTTCTGTAACCTGATACAAAAGCTGAATAAATTGAAGAAACAATAAAAGCTGAACAATAAAAGGGAGAGAGGAATTCTATAGAAGTGAGAATAAATATACCTGCCAAAGTCCTACTTTTAATGGACATTCTATTTTTTTTTACAAGGAAACAAATAGTCTGCTTTTACTTTCCAACACTCTTTGCTTGAATGTTGGAAAAGCAAAAATAGACAGAATATTAATCAATATTATACATGCAACATGGCTCTTACTAAAATAATAGAAGGATAAGGTTATTGGATTTAAATCTGCAACGCATGCAAATTTGGATATAAAATAACGGTACTGAAAAACTGCATTACCTTCAGTGGTTACTAGGCAGCAGTATTTGAGGAATAAAAAGAAACACATTAAACAATGTAACGGACTATTCAAAAATAGTAAATATTTCATTTCAATATTTCTTGTATTGCCTTTATTATTTCTTGTACCTTGTTTAAAAGTTTGCCTAAGTAGCAAAGGTTCCAAGGAAGGATCTATATCTTCTCCAACATTTTCAAGCAGAAGAGGAGTACCAAACTGAATGCAATTTTCTAGAGTTCTCATGTAGTCTGAATCAGTAAATTTTATGACGCTCAGTCTGTTCTCTTTCTCAGAATGTTTTATCCATTTATTTGCTTGACCTTGGGGATCAATCATTAATGGCCTACAAAATAGCATCAAACCTATTAGCATAAATTATTTATTTTATGCATAAAATTATTAATAATTTCCATAATTTCAGTTTAACAATTCAAAAAATGATTTTAGTATTGGTTTTTAAAAAGTTTAATAATAAACATTTGTCAGAGGAGATGACTTTGAAAATTAATAGAAAGGTGCCAACAATCCATGAATTTCACAAAATATCACTGATATCATTGAATCAGTAATCAAAGATTATATTTTATCCATTATTTATACTTAAATAATTATTTAAGTATTTATATATAAATAATATTAAATAGTATAGTATACTTTCATTATAGTTAAAAAAATTACTTAATACTACAGATTTATTACCTCAGGCAGCTATATTTGGGGGGTATATAAATATACCTTCAAATCAGTCTTGACTCCTGGCAACTGCTTGAATGAGTGCCTCTGCAGTTTTCGAAAGTGGCTTTCGATTGCCTTCAATTCAAAGAGAATGACTGGTCCAAAGTTACCTAGCTGGCTTCATGCCTAAGAGAAGACTAGAACTTGTCTCCTGATTTTCATCTAGTGCCTTAACCGTGACACCAAACTAGCTCTCATTTATCATTTTCCTTCCATCCTTCCGAGGTGGGTAAAATGACCCAAATTGTTAGGGATAATATGCTGACTCTATAAACCACTTAGAGAGGGCTGTAAAGCACTGTAAAGCAGTTTGTAAGTCTAAGTGCTATTGCTATTTTACATCCAAGAAAATGCTCTCTATCCTGAAGGAGCAGTTAAAATTGTATGTATATAGGCATGTGTTTGCATATAACTATCTCTCTCTCTCTCCTTCAATTGCCTTAAGGACAATTTGGTGGGTATAAAATAATTAACAATCAACAATACATATAGAAAAGAGAAAAAAATATAACCAGATTTAAAACTATCAATAGGAATGCTTCAATAGCATGTTAGTTACCTACCAACGTCTAGAATTGTCAACAATCACACCATTATCTATGGAAAACTGATCTGTTGGAAGACCTGCAATATTCCAGGCTCTAATTTTTATTGGATCGCCAAGGGTCTTACTTAGAGAGAAGTTTTCAGAACATGGAATATTTTTCACCTGTAGGCACAGATAAAGCTTGTATTGACATTCATTATTATTAAACATGTGTACATAATTAAAATAGGTCATGTTAATCTAATCTCATTTTTGAGTAAGAGCCAAGAGAAATTAAATAGGAAAGGTTAATAGGCAATACCAGGAAAATTTCTTATACTTAAAGCAAGATTTAGAAAAGCATTTAACTTTTAGACTCTTCTATATTATTTTAAATGCAGATTTAGCTATTGTTTCCATTATGATGTACAATATTAAAATCATAATGCATGTTAAAATTATTTCATTATGCTAATAACAAAATATATAAGATCTATTTTGACAGAGTCATTATTAGAAGACTATGTGTGTTCTGGAAATAAAGCAATAAACTAATACTACCTTGCAGAGTTTGCTCCACTCTTTAGTACATTCTTGTCGAAATCCAGCAGTAAAAGCACCAAGGTAAGCTATCACCCCTGCTGATATCAGAACATCTCCTGTCAAATTATCGTAAGTGTTCTGGAGGTCATCTGCAGCATGAGACCATCTATGGGAGAAAAGGTGAGCAGATTAGCCAAAGTGACATATTAAATAGTTCATGAGGTTTATTTTTATTTCCTGTTATATCAGAGTTGTTAAAATTAATTATGTGTATGAGAAAGAGCTATCAGGAAAAGGACGTTATATTTATTTCCTTTGCAGAAGGAATGTTATTGTTTTATATGTAAACCACTGAGATTTTATATGTAAACAATAAATAATACAACTAGAGCTCAAAATAAACCTTTCATTATTGTAAGACATAAAAATAGCCCCATATAGCAGCAAAGAATCAATTTAAAACAATTTGTCAATAACTTGTAATGTTATCATTTTTTAGGTTGTAAAAAAGTAAAAAAAGTAGTAAATAGTATGCAAACTCTTTAATACTGTTTACACTTAAATATCACTGAAAAGTGTGTATTTTCTTCTTTATAATGGTTTTGGTAAAATGAGTACATAGTATTTTCTCTGACCTTGATTTTTCTCCACCAAGTCCTCCAATCAGCTTTTCTGCTCTTTCCAGCTTTTTAGCGCACAGGTCCACTTGGAACTCTAGGCGAGCTTTTTCTTCAGTTTTCTCAAGAAAAGTTTCTTGCAATGCTTCCAAACGATCCTCAACAGCTTTAAGTTCGGCTCTCTTCTGATTTAATAATGCCATAGTATGTGCTAATGACTGCTGGGCTTCTGCTAAGCGGGCTTTCTTAGGAGCAACCACCTATTTAATAAATTTAATATAATTTTTTTTAATTTGAATTTATATCCTGCCCTTCTCTGAAGACTCAGGGCGGCTTACATTGTGTTAAGCAATAGTCTTCATCCATTTGTATATTATATACAAAGTCAACTTTTATTGCCCCCAACAATCTGGGTCCTCATTTTACCTACCTTATAAAGGATGGAAGGCTGAGTCAACCTTGGGCCTGGTGGGATTTGAACCTATAATAATTGCAGGCAGCTGTGTTAATAACAGACTACTTAGTCTGTTGAGCCACCAGAGGCTTGTTATATTCTATAATGATTATGATTTTAAAAACCATAAAAGATATTTTAAAATGATTAAATATGACAGGGGGTTGGACTAGAAGACCTCCAAGCTCCTTTCCGGCTCTATTCTGATTAATATAAAGTACTTCATTCTAGATCAGGGGTATCAAACTTGTGGCTCATGGGCCAGATGCATCACCTGCTGGCCACACCCATGCCCAGTTTAGTGAAGGGGGAAAAAGTCACGATACATCACGTGACACCATGACAACACGAGTTTGACACCCCTGTTCTAGATCTTTTCTTATTTGCAATGTAGAACTATTTTTTAACACTGTATGATCTACTCTTCGGATAGATTGCTGCAGAAGACTATTCTCTTGTATGAGAAATGTAAATCTTGTAAATCTCATGGTAAGAAATTACCATGAGATTTCTTACTGCTGATTCGTACACACAAATTTTTCCAGGGATCTTCACTTTATTGTAGTGTTACCGGACTATGACTAAAATGATTGGCAGAATTATAAACTAGATGCTTATACTATATCTCTTATGCTAAATTAATGTAATAATTATAGTGTGATATACTGAACTTCCATATTCAAAAGCAGTATATATCCAAAATTTGTGTTTGCGCTGCAAGTGCATCCCAAAAGAATCTGACTAGGAGCAATCATATTAAGAAAAAATCGTAATAATACCTTTGCTACACGGTCATAAACCTCCATTGCCATAATCCATTTACATAACCCTTCTGCTGCAGAAGATGCTTTAGCCACTTTGGGAGGATCAAATTCAGGATTAGTTAGATATTCTGAACGAATCTTCTGCATCACTGATACCTATATGAAACATACATTACATACATCTGAAATACAGGATTCAGCAGTAATAATTCTTTAAATGATTTGGCTATTATTAGACATGCATTACTGAGTAGCTTTTATAATCAAGCTGTAATTTGCTCCCCCTGTTGGTGATCGCTATCTTACCCTGGGCATGTTTATGACAGAGATTGATGGTTTGTTCAGCTGACAGGAAAACATTTAGAGATCACTCTCAGTGTGGGAAGGCGCTTGGACTGGGGCTTTAAGGAGATGGCAAGTTCTGACAAATACCAGATGATTCTGATTTGGCATAAGATATTTTGCACAGATATGTTCAATCAACTTCTAGGCAGTGATTTTGCCCTATTCTGAAATAGTGCTAAACCCATCCTCAAAAGAAGCCTAATAATCTGCTAATATTAACTAATATCAACAGATCAGTTCAGAAAGATCCAGCCTCATTTTCTCCCCCAACAATAATGTATGTTGGAAACAATGCCCAAGAATTGAATTGAATGGAAGGGCAGAGGCCAACATCAGTCTAAAGTGGCTAATAGATTCTGGGCTAATTCATCCCTCTGAATCATCTGTCCATACTAGAGACTAAAATGGTCAGTGAAGAATCACTGCAGCCACAGAAATTTTTTTATAGCTTGCTGCCTGTTTAAATGAGAACACATTACTTAAATGGTAGAACACATAGCAATGACTTTAAGGTGTCTCAGATATGAACCAGGCATGAAAACAAGGCATGATCATGAACACGCGGCAGGAAAAAAAAGTGGCTGGGCTTCTTTATGTCCTAGCGAGAGGGAAATAAGAAAGGGCTTACAATTATTATTCTCACATGTGTGATATGTGAATATCTTCCATTAAAGAGATGCTGGCTTTTAAAGGCTAGACAAGAGATAAGAGTCTATTTGCTATAACTGAATCACAATTGATTATTTTTTAAATATACAAAGACTTACTGGAATGTTATCTTTGTCATATTCTCTCAGATCTTTAAGGAAATTCATTTCACCTAAAAGTTTTTTGCTAGGTCCCCAATAGTCTAAAATCTAAAAAAAAGTTAAAGAATTATGTTAAATGATTTTTTTAAAAGGTAATGAGAAAGTGAGAAAATGCAGAGGGTTTTTTAATGAATGTATAATTTGAAGGATATCCAATAAGAGGATGCAGAAAAGAATTTGCATGGAATAAAATAACTATCATTGACTATATATAGCAAGGACTGTGAATTTGCACTTCAGGCTCAAAGACAAAAAACTTCCGTAGGGTTCACATGGATACACAGCTAACACCTGTTGGCAATTCCTTAAAGCAATTCCTTAAAGCAAACATAACTTTCTCAGGGTCCTGTGGCAGCTGTGTGTGTCAAGGAACCAACAGAGCTGCTTTAAGGATTGCTGAGAAACGCTATGTAAGAGGCCCTTTATCTTTAAATCCAAAGCTCTACACAAACCTATTAGCATATGAAATAAAGTGGTAGTTTGTTTCTAATAGTGGTGTAAAAATAAGATGATAAAGGAAAAATCCACATTTTAGTGAAAAACAGGGAACCAATAAAATTGAATTAAAAAATTGAAAAATCTAATAGTCTGTTATATAAATTAACTCCACTTCCACATTCCTAGCGGTTATTTCTATCAAGACAAATATTTTACTAACAATGTATTATGGAACAAATAATCCAATTTACTGTTTCTCTTCACTTTCTTATTTCATGATGAAAATTCAGAGAATTTTCGTGGAGATGAAGTATTGATGAAGCAACTTTACCATGCCTACAGTTTTAAATTATTAAACTCTATATATATGTTTCCTGTTAATTAAAGTGGGTTTTGCCACTAGAAGCATTTTGCTTTTCTTCAATTACTTTACCTTCCCTCCAATTCCAGAAGGATCAGCAATTTTTTCTGGTTTTATATCCTTCATGACACAAATGGCAGCCATAACCAGTTTAACTCCAGAAGGTGGATTCTTCATTGATTTTACAATTGTAATATCTGCAGGCTGAAATATTATATATTGTCAATTTGTAGTTTCCAAAATGTCACGTATTTAAATAAATCTGCTCCCTGTTCTTATTTGGAGAAGATTAAGGACTAAACTTTAATCTTCTGGATAGAATAAGTGATGGAATGCTCCTTCAATCAAACAAGGAGCAAGAGAATGCTATTCCAACCAAGTCTCTATTTAGGTTTCTTTCATAAGCTCTTACTGTCTTTAACTTGCCTTCAGGGTGTCAAGTGCAGCCAATGCTGCCTCTAGTGCTGGAATTGCTTCCGCAAGGTCACTCTCACATTCGTTTTTCAGTGCCTGAGCTTCCGTGGCCTTTTCTGTAGCAAGCTCCTCATCTACTTTTACAGTTTTGCTTTTTGCTTCAACCTCAGCAGATTCCTTCTCAATGATCTAGAAAGTAAAGGTAAAATAATCAACAAATAACTATCATGGGACAGGTGCACAATCCATTAGATTCATGCATACACTTACTAAGACAAAATAACAGTTTTGAACATCTGAGTTTATAGTTGGAGCAGTGGTGGTATTCAGCTGGTTCTATCCGGTTTGGATGAACCAGTAGTGGCAGTGTGGGAGGCTCCGCCCACTCACCCAGATGACATCACATCCTGTTTTTTATGCTCTGCGCATGCGCGGAAGGTCCTGCGCATGCCCGGAGGTGGCGTGTATGCTCACATTTGTGAACCAGTAGTAAAGGTAAGTGAATACCACCCCTGATTTGGAGCCATATAAAAAGTATTTTTAAAAAGTTAAACTCTGCATAAAATTAATGATTGCCACTAGAATTATTGTTTATGACTTCTTCTATTGATGTTTTTGAAATCATGCTTCTGTCAAATATATGAATATTTATGTCAACTGTCCTACTCAGTCATTTAGCAAAGAAAGACTCCTCGCCATTTGTTTTTGCCAAGAGTATACTTTACTGAAGCTTAGGTGGTTACAGAAATAGCTTAAGATGAATGTTGTAAATTTACCTTCATCATGGCTGCATTATCCACTTTTGCTTGCTCCAATTTAGGTTGCAAATCAACAAGTTCTTTCTTCATTTCACCAACCTGAAACCAATAGTAGTTATGCATGAATAGTTTAATATTCACAAAATAGAAAAAAGAAATAAAATATTTATTATGTACTATTGGGATTACAATCTAAACTCATTAATTTTGGAGAAGCCCCTCTGAACTAATGATATTTATTTATGGGTAGACATGCTAGAAATTTCTAGCCTGCCCTACAAATCAAATCATATAGAAATGTGGTAATATTTCTTGAAATAAATGCAAGTATTTATGGTTATAAGAACTTGTTATTCAAAAACAAAACAAATAGCACTAGACACAATCCAATTAAAACAAAAGAAAAAGCTAAAATAGTTGAGTTTTGAATTTACAAAGCTATTTTCACAAGACAAATATGTACTTTTATTGTTGATTCACCTGAGATTCAGCAAAAGCTAATTTGTCTAATCCATTAGTATATCTTTTTTTTGCCTTCATGATAGTATCACGATTCTGTGACAAAAGAAGTTGGAAGGAACCAATAAGTTCAAGGTAGGAAGTAGGTGTAACATAGTTATGTCGTCCCAATTGGTTCAAAAATCTGCATCAGTAAAAAATAATGAATTAATTATAAAAAGGATTCAAAGAAAAACCTCTATTTTGTTTGATAATAAATATATATATTCTTGTTCCTTTTCCTCTATGTATGTAGCAGAATAAGCAAGACATTTAAGTAAAGAAATTATAATGGGCTATTGTAATAAAACTAGTGACCCCTAAAGCAGGGGTCCCCAACTTTTCGGACCTCAGGGACCACTAAATTCATAATTTTAAATCCCATGGACCACTAATATGATCTGCCTAATAAGCAGCTGGGTGGGTGTGGCTAGGTGGTAATGTGACTGGGTGGGCGTGGCCAACTCAATGTCACTCACATCGAGGGGTGCCTCTACTCACCCCTCTCCTGCCAGCCACTCCTCGCCTGCCCACCCAGACTCCTTAGGGCCCCAACAAGAAGCAGTTGTTGGAGCTAAGCAGCCACCATGAGAAAGAGTTGGCCAAACAGCTGGCTCAGTTCAAATTGGATCTGACCTAGAAGGAGGCTCAACAGAAGCACCTCACTGAGGACTAGGAGCATAGGCTTTCCAAGCAGACAGAAGACCTGCGGGAATGCAAGGCAGGTGCTGGAGGCTCAGTGGGCTGAGATGGTCAGCCAGTTCCAGACCATGAGGCAGTCCCACTGGAACAAGGCCCTCTGGCTCTTTGCTACCAGTGGCACTTCACTCCAGCCTTCGGCCAAAGCCCTGCACCAGGAGGCTGAAGCAGACCCCAAGTCAGAATTTCTGCCCCCCTCCGACCCACATAAAAAGACCCTGAAGGAGGAGACTCTCTGCAGCAACACAAATGTTCATTGCTTGTATCTGGCCAGGGGCCATAGTTTAAGGACCCCTGATTTAGTGCAATATTTTAAAAAATGCAAATAATTTTTCTGCAAACCAACAAAATTTTCTTGGGGACCACCAGTGGTCCACGGACCACCAGTTGGTAACCGCTGCCCTAAAGCATTTGATAAATTGACTCAAAGGCTTGAACATGTGTAATTCAGTTTTTCCTTCTCATATAATCCCATTTATATAATGGAATAATATGGGTAAAAGCAGACTATGCCTTTATATTTCCTTCAAAGTGCATTATAAAAGTAGAACAGCCTCTTGATAGTTTCAGATTTGCTGGCTAGAGCCAAATATCAAAAACAGACATTCCTCTTAGTTAGTCAATATCCTCAAAGAGGCTCACTTTCATTTATCCCCCACATTCTGAAAATTTGAAAGAAGAAGTAATAAAAGAACAACAATCCAAGAAGAGATTCTGATGTTCTTGCTTTAACCATCCTCTCTGCAGTGAAAGCGTGCCAAAGCCAGAGCTTATTTAAGAAGTTAATAAATAAACAGTATGTAATCTAAGCTAATTATATTGATTTCATTTGGAATTTTGCAAAGGGGATTGTTGCCTTCTTTTACACACACATACCATATCACAAGATTTCTCTTTCCCTATATTCCCTTTTATATTGTGAAATTAATCTTCACTCATTTTCTAAGGGAACTTTTCAATCACACCTTCCCAATGTGCAATGCTTCTTGCATTTGCTTCTAGCATTTCTGTGCTGGGACATGGTTTGTTAAATTCTATGGTTCTAGGCTTTAAGCAAGAAGATGCGAAACATTTCCTTCCTATTTTCCTATAGCAGAGGTGAATGGAAAAGTTCTGGATAGAAGAGTCAAGGGCTTCCCAGCTGGAAAAGTAAGATATCCAATGGTAGCCTATTGTAAATTATCTTTTACTGGACACTCTTAAAAGAACTTCCTGTGGAGGCCAGGGAAATTTCAAATGATCCCTCCTCCCAACTTGTAGTAGTTCAGTCCTAATGAAGTGACTTCTCCATATTGTGAAAACATTTAGACATATACAGTGTGTAAATAATGTGTGTGTGTGTGTGTGTATGCGCGCATGTGTATGAGGAATGCCATTCATGAATTTTTCTTATTCATAATAGCTATGTGTGGAGATAAGTTTATTTATTGCAACATTTATTTTGATTAAGTGTTGTACATACCGTACAATAAGATAATTCAAAGCAGGTAGAAAATGACATTATAGCTTTATTTCTGAGAATATGTTTTAATCTATTTATTAAATATTAGGGTTTTTTAGCAATATTGTTTTATATGCTGGATTTTTTTCTTTTGCATTTATTTTAGGAGCATAAATCTAAATAGAAAGCTAACCTTTCAGAAAGTGATAACACAGATGTATGGAAATATTTACAGATGGGAACAACTTCTGTACGTTCATTTTCTGTGAGCTCAAGCTTTTCCAAGAATTTAACAGCTACACGTTCAAGAGCATCTTCAGGCCATGGCTGTAAGCATAAGCATATAAAGTTTTCTTACAACATGTCTTCTTATACAAATAGTTCTCAACTTACAACAGTTCATTTAGTGGCTGTTCAAAGTTATAATGGCACTTTCATACTTACAACCTTTGTAGCATCCCCATGATCATGTGATCAAAATTCACATGTTTGGCAACTGGTTCATACTTATGACTGTTGCTGTGTCCCAAAGTCATGTGATCACCTTTTGCAAACTTCTAACAAGCAAAGTCAATGGGGAAGCTAGAGTCACTTAACAACCAGGTTACTAACTTATCAACTGGAGTGATTCACTTAAAACTGTGGCAAGAAAGGTTTTAAAGTGAAACAAAACTTATTTAAAAAATGTCTCACTTTACAACAGAAATTTTGGACTCAATTAGTCAAGGACTACTTGTACATTGTATTTTCTACTCAATTCCACTAACAGTTCATCATGAAATTTGTTAATTGCAGATGAGCAAAGAAATAGGAAAAAGATTCACATTACTTCATTTCACAGGTATTCCTTTTCCTTGCATTTCACATAAGATCTTAATCAATATAATGACAATCTAGACAAATGGTGGGGGGGAAACCATTTAATTTTTTTTTTAGTTAGATGAATTTTCTTCTTACATATTCATTTTATTTATTTTACTACATATGTATTTCTTTGTATTATTTATTAACAATCAACCTCAGGCACCACAAGCACTACATCCACGAGTTTTTTGGATCCCATAAAATATTTCCATACTGATACCATTATGTTAAGTTCTCTAGCCATAGTTGTAGTAGTAAGTAGATCAGAGTGGGATCCCCCAATCCCATATTCTACATAGAATATCATGAATAACAGTAAATGAAAGAGAAGTGATGAATCCTTTCTATTCACTAATAGACAAGGTAAAACAATAATGTATTGTTTTACAACGCACTATACATCACTATACACAACAAAATTGGTCAAGCAAGAACCATTCCCCACTATAATCAATTGTCCAATATCATATTGGAGTAAAGAATATATTTTAATGACACTGAGATGTTTTAAGTGTTTTTTTAAAAAACTGTAGTATACAAGCATCTAATTGAACATTCAAACATTCATTACCAATTGAAAATTCGATGTTGGATTATTCTCTGTAAAACAGAAACTTTTTGACATTCATTCAAAATCTAAGAAAAAGATTATCAACATCAAAGAGAGTGAAAAGCAAGTTTTTATGGGTAAGAATCAGTGGCGGGTTCCTACCGATTCTGTTCCGTTCTACCGAATAGGTAGTATTTATTTATTTATTTATTTATTGATCAAATTTATATACCGCCCTATCTCCCAAAGGACTCAGGGCGGTGTGTAACTTTAGGGACTAGTTCTCCGAACCGGTAGTAAGGGCAGCCAGGCCACGCCCCTGAACTGGTTCCCCGGTCGCCGCTTGCTTGCCCACCCGATGCGTCCATTGAACGGTAAGCTGACCAGAGCTGGGAAGCAGCTGGCTGGCAACGAAGCCTCTCAGCTGCCTGGCCACAGAGCACCAAAAAATCCTTCAGCCGGTGAGAAGAAAGCTACACATGCGCAAAGATGGTGGCAGCGACCGGAGATCTTTTTGGTGCCCTGCTACAGTGGCTGAGTGGAAAAGAAGCCTCTCAGCTTCCAAGTTCAGCAGCAGGCTTTTCTCTGCGCCCAAGAAAGATCAAAAGCCATGGCACAGCCTTTAAGGACACAGTCGGCATAGCCACCTTGATGAGGTAAAAGAAAATGAACAACTGAAGGAAAAAGCTGAAGCTGCTGGTATTGCAGCTGCCCCCCCTCCCTGCAGCTTGGAGTTCTAAGCGGAAGAGGTCCTTGGCTGTTGCAAAGAACTGGCAGCTTTGCAAAGCTGCTCTCAAAGAGAATGAAGCAGGCGTGGTGCACCCGGAGCTGCCACTTTTTTGCAACAGTTGAGGATGGGAGAGTTCGCTCAGGAGTGACACTGGCGAGGAAGGCGGCCGGGTCCTCCCCATAGCCTGAGCTCTCTGGGATGGGTAAACAAGTGTGGGAAGGTGAAGGGGAGTGGGCTTAGCTCCCCATGTGTTGCACCCCCCTCCCAGCCTTCGCCTGCACCTCCAAGCCACCAGTGTGTCCCATTGGACTGGGACAGCCCGGTAAACTGGGTGCTCAAAAATGGTGTGGAGGTTCCCCGCAGTTCCTCAGTTTGTCTGGGCTGCAGCTGAGCCCTCTGCCCTGAGCCGGTGGACGGAGGCACCTCTCCCCAGCCAGATCTTTCCAGATTTGACTTGGAGGAAAGCGCAGCTCATGGCTGCTACATTTCGCTGTGCTGGACAAGCGAAGAGGAAGAAACAGCCAGTGGAGAACACAGAGCTGCTCCAGTCCATGTGTTCTCCAGGTCAGTGGCTGTTTCTCTCCTTCGTTACTCTTTATGGGAAAGCGTTTGGCACAGCACAGCAAAATTTAGCAGCCATGAGCCGTGCTTTCCCCTAAGCGCTGTGGGCAGCAGAGGGAAGCAGGAACTTTTCTCTGCACAGAGAAGCTTTTGGCTTCTTGGCTGAGCTTTTTGGCTGAGACTTGGAGGAAAGCACGGCTCATGGCTATTAAATTTCGCTGTGCTGCACCGAACACTTTCCCATAAAGAGTAACGAAGGAGAGAAACAGCCACTGACCTGGAGAACACGTGGACTGGAGCAGCTCTGTGCTCTCCACTGGCTGTTTCTTCCTCTTCGCTTGTCCAGCACAGCGAAATGTAGCAGCCATGAGCTGCGCTTTCCTCCAAATCAAATCCAGAAAGATCTGGCTGGGGAGGGGTGCCTCCATCTGCCAGCCCAGGGCAGTAGACTCAGCTGCAGCCCAGACAAGCCGAAGAACTGCAGGGAGCCTCCTGTGTGTTGCATCCCCCTCCCAGCCTTCACCTGTGCCTCCGTGCTGCCAGAGTCTCCCAAAGCTGCTGCCGTTGGAGCCGTGACAGGGACGGGGGCAGCCCAGTAAGCTGGGTGCCCGAAAATGGTGCAAAGGCGCGGGCAAAGGCTGGGAGGGGGGTACAACACGCAGGAGACTCCACTGCAGTTCCTCGGCTTGTCTGGGCTGCAGCTGAGTCCGCTGCCCTGAGCCATCGGAGGCAGCACAGGGCGCGGCTGGGAGCATGCTAACCTTGCCCTCCCCAAGTGCCAGACTCTGCTGTTGCCATCGTCCCTGGCCTGCTTGCTCCGTCTGCAACCATGGGGAAGGCCTATCAGAGGTGAGAGGGGGTGCTTTTCAGCCAGGAAGGGCAACAGAGGGAAAGCCAAGGTGACCACTGCCACCCCACCGCATCCTGCCCTGGATATGGGGCTGGAGTGTAAAAAAAAAGTGTCAAAAAGTCTCAAAAATGTTCGCCGCCGTTTTGGTGGGCGTGGCTTGGGGGGGTCATGTGACTGAGTGCGTGAGTGACGTCAGGTTGGCCATGCCCATTCAGTCATTTCCCCCCACACCTAGCCACACCCACAGAACCGGTAACAAAAATTTTGAGAACCCATCCCTGGTAAAAATATATAACAGCCTGTTAATATACTGACATCACTGTGATTATTTCTACAAACCTGGAACCAATCGATAGTACAACAGTTGATGAGAGATGGAAATTGTCTCAAGCGATTGCGAAAAGCATCTCCAATTGGACTGAAAGCTACTACAACATGGAGATTGTCTTTGCAACGGTTGACAAAGAAAGCAAATAAGGCCAATGGACCAAGATCTTCATGTTTATGGCCTGCCTGGGCTACAGCACGAACTCCCTAGAGAATAAAACACAGAAGTAAATCACCCAGTTCCAAAGTCTAGTTTTAGAAAGCAATCTGGCTACTAATTGGAACTGTAATGTATTCATCAAAAGAAATTAACATGAAAAATATATGTTTGATTGAGAAAACAATGCCAATTAAATTGGTAAATATACAAATAATAATAATTTATTAAATTTATATGCTGCTCAATTCTCAATGAATCTACAGGTAAATAAATCTCCTAAATTCAATAACCGTGGTGGAGCATAAGAATCTAAAACTATTAATAGTTTAGTGACAAGATTTATTTATTTATTTAAGCTGTATTGTATTTTAATACACTTATCCTATTTGTTTCCTTTTTATAATCATATTTCTATACAGTACAAGCAACTCTACAAAGAGTTCTGGCACTTCACAATATTCCACATGAAAACATAAAAAAAAAAGGATATAAAACAAAATCATCAGCCCATCCCAGTAGCTTATGCTTACATATACTGTTGTGACTAAATAAATAAATAAATAAATAAAATAAATAAATAAATAAATAAATAAAAATAAAATAAAATAAAATAAAATCTTCAACCCAATGATTTCCTAAGAATTAAAAGCTCTGATAGAAAGCTTCATCTTAACTACCTACATGCAACCATCAGTAAGAGAGGTATTTAAACGTCTTGGGGGAAATCATTTTCAAAAGATGGAGTCAAAAGAAAAACATTTTCTTCTGCTTCCTCATCCCCAACTTCATATATGTGGGGTAATTTCAGCACCCCAAATCTGGAGAAGCAGATCTGAGGGATTAGTTGAAGCGTTTTGAAGCCAACAGGGTGATTGCAAAATCAACAATGTATAGCTATGCGGATTCCCACTTGCCACTAGACAGGGAGCACTTCGTTCTTCAGCAACAGTAGGTTTCAGGTAATCTCTAATAGTCCTGTATAAAGCATATTTGCAATAGTAAACACAAGAAATGATAAGAGCTTGCATTACTCTTCCCAGGACCTCACACTATTTTATTAATGGCATATTATTATCTATATAGCGTAATATATAGATAGGTTTTAATTTACCAACTAGGGATATGGTTCAATTGAGGTTAAGCAAATTACAAGTTATTTTCATTTTAAATAAAGCAGACTTAAACCTCAGTCTTAGCTGTGGCCATGTGTGGTAATATTTTAAATTTTAATATTTTTTTTAAAAAAATTGAATAAATAATCCTAATATTTAAGAGAAATATTATATGGGAATACCTCCATAACTTCCTGTTTCTCATCAGCTGCAAAAAGATTGGGTACTTCTCCTGTATTAAGCACACTGTCAACATCTTCTAAAAATCCTTCTTCTTTGATTTGTGTGTCTGTGATCAAAAATACAGTTTTCAAACCCTTCATACCTGCGCTCCTCAGAAGATTCTAGAAGTAACACAAACATTATTAAGCATTCAGTGCAATAGATACAACAGCCCAATTAAGGAACTACCAAGACCATTCCCATCAACACTGTTACCTAGTTGGGTAATGAAACATCTGCAAGAAAACATCCAAGCTCAGAGAGCACCAAGAGCTTCACAGTAGTTGTAACTGCTGTTATGAAGACTCTCCTTTCTTTAGTTCTTTCTTTAAACTTTTTTCATTTATTACTTTTCTTTAGTTTTTATTTCAAAATCTGTATTTTTTATTCTTTTAAAAATTTAATAATACATATACATATATATATATAGGTCTTTGGTTGTTCGGGTTTTCTCCCGTGTAAAATTGGAAATGTCTTGGCAACGTTTCGACGAAGTCTCATCCGTCATCTTCAGGCTTCAGCTTCGTGCTTCTGGGAGTGCTTCGTAAGCACGAAGCTGAAGCCTGAAGATGACGGATGAGACTTCGTCGAAACGTTGCCAAGACATTTCCAATTTTACACGGGAGAAAACCCGAACAACCAAAGACCTACATACAAACACCCGTGAAAACCTCAGAAAACACACACACACACACACACACACACACACACACATATATATATATATATATATATATATCTTCTAAAGGAAGAAACAGCTGCGATCACACATTGCTCCCAGAAGCACGAAGCTGAAGCCTGAAGATGACGGATGAGACTTCGTCGAAACGTCGCCAAGACACTTCCAATTTTACACGGGAGAAAACCCGAACAACCAAAGACCTATATACAAACACCCGTGAAAACCTCAGAAAACAAATATATATATATATATAATATATATATATATATATATATATATATATATATATATATATATATATATATATATATATATATATATATATATATATATATATATATATATATATATATATATATAGGTCTTTGGTTGTTCGGGTTTTCTCCGTAAAATTGGAAGTGTCTTGGCGTTCGACGAAGTCTCATTCGTCATCTTCAGGCTTCAGCTTGCTTCTGGGAGCAATGTGTGATCGCAGCTGTTTCTTCCTTTAACTGCTAGTGGGGGTTTGAACTGATTGGGTGGGAGCTTGGCTGTGCTCTGATTGGATGGGGTTTTTTCTGTGCTCTGATTGGATGGGGGTGTGTCCTGTGTTGGTGGGGGCTTGGTTGTGCTCAGTCTAGTCTGTGCTGCAGGGGGATTTGAGCTGGTGAGCTGCATAGCTGTTGTTTGGCTTTGTGGTCGTGCTACATCTTCATAGTAGGTGTCAGTCTGCTTCATGAATGGATTGGAGGGGTTTGAAATGGCTAATGTTGCAGCTGCGGTCTGGCTTCTGGTCCTTGGTCATGCTTCATGATCAGTGTGGGTTTGGGTCTGCTTTCTGGGTGGATGTGCGGTGGTGACATCCTGTGTGGACCTTGTGAGTGTGGGTCTGGTGTCATTCCTCGTGTTAGGGACTCGTTTGTCAATAAGGGCGGGTTTCCAAATGGCTGGTAGGCGGGAGGTGTCATCTCGTTTGTTCATGCTGTGTGGGCGTTTTTCTATCTCAATGCAAAAAATTTCACTTCTGACTGACCTTTTAAACTATACAGTATAACTTTAATAGGTAAAATCCTGCATGGTATCTGATTGTGTAAATTACTCCAGGGTGGTTTTAAGAACATAATTCTAAAACCAGTTAATTAATTATGTTCCACGAAGGAGATATCAACTCTTAGCCACCACAAAATGGATTTTTTCCAGAATCACTGGTCCCAAGCCTCATCCTTTAAATCTTTCTAAAATCATTATGAAGACTTAAAGCTATATAAATTGTATATTTTTTTACCTTTAGGTCGTCCCTCCACTCATTCATTCCATAGCTCTTGGATATTTCAGGTTGGAAAATATTCATTTTTGCCATGGATGTAGCCAATCGTGTCATGGATTGTCGTCCACTTCCTCCCATTCCAACAAGTAAAGCATTACCTCCAGATTGCTTGAGCACACGGCATATACGAGACAAATGTTCCAATACATACCTTTGATTTTAAAAATATTAATTTCAGCAAACAACATTACAATTAAAATCTTTTTTTTTCATATAAAGATGGAAATTAATATGTTCCATTATTTTGAAGTGGAAAATTTAAAAACTGTGGTATAAGCTATAATATAAATTTAACAAAATTTCACAAAAGGATTCTGTCTGCCCCCCAACATTAAGAAAAAAGAGACAGGTTTGGCTGAATGTTAACTAATTATTTATAAAGAATTATTTTTCATTCTATATACTGAAATATATCACTCCTTATCTTTTACTCAACTTGAAAATTGTGGAAAATTGGAAAAAAAATGAGGACTTGAAGAAAAAAAATTGATACTTATATTAAGGAAATAACTCTATTTCAAAATATGTTTTGTTTGTGACTCATAAAATTAGTCTAATTTATTTCCAAAATCTATACAGTTTATAAAAAATACAATCTGTTGACTTTGGGAAAAAAGTCAGTTTGAATCAGGAGTTCTGTATAAGGTAATTAACTACTGCTACCAGACTTTGCCTGGGCAAGTTCCTAAGTTAAATTAGAACTTTGTATTTTTTCTAAATACAAATAAGCTACATAAGACTATAAATACTCTGTGAATAATTGTTGGCAAAAGTAATGTACAAAGCTATTGCACCTAAAAATTACTAGATTCATTCTTGTTTTGTGAGTTTGATTATATTCATCCAAACACAGTTCCACAACATCATTGAACATTTGTATACTTGGAATTTCATAATAAATTCTTTCTTCTCCTTCAAGGTCAGGATTCATGTAGTCTCCAAACAGCAGATTTCTCAGATCTTCTTCACTTATCTAGTGATGGAAAAGAAATGACATTCAATCATTTCAGTCTAAAAGCATTATATGCAATTAAGAACACAGAAATTAGATTATGATACTTGTACTGACAGATGTAATAAAAGGTTAGTGATAAAGATTTGAATGTGCCATTTTAAGCCTCAAAGCCATTGTGCATAAGCTCATAAATGCAACAAATACATGATTAAAAAAATCACGGAATGCAATGTAAAAAATATTCAGATTACAACAATTAAATCAGAAAGCACCATTGCTACTCAAAACAAAACTAAGCATTACCATATACAAAAACCCTTTGTTATGCTAATTTTGCAAGCAGGAGGAGAAAATGTCATTATCTTGATTCAAATCTAAATAGCAACAATAACAAAATATCTTGATTTAATTCCTATATGGCTTAATTTGTACATACTGTATATCTTGAATAGTGGTAGATTGAAGAGACAGAGGCAGATCATCGACTTCAATTCTTTATTATAACAAGCAATAACCTAGTAAGTTTCTGTCTGACAGCTTGCCCTTTTATAGGGAGCTGTCAGACAGCTCAGCCAATCGTAATAAACTATTTTTCCTGCCTAGATGGCGGACCTGAGTGAAGCTTATATTAAACTGTTTTAATATATTAAACTAATATATTAATATATTAATATATTAAGCCTATATTAAACTGTTTCAACTCCTACCCTCAAAACGACGCTATAGATCATTGCACACCAGAACAACTAGACACAAGAACAGTTTTTTCCCAAAGGCCATCACTCTGCTAAACAAATAATTCCATCAACACTGTCAAACTATTTACTAAATCTGCACTACTATTAATCTTCTCATAGTTCCCATCACCAATCTCTTTCCACTTATGACTGTATGACTGTAACTTTGTTGCTGGCAATCCTTATGATTTATATTGATATACTGACCATCAATTGTGTTGTAAATGTTGTACCTTTTCTTTTATGTACACTGAGAGCATATGCACCAAGACAAATTCCTTGTGTGTCCAATCACACTTGGCCAATAAAAAATTCTATTCTATTCTATTCTAAGCCTATATTCTTTGGCTTCACTCTTTCATTGAGTATTCAACAGTATATATAGAACTGCATTTGTTATATGGAATCAACCTATCTTTTCATGCTCTCTAGTAAAACTTGTCAATGTGATTCTAATTCTGAATGATCAGCAGAGCAGGAGCTTATAGAAAGTATTTATCAGTTAGAGACCAATTTAGGAACAGTGTCCTTAAGGCCAAGTTAATTCTGATCCTGGATAACAAAATAAGACATTCCCTTAATAACTTTAATGGATTTCTCAGAGCTTCCATAGCTTATCAGATTGTCATATTCTAATGGAAATACATAATTTGACAGATACTCTGGTCCTGAACCAGGCAGAACTTTAAAGTTGACAACCATCAACTTGACTTGCACCCAGAAGCCAACTGATAATTATTTCAGCTATTGCACTAATGTACTACTTCATCAAAATAAGTAGCACCAATAACTTGCATTGCTATATACTAGATCACATATATATCCTGAATGATCTTCAAGGGCAGCTCCATATACAATGTATTGCAATTATTGAATCAAGACATGATAAAGGCATGAATTACTATGACAAATAGCTCCTGATCCAGAAATGGTTGTTACTGGCATACAATATGAAGATGTATGAAGATCCTTCTGGCCAGTTACCACCTGCTCCTTAAGCAGGAGCTGTGAGTCCAAGTCAACACCCAAATTATTAATCAGTTCAACACAGATGGTGCAACTCTTTCCAGACAGCTGCCTAGAAAATGTCTCATTTACAATTTCTTACTTTCAAATACAAATCATACCTAATTGGCAATTTCAACAATTATGTATAAGATAAAATAAATAACATTTCAACAATAGAATAGGAACACCTGGGAACCATCTACATACTCTTGGTAGTACTATGGTGACAAGAATGTAACAGAAGCTGGTCTCTGGGTGATCTTTGTAGACTTTTCTCCAAGGATCTTTCCTCCAGAGCAGCTGAGGCTAATAGCTGTGTATATTTGAGGGGTTCTGCTAAACAGGTTCATGGACTAATGCTTCCCTCTATCTTCCCAAAGAGTGAGGTTCTATTTTTAATGCCAAAAATAATGTTTTTGGGGGTTTTTTTGGAATGGGAGATTTTTCCCTCTCTTTCATATAGACATAGTTACTATTTCAAACTTCTGCTGTAAAAAAAGGAGCTTTTGAAACTATCATGCAGCAAAAAAATTAAGTGGCTCTCTCCTGCATCCTTTCTGTTTCTACCCAGATACCTCAATTAGATATCTATCCAACCATAATTCACTCAAATTGCATAGCCACAATAATATATCCCAACAGGACTTCCGGTTTGGCACCGTAGGTGATGGCGGTGATCTTTACGATCACCAACCTCTGGATTATGTGGAATCGCTAGGACAGCTTAAATCTGCTGCCCAGCGGTTCGGAAAACCCCCTCTTCGGGAGAAGGAGAAGGGGTGAGCTGAGGGCAGAGGTTGAATTTCCCTAAAGCCCCTGAGAAAAAAGGGGTTTGAAGGGTTAAGTTCCCTCCAGTAACCCGAAGTGCTCCAGATCCGAGGATTCTTCTGCTTTGGCGGAACCAATCACCACAACCAAACGCCGAGATTTATTTTGGACAATAAAGGATTATACCGGACAGAACGAAAGTGGGAGAACTTTAAGCAAGTAGCCAAGCCGATTCCCCGATACTTTGTAACAAGCTTGAAAACAGCAAGAAAATGGAGGCGAATTGTTAACAAGTTAACGAGTGGAAAGCGAAAGTGATACTTTCAGCGTGTGCCTCTGCAGTTGGTAATTTGCATGTTACTTGCTGCTTTAACTCTTTGCTGCCTGCTGATAGAATCTAGGGAGATTTTTTAAATACTGCTTTAAAAGACTGTGTTTTTCAGAAGTTAAGAAGATTTAAAGTGAATATTAAGTTGGAAATAAATAAATAAATAATTTTATAGAAGATGGCAGCCAAACAATTAAAGTCTACTGTAACAAAGAGCTCTGGAACTTTATCAGCTGGTGCCTCTCCAGCTCATACAGCAGAGACTAGAACATTGAATTTAGAGGCGTTACAAGAGAACTTAAAAGGCTTTATAGAAGAAAAATTTAAAGTTATAACTGATGAGATGTCTGAAATGAAAGAGCAGATATCAGAAATTCAAGTGGGAAATAAAGAAGTTAAAGAAGGATTTGTAATGGCAGTACAAAGTTTGGCAACGAATGTGATTTTATTGGAAGAGGAGGTTGAAGTAATTAAGCAACATAATTCAAAATTAGAAAATAAAATGGATGAATTTCAAAGTAAAATGGAAAAGACAGAGGATGAAATAGTTTTGATACAATACAGAAATATGGAATTTGCTCTTAGAATTCGAGGTTTGAAAGAAAATAAGGAAGAGAATTTAAGGGAAATTTTTTCTGAAGTATTTGCTGAGATATTAGCAGCTCGTCCAGCAGATGTGGCTTATCAAATTGATAAAATATATCGTGAATTCTTGGATAGCAAGGCAAAAAAGTTGCCAAGGGATGTTGTTATTTATTTTACAAACAGAATAGTGAGAAATCAGATTTTGCAAGCTTCATATAAGGGGAGAAGATTCAGATTGCTGGTCAAGATATCTTGATATTAAAGGAAATTCCACCAAAATGTTAAGGGCTAGGAAGAATTTGCCTTCCTGGTGAATGAACTTAAAAACATCAGATTGAATATAGATGGGATATTCCAACTGGTATAATAGTATATTATGCAGGAAAGTACATCGTTTCAATACAGTTGGAAAAGCAAGAGAATTTTATGTTGAGGTATTAAAAGTTGGAAGTCTTCCCCCATTGGAAGCTAGAAGAAGGGAGGCTGAAGTGAAGGAAAGAGAAGTGAAGCAGGTACAAGAACAGATTGTGATGGAAGAAGATTTATTACAAGTGTTGGAAATACCTACGACGGGTTTAGATTCAAAAGAACAAAGGCTGACTAGAGCTGCTGCTAAGCGCAAGGAACAAGAGATGAAGGCACAACAACAACTGGCAACTACTACAATGGAAACAGTGGGAGGAGCAAGGCCTAAAGTAAAATGTGATCTGCGGCTGGTGTTCCAAAAGTTTCCTTTGGCCGATAATGGCAATTAAACTATTATCTTGGAATGTTAATGGCCTGAATTCACATGAAGAGAAGGAAAGTATTTCATTATTTGAAATAATTTAAAATGACATTACCTGTTTACAAGAAACACATATTAGATCTTGCTAAATGTTGGAGATGCGATTGTGAAGATGCTACTTATTACCATATATTGTGGACTTGTAAAAAAGTTAAAGTATTTTGGATTAAAGGCTGGTGGATCATGCAGAATATTTTGAAAAGAAGATTAAGTTTACTCCAGTTCTTTCTACTAGGAATAATTATGGATTATACAGCTATAGAGACTAAATTGATTTTGAACTTAATAACAGTCGCAAGACTTTTGATTGCTCAGTATTGGAAGAAAGAAGAATTACCTACAATCGAAGAATGGACAAAACAAAACAACAAATGGACACTCAAAGTATCAAATCTGGCAGAGATGACAAAATCTCCGCTTACTTGAAAGACTATATACAAGAAAAATATATTTTAGAATGGAAAATGTGGATTGATTATATTTAAAATAAGTATCAGATAAAAAAAATATCGAATAGCATATGAGTAAATTTAGGAAATATTTTGTATTAGATATATTTTTGAAGGAGAGGGGAATTGAGAGTGTGACTAAGTGTGGTGTGACTAAAGATTATAATTTAGGAATTATTTTGGATTATGATTGTTAGTTTTGATACCCTGCATTTTGTTCTGGGAAGTCGGGGTGGGGGTGGGGGTAAGGGGAGGGAATTGGGGGTTTGGTAGAGATGGAGTGATGGTTAATGTACAGGGATTATTGAAGAAATATAATTAATGTAGGGTCGGGTCTGCATAGTTACCATTTTAGAACGGTGGGGAGGGAGAAAAGAGAGAGTAGGAGGTAGGAAAGAGGAGAAGAGGAAGGAAGAGGGATAGTAGAGGGAGAAGGAAGGTGTAGGGTGGAGGGAGGAGTGGATGTAGATAAGAGAAGGAGAGGAAGGTTTGGAAAGTAAAAGAAGGTAGAAGAGGGAAGAGTGTTAAGAAGGGTGGTGGTGACTGGGCAAGCCCGACTAATTGTATATAACTGTACATTGGATGAATTATTTGATATGATTGTAAAAATAAAACTTTTTATAAAAAAAAAAAAAAATAATATATCCCAACAGTCACATTCTGTAACCTCTCAAAAGAGCCACAGGATGTATCAGGAGTCATGGGCTACAGTGTCTTCATGTTGTCCTATTTATTTTTTAAAAGGCATGAAAATATGGCTATTCTGAAATCAACATCCAATGACGAAACATCTTGCTTTTGCCATATGGAATGAAACCCAATTGTAAGATTTTGCTCTATTTCTAGTAAAGCTGACTAGGCAGGAATGAATAAGAGGTTTTTTTAATAAATAGTGAATACTTACAGGTGCATTTCCTTGTCTCAGGTGTGAAAATACTGCATCAAAAGATTCTTTGAAATGTTCTTTCACAATTTCTTTTATGAGTTTGAACACCCAAGCCCTATCAGCATCATCCACAAGCCGGTCATAAAACACTCGAAATACTTCATGTACAAAAAGACGAATCATTGTATGCTTGTTGACAACCGAGTCCTTCTTAATAAGCAAGCAGCCTAGGATAACTCGTGAAAAATCTCGCAAATTGAACGTATAATGGGATTTGGCTGGGGTTGGCAATAGGTTTGCCATGGCTTTCTTATATACCTTAATCATTGGAAAGAAAAAAGCATAGACTTTTAGATTTATGAACTTCATAAACGTAGATCATCAAACGTAAGTATGTATCTATATCTACATCTGTATTGGATTTGAATGCTGCCATATTCCAAAAAGACTCTGAGCAGCTTACACATTTTTTAAAAATAAAGTTTTAGAAAGGAATATTACCACCCAGATAAAAATAACGTCCCTCCAAAAAAATCACCAGGGGCTCCATGTATATACTCTAACCACAAGCCTGGGAACAGAGCCTGGCCTAAAGAAACTCTGGAACATTTGAAGGATGGGAGCTATATGTATCTCTGGGGGATGCTGTTCCAGAGGACAGATGCCATGGCAGAGAAAACATGCTTCTCACTCCCACAGGATGACATTTAATAGAAGGGACCCAGAGCATACCAACTCTGCATCATTGTACTGGATGGCCAGTACATTTGAAGATGTATGCTCTCTTAAAAATCAAAGCCCTATGCCATTAAAGGTGACATTCAATAACTGCAACCAGAAGCCAACTGATAACCCTTTTCTGCTAGTGAAGTAGCAATGATACATGGGCTTGGCAAGACATGCCCATTACTGCCTATGACACTGCATTTTGAACCAGCTCTAGCTTGTAGATGATCTGTTCAACAAATCTGTGACAGAAACATGAAAACAACAGGAGAAGCAAAATACGAGAAATAGTAAATTATAACAAATACTTTTTGCTCTAAATACTTTTTTATACGACACAAAGGAGTTAAATTGTGGAAACTGCTGCAAGCAGTAGCAACAGATATTAAAAATGGACTTCAGGGGGTCTTGGCAGATCAGTCTGTTAGTGACTACTAAAGGAAGGTGCTGGTGACCATGCACATAAACCTACTTATTATTTTATTTATAACAACAAAGTAACATTTGAGAGCAAAAGCACTAAGTGAGCTTATATACACATGCACCTGTCTACAGGTATTTGGAAGTACAGAGATTTTGTCAAAGCACCAACATTATTATTGGTGTCCATCATGAGATGCATACATGGTAGAGCTTGTACCGCAGGTACTTGCGGTACAAGCTCTACCATGTGTGCATCTCATGATGGACATGCGAAAGAGGCAGAGATTGCATTGCAATAATTGCAATGCTCATTTCATAATTTCTCTCTCTTGTTAATCCCCTGAATGCACTTTCTCAATACTACCGGTATTTCAAAAAATATTTGCTCGTTAGAAAAATTAGTTGCACTTTCTCCCCAAATGATACATTTATGAGACTATCTGATCATCTTGAAAATCTGCTACTCCACATTTTTAGCGGAACTAAAAATAAGCAGAGAATATGACCTACCTCCATAGTGCCACTGACAATCTGGTTTCCAATTGTGAAATATTCTGGAATAAATTCATTTACTCTGAGATAGAGAGAAACAACAGTAGAAAAAATCCGGACCATTGTTTCATCACTAAAGGCATTAATGGTGCAAATATTGAAATGTCTCAGGAAACGAGGTGTTACAGGATTTCTTCCACCACCTGGTGGACCCATGGCAGCCATCAACTGAATATCAATCAGTGTAATTTTATTTGTGTCTTTTAAATCATACCTTTAAATGAAATATAAATGTGAGATTCAGACAACCACAGCAATAGATGAATGTTTAGTGCAATAGAATAGAAATATCTTAATATTCATCTAGCTATATATAGTATCTTATACATTAACTGTGCAGCAAGAGTTTCCCTTTCCAATCCTCATTTTTGCATCATCCTGCAAACCTCCAAATCTGATCCAATAGAAAAGGAATTTCATTGATAAAATGACAGAATTGAGTACAATACCATAATTAGTACTGCAGAAATAATCACACGAAAGGGGAATTCCTTACGGAGTCACACTTACATTATTACACATTATTATGAGTAATGAAACACTCACTAAGAAAATAAAGCTCTACTCTGTATGGAAATTTAAGAATATACATATTTACAAATATATGCTTAATCCTCATTATGAAAAATGTCCTACATAAGAAAAATGTAGCTTCCTTTTAATAATATATATGCATATAATAATATATGCATATATGAAATTATCTTCTAAAAATCCAATTAAATATGTGGGGTATATGACTGACTTTTTCAGATGATGCATTGGACAGGGCAGAGTTTTGTGGTTTTTATTTTTATCCCAATTAGGAAGGAAGTCTAACAGGATGCTTCTCCGGCTAGCTATAGTAATGACTGCTGCTTCTCAGGTTTAGAACTGCAGAATCTACCAGTTATGGTCTTGCTTCTTGATGAGAAATAAATACTGAGCATTTTTAAGACACTGAGCATGTTGGTTGCTCAGCAGAATCCTACTGGTTAGTGGTTGCATCTCCAGAATAGCCATTGGGGCCAAAAAGAAAAAAGACTAATCAATGTATCTAGAGCAGCTGGCAACCCCAATAAACTCACTCTGGCAAAAATTAATATTATAACTCTCTAGAGTGACTTGCATTACATGGACAGTCTTTTGATGTTCTAAAGATCACATTACTGTTTATATTACTGCTACTTCCAATGAAGCAGTCCCTCTCCCAAAAGGCAGAAAAAGTAGAAAAAACAATAGTGGTATATCCTCACAATTGAAACAGATGTTTTGTATAATCGCAAGCGTGATAACATTCGAACATTTCTGCATTATATGTCATAAAAAACCAGTTACCAGATTCCATGATCAAAAAACTGTCTTAAAAGTTCAACTGGAGGCTGAGCTCCATATTGCTCCAGTGCAGGCATATTCATATCATCTACAAAGATTATACATTTCTTTCCCACAGGTGGCCCATATATTCCTTTCCGCCTTTTGTCCAACCTGGCCATGATAATGTTCTACAATAAAAAGAGAACATGATTCCATTCATTAAAAATATCTTATGAGAAATAACACATCAAATTATTACATTCTTTTTTAAATAAAGGTTAAGATGTGCCTCACACACAATGCACAAAAAGATATCGCACCAAAGAACAGTGACATGGCTCAACTTAAACTGCATAAAATCAACCCTCCACAGATGGAAATACCAATGCAAGAGAGGCAATATTGATTCCCATGCTGATGATCTACAGCTGCAACGTGTAAAACCTTAGAAAACTGGAAACACAAGCTTCAAGAAATATAAACAAATGATAAAGAATTTATTACTAAAGATCTTGTTCAAAGACTGAAGCCAATATGCTGAAATCTGTAGCAGAACCAAATTCAAAGGGGCTGAAATATTTTTTAAGTCCATAACAATAAGATAATATTTGGAAGTGGCTTAGGTGGTAATGGCCCTAATTTACTGAAGTATAAGAAGATCTAAGTACAATCAGATTTGCAAGTTTTTATTATGATAATGAAACTCAATAAAGTAGTTTTAGTCTTCCTATGGAGTCGATTTCCTGGTCTGGTCTGGTCTGGAGCTGAGAAAAACAGAAATGTGAACAAGCAAACATTATCTGTAAAAGGTGATATATGGGCAGCTCCGTTACTCTGTATAGTTATAAAAGCAACTACCTATGAAATGGACAAAATATAAAAAAACTTGTGGCACTAGTTGGAACATTGTAACACCGAAATATATGCATTATTGTTATTTTTGAAGCTTCATGAATAGTCAATCATTTGTTTTACCATCCTCTGATCCCAAGGGAAGATTCAATTTTTTCACTCTAAAGATAAAAGGGCTACATTGTATAATTATTGTGAAGAAAATTAAAAGAACTCATCTACATAATGAAACTCAAATAGTTTTTTCCACATGCATCCATAATAAATGCAGGTAGCCACTTATGGCCAACATATGCTGACAAACACATTAATTCACCTCTGACAGGAATACATCCGTGGCAATTTTTCTCCTGATTTAATCATATATTGATCCAGATGATTGAAAGTATGTAAAAGTAAACAGAAATGCAAGCCACATTGTGCTGCAGAGTATATTGCAGTCTGACATATTTCTGGCACACAAAATGCAAATAAAGCAGATGCAGACAAATGTTAATGTATCTTGTAATTTAAAATGATGGTTTATAAGAGGTTTGTGGATATGTAAACAGCTGATCCTGAATCTTAAATAAAATAGGTTGCCTATGCTTAAATATATATTTTAATATCAATTATATTGTTTAGCTAAGTAAACGATGGAAGTAAATGAATATTCATGTCAAATGAATCTAAATGTAACCTGCAAAATTAAAATAAAAATAAATTTAAAAATTCAAAATTTAATAAAGGGTTCCACGTAATTCCAAAGAGAACTATTTCACTAACCTGGGTCTGATTGGCACTGGTTCGAGCTGAAAAGTTAAGGAAGAATGGGAAATAGAGATCCTTTTGTAAGTTGTGCATTAGCTTGTCTTTTACATATACAGACTTCCCAGTACCAGTAGGTCCCACAAAAAGCAGTGCCCTTGGAAAGAAATTCAGACAGACATTAGTTTTTCATGACTAGGCTAGACTAAATAGTTGAAACTATTAAACAACAATTGATTCTGAACATTTTTAATTGCTTAAGAATCATATGACTGCTTTATAATTTTAGTTACCTATAAAAGAATAAATGCAATTGAAATGTATGTAGAAGTCCAATATATTTTATTGAGACTGGCTATAATAACAGACTTGCAAGTTTGATTGTGCTATACCGCCTCCTTCCTATACTTCAGTGGATTTGGAAGGCGTCCATCTGAGCTACTTACAAACATTACCTGTCTGTTGTGGAATTAAAATCATCTCCCCCACAGGCAAAACTGACAACATTAGCACCTCTCTGTTTTCCCAAGCTTTTGGTTGACTTTTAATTGTATTTTAATTTTGTTGTAATTGTTAGTTTTTAAATGGCTGCAGTGCTACTGCTTGGCTTTTATTTTGTAATTCATTTTATGTTATCATATGGGGTTTTAACTGAGCATATATTTTAGTGAGTTATATTGTGCACTGCGGAGAGAGCTTTGGCTATCAGGCAGTTTAAAAAATTAATAAAGAAAATAAAGAAAACTACAATTGAACTGGGTTTAAAACCTTTGGTCAAGAGGAATTTTTTAATATTATTCATGACCCAGGGCACTGCTATTATACCTTTTAATATTTACTCTATTTACACAGCTCCTAAGTTAGCTGTTTTATTTCACCAAGGTATTTTACTATTACAACAGTCACACTTAGTTCTATTTCTCCCTTGTTCAAGGATAAGCACATCTCAAGCTCGTGTGTTGCTAGAAAAAGAAGGAAGGAAGCCTATATCCCCATAGACTATTCTTTTTTAATTACTTAAAAAAATTATTACTGTTATTAGAAATAAGGTAAATCCAATGGTGTCCATTGGTATAGAAATAGAAATTGAACCTTCAGCATAAAGCAGTGGATCAACATATTGGCTCAACAGTCCAATATATTAACCTGTGTAAATTAATAGAAACCAATCTTTTATAGATTATCAGGATTTATTGAGATAAATCCATGCATTTAAATCCAACGGAAGTACCTGTCTATAAAGATATTTAACAGAAAATTCACTTCAGCTTTTTTCTGAGAACATAGTAAAATCTAAGATGAAAATGGAACTCCTCTGCACATAATTTCCCCTCCCTCTATTTTACGGTGGCCTGCTATGCAGATACATCCTATTGCACATTGGCTTGAAATACGTATGCGGTGAAGTGGTGCTAGAAAGGACAATGACATTAAATGAAATTAAATTAAATGAACTTTAAAGAAATTGAGCATTCTACTTTCTTAGAGAAAGTTCTACAATTCTAAATATATTATGATACAATAATAATATGCTATGAGCAATTATGCTAAAATTTAAGATAAAAGTTAATACTCTTTAAACCAGGTGCATACAAGAAATTTAAGATAAAAGTTAATACTCTTTAAACTAGGTGCATACAAGAACGTATTGTTTTAAATAATATTTTCTGTAGCTTAATGTTAGAAACACAGTAGTACTAAATTCTTGTTTGCTAATTAGACTATAAAATAACTTCTAGATGCTTTACATAAAGAGCTCATATGGAAAATGAAACATTTGTATAATTAAAGGAACATTTCTTCTTACTTTCCATATTTAATGCATAATTCCATCAAATAGGTATATCTGACTGTGTCCATTGTTGGAACTATAATGTCTTGAACTTTAATACTTTTATCACTATAATTGATACTTTTAACAGCTTCATTCCAATGTGCCCAACGGCCTTTTCCTTTTAACTGTGAAGAAATGCAGAAATAAATTCTGTTTCATTAGACTTGAGAGATATCAGCATCTCTTTTAATACCAAAGCAGTTAAATTAAAACAATGAAATGTGTAAAGGATAAAATATTATGTAACTTAAGCACATTTTGTGTTTCCATACCAATAGTGAGGGCCCTTGCGCACATGTTAGGCACTTCTCTGTTTTCGCTAGAAGTCATACTAATGATAACACTTTTTTTTTCTTTAAACCCTATTCTCTATAACAGGGATTCCTAAACTTTTTGTCATCACAACTCATTTTACCCCCCTTAAAAATACAAATATTAAATGAATAGAATAGAATAGAATAGAATTTTTATTGGCCAAGTGTGATTGGACACACAAGGAATTTGTCTTGGTGCATATGAGAAAGGTAGATTTATTATAATAATGGACAACAAAAAGGTTCTTCACACCTTCCCTGGGTTCTGTCTGCACCTCCCTAAGAGAGGTATCTCTCGTAGTTTGGGAAACCCTGCTCTAGAAAAAACAAATAAATATAAAACAAATTCTTGACTGCAAACTAAACTTTTGCAAACTTTCCCCCAGCCGACATTCACCATATGAATAGCTCCTCACTACTGCTTCCTGTAAAAACCAGATGGGAAGGAAGATTTTACCTATTTTCTCTTCTATTAGAAAGGGAGGTTAAAGAGGTTTATCTTAAAGACAATCACTTAAAAAAATATTACATCTTTCATGAGTTTTTTAACACTTGATTATATGCACAGATTATCTGAGACATATACTAACATTTAATGAAAGTTAATATTAGTAGTGATTTGTTTCTTTCTCATATAATATATATGAGAACAAATATAAAAAATTAAAATAGCTATCAATAATTCTAGAGCAGATTCCATACCTCAAACATATAATCATACACCAATCCTTTTTCTTCAAATGGATGTTCCCATTTTCCTATGGATGCTGGTATTGGATGTTCA
The DNA here is from genome assembly GCF_028640845.1 of Ahaetulla prasina. NCBI lineage: Eukaryota > Metazoa > Chordata > Lepidosauria > Squamata > Colubridae > Ahaetulla > Ahaetulla prasina. The sequence continues at coordinate 62,683,603 of NC_080540.1, read as the reverse complement.
TCCAACTTTCCTATGACAATATCTCTCATAAAGTTATCAAATATAATCCGTCCATCACTATCACAGGTTGCTCCAATAGACCAAATCATAGCAAAAGCAAAACAACCCTTCCAAAAGAATAAATAAATAATTTGTATTTTCATAAAATATGTTCATGGAGAAATTAGTAGCTAAGTATAAATATTTTAACTTCAGTACATTTGCTGCAGTTATAGCAAATTTCTGGATAAAAGATTTGAAGTGTGCATTATTTATCTAGAGTAACACAATATTTTATACTTTATCTTACATTAACTGTAAAAATGGTAAACTCAAAAGGCTGAAATTTATCAAAAAAAATTATAACCAGTTTTGAAGTTTGAAACATATGTTAAATTATAGACCAACCGTAACCCATTTATGAATATTTTTATTGCTTGGATCTTTTTTTGCTTTGTGACACAACAGCATTTCCAACAGCCGAATGAGAGAAACCACATTATTGCTATTGCTGGTGGGAACTAACTCCTGTAAGAGAGAAAGAGTAACAGTATGTAAGGACATATATTATAATATTGTACTACAAATTTAAGTTTTACCGCATTTTATATTTTAAGACTGCAAATTCTGAACAGCTACAGATATAGTAATATTTTAATATCATTGTGATATCATTTTAAGTGATATAATCTTTTATTTTATTAAAAGTTTATAATTGTTTTTGTTTCATGGAGCCTCTTTTTATTATTCATAAAAGTTTTATTACTCATAAAACTTACTCAACAAATAACTTTTATTATTTTTTGTAACAGATCATCATACTAAATGTACAGAAAACCTTAAGTCATACAAATTGAAATTATCCACACTCATGTCAGCTAAGAAATGCTGGTTGGTTAGACAAGGAGACATGCCTTTTCTGATATAAGATCTGTCCTATGAAATATTTTCCCTAGGGAGATTAGAATGGCCCCAATCCTGATGGCCTTTGTAACCAGGCACAAAAGAATTGGTTATGTGTCGGCCTGAGGCCACAAATCTGTGAAGGGCTGGGTTGGGGTTTCTTAATGTTTATACCTTCATCAGCTGCTAATTTTAATTTTTATATGGCTGGTTGTGATCTTTTATTTTAATTTTATTCTCCATATAGACTCGCTTGTTGAGATGGGCAGCATGCAAATTAATCAGAGAGTAACTGATTCTTTGGGAGGTTTCTATCCATTCATTTCCAAGATTCCATTCATATCAACACATTATCCCTTCCCAGTTTAATTTGATGATCTAGGTTAAGTTTGCACAACAGAGGTTGAACTATCCATATAATTAGATAGTTCCAATTTTTAGATTACTTCCTCCAGCAATTTCATGCAGATGTTTAAAAAATGAGGGTGGAGGGCATGGATAAAGCCTAGCAGACACAGGATGAAACAGAAGTATTTGAACTCATCCCTCCAGGTAATTAAGGCCAAAACCTTCCAATCCAAGAAAGTATCTAAAACAATTCCTTATGGATAATAGCAAACAAATTTTGAGAATTCTAGCAGATTTTACAACCCACTATGAGCAGGATTCAAAAGACCAGTCTTAGTATAAGTAGTCCTCATTTAGCAGCTGCCTTGTTTAGTATGACCAACTCTTGCATTTATCACCCTCACAAGTCTGTAAAGCAAAGGAGAGCTAAATTGAGATCATAAGCAGTTTGTTTTCACTTAATGATTGCTTTGCCAAGGTGCAAAGCCAAGGTGCTGGTTCTTATTGTGATTGCTAAATGAGAACTACCTATACTCCAAGCAGTTTATTTACATTTTTCAACTATACAACTTAAAAATATCTAGAATCCCAAACAGAAAGCTGGTTTCACAAACATATGATTCTGTCAACAAAAATCATTTTCCTGAGAGAATGTCAAATTACCTTGCACTGTTTCCAACGAACTCGCAAAGCAGGAGGTACTAACCAATCAAAAAGTTCTTCGAACAGGTCTTGGAATTCCTTTTCATTCAGGGGCTCAGGAAGTGTGTTCAACCATGAAGTAACAAGTGGCTTCCATCCCAACTGCAAAGGCTCTAAATAAATCATTCCACATCGACTGACTGTAGCTGGCTACAGCAGAATAATAAATGTATTTTTAGAATCTAATTCTGGTTCCAATTTCAGATTCAAAAAGCTATTTTAACTTGCTTTTAACTTACGGAAGCCTGAGATAGATCCATAGCCTCAAAGATGAGGCTCATCTGAGGTGACATTTGAATAATTTCTCCACTCATCAAACATAGCTGAAAACAAAAACAGATACCAAAAAAATATCCAAATTATATGTGTGCAATCCTTTTATAAAGAATTCTACTAACTTTGGGTTAAGAAAGAAAGTGTCTCAGTTAAGGCCAACCTACTAGATGCATTAAGAATAGCTGAACATAAAAATCACCATAGTTTCTATAAGATTTTACATGCCTTGAAAGCCGTCCTAAGGAAGAATACAATACAGGTACAATACAATACTCGACTTATGACCACAACTGAGCCCAGAATTTATGTTGCTAAGTGAGACATTTGTTAAGTGAGTTTTGCCCCATTTTATGACTTTTCTTGCCATAGTTGTTAAGTGAATCATTGCAGTTATTAAGTGAATCTGGTTTCCACATTGACTTTGCTTGTCAGAAGGTCACAAAGTTGATCACATGATCCTAGGACACAGCAAAGGTCATAACTAGGAACCAGTTGCCTAACATCTTAGAACATAGAATAACAAGAGTTGGAAGGGACCTTGGAGGTCTTCTAGTCCAACCCCCTGCCCAGGCAGGAAACTCTACACCACTTCAGACAAATGGTTATCCAACATCTTAAAAATTTCCAGTGTTGGAGCATTCACAACTTCTGCAGGCAAGTTGTTGCACCGATTAATTGTTCTAACTGTCAGGAAATTTCTCCTTAGTTCTAAGTTGCTTCTCTCCTTGATTAGTTTCCACCCATTGCTTCTTGTTCTACCCTCAGGTCTTTGGAGAATAGTTTGACTCCCTCTTCTTTGTGGCAACCCCTGAGATATTGAAACACTGCTATCATGTCTCCCCTGGTCTTTCTTTTTATTAAACTAGACCAGTGATGGCTAACTTTTTTGCCATCACATACCAGGAAGGGGGGGAAGGGGGTGTTGTCATGCATGTGCTTGCCCACACCCATAATTCTATGCGCCCCACCCCCGTGCATGCGCACATAAACTCCCCCCTGGCTCATAGCACGCAATGACCCGGTAGGCCCATTTTTCTCTCTCACCTGGCTCCAGAGCCTCTCTATGAGTCTGGGAAGGGTGAAAACAGCCTTCCTCACCCGCCCTGAGGCCCTCCAGAGGCCAGAAACGGCTCATTTAGCAATGTCCAGTTAGACAGGAAGTGACTTTTTTGTTGTCCCCAGCCTCCAGAGACTCCTAGAGGGGCTGATAACCCTATTAATTTTGTATTGCTGGGGACAGAAATGTTCTGTATTAATTCTCTGTCCCCGCTGTTCAGTTTAATTGTTTATCCAGAAAACCTGTGAATTTAATGCTAAGTAACTCAGTCCCTTTCTTTGATGGATGTAATCCATCTCTTCTGTACAGTTTTTCATTGGACCAGTTGCAGACATCATGACTAATAAAACCAAAACCTTCCCTTTTACACCACTCCTTTAGCCACACATTAAACTCTGTAACACACTGGCCTTTCCCTTTTTGTTCCTTATATATCGGTAAACCTCTGAAAAGATAAGCCTCCAACCTATACTACTAAATTCATCCCCCAAGCTCAGGAAATCATTCTGCCCAGAAAGTACATCCTTTTGGGACAGATCATTTGTGCCAAGATCTATAATAGCATCAACATCACAGTCCTTACTGGCATTCTTGACTATCTTAAGGATACGACTCTTGTCTCTGCTGGCAGCAGCACCTGGCAGACACCTGACCTCTTTCAAAACCTCCATATGTTTTCCTAAATTTACATCTGAATTTTGATCACATGATCATGAGGATGCTGCAAAGGTCGTAACTGAAAAACTGTCATAAGTCACATTTTTCACTATCATTGTAACTTTGATTGGTTACTAACTGAACTGTTGTAGGTCGAGGACTACTTGAAATGGGACAGTGAGTAAATTGAGCTTGCTGTGTGCAGTCCATGAGAGCAATTCTGCTGCTTTTACTAGTAGAAATGGTAAATCTTAATGTATTACTTAAGGACAAGTATTTTTAAAAGATAGGATTTATATTAGAAAGCTTTTCCAAGGCACTTGGCTGTTACATTTTTGCTCAACACATGAATTAATTGTTTTCATTTCCTTTTCTGCAGTTGCTTGTATTCAACCCTTTTTAATTTTTTTAATCATGCACCCCCTTTCCTTTAACATATTTTTAAAAATGTGAGTTATTATACATATTGTACTGCTAAGCCTTTTTAAAAATAGGCATAATGAAGGTTGGTGCTGACATATAATCAAAGAAAAAAAGTTTTCTTTTTTATGATAAACTATATGAATTAAAATATAAGTAATAGAAAAAATAAACGCCCTAAATTCTGTTTAATTGAAAATTAAATATGCATTCAATAATTGAAAGAAGAGGTAATTTGGAAGCTAATGCAATCCCCACCCCCACCTAACAATCCAAGTTAAGGAATAGCATTACCTTTTTGTTGTCATCCAACACAGTGTTCATACTTTCTATCCAAAGAGTATCAATAGGACCATCAAAAACAACCCATTTGCGGTCAGGTGTTTCAGTTAAAGCAAATTCTCGAAAAGTATTGGCCACTATGCCATCTGTCCACTAAAATGAAGAAGAGAGACATGAGAAAACTTTAACTGCTTATATTGCCCTAATATGTGTATTGATTTGGGAAAGTCTCTGTGTGTGTGCATGCTTGCATATATGTATGTATATATGCGCAACTGTCATATTTCAAATACATACCATATTAAATTGACATTCAGCAAACTATATATATTACTGAGTGATCAAACTAAGGAGGTTAAGAATTTTTCTCCATGACTGCTGACAACTGTGTAGTGACTTTTTTTTAAATTTATTTACATTTATATCTCGCCCTTCTCCGAAGACTCAGTGCGGCTTACAGTGTGTAAGGCAATAGTCTCATTCTATTTGTATATTTACAAAGTCAACTTATTGCCCCCACAACAATCTGGGTCCTGATTTTACCTACCTTATAAAGGATGGAAGGCTGAGTCAACCTTGGGCCTGGTGGGATTCAAGCCTGCAGTAATTGCAGGCTGCTATGTTTTAATAACAGGCTATCTTACAGCCTGAGCCACCACGGCCCTTGATAAATTTCATTAAAAACACTTCCATCTTCTAGAATAGCATTCCCATGGAGATATGTCCAAATGTCCTGGCATCCCCGTAATATCTGGCTGTGCTGCCAGGTCTAGGGTATTTGTGAAGCCCCTGTCACATTTGTTAAATGTCATTGCTATTGTCTTGTGTTAATAGTTATGTTTTACTATGTTATGTTTTAATTATACAATTGATATTTTGTAAGCTTTCTAGAGTCTTTGTGGAGATGGGTGGCCTTAACTAATCTAATCAAGAAGGACTGATCTTATTCATTGTAATTTGCATTTGGAACATTTCCTGAAAAATGCACAAAAGTATACAAGTACAATATGCTTATGTATTACAGTGCATGCAGTTGGTCCACCCCATCATCATCTATAAGCATCTTAATGAAGCTACTCTACCTAAAGATTTTGATTGACCAAAACTATAAAGTACTGTATTTTTCAGACTATAAGACACACCAAGATTTCGAAGAGGTAAGAAAGAAAAAAATGTTTTTGCCCTTCCTGGCCCTCTGGAGCACTCTGCAGGCCTCCCAAAGCCTCTGCGCGCCCTGTTTTTGTGAAAAACGAATCCATTTTTTACCTGTTTTTTGCAAAAACTGTGTTTTTACCCTCCCTGGCCGCCAAGAGCACTCTGCAGGCCTCCCAAAGCCTCTGCGTGCCCTGTTTTTGTGAAAAATGGGGCCGTTTCACCCCCATTTTTTGCAAAAATGGGACACACAGGGCGGGGCTTCAGGAGGCCAAAAATGGCTGTATTTGAGGTATAAGACACACCAACATTTCCACTCTCTTTTGGGGTGGGGGGAAGTGTGTCTTATATTCCAAAAAGTATGGTACATCTTTGTAATCTAAGGAATATATAATGCTTACCTCATGAGATACTGGATCAAATCGTCCAAAGAGTTGCCCCATAGTAATAGCTTTTGGATTGACAGTTCTGTGTATTACCTTTTCTTCTTCTCCATACCCACGCTCGTTCATTAGGGAAAGTGTATCTGCTAATACATGCAGAACTTTTGTCTTGCCAGAAAAAGGTTCTCCTACAAGCATAAACCTGATAAAATAAAAGTTGTTTTTCAGTCTTTTTTTTTTCAACCAAGAAAAGCAAAGGCATTATTCACATAATTTATCCTGAAGATATCTATACCCATTTAATTGCCACAAAAGTGAAAATGAAATTATAGAAAAGGAAAGAGAGGGGGAGCATACTGAGTTTTTATAAAGTTACAGTAAGGAAAACTAGCTGAGTTTTTCAAACAGAATAGCGTCCCTCCAGAATATCAGTCAGCTTCTATTGGTTTTCCATAACTTATTAAAAATCCAAATTATTTCAGACAGCCTTTTGGGGTGTGACGGAATACTATTGCTTGTTAAGAGTTTATTTAATTTGTCATTGTGGTTGTTTTATTGTTTATTTCTTTTATACAGTATTTACACTATATATATTTAATGTATTTTATGGACATATGTTTATCATCAGGTGAGAAAAATAATTAATTAAATAATGAATCCCAATTCCTACAGTTCAATCATAACAATAGCAATAGCACCTAGACTTATATACAGCCTTACGATGCTTTACAGCATTCTCTTGCATGTATGCAAGCTGCATGTATCCATTCACTTTTCAGTTGGAAGATTGAAAACTTTCACACTTTTTGTCCAAGGTGCAAGGTGATCGTACATTAGGTACAGTTATAGAGGTATGTTTGACATATTGCACTAAAGTTAAAATGTGCCAGAATACTATGAGAATCCAATCATAGACTCCCTGTGGTGAATTATATAACCCAATTATAGACTCCCTGTGGTGTTTTTTTTCACTTTTAATACAAACTTGAATTTCCCTAAACAAATACATTATAATCAGGAGTTCTGAATTTTTTAATATAGTTGTTGTGACCCAAGTTCCTGGACCCGGACTCCTGGACTCGGATGATTCAGAAAGTGAGGGAGAAGACCTGGCCAGCCCTGCTTCTCGTGAGCCCTTTCCCTCCCTGGCACCCACTCAAAGGGAGGAGGAGGGGCCGGCAAAGCCTGATTCCATGGAGCCTCCTTCTGATTTGGCAACGCCCCAAGAACAGTTTTGGAGTGATGCAAGATTACGAAGACGTGATCGGCGTGCGCAGCAGCGGAAGAGTTGGGACAAAGCCAAGTCATAATTGTCAGGCAGTGACATCTGCAGAGACTATAAATAGGAGGCGGGACTTCCTGGTTTTTTGTCTTGGACAAAGTAATGAATTTGCGCGGGCAATCTGTATCAACGGAGGGAAGAATATATTCGTGAGTAATTCTGGCCTTATCTGTAATTTCCTTGTTATCTCCAGAAACTTGGCAGGCCCGTGGGTAGACGTAGCCAGGACATTTATATATATGTAAATAAATCAGAAAAGAGGCCTCTGACTGACTCTTTGCTGGGAGTATTGGGGGAAGGGAAACAGAACAATAGTAGTGTCATTTTGATAATTTACTGTATGGACCAACCTTATCAGATTAACTCCATCGGGTCTATTGAAGATGATTTTTTAAAAAACCATGCCAAAGCCCAAGAAATATTGAACCCTTTATGTATTGTTTTACTGTTTTTTTCTTGCCACTGACTCCTGTCCTTATCTATCTGCTTAGTTCCAAAAATCTGGACTGACCCATTTCTCTAAACAGAATACCCTTAAAACCTGGCTAATGTCCAGGAGTGGATTACAATAAAATACTGAAGTTCATACAACTGTGATTATGTAATGGAATGGAATGGCTTGTTTTCTTGCTTTATATTTTAAAAAGAACTCCATGGTAAGTAAGAAAAAAAATGAGATTAGAATGAAGTTATGAAGTAACCCTGAGTACACAATTCATCACCTATACTAGCATGGTTAAACTTTCTTCTATCACCATTATATAATGGAAAAGTTCTCTGACCCGTGCAGCTAACCACAGCATAAACATGGTATGGCATGGTATGGCATCATCTTTCTCCTACACGTCCCAATCATATCCCTTTTATCTGATCCCCAATGGGATAGCCTTACATTATTCTTAGTTGCAATGGAGTTAAAATTTTCTCCTGTAAATCGTGTTATGATTCATATTATGAAACCATAACAAATACTTATAAAGGTTACTTATCATAAATGTACTTACCCATGTCTAACTATCATCATTTCATAAGTCTGTATCATCTTTTCTAGAAAAACTTTAACAGGCTGGACATTATGCCCTTTACAACATTCATTTGCACATTCCAGAAAATCCTGAAATACAATAAAAAAATTAATTCTATATTTTTATTTCTTCAATATAATTGAATAATATAATTCAAAATAAAACATTGCTCAGTATCAGGAATATCTTAAGAATGGCCCTGGAAAGAAAATTAAAACTGAAGTAAATCACATTTATTTATTTAATCAATGTATTGTATTTATTTATTCAATTTATATGGCTCTGGTCTCTCATCCTACTTTTTATAACTCCAGAAGATAGCTAATGTTGGATTAAAAATAAAGAATAACTGAAAGCAAAACCCAAAGTAAAAATAAAACACAATGTATTGAGACGGAACACAATTAGTCATTTAATTCTTAAAAAATGGCTCAGCTAACACAATTGTCTATTGGCCAGGACGAGAAACACATTTTCCAAATCTTATAGGAGGCCACCAGAACAGAGCTCTCTGAATTTCTGATAGGGCAGGCACCATGAAAGAAACAGGCTTTCTATGTCCCATCAGATGGCTTATTTCAGGCCGAAGGTCCAAAGCAGTTCCAATCTATTGGGTCTTTCTTGTGGAATGGGCAGAAATGTTCAAAGATAGGCAGTCCTGAAAACAGTCTGCCTTTGTGCCAGCTTTACAAATCTAACCAGCATCTTAAATTGCATCCAATAGTGTATTTGAAGCCAGTGTAGCTTCTGAAGTAATGCTACAACCTGAGTGTGCCATGGTGTACCCATAACCACCCATACCATTGACTTCAGAGTACTCTTCTGTTGTGGTCCATCAGCAGCCTACAGAGCTGGCAATGGAGTCAAACAGCGATGAGGCTGAGGTGAGGCCAGGGCCATTAGGAAGTGAGGTGTGGACTCCAGAGCCTCCAGAGACTGATAGTAGTGAGGCAGAGAAAGAGGAGGAGCCTGTTCCTAATGCATGCATGAGAAGAGCTGCCAGAAGGCAAGAGCAGCTCAAGCAGAGAGGACAACTCAGGAGTAGGGCCAAGACATGATTGACCCCTCCCATAAGGCTTAAAACAGACCAGCATGGTGTTTCAGCTTTGTCAGAAAACAATGTTGAAGCTGCGTCTTCTACTTTGTATCCGTCTTTGTTTTTGTGGCTTCTGGATGTTTGCCAGGAAAGGCCTTTGGCAGTTTGCTTAATTGGACTAAGGTTTGTGAGATAACTGAAGAATTTGTGTTGGGAGACATTTGTTTTACTTTGAGTTGAACGACGCTGGGAATGAAGTAATTCCCAGCTGTTCGAATAAAGTTTGTTTTTCCACAAACTAAGTCTATTACTACCTACTTGGGCCTGGGTCACAACATCTTCAAAAGCAGCCACATTTAGAGTGTTGCAATCATCTCACCAGGAACTGATCAAAGCACGAGTGTGAAGATATTGCACAATCCTTTATAATGTACTGAATAATCCTAAATATGTTAAACAAGAGTTTAATTATGTTCAACTACAATACTTTGCAGTTGACTTTTGAGTGACTTTTGAGTGGACATGCATAGAATTATATTGTCGGTCAGCTACTCTGTTTGTTTGTTAATGGAGTTGGTCTTTTTAAATTATGAAGACACTGAAAAACATATTTATCAAGAAAGCTGAACTAGATTACTAAGAGTTTAAAAATACCATTCTAGAAGCAAAGACATAAATGTCAAAATTAAGCCACATTTTGAAAGAATGAAATGTGTTTCATTAATTATTAAAAATTAAAGAACTTCTACAAATACATTGAATTTGAATGAATGGTCACAGAAATGGTCTAAACTTTGTTACCATAATTACAACCCAAAACGTCATCTTCATTGTGCATGTGTAGCAAATAATTACTAATTAGCAAATAAAAATATTACTCGCAAACAACATTCTACAATATACTCACAGTGTAGTCAGCTTCGGGAAGCTTAATGCCAGGAAATAAATCACTTGTAATTCCCATAAATAGAGGTATGTCATGAGACAAAAATTTAGGCTCATTTACATCTTTGATTGATCGAAGGAGCTGACAAAACAAAAAAAGCAACTTAATTAAACAAAAAGACTATTGTTATTGTAAAAATATCCACAATCTGAATGGATTAATTTCAAATTTGTAAACTGCAAGGTAGCTCTTACCAGTATATCTTCATTCTCTGTTGGAAATTTTAGTTTTAAGTTACCAGCAGCTATTAGTACTGCTTTGACTGCACGCATTCCATAGTCATAATGAAACTGAGATGAAAGTTGTTCTGAGCACAATCTGTAGGTCATCACTATCTTCACAGACAATGGTTTAGCATTCAGAAATCCATAAGAATATAGAGAGATTTCAGCAATGAGGGCATAATTAGGAACCATCATAGCAACTGTTCGGAAAAGAACCTTAAAGAATAGAATAAAAACATAAGTATTGCTATTATCTCTGAAAACTGGTATCATAAAATTACTAAAGTTTGTATGAGCAACATCTATAATCTTTCACAATAAAAAGCCATTTAGTAAAATTGCTCTGTAGTAAGGTTTATTTTAGATACTATGTGTGTGACCAGTAAGTATTCTTTTTATTAAAGCAGTAGTTCTCATTTCAGATTGAATCATTTCAAAAGCCCATAGAGCAATGCTTTTAAGCTTGGCCCTAGAAAAAAATTGTTATATTATTATAGGATCTCTAATTCTCCCATTCTCAGAAAATCATATCCCTCTTCAATTTATTGCTTTATTAATTCAGTCAAAACAACTGCCACTTTCACTTTTATATGCATATCTATCATTAGAAATGTTAAGATGTATATTACATTGGCACATGCTATATATATAACTATCTCTTTTATGCGTATGAAATACATGCACTTTTCTAGATGAAGCATTTACAGTCTTAGTATACGGCTATTTAAAAGCATATCTGAATTACCCCATTAATCTATTTATTTTGCTACTTTACCTTCAGATTATCTGGTAGTTCAGAGCGACCTGCATAACCTGGATTCATAGTAATAGCAACAAAACAATTGGGATTAAGCTTCAGTTCAGTTCCTTCAAAATTAAATATCTCCATCTTCTGTTGTATAGCTCTCTGGATGCAAAGAATCTGCTGGGCTACTACAGACAGTACCTCCAGTTCAATGCGATTGAATTCATCAAAGCAGGCCCAAGCACCTGAAGAAGCTAAACCCTTAAAAAACTAAAGACAAAACAGCAGACACAGCAAGAATATATAATTTAACATGCTGACATAACTTAATATTTTGAGTCAGGATCCTCAGAATTAACACATGAAAAATGCCTCTATAAAATTATTTGTACTTAGATACATGAAGAAACATGAAGCAGTAATCCTTAGCGAAGAGTAGCAGCTTGAAAAAGCCCCCCAAATTAGAATAGCACTGTATATTTTTCTTAACAGGAAGCAGGGGGAGCAACTCTACCCCTTTTAATATTTTCATCATGGTATCACACTACAAGTATGTATAGGGAAAGCTTGCGCAGCAATGTCAGTATGCATATTTCATCATTTGAAAGGGCCATTGCTACAGATACTCATGGGAAGCTGGCTGCATTTCCACAACTCACTAACTTAGAATGTGTATTATATTGTGCACATTAGTTCATAATTCAGTGAATAAATAATGTTACATATCACCCAAATAATGGGATAGCACACTATGTGAATACAATATATTGTCTTCCTTTACTTGTTTTTCAAGCCTTAATTGCACTTATTTATCTTAACCAGGCTTTATGATACTGTATCAGTTATGAAACTGATTAAATCAGTTCAGGCAAAACTTTTTGTTATATTTAATGATTGAGTATATGAATATTAGAACTGTGAAAACCTACTAAACAACCCTTTTGGGCTGGATCCAGGCTCCTAGAATAGCCCAATCTATCAAGGCCAGTCATAATTCATGCTACCTTGTTACTAGTTCAGGAGCTTGTTTACAAAAAAATAATTTTGTGGCTATTTCTTCTTTAAATAAAACAATGACAAACTACCGCTACTGTGACATAATCTGTCTACAAGCATTCTCTCTTTAAGAAGAACAGTAAACTGTCCAAAATGTCTCTATCGGTTGTTCTAAGACTAGAAGTCACACCCATCATATGACTGTGTGGGTGCTACTGCTCCAAATCACTATAGTGAAATGAAGTGTAAGGAGGAAGACCAGGCCTGACATTCTCAAAAAAGTGAATGTTGATAATCCTTGTGACAGCAACCATGTTATCTATCAAGCTAAACCTTCCAAATCAAGAAGGAACATAGGGAATTAGTTATTTATTTGGGACCATATGTCTTAGATACCGCCATATATATTTTTTATTTCATTTTGTCACAACAGTATACGCAAACATTGACATAGAACAACAACACATCATAAAACAAAAACATGTATATAAGCAAAAGTATGCAACAACTATATTAATTTAATATAATGAAAGAGAACAATAGGACAGGAACGGTAGGCACTTTTGAGCTCTTATGCACGCCCCTTATAGTCCTCTTAGGAATGGGGTGAGGTCAATAGTAGAGAGTTTTTGGTTGAAGTTTTTGGGGTTTTGAGTAGAGACTATAGAGTCAGGTAGTGAGTTCCAAGCTTTAACAACTCTGTTACAGAAGTCATATTTTCTGCGATCAAGGTTGAAGTGGTTGACATTAAGTTTGAATCTATTGTTTGCTCTTGTTTGTTGTGTAAAAAGGATGTCTAATTTTGTAAATGGATGGAGATCATGAAATAATAATTAAAGCCTGGTTATTCCCCCAAGCATTGGAATATTGTGAGGTTAGAATGACATGGGAATATTGCAGTTTGCATCAGGAAAGTGTGGTTGTGGTGTCAGGTTTTTCTGGTTTTGATTTTATTGTTTCTTTTGTTTCTATTGCTGTATGCTTTGTTTTAGTTTTGATTTTTTTTTAAACTTAACAGCTTTTATTGATACATGTAACAATCATTTAAGCATCAGCAATAGTAACTTCAACTTCTACCCCAGGCTCAAATCTGATAGAAGTTATCTGCTTGACAATCTCTGAAGGACTGTATTAATCAATGAGGCGCTTATGTATTCGCATTTGGAAACAACCCCAGGTTTTGGAACCTTCACCACATGGTGTTTTTCTCGTAGTGATTCGCAGAGTCTTAGTAGGCATGCGAACAGGCCTTCACTTTTAGGTTTTTCTCTTTAGCACCTCTGATGAGATCTGCACAAACATTTTCAAGAGACTTCACATTGCGACTTGTCAAAGTAATTCTGATTCGATGAATTGTTACTTCTTGTTCCATAGGGGCCTTTCCAGTATCTTTAAATGCTATAGCTGCTGCGAAGCCTTCCTGACTGTCTTAATCCCGGCTGAAGTGAGCACCAGAGGCCCAGGGAACAGCGGTGAGTCAGGAAACAAAGAAGGAACCGCAGCACAGACAACCGCCCCTTTTTAGTTTTGAATTGTAAGCTGCCCACAGATTGGTTTTAAGATGGGCAGTTATACAAGTTTTAAACAGATAAATAAATTGTTACACCCAATATTTAATTGTTACACCAGTTAAAAAACAAATAGCTTTTAGTAAACTTTGCATTTGGCCCTATGAGACTGAAAAAATTACTAACAAACTATGATGTTGGATTGCTTACAAGCATTCCTTGTTTTTATAAAACCTAGGAATATTTTAAAAATTGAAATCACACTTTTAAAAACACAAGTTCAATTTACCTTCCCCATGGCTAGATAATCAAGGCCATCAGAGCAGTTGAAGACCACGCATTGCACCGCAACAGCTTTAGCCAAATCTTTGGTGGTCTCTGTTTTACCTGTCCCAGCTGGACCTTCTGGAGCACCACCAAGATTTAAATAAAATGCTCCAATCTAAAAAAAAGACATTAATAATAATATTTCAAAACATAAACCCTCACACTTGAAAACAAATTAAATTACATATAATCATGTGAGAGCAGATCGGTCATTTCCTTTGAATCAATAATACAGTATGATAGATTTTTGCTATTCCAATAACAGATTCCTAATTCAAAACACTCATTTATATTTTCCATTTTTCACAACATTATCAGAATCAGTTACTGAATTTCAATAGGATAAGATAATCTTGAAGAATTGCTCTAAATCTGGAGAATGTTACTTATACATAAATTTCATTTCTTAGACTCAGTAGGGCCAAAAGAGAACATTAGCAGCACTAACTCTGCTCAGCATAAGAATTTAAATTAAAAAATCCATCCAACTACAGAAGAAAATAACCAGCAAAGTGGAAAACTCAATACTGCTATTATATTAATAAATTTAAGAACAACAAGTGTATAGTATTAGAATCTCACTCTTTAGTAACAGAAATTCTGAGAACAACAATATTTGTTCAAGGTAACTTTACAATTGCAAATACAACTAAGATTTATTATAATTAAACGACTTTTTAGAAACTAGATTTTTAAAACCTTACCAGAGTGCGATAACATCTGTCTGTGAGAGGAGTAATAACAAGTCTAGGAGAATTGCCAAGATATTCGTAAGCATATTTTACATTGCAATTGATGATGCGCACACGTACATTATCATACTCCCAGTAATATCGCAACTGAGCAAGCCATTGAAAATCTGTCTCCTTTAACACACCTAGTAGAATATAAAGGAGGAATATGTTTTAGACTTAGTATTTTTTAGCAGGAAAACAGAAAAAGAAAACAATCCAAAAATAATTGGGACATGTCTAAAATGAGAGAATTATTATTTTAACAAACATAATTAATTAAAAAATAATTTCTTAAATAATCAGGCAAAAATCAAGCACACAACAGTATGTATTATTTTATGATGATGAATAAAAATTATGTTACATACCACTTTCAATCATTTCCATGACGACATCTCTAGCATGAACATCAATAGTGACCAAAGCACCCAATGTAATCCGTGTTTGTTTAGACAACTTCCCTCTTACCAACTCTACAATATCATTTAACTGATATTGAAGAGCCTGGTAATAATTCTGCAAGCCCTGAACAATGAAAATGGAAAATTCAACTATAATACACACTTCAGTGTGAATAGCTAAGAGTTTCTCAGTGTTATTCTGTTGTTTATTCCCAATTTCATCAATCATTGTTATAATAATTTTAATAATCAAATGCTGGTCATGTATATTTCTGACTTTCCCTTCATCTGTGCACATAATTTTCGGTACCAAAGAAAATTAATGGGGAATTATTTTTTAGGAATCTTTTTACTTAATGACTATATTGTAGTAATCTGCATTTAAAACTGAAACAGAAAAGATGTCAGAAAAGGTGCTCTAGAGTTGTTATGCAAGCAGATATACCAGTACTTCCTCTTTAAAGCACTTTCTCTATTTTGGATCAGAATATCTGTATAACCCTAGTATAATATCCAGAAAACAAATATTGGATTGATATTACTGTTCTAAAAGTACTGTGATAAATAACTAAAGAATTAAGAGTCTCCAATATTAATAAAGCCTTGAGACAAAAACTTTTCTAGATATGGATAAATTAGATTGGAAAGTTGAGAAAAAGTTCAGGAAGAAAACAATTACAACTTATCTGGCAAAACAAAAGCATGGCTATATTCATATAATCAACAAAAGAAAAATCTGTTTTACCAATAGCTAACTAACAGAAACAGAGGTTAGAAACTAAAAAGAGTAAAAAGATAATTTAAAAAAAATGTATTGAAAATTTTGCAAGCTGGATAAACTAATTGCATTAATACTTTATGTTTATTATGAATATTATGATTATTGTTGTATTTCTACTTAAAACTAACTGTGCCGAGACAACACACTGTTCAGATAGATATGGAACTTTTTATGTTTATAAAAAAAATGTATCAATAAAACATATGTTCAAAAAAAAAAGCAAAATTCAACTTCATGGAATGTTGACTTTTATATTTGCATTCATTTACATATGTAATTTGCATCATTAATGCACCAGAGACATATCATATCATAAGCAGTATAGAACAAATATAACATGGCTAAAAATACACAAATAATATCAGAAAAATTACGATTCATAATAGTACCTCTGGGCCACTAGCTATGGCTTCATGAACTTCACTTGTCCAGAACATTTGTGAGACGCATAAAACTACCTGCCCAGGCCATTCTCTCACCCATTCTTTTCTTGGGCTTTCTGGATATGCCTAAAGAAGTTATAAGTGTTACTTAGGGGTAATCATGATTAATAATATACAAAATTGAACCCTGCCACTCATTTCACAAAATTCAAAACCATAGATTAACATTACAATATCAAGGCTAAGCCAGTTTCCCCCCCGTTTTCGGAATGGCTAATAGGTGAAGATCAGAATATCCACTTCGATTTTAATAACCATCAGCTATAAATTATAACCAGTCTTGAATGAGGTTACTGAAATTTGTTCTACAGTCTCACTATAGCTAAGATTAACTGTAATTTATCTACCGTGTTTTCCCAAAAATAAGACCCTGTTTTATATTTTTTTGAACCCTGAAATAAGCACTTGGTCTTATTGCCATGCGCTCAAAAGCCCGATTGGGCTTATTATCAGGGATTTCTTATTTTGGGGGAAACAGGGTAGATATGGATGACATGGCTAGTTGAGTTTAATCTACATGGAAGAAAAAAAACTTTCAAGCTCCTCCCTTTAATTTATCTAAATCTATTCACCCTCCCATCTATTCAATTTTAATTTCTCTCAAAATGACTGAGGGAACACAACCAATTTACCGTATATACTCGAGTATAAGCCGAGTTTTTCAGCACGTTTTTTGTGCTGAAAAACGTCCCCTCGGCTTATACTCGAGTATATACGGCTTATACTTGAGTTTTTTTTTTTTTCCTTTTTTTCACATTATACCGGCCGGCGCGAACTTGGCGGGCTTTTGCTTTAGCGCGGGGAAGCCCTGCCGGTGCAGTGAGAGGGCGGGGCGGGGGAGCCGCCAGCCTTCTCGGCCGAGGGAGGGAGGGTTTCGCCGACCGGTAGGTGCCTCATTTCCCACCCTTGGCTTATACTCGAGTCCCCAGTTTACCCCAGTTTTTGGGGTAAAATTGGGGACCTCGGCTTATACTCGGATCGGCTTATATTCGAGTATATACGGTAGTCAGATCTAATAATGGTGCATATCAGCTAGATAAGATTCTAAATATTTAATAGAAAATGTACCAGTCTTGATCTTGTAATAACGTCATGAATACTTCTCAACATAATATCTTCGACTTGTATTAGCCACTTTTCAACAGCTCCCCGAGCTTCAGAAGTTGAAATAGTTGAAATAAATTCCACACGTTCACCTTCAGTGCTATACATTGACTTAATATCCAGGTTTGGCCGAAATTCAAGTTTAGCAATGCCCTCGAAACACTTTTTCAAGTGAGGCTGGACACGGAGAGGGTCTTTAGTCTCTGACAGTATCTCCAACATCTCATCATTAGACAAGAAAAAAAAGCTAAAATAAATTAATAATGCATCAATTATTATAGTTGAGTATGTTTGCATAAAAATATGAATTTAAAGATATCTATTCCAGCTTTATTAATGAACAACAGAAGCATACCGGGGAAAGAAGAGACGCTTCTTCTCAAGATAGGCATTCAACCCTTTCATGATTTTGTCAAGAAGATCATTACAGTTCTGAAGTTTTTCCAACAACCCTGTCAATGATGTGGCAGCAAGAACCTAAAAAAGAAGAGAAAACTAAACTAAACCCTAGACTAGAATTACATGTCCAAGAATTACACTGCTAAGTACATTTGCAACAAGAGTTTGGGGGAAAAAACTGTCTAATTTTGTATGTTAAAAAAATGGCAAAAAATACACACACTAACTTGCTCTTCATAGAGCTGGGAGCCTCAGACTATTTAAGTTTCTAAACATAAATTTCATGTGGCTGAAAGCACTACACAGTTGAAGGTGCAAGTAATGTTCCATAAGTTTATCAAAAATGTTATTCATGCAATATTTATAAATGATTCTAGGTTCAAAATTTTTGCCAGGCATCTGACAAATATTAATGGTTAACATGGATTTATTGATTAAAAATTAATGAAAAAAATGGACGGCTAGTGGAAATCTATAATTATTTATATTGATATTTACAACCCACCTTTCTACATGCAGAACCTAATTGCCATATTTTACTAAAACTGAAATTTCTGGATATTGCCTTATCAAGCAGTCTTGCTTGTCAAGCAGTCAAGGAATAGATTTGCACAATTACCAGCTGTACCCCTACCCTAACCCAACTGTGATAATTCATCAGATAGTTGGGCACTCCTTACATGAGAGTATGACCCCATTCTGAACTGAATGAGATGCAAATTCAGAACTTGATTTCCTACTAATAGCAGTATTACCTGATGTTTTGGTTTGTTCACCTTCATCCCAGCCTATTATCAAACTTAGGAATTAATTCAGAGTGCCAATTTTACTGTATTATTTCCCACTAAAATATTTATATTTTTGAAATTTTGATGAGTGAATCATGATTACGATTGTAAAGTTTATTTTATTAAGCGTCCTTTAATACTTGTAGACTTTGACTTACAACCACAATTGAGCCCAGAATTTAAGTTGCTAAGTGAGAAATTTGTTAAGTGAGTTTTGCCCTATGTTACAATTTTCCTTGCCACAGTTGTTAAGTGAATCACTGCAGTTGTTAAATTAGTAACATGGTGGTTGTGACTCTGGCTTCCCCATTGACGACTTGCAAAAGCATGACCCCAGGATACTGCAACTGTCATAAATACGAGTCAGTTGTCAATTGTCATCTGAATGTAAATCATGTGACCATGGGGATGCTGCAGTGGTCATAAATGTGAAAAATTGTCACTTTTTTCAGTGTACAGTCACTAAATGAACTGTCAAGGACTACCTGTAATTTTGAAATAATGATAAAAATAATTGAACATTCCATTGTGCAGTCATTTTTCATCAACTGCACGCTAATTTTTGTTTCATGTGAAATCTAACTTTTAGATTAGGGAATAGAATTTTTTTTCTTTATGTAGATTTCTCAATTATTAAGTAGCCATCTCTCATATAAAGAAAGCTGGCAATATATTTTTGTAGTATATTCAGAATTTTCTGCCATTCTGCTGTTTCACATAATATGATAGACTTTCAGTAATGGCTTTTTGCAATTCTAATACCAGGCTATCTCACAAAAGAAATGTCACTTAAAGGTTTTGTGCACAGCTTACAAATATATGGTACACTTATTTCACCTAATCAGAGCAGACTCATCATTACTACTTTACCTTGGGATCTTTGACACAGTATTTCATAATATCTCTCCAATATCTATCCACAGTTTGGAATTGGCGCCCTTCCTCTGGCATTTGTTGCATAATGTCTTCTGAAGAAAAAATTGGTTCCAAGTAAAGCCACTGAGCTTGCACTTTTAGCCACTCATCAATAGTCTCTTGAATTCTGATTAAGCGTTCTTCCCATTCCTAAAAATGCATTAAGATTGTAGCACAAAGTATCTATATCTATATAGCTATATCTATAATATGAAAGGAAAAGGCAAAACCAGAATAATGGGACAATTTATGTTGAGAACTCTCTTCCATTTGTTTATCCTTTGGGCTACTTTAGAAATTCCTTATCTCTCATCTATAATTGAGAGCAGGCAATTCTGGGTAAAGAAATAGTCTTCGGGGGAAATCTAAATAAAAGATACAGTAGTAGATAAATCATATATTTTAAAAAGAACAGCATTCCTAGAATTCCGGTATTATCACAGTGAGGCTTTATCTGCAAGTAATTGAAAGATGAAACATAATGTACTCAAGAACTGGGTGTGATGCTCACTTTCTCTAGTTTTAGAAAAGGATTAAAATGTAATTCTTGAACCCAAACTTTTGAAAATTATTATGATTATTTTAGTAATTACTTGAACATCTTAATTCTGTCTTCATTCTATTCTATTCTATTGGCATCCTTTAGTCTCAAAAGACTATGGTATCGTGCTCTGGAAACAGCATCTAGTGTGACTGAAAACGCCAATTCGAGAGTAGCAATCGCTTCCACACTGAGGGCAGATACATTCTGTCCCCTGCCCAGCCCCCAGATTTCGCTGGTTCCAGGACTGCCTCTTTGCCTCAGCCTGCCGAACAAATGTCTCTTCGAATTGGAGAAGGCCATGCTGCGTCTTTAGCCTCCAAGCTGAACAATCGGAGGTCAAGGGTTCCCAGTTGTTAATGTCCATTCCCAGGGCCTTTAGTTCCCTCTTGCAGATATCCTTATATCGCAGCTGTGGTCTCCCTCTGAGGCACTTTCCCTGCACTAATTCTCCATATAGGAGATCTTTCGGAATCCGACCATCAGTCATTCTCACGACATGCCCAAGCCAGCTAGACATCGCTGTTTCAGTAATGTATACATGCTAGAAATTCCAGCACGCTCTGCGCTATTTGGAACTTTCTGTCTTCACTGTTCTACTTTATCTCACTTTTGTATCATTTGGAGTATTATCTTCCATTCTTATTCAATCAAGTGGAAGGGCAGGACCTCAATCAATCAATTAATCAAATCCTAAACAGAATGTATGAGGAAACAATCTTTCATCTTGATATAGTGTTTTCAACCACAGAGGCAATGAAATCTGCTTTGTCACATCATCTTGCTCTGCAGTTTTAGCAGGAGCTCCAGGAACTAGTTTTGTGACTGTACTATGTCTTGGCAGACTCCAATTTTGGTTACTCAAACTAAGATGGGTGAATGAGGGCTTGAAGTGACAAGAAGTAAAGGAAAATAGCCCTTTTTATACACACTTTTATCAAACTAAAGCACCCCTTTAAAACTTTCTGTTGACCTAATATTTAAGAAAAATTGTAATGTCTATTTAAGATTTAAAGATTTGCCCCTTTTAATGTATGAATTATGTATTTATATTTTTTAAAAAATGAATACCCTATAACTGTTTTATACATTATATTTTGATTACCTTTGATTAAAAATAAGACTACAGTCCAGAGCAAATTTATCAAGGAATGTAGGTCAACAGTTTAAAGATATACATACATCCAGAATTTAAAGAGAACAGAGAAAGCAAATACCTTCATTTGTTTTTCAAACGGCTTGATGAATGGTGATCCCCTCATTGTTTGTGTTTTTACAATCTGATCATCTAGAATTGTCTGGATTTCATCAACAGCAGACAGAATACTAACTCCAGTCTCACGATATAAGCCAGTTTGGAAGAAAATTGAATCCCAGGTCTCCATCATATTATGCATTGCTTTTTCTAGTGAAAATTCCTATGCCATAGATGAAATTAATTATTTTATTATTTAATTCCTTTGGATCTTGAGAGGTTGGGTTTAATAGTGTTTTATCTTACCTTACTTGCTCCCATACTTATGACTTCAAATTGCTCTAAGTAAGGAGTTAGATTCTGCTTTAACACTTTTCTTAAGGTACTTCCAGAATCTGGAGTTAAATCATATCCAACAATTTCTGACATCTGATTCCAATGACGAGCTTTTATGCCTGGATTACAAAGAATAGTCACCAGTGGGATATTTTCCTAGTTGAGGGGAAAAAATTAAAATGTTATGAAAAATTTTAAATTTATTGGCAGCATAGCTGAAAGCGTATATTTTTGGCAGCATAGCTGAAAGCATATATTTATTTCTGCGTACATACTTGTGTACATACTCACACACATACACATACATTTCTAATGCAAATTGCTTATCGTTTTCAGAAGACATTGGCCCTAAGTCTGGAAATCACCAGTGCCTTCTTGACTGGTGCCAATAACACCTTTGGAATGATTAAATTATAATGTAGTTACTAGCAGAACAATCCATTTTGGCTGGCAGGGTGCTCCAGGAGGTGTCCGCCCCATCTCCCCACATTAGCTGGTCCGCGGAGTAGAACTACAATGCTGATCTGGCCCTTGAAGAAATCCAGTTTGACACCCCTGTTTTTGGTGATAGGTTTTAGGACATAACCAGTAACCAGTAAGAATGCAAACCAGTGACCAGTGGAATTTGTGGAAATATCAGTGGTCAGTCAAATCATAGAATATCATGCCTCAGACAAAACAAGAGCTTTTTATTGGGTACTATGGGATAACTCTATGCTTTTAAACTTTCTCCCAAGATGCCGAAACCGGCCTTTCAAAAATGACATGAAAATGTGTCTTCGTCAGAGCTCTTTTCCTTTATTAACTTTCTATGTACTTTTGCTACTATCAGTTGAGTCTGAAAACTATCTAAGAATCTTGAATCTTCATGTGAGTAATGTTAAGGTTAAATATTTAAAATGTTTATATATGCTTACTGTACATTGGAAAAGGTTTGGAATTTAATATACTTTCTTCTAATTTGAATTAATACATTTCGCCCATCAATTATGCCTTCTTTGGTTCCTAATTTACTATTTCCACAATTTAATGATTTTAAACAATTGAAAGTCAATACTACTTCATTTATTCTGTTTCAAACTTATGGACCATTTTATACCACATTTTTATCATTTTTATACCAGTCTGCTATAAATCTAATAAACTTTCAATTTATTTTCTTTTGGTGTGGGGGGTGAGAATCACATTTCAACAGTTATCCTCCATTGATTTAGTGGATTAACCCAAGATAAAGGATAAAAAAACCCCTCAGTTTTCGAGTATCAGGCTTGATTGATCTATGTAGCTGTAGCTATGTAGCTATGTAGGGTGTTCAGTGGCTGCCAGAGTCTCCAGCAACATGTTCTATAATAGACACTGTGCATTTCTAACCACTCTATAGCCTGAGTTCTTCCTCTTTGAGACTGACTACATAGGCTAGACTGTTGCTCTACTTTTGACTGAGTTAACAATATTATCATGGCTCAGCTGACCAGGGAAGAGCATTTGAAATTACTTGAATTAAATCTGCTCTTCTATAATGTCTTCATTCACTGGATGTAACAGTTTTTATCATGCAAATATCATCAATGTTAAATATTTCTGAGTATATTTCAGTACATAGTTTTTAAAACTTTGCTTTACAATTAAACACTTACTTTGAAATCTTTAATCTGCTGCATTACAGAATTACACATTGAAATAGTTGGATTGTCCTTCTTTTCTTCCTCTACTCTCTCTTCAACTACTGCTCTTCGCAGTGACTTTTTTCTTTCTATTTCAGCTTTCTTTAGCTGTTGTTGAAAAAATCTTAATGTCTTATAAATTTCTCGAAAAAATTCATCTACTTCACCTTCCATCTTTTCTCCATTGAGATCTAGAAAAGCACCATCCATCCATCTAAAAAAGAAAAGAAAGAAAATATATTTTAGGATAGGGATTCATTTCTTTACTTGCAGGCCATACTTACTACCAGAGTAAGTTCATGAAGCTTACATATTTTGGTTTAAAAACAGCAAAATAAAAGCAATAACCATGACAAATGTAACATGTGCAACATACTGAAGAAGGATAAATGAAACTCCATATCTGTCATAAAAACAAAACACACTATCAGGGATACATAGATCATCTCATTCTATTGTAAGAGCCAGCTTTAAATTCCTCACAGGCTCAAACGTCTCACAGACTTCTCTTTTGTCAACTCCATAGGAGTTGCTGAGCCAGAGTCTAATGTGAATAAATCCAAGTGGCTTTATCCGTCAGATGCTAAACAGATTCTTCAAAGCAAACCTTCAGACGTCCATCCTATTTTTATTGTCTATTTAATAATGGCTCAGAACTGAACATATCCTTCAAAGTAGGGTATGACTGAAGCAGAGTAAATGGAATTATACTTTCTATAATGTGGAAAATATCCTTCTTAATGCAGCCCAATACTGCATTTACCTTTTTGGCACTTGCATCACAGTGTTGGCTCATATTCAGTTTCTAATCACTTAGTATTCCAAAAACTTTCTTACAAGTACAGTTACCAGGGTATAGGTGTATTGGCACGTTTTATTGCAATTATTTTTTATTTATTAACACTTAGCGTTTGTGTGCATTACTTTAGCCCATTTCTTTAACCTTTCAAGATCATCGGGCAATTATTTCTAAGGTATTAGTTATTCCAACCTTAATAGTGAGCCTCAGACTGATTTTTGACTTCTCTTCATTATGAGGAAGAACCCTTTATGATATTTCTCTGAATACAGTTGTCAAACCAGCGTTGTATCCATTTAATTAGCATGCCATCCAATCCAAATAGCTTGATAAGCAGCATATTATGGATGACTTTGCCAAATGTTTTCTTGAAAGCAAGAGCATGTTGATGTCTACTGCTTTCCCAGTATTTGTTACGAAAGTTATCCAATCAAACCATCAGTTATGATTCTCTGGGAAGACTTGTTCTTGACTAATCCATAATATATCTCTGTAATGAACATATTATTTTCATGATGATTGCAGACACATTTCTTTTTTAATCTGTTTAAGTATTTTCCAGATATCAGCCTGATTTCTATAAAATTGGGTGAATCTTCCATCTTAATTACACTTACACAAACCTAAATGATAATTAAAATCAAACATATAAACTATAAAAGTCATACAACTGCTATGGAATTTAGATTAAAAAAAACCTATGTAGATTCTAGTTGCTTCTCCCTTAAAATATTTGTATAACTTACCGTTTCTCAGTCCGCTGCCACTTCAATATAAAAACAAAAAGTTTCTGATATGGCTCAATGTTAACTTTTAAGGTCTCCAACTCTGGATATTCAGTCAGCTCCCAATTTAAAAGCTTCTCTTCTTTATTAATAAAAGTAACTGCTTCATCAGCATCTTGTATGCGTTTTTGCAGTGTTCTCATGTCAGTCACATACTGAAAATAGATTTATCTATCATTAGAAATTTCAAATTCAAAAAAATAAACTGATCACATTTAAGATTATGGGATACAAGTACTTACAAATATAAATGTTTTTTTAAAAATTAAACAAACTGAAATAAATAGATTTGTTCACCATATTCAAATTCTTATATAAAAACCAGAACAAAGTAAGAAATCATTTTGGTTTACATTTATTACCACCTCAATACTTCTTTTGAAGAAATATACAGCATATTCCTGACATTCATATTTTTTTTGTCAATAAATTTCTTCTAAACAAATGTTTAACATTCATTTCTATGGCAACTCCTGCATGAAACTTAGGTGTACAGATGTCATAAGCCCATTAAATCACTTTGTAGCATCATCACAATACAAAATATGCTACTACCTTGCATATAAATCCAAAGAATATTAAACTTTTATATCATCAACTATGGCTGCCACAGGACTTTCTACTTTGAGGGCCAACACCTTAATGTTACCATTCCAATAATGAAATACATTTATGTTAATAGTAGAAGTAGCAATGTTTTAATGGGACTATCAGCAACATAATATAATTTACTAAGCATTAGAGAATATCAAGATTCATCAGTATAATTTTTTGCCTAACAATATAGTTAATTATTTTTTGCTACTATTTTACCACTGTGTATCTTCCTTGTGCAAATTCTAAGCCAAAATTATTCCAAATGTCACAGACCTGTTGCATGCGGTCCAAATCACAGTACTCTGTGAATTCTTGCATACGACGAATTTGCTTTTCTACTTCCATTATCAATTTCTCACGTTTGGCTAGTAATTCACTTTCACCCTTCCGTTTAGACATTTCTATAATCTATAAGACAAAGAAGAAGCGGAGTGCATTTATGGATAACATTACCTAAGTTCATTAAATCACACCGAATCAATTCAAACATACGATTTGTCAGTTATTTGGTCTGTAATAAATTTGTATAATAGCAGTCTTCAAATTTAAGAGATTAAAGCTGAGGTAATTACAAAGCTGTATTTTTTTTCTCAGACAATATAGCGTGTAAAAAAATTTAAAAGTTTATATTTACATCATCATTTTCATCAAAGATAGGGTTAATATTTTGAGGCCACAACAAAACAGTTGCATTCAGTGTCAAGTCTTCTGGTTCAAATAAATAAACATCCAGAAGATAATTCATTCGTCGCTGGCATTCCTATAAAAGAAATTAAGTAGTTTATTTCTGCTTTAAAGAAGATGTAAATTTGAAGAGAGATTGGTCTCAATTATAATACTGGATGTATCATTCCAATACCTATTACATTTTCCCAATTAGGGGAAAAAAACTGTTGGTGTTTCTTGAGAGTGTAAATCAGAGGTAGGGCAGGTAAATCATGCAAAATTATAGCTTGTAGTTGAAGATTGATAATCTGCTTCCCTGCAGGAAAGTTTATTCAGCTTCAGTTGCTATACTATTTAAAAGACAGATATTGTGAATAGTGTATGATTTGCTGGAGTCTTGTATGAAGTGTAAGCCCAAGCTATATCGTAATTCTAGTTAAACAACAATAATTTGTAATATGGATACATTATAAAAACATGTTCCAGACTTAATGCAATTCATCTTTTAAAACACTTCTGTGTTTGAGAGTACTGTGAACCAGTAAGCTGAATGTGTGCATTATTTTTAGATCAACTCTAGGCTTTTCTATCTAGAGTTAATGTCCAATTAGTTTCAGGTAAGCAAGGATAGGATTGCGGCTTAAATGATTCAGAAATTTCAGTGAAAATATTGTGCCATTTGTGATTTAAAACTCAAAACCAAGACTAGAATTAAGCCCCCCCCTCCCCCCGGCACAAGCATCAGAAAAAATAGCAGCAGCTATTTTTGAAGAAAAGCTCAAAATAATATATTTCAATCTTCTGAAAATGACTACCCACCCTTCATGTTGGACTCAAGCTCAATCCCAAAAATGCCAACTCTAGTCAAAAAGCCATTATGTGTAAACAAACCAAAAGTTCATATTATAGCGGTTCATATTATAGTGGTGTATACTGAGATGACTAGATGTTAATATGTGACTTATTTTACAATATAGGAGAAAAATCAAGATTGGCTGAAATTGAATTAATATGTTATCTTCCACTTAAAAACCAGGTCTCCTAAAATATTTACCTTAATCCTTTCATACAACCTCTGGATACCTATGGTTTTAGCCTTGTCTATAAAGGCTATACTTTCCATCATTTCTTCTGTTGTCTCAGGAACTTTTAATGCACGTTCTTTAATGGTTTCAAATTCATTACATATCCTAAAAAATAATTTTGATGTGAGTTTTACACATATTAGATTTACAATACAATTCTGTACATTTCTATTTCTAGTATCTTCAGTACTGTAGTTGCTACAGTATAGCTTTTATGTAAAAGTAACGATTAGTGATCATTACATCCAAACACATACTATACAGACCTATACATAGTATTTAATTTTTAAGTGCAACAATGAAAAATCAATCTGTCAGAAAACAATATAGGTAATCCTCAATTTACTACAATGATAAAATCTGCCATTATGGTCATAAGTCATGATGGTCATATAGCAAGTGGCCAACCAGATTTTACAACTTTTATACAACATTCTTTAAGCAAATGCAGCAATCATTTAGTGAAGTTATTGTTTGCTATGGGTTAGTTTTATTGCAATTTAGAAGCAACTGCAAATTTTCAGTAAAAATTTCATAAAGTATGGTCATATGTCTGAGGATTACTGCAAATAGTCATAAATGCAGGTCGGTTGCCAAGCAACCAAATGCAGGTGGAGAGGGGGGCACTGGAACTTGGAGAGGTCTGTTATAACTTCACTAAGCAACTGATCGGAAGCCAAAGGGTACCTGAATACAAAATGAAAAATTAACAGTGCTATATACAGTATATGGCAATATTTTTCTAAGGAAGAAATAATTTGTAATAAAAAATTACTCACTTGTTATTTTCTTCTCTATGATTGTTAGCTAATAAATCCAATAATTTATATGCAAAACTTTTTGCTTTTTCACATAATCCTTGCTTCAAGTCATCACAATCTAAACGCACCATAGAGAAGTGAGCTATCATTGGCAAGCTCATTATTTCAGTCGAAAGATTTAAAAATTCATCTATAAGCTTCAAAAGATGATTATATTTGTTATTTTACATATAGATGCATAACTGAATACAGCTGAAACAAGTATTTGGAAGGAAGTTCCATTGAACCAATTAGAACATTGTATGATCAGTTTAGTTTAGATTAATGTAAATAAAGTGTAAATAAAGTACTATTTTCATTATACAATTACTTGCAAAAAGCACTGATGGTAGATGCCAGCATTCTGTTCTTCTTGATGCAAGTGACATCAACCCTATTCTCAAATGGCAGTCTCCTACTGAATATGTATACACTATCAAATATTTTTTTAAAATAATTGTTTTACTCATATCCAAAATTCAAATGTTTCATACCACATATAATGGAAGTGCTCTGAAAGCCACAAAAAGATCCTGGGAACCATAAAAAGAGTACTGAAGATCCCACACAATTCATGGGCCACCAGTTGCCTGCATTTGCACTAAATAAACTAGCTTCCCAATGATGCAGTGAAGGATGCACTTCTGAAATCAATGTTAAAGGGAAATTCAACTGCAATTCCAGGCAGTACAATCAGGTTGTGGAATTAAGGGCAGGAATTTTGTGGAGACATTTTGTCTTTTGTTTCAGGAAAAAGATTAAACATCATCACAAACCAAGCTATTATTCTATCAGCACAACATATTTGTTCCTGGCATACCCAGCTACAGATGATGAACAGTCTTCATTTCTTTTTTTGTAAATGATATACAAGCTTGCTGCTCTGTGGCTTGACAGGGCAGTTCATTTTGTTTGGTCATAGTCCATAGGCTATTAAAGTAATATTAATTTCACATCTAGATGCCTGAAACTTGGCACACATATAGATCAAGGTATCATAATTCTTAAACCATGTAATAAACATCATGAAAGTTCAATAATATGATATCTATATATCCTGAAATCACAGCATTGGTTATCAATAGGCTTCTGGGCCCAATCAAAAATCCCAGTTTTGACTTTTAAAATGCCACATGGATGACACCAAGGTACCTGTAGGACTGTCTCCCAACTAGAATTAGCCTACCCTGTGAATTTTTTCCAAGAAATATTGTTCTGGGTCCCCCTCTCATGAGAGATTAAGAGTGGGCTCATTCTTAATGGCAATATCTTCAATTATAAAACAGGTAGAAGGAGTCCCACCTTGCTTTCTTTATGAAAAGTTATCCTATTCTACTGGGATTTTGGTACAGAGATGAATGTGAGTTGCTTGTGTAATTTTTGTAAAATTTGTGTATTTTTTTTTAATGTACTGACGTTTATTTTCAATGCAAACTACCTTGAATCAAAAAAAGTTAGAGCAGCATAGAGCTGTAAAAACAAAGCCCCAAACAAACTACAATAAAAGACTATAAAGGAGACATCTAAATCCATTTCTTCAAATCAGGTTACTTATTTTTTTCCCACCAAAATGTTTATGGTATTCTCATAATAGCTAGAAATGTGAAATCTGGTTGCCAGGTTTTATTTCAGATAAATGTATCAGGGAAAAGCAATCTATGGTGAGCATCATTATGGTTTTTGTTATTCTTAGAGTTCTTTCCAAATGAGCAGGCCAAAATTTTCAGGGATTGAAGTATTTTAAGGAGTAAAATGAAAGCTTTAAGCCTTAAAAACATAAAGAACCATAACACTTAATAATCTTTAAAAAAAAAGATTTTTCCAGTTCAAAATTAAAGGACAAAATTGGAACCCTAAGTCTCTGCAAAGATTAAAGCACAAATTTTGTAGATGGAAGTCAAGAAATGATTTGTTGAGAAAAATATCATTGTTTTTCAAATGAACTGGCATAATTCAAATAAGAATCATGGCATTTTATCAGATGTAGATTAGAGAACAAAAGCCAGATATACTTATAATTATACATGAAATTACCTCTGCATATTCATCAAAACTGTGTTCCTCAGCTATAAATGTTTTAATACGGTCATCTGCAGCACCATCTACAAGCCAGCCATATTTTTCCACTGTAAGAAAATGAGGCAGGGAATGTGACAAAAGTAAAACAAGCAAAACAAGCAAAAATAAGCATTTTTTACTTATTTATTGCTTCTGGCATTGCAATAAACCAATTTGTGCATCAGTTGATTGTGTGCTGGTCTTTAGTCCTAAATGAACTTAGAATTGTCCTGTAATAATAGTCACTACAAATCAGTAGCAATTTTATTAAGTTTGGAACGTTAAAGATATGACTTTGAAAAGAATCACTGTAAACCACTCACCATAAGAATCAAAATGTGCTTTTGCACCTTTCAAATTCTCATTGATTGCTGTCTTCAGTACAGATGAAGCCCATGCTATAACATGGTCAGGAAGTTCAGTGTCAATAGTTGTTACTATGTTTGTACCTCCTAACCATGAATGTATTGTCTGGACATTCTATTAAAAAAAAATATTCAAGGATTATTTATGGCTTTTAAGAAATCATTTCATAATATGTAATACCATTTATATACCATCTTGTTCAGCCCAAACTCATAAAATTACTTCAAACATTAATGTACTTATCAGCATTACAGTAATTGAATATTTTTGAATATGCTTTTATTGAGAATAAAATTGAATGAACACACTTGAATTGCTTTTTAAATAAACAGAATGACTTCTGAATAAACATATACATGAACATGCTGCATATCACTCTGCTTCTTAACTAATCTTATCACCTCTTACTTTTAGTCCAGAAACTAGTGAATATTTTCAGAGACCTCTCAGCAGTTCTGTGGACCATCCAACTGTATGAAATGGGCTATTTATGCATCCTTAGTCTTTAATATAATATAATATAATATAATATAATATAATATAATATAATATAATATAATATAATATAATATAATATAATATAATATAATATAATATAATATAATATAATATAATATAATATAATATAACAACAGAGTTGGAAGGGACCTTGGAGGCCTTCTAGTCCAACCCCCTGCCCAGGCAGGAAACACTACACCATCTCAGTCAGATGGTTATCCAACATTTTCTTAAAAATTTCCAGTGTTGGAGCTTCACAACTTCTGCAGGCAAGTCGTTCCACTTATTAATTGTTCTAACTATCAGGAAATTTCTCCTTAGTTCTAAGTTGCTTCTTTCTTTGATCAGTTTCCATCCATTGCTTCTTGTTCTACCTTCAAGTGCTTTGGAGAACAGCCTGACTCCCTCTTCTTTGTGGCAACCCCTGAGATATTGGAACACTGCTATCATGTCTCCCCTAGTCCTTCTTTTTATTAAACTAGACATACCCAGTTCCTGCAACCGTTCTTCATATGTTTTAGCCTCCAGTCCCCTAATCAACTTTGTTGCTCTTCTTTGCACTCTTTCTAGAGTCTCAACATCTTTTTTACATCGTGGCGACCAAAACTGGATGCAATATTCCAAGTGTGGCCTTACCAAGGCATTATAAAGTGGTACTAACACTTCACGTGATCTTGATTCTATCCCTCTGTTTATGCAGCCCAGAACTGTGTTGGCTTTTTTAGCAGCTGCTGCACACTGCTGGCTCATAGCTAAATGGTTATCCACTAGGACTCCAAGATCCCTCTCACAGGTACTACTATTGAGCAAGGTGCCACATATACGGTACCGGTGCATTTCGGGTTTTTTGCCTAAATGTAGTCTTTTTGTAGTCTTTACAAATCAAGAAGCTGAGAAAGATTTAAATTCTTTTTTGTATCATCAATATGCACTCAAAAACGTTTTGCTCTAGCACTAGCAATAGCGCTTAGACTTAAATATAGCCCAGTGGTGGGATTCAAACTTTTTTACTACTGGTTCTGTGGGCGTGGTTTGGGTGGGTGTGGTAGGGAAAGGATACTGTAAAATCTCCATTCCCTCCCACTCCAGGGGAAGGATACTACAAAATCCCCATTTCCTCCTGATCACCTGGGACTTAGGAGGCAGAGAATAGATGGGGGCGAAGCCAGTCCGAATTACTCAAAATTTCTGCTACTGGTTCTCCAGAACTGGTCAGAACCTGCTAAATGCCACCTCTGATACAGCCCCATAGTGCTTTACAGCACTCTCTGGGCAATTTACAATGTCAGCATATTTCCCCCAACTATCTGGGTCCCCATTTTACCGATTTACTGATAGTTGGAAAACTGAATAAACCTTGAGCCCCAGAAATTGCCTGCAATACTGCATTCTAACTATTGCCACCAGTAGCATCCAGATTCTAACAGAGTATTATTCTAAAAGATTTCCCTTTTTTCCCCCAGTGGCGCTGTGCATATGGTATACTTGTGAGAAATCTTTTCATATTTAGAGCAGCCTTATTCATAGAACAGCATAATGAATCCATTCACGTTATTTTCTTTTTCTAACACCTAAAATTAGACTTTACAGTGGGGAATAAAATGTCTCCCACAAGGGCCTAGTTTCTTCTTCCAATGGTCTCTAGTATTCTATTTAATAGGAAATCAAGCGCTTCCACTTACCATAGACTATGAGTTCATAAAAAGTACCTATATATCTTAAGAATTTTCTCATTCGCTTAAAAAAAAACATGCTGCTCAAGACAGAGAAACAGAGAAGAGAGGTTTTGATACCCGAAGAGCTAGCCAATCAATTCTGTACCTAGCTGCTTCTCACTAAACTGAGAGAACTGTTTTGCTCTGAATCCAACCTAGATAGTATTGCCTATGTTTCACCAGATTATTTCTGGAGCAGATTCACAATTCAAACAATGTTTGTGTTTTAACTATTAAGTGCAAGAAAGTTATTTTAACATTCATAAACAATGAAAATCATTTAGCATTGGATGTGAGATTTACAGTCATCTGTGCATTACCTGAAAATAAACTGAAATATAATGGGAATTATTAGGATTGATGTGTATGCTATTAAGCAATATAAATTTTACATATTGATTAAAGTATAACAGATAAAACAGAACCTGCAAAGTTTGTGAAATCAAAGTAATAATACATAAGATGGTTTCTTCCAGATCATGAAAGCTAGGATAAAAGTCCATTTTCTCATCATCAAAAGTCAATTCCATTCTGAACAATGGTAGCCATCTCTGATCTTTTAAGTCAAACAACTTCACATAAGCTTCAACGGATCTTTTTAACAACTCCTTCAGCTAAAAAATAATGTTTAAAAAAGATTTTAGTACACATAATTAAAGCAAACTTAAGCCCATCCTCTATATTGTCTTGTTTATTCAGTTTCCATAATACGAATATGCACATTTTGAAATTTAGAAAAAAGTATGAACATTCACATAATTCTTGCAATAATTTTTCACGGATTCAGATTCAAACATAATTTTTTCATTCCTTTCACAAAGGTGCTTTGAAAGAAAGAGTTTTATGAATGATCTGAATTCTTCTTTTGCTGAAGTGATGGAAAATGAACATTCTTAAGATGCATACATAATGCTCTACAGAGACTTGAAAAAGAGACCTGATTAGACATGAGTGTAGCCACACAGCTATAGAAAGAATCCATTTGCTCAGGTTTCACTCCCTCCAGTGCTTCTTTTCTGGTAAAGAGATTGATAACCTTTGGATACCATGTGTTTAATATCTTTTCTTCTGTTTTTAAGCATTTTATAGACACATCATTTTGTAGGGATTCACATTCTATTGGGCCTCTTGACCTGTATTAATTTAAGAAATGAAACAATATCAAGCAAAATCAATGGACAACAAATACAAAGCAAATGTACATGTTAATGTTAATAAAAAAAATGGAGTCCTTATTCATGTATTTTTGGTCCAGATTTAAAACTCACATAAAAAATAAGTGAAGCCTGCAATGAAGTATTATGATGTGGACTGTCAGAATTATAGGAAACTAGTTATGTTATTATACTTCCACTTCTCAGTTTTTTTCATATTTTCCATTACTCAGTCACATTCTCTTTTCACTAGGATTCTTTTTAAATTTTCATAAAATGGAATTTATTTTTTTCTGATTGCTAATAAGGATATTTTCCCAATCTTATCCATATTCCTTCTTGTCTATACATGTGTTACTCTGACTATATAACAATCTCTCTGGAGAATAAATTCATAATTAATGTGGAGAAGAGACTATCACTTCTAGTAGATATTATATGGTGGGCATTTTATATCATCTTAAGAATCCTAAATAAATTAATTGCCAAATACTAAAACATTTGATCTGAATTGTAAAAACTATACTATTAGTGATATATTTTACCAAAGGAATATAAATAATAATTTAATAATGCAGTATACCTTATTAGAATTATGCATATATTTTGTATTTAGAAAATTAAATCCAGAATGATAAATGTTACCTGAAACCAGATACATCTACTATAAGTAACATGGAAAACATTCTGTAACCAATTTCAAGGAGAATTCTTAAAGTTGGATGGAGAATATGTAAATTTTCAAAAATCTGTTTTCTTGCTTGTATAAAACTTTTATGCCACGGTCTAGAAAAGTCTAATCCGCTACAAATAAACAAAATGACAATACTAAATACATGGGAGAAAAAAGAAACAATATAATTTTGATTAACAAACAGGAAAATGTTTTTCAGCTTTAAAATCCTTAAAAGTCAAAATTAGACTATAAGAAATAAGAAAAAAAAATCCACGTTTGCTTCAGCAAAACATCTAGAATATAGCTTTATTAATATAATTTACTCACACAGGTTCAACTGGCAAAGGTCCTTCTTTTTCATATTCAAGTAATTTTACTTCAGGCTTGATAAGAACGCTTCGAACTGTGATATATAGGAAATATGTGTTAGGAAATGCTATTTAAAAGTAATATTTTAAAAAATTATATTTAACTTCAAGGACTATTCAAAACATTACAGACACATGCTGGTATTTTGAGAAACAGCTATGCATACTATTTTAGCATATTACTCATAAAATAATTTGTTAAGTGTTTTATTTTCAACAAAATAATTGACATTGATTTGGCTTTTACAAACATGTAAGAAGAACACAGAAGCTACAGCATACTTTAGAGATGTCAAATGCTAAATTTATTCTTGGATTGTTAAATTAGTAACATGGTTGTTTAATTAATCTGGCTTCTCCAATGATGTTGCTTGTCAGAAGGTCACAAAAGGTGATCACATGAACCTGGGGCACTGCAACCACCATAAATATGAATCAGTTGTCATGCATCCAAATTTTGATCATATGACCATGGGATGCTCCAACCGTCTTAAGTGTGAAAAACAGCCGTAAATCACTTTTGTCAGTGCCTTTCTAACATCAAAAGGTGACTAAATGAATGATTCTAAGGTGAGGACTACCTAAATATGCATAGTCCTATATATAAATGATAACTATTGTTAACATATAGATAAGCAACATATTAGCATGCTTTGAGAAAAATACATCTGATAATACCTCTGATAGAATCAAGTATCAATGTAATGTTTGCTATCTAGGCAAAAAATACATTATATATTTTATGTTATTAAAAAAATAGAAAAAAGTAGAAGAAAATAGATATTATTGTAACATGATACTGAACTTACCCATATATCTTTTCATACTCATTTCATAATCATCTGTTATTTCATTTAAGAGTTCTTCAACCAATTTCTCTCTATCCTTGCCCTCCATGAGAGACTGTGGTACCAATGTAAGCATGGAGAGTAACCACTCCTGCTGAATAGGTACCACTGGATTACTTTCAACACACTTCTTCATAAAGAGATAATTATTCTGAAATGAAACCATCATTATGTAATGAAATAAAACCAATGCTTTTCATTGTTTGTGATTTAAAAATATAAATTGCAATATTACTCTGAGAGCTTATCTGTATGTTCCATATTCTACAGGTTGAGAATGCCTTGCTAGCTGTTGCTAAAGGACAGCACCCTATGATATTGACTTTGTGTCTTTTTTGTTGCCTCCAGCTGAAACAGCCTGATTACAGTTCTTTCAGTTTTAGGACAAAGTTTTCCAGGTTGTGCTAATGAGATAAAATATTACAACTCTAAAAAGGATAACCTGGGCAGAACAGTAACTTCCCTAATTAGCCTCCCAGGAATGAACAGACCTTGGCTTATTTTTGTCTTCCCATGCAGGACAGAATATGCTTAGCACTGTTTGCTGATTGATGCTCAGTATTTTTTATCTTTACACTCTTCAAGCATAATCTAACACAAAAAGTGCTAATATGATAAAGGAGGGATATATGCCATTTTTCTATTAGATGTATAAATAATTTTTTTTTAAACCTTACATATCTTAATTAGAAATCTTAATTAATTAATGTGTAAATTTTAATACCATTTTAAAAATTAGAAATTCATGCTACTAATATTTTAATCAAAATCTTTATAATGTTGATTTGGCAAGGCTACCAAAACAATGAACATGGATGTCAAATTAAATTAATAATTTGCAATACTGGGATATCCTAACAAGTATGATCTTCAAATTACATTAATAAATAATATTGAGCATCTTCATCATTTGTATGTTAGTTCTACGGATAAGGAACAACAAACACTATCAATATTAGCTGCATTTCCATATCTCATAAAACTTATAAAGTTTTAACAGGCCTTTAAAAAATCCTTAAATAATTCACTTACTCTAATTTGTTTCTGTTCACTGTTCATCTGTTGGGGAAAAATAAGAAAAGATCACAAAACTGAATGAGAAATTCTTGGTCGTGTCAATGAAAAAAATACTTCTGTCCAAAATTCAGTCAGACTGAACCATAACTTTTAATAGCTATGCAATAAATGAAAACTCCTCCTGTTTGTACTATTGCTGATAGGTAATATATATACAATATATATATGTAGGTTTGGGCGTATTCGGGTCTTTTCCCGTGTAAGGTTGAGAGTATCTTGGTGACCTTTCGACAAGGTCTCACTCATCATCTTCAGACTGGTGCTTTCGGCTTTGTGCTTGTGCGAGCAAAGCATGGTCGGAGCTGCCGTCTCTCTATAAATACTGGTGGGGAGGTGGGGAGTGTTGGCTTTGTTGCTGTAAGCGGGTTGGTTGGCTGTGTGGTTGCATCTTGATTGGTAGGTGGAGTGGATGTTTGCAGATTAGTCAGCTGTTTCGTAGCCTCCTGTGTGGGTGTGGTCCTAGTTGTGTGCCCATTAGTCTTCTGTATTGTAACGACCTGGGTAATGGGCTGTGTGGAAACATCCTGAGTTCTGGGAATGTCTATTTATAGAGAGATGGCAGCTCCGACCATACTTTGCTCACACAAGCACAAAACTGAAAGCACCAGCCTGAAGATGACGACTGAGACCTCGTCAAAACGTTGCCAAGATACTCTAAACCTTACACGGGAAAAGACCTGAATATGCCAAGACCTATATACCTATACTCGTGAAAACCTACAAAAAAAACCCCCACACACGCATGCACACACACACACATAAACACACAGAGTATAGATATTTACTGCAACCTGACTTTGGATTAAAGGACTAGCCTTTCAAAGTAATCAACTAGTTCCTGACCTAAAAATTATTATAAGACATGGCAGGAAAACATACTTTATATATTTATTCTATCTATTCCATTTTTCTACCCATAAGGCCCTCAAAATGGTTAATATGAATTCCATGAAATAGATCTTAGTTATTTCCAGAGCTCAGTGGAACCATTTATGCAGTAAAAGTGAAAAATTCAAAAACAAGGAACTTTGTTAACATCTGCCCAAAGAACAGTATCTTCTTAATAACTAAAGTGCTGATAGTGATAGCATCAACAGTGATTATGTTGCTTATTCTAATATAAAAACTTTTCACATGTTCCTCTTTTGCTTAATTGAAATTATCTGCTACCTAAGGCTATGGGACTCTCATAAATTAGGATCAAGTCGCTTTGGTTAGGATTGAAATAAATCCAATAGTAGGATTTATACACTATTAACCTATGATTTCTTGACCTGTAGTTTGTTGAATGAACTACAATAATAAGTAAAAACCAAACAAACTACACAATGATTTAGTACTATTTATGAACCACTCAAAGTGTTGTCTTTTTTTTTCTCCCTTCCAAAAGGCAAAGAATTGCTGGTTCCCTCACACCAAAATTTCTTATTTTTCTGAAACTGCCCCTCAATGTAGTTCAATATTTTGTTGAAACTTGCTGCCATAATTTTCTTTGCTGACAGGGTTTATATGTAACTACTTGAAAAAGCATGGGACTGTTGCTTTTCACTAGGATTTTTCATAAGGGTGTTTTACAGAATAAATCATATTCAGTAAGGTAAAAGAAGATGGATGCAAACTGATTTGAATTCACAAGATTAATAGACAAGCGATTCATTGTGCCTGAATACAACACAGACCGGGGTCTCCAACCTTTTGGACCTCAGGGACCACCAAATGCATAATTTTAAATCCCATGGACCACTGTTGGGGGGAGGCTCAGCCACCTTTTGGGCCTACCTGTCTGCTTCTGCGAAGCCTCTGAGTAGGAGGCCCAAGAGAGAGCGCCTGGTCCACGCACACAGCTTGGAAACCTCTTTTGTATTCCTTCTCTCAAAAAGCTTGATCAATCTGAGTGAAGGAAAATGAAGATGGGCAGACTGACAGTGGCTTGCTGATGTTGGTGGGAAAGTCGGTCCCATATTCCAGAGCTGTAATAGTCACAGGACTGGCCCTTTGGTCATCCCAGAGCAGTTCCTCCACTCTGGGGCACAGGCCTGCAGGGGGGCTGCCCTGCTCCAGCGGTTGGTGACCACTGACACAGACTGATATGACAGTGCTGCAATATATTGCTGTAATCCATATATATATATTGAAATAAAAAACTTACAGTATAAGGCAGTTGTGGAGCAACAGGCTCAGGCTCTCTTTTAAGAAATTCCTCCATGGACATTGTATAATCTTTTGTAGCAACATTAATTCTGAAGTAAAACAAAAAATAGTGAGCAATATAAATTTCTTTTATATTTCTGTAAGTGTCTCAGACCTGTATCTATTTCTTACCAAGCTTGTTGTTACTGAATGGCAAACTGACTAACATGCAAACATAATCAAACTAAATCATATAGATTTGAGAAGGATTAGCCACTTAATTATTTATAATTTATTAGCAGAGTAACAGAATAACAGATTGGAAAGGGACCTTGCTTCTAGTCCAACCCTGTTGGACTAGAAGCAAGAAACCCTGTACCATTTCAGACAAATGTGTCCAATCTCTTCTTAAAAACCTCCAGTGTTAGAGCATCCACAACTTCTGGAGCAAGCCGTTCCACTGATTAATTGTTCTAACCGTCAGGAAATTTCTCCTTAGTTCTAATTTCCTTTTCTCTTTGATTAGTTTTCATCCATTGCTTCTTATCCTGCCTTTAGGTGCTTTCGAGAATGAGTTGACCCCCTCTTTTTTGTGGCACCCCCTTAAATATTGGAACACCGCTATCATGTCACCCTTAGTCCTTTTCATTAAATTAGACATTTAAAGAAATTCCCACAAACGTTCTTTATATGTTTTAGCCTCCAGTTTGTTTGTTTGTTTGTTTGTTTGTTTATTTTGTCACAACATCATATAAAAAGATTATATAGTATATAAACATATATATGAGTAAATATTAGGAGGTATAAGAATCTATATATATATAGGAAGAAGAAAAGAAAAACAATAGGACAGGAACGATAGGCACGTTTGTGCACTTATGCATGCCCCTTATGGACCTCTTAGGAATGGGGTGAGGTCAATAGTAGAAAGTTTTTGGTTAAAGCTTTTAGGATTATGGGAAGAGACCACAGAGTCAGGTAAAGTATTCCAAGCACTGATGATTCTGTTACAGAAGTCATATTTTCTGCAATCTAGATTAAAGCGGTTAACATTAAGTTTAAATCTGTTGGTTGCTCTTCTATTATTGCAGTTAAAGCTGAAGTAGTCTTTAACAGGAAGGACATTACAACAGATGATTCTATGAGTTAAACTTAGGTCTTGTCGAAGACGATGGAGTTCCAAGTTTTCTAAGCCTAGGATTTCAAGTCTGGTGGGATAAGGTATTTTGTTGTTTTCAGAGGAATGGAGAACTCTTCTTGTAAAATATTTCTGGACTCGTTCAATTGTATTGATGTCAGAGATGTGGTGAGGGTTCCAAACAGGCGAGCTGTATTCTAGAATTGCTCTAGCAAATGTTTTATATGCTCTGGTTAGTAGTGTAGTGTTTTTGGAAAAGAAGCTACACAAGATTAGGTTTACAACTCTTAGAGCTTTTTTTGCTATGTAGTTACAGTGGGCTTTGGCACTTAGATCATTTGACATGAAAACTCCAAGGTCTTTAACGGGGTGGGGGTCATCTGTAAGGTAATGTCCATCAAGTATGTACTTAGTGTTTGGGTTCTTTTTTCCAATATGTAAGACTGAGCATTTGCTGGTTGAGATTTGGAGTTGCCAAGTTTTAGACCAAGTGGCTAGATGATCAGGGTCTTTTTGGATGATAGATGCATTGTCTGTGGTGTTAAATAGTTTGACATCGTCAGCAAAGAGAACACAATTACTTGCGATATGGTCACAAAGATCATTAATGTATAGTATGAAGAGTGTTGGTCCAAGGATGCTGCCTTGAGGAACACCACTCTTGACAGGAACAGGATTTGATAGAGCATTGCCAATTTTGACCACTTGTTGTCTGTTAGACAGAAAAGCAGATATCCATTTGTGAAGGGGTCCTGAAATGCCATAGGATTTTAGTTTTAGGAGACGTTTATCGTGTACTACTGAGTCAAAAGCTTTGCAGAAGTCTATGTAGATTGCATCTATTGTTTTGCCTTGATCAAGATTTGTAGTCCATATGTTTTTACAGTGAAGAAGTTGTAAGTTGCATAATAATTTTTTCCTGAAACCAAATTGTTTATTGGAGAGTAGGTTGTTAGTTTTTAAGTGTGAGGTAATGGATTGGTTGATGATTGATTCCATGACTTTGCAGGTGATGCAGCACAGAGAGATCGGTCTGTAATTTTCAACTAAGCTGGGGTCTCCTTTTTTGAAGATAGGGATGACTGTAGCTAGTGACCAAAGTTTGGGAAGGGAACTGGTAGTGAAAGCTTTATCAAAGATTATGTTTAGGGGTTCTGCTATATTAATGGAAAGTTTTTTTTAAGAAGTATGCGCATAGTCCATCAGGTCCAATAGATAGCGATGGTTTCAAGTTATGAAGAGCTTTTTCAATGTTATCTTCTGTGAAATCTATATGAGTTAAGTCATCATATTCAATGCTGGTGCGTTTATGGAATGTCGGATATGTGTTATTGCTGTTAACAAAAACTGAGCCAAAGAAAATGTTGAAGAGGTTAGCTTTAACTGTTTCGTCATTGTATTCTTTGTTGTCAGAATCTTTTAGTGATGGGATGGATCTTGAGTCTTTAAGTTTATTGTTAACAAAATTATAAAAGGCACGATTGGAATTTGTGCGCAGAAGGTCCTCTTCTTGCTTGGTGTGGTAATTTGTGCATTCAGTTTTTATTTGGTTGCATATATTTTTGTAGCGGTTTTTGAAATTTGCTACATAGCCTTTTTTGTTTCTTTTCCAGAGGGATTTTTTTTTGATTGAAGCTTTTTTATTGATATGGGTAGTTTGCTTTTCCTGGTCATGGTGGTCATTTGTGGTACATATAGTTTAATGACTCTATTGATTTCAAGTAGGAAAACTCTATAGTGGTCTTCAGCGGTTGTGCAGGTTGCAAACAGATTTTGCCAGTCCAGAAATGAAAGATCATTGTTTATAAGATTGTAGTTGGCTTTTTTGAAGTTGTAGCTGGGAATACTATTGTTATTACGATTTAAGTATGGACGTATATTGAGACGAAAATCAATCATGCAGTGGTCACTGTTGGAAAAAGGTTCTTTAATTTGTAGTCCATAGATTGAGTTGGAGTTGTTGCAGAAGATGAGATCAAGGCAGTTTTTGAGTCTTGTATTGTTAGTTACAAGTTGTTCAAGACCTAGGTTTGTAACAGCGTTGTATAGCATAGTATGGATTGGATCAGTTGTACATTCATTAGTTATCCAGTTTATGAGAGGTAGATTTAGGTCACCCTGGAAGATAAGAGGATATGGGCAAGAGGTAACCCATGTTAGCAGAGAGGTTAGCATGGGTAATGTCATAGTCAGGGGCTCTGTAGCATAGTAAGAATCGAAAGTAGTGTTAAGGGATAGGTCGCATACAATAGTTTCAGGAAGAGAAAGTTTTTGTGCAACTTGGATATTTTTTAGATTCAGTGACTTTTTGTAAAAGATAGCCACTCCACCACCTCTTCAGTTTTCACGATCTGATCGATAAACTTGATATTCTTTGTTTGAGATAATGGAGTCAGGAAGGGATGAGTTCAGCCATGTTTCACAAACAAAAATGATATCTAATGTACCACTGTTTAACAAGAGGATAAATTCAGGTAATTTGTTAACAATGCTTCTTGCATTTATCAATTTGCATTTGAGATTTGTAGTAATTGGTGTTGCAGAGGTAAGGGGCGTGCATACCTAGTTTTGGATGTTTGTAGGTTGGGGGTTGTGCACAACAGGTGGTTGAATAGATGGTTGGGGGTTGTGCACAACAGGTGGTTGAATAGATGGTTGGATGGGTGGTTGGATGTTTTGTATTGAGATGTTTGGTTGAATGGTTGGTTGGGTGGCTGGTTGGATGGTAGTTTGGCTGGTTGGATGGATGGCTGTTTGGATGGCTGGTTGGGTGGATTGTTGGGTGGCTGTTTGGATGGTTGGTTGGATGACTGTTTGGATGGCTGGTTGAATGGCTGTTTGGATGGTTGGTTGAATGGATGGTAGGGTGATGGGTACTTGGTTGAATAATGGGATGGTTGGTTGATTGTTATGGGTGATGGGGGGATTTGGAGGTGATTTTTTGATTGGTTTTATTTTTTATGCAATCTGCACGGTAGTCGATGTATAGGTTGGATTCGCCATTGTCTTGTCTTCATTTAAGTTCTGTGCGAAGTTCACGAGAACGTATCCGTTGTAGAAAAGATAGAACAAGACGTGATCTAAGTTTACTGTAGGCTGGGTTGGTTTTAGCAATTGAGTTTATGGTATAAATGAATTTACGTTTGCTGTCCTCATTTATACATGTGACTCTACAAAATCTTGGTGCTGTTGACCCATCACTGTTTTTATATTCTGGTCCATCTCTGGAGACAGCAATTATTTCATTTGGGAAGATGGTTGATGAGTTATATCCAATGATGTTTTGAATCTTATTGATATCAGGTTTATTAGTGTCTTCTAGTCCAAATAATATTGCATTATTTATTTTTTGTCCTCTCTCCATAGCATCTCTGATTAGTTGGTTAGTAGTTATTTGTTGTTTAGGTTGTGTTGTATTTATTTGTTGTCTAGGTTGAGTTGTAGGTTGTGTATTAGGTTGTGAATTGTGTAATGATAGATGAATTGGGAAGAGATTTAGTTCATTTGACTTTTCATTTTTTAGTGTTGAAATTTGTTTTATCAAGTTAGTGAAACTTTGTTCAATAATTGTTAGGATTTTTTTTTCTAAGTTTTGTTCAATATCTTGTATTTTTTTTTTAGGTTTTGTTCAATAGCTAGTAATCTTTTATCTAAGTTTTGTTCAATAGTTATTAATCTTGTTTCTAAGATTTTGTCAGCGTTGGATTTTCTGGCTGGCATAGTGATATTTTGAGTTTTTATGTAATTGGTATTGAAGTAGTATCTTTCTTATTTCTTTGTTTTATTTCACACTCTTTCCAATTTTAGTAATGAAGAAGTATCTCTCACTTAATCAAATATTTCTTAGTTTTATCTCTCTCTCTCTAATTTTATATGGCAATTCCTTTGGCAATTGCTATGGTAATGGGGAATCACTATGGTAACGGTGAAATTCGGCGGGAAATTTAAAATGATGAGAATGGGTGATTGAAGAAGCCTCTTTAAGGGTGGCCACAGTGGCGGGAGTTTCAAAAAGTCAATAGAAGCTGGGAGACTGGAGTCTCCTCAGAACTCACCAGCGGTCGCTTGGCGGCTTTAATTCCTGGTTGCTATTTGGCTTTAAATCCTGGCAACGTGGGAGTTGATTCCCGGTGGTGTTGGAGAGCGGTATGGATCGTGGCTGTGGCGTGAAATCAGTGGTGGTGGAGAGTGGCTTGAATCGGCTTGAATCTTCTTGAATCTGGCTGTGGCCGCCCGGATCGCAGCGGTGGCGGTCTCCTGGGTCCACGTTGTGCAGCAGCAGCAGCAGCCTCCTGGGTCCTCGCCGTAGCTTCCTGGATCGTAGCAGCGGCTGTCTCCTGGGATCTCGAAGCCTCCTGGATAGCCTCCAGGGTCTCCGCGGCCGCCCAGATCGTAGCACGAATAGCCTCCGTGGATAGCCTCCGCGGCCGCCCGGATCATAGCAGCGGCTGTCTCCTGGGATCTTGAAGCCTCCTGGATAGCCT
This sequence comes from Ahaetulla prasina, assembly GCF_028640845.1. Taxonomy (NCBI): domain Eukaryota; kingdom Metazoa; phylum Chordata; class Lepidosauria; order Squamata; family Colubridae; genus Ahaetulla; species Ahaetulla prasina. Next base: position 62,638,810 of record NC_080540.1, on the reverse strand, counting down.
CCTGGGTCCTCCTGGGTAGCCTCCTGGATCGCCGGCAGCCTCCTGGGTCCTCGCCGTAGCCTCCTGGATTGTGGCGGCGGCGGTCTCCTGGGTTCAAGCCGCGGCCACCCGGATCGTAGTGGCGGCTATCTCCTGGGATCTCGAAGACCTTGTCGCGGCTGCCCGGATCGTAGCGGCGGCTCTCTCTTGAATCCCAGCGGCGGTGGCGGTAACAGCTCCAGTGGTTAAATTTAATTTGATTTAAATTTGATTTTGAGCTAAATTGAAGCTTCGGGGATTGCCCTCCTAAAGAGCTTTCGCTCTTTTACAGAGAGCGTTCCTCCGAGGCTACCTTGCTGGCCACCATCTTCAGAAGGCTAAATTCAGTTCCCTAATCATATTTGTTGCTCTTCTCTGCACTCTTTCTAGAATCTCAACATATATAGAATCTCAACAACTACTTTAAATTTAATTCTCTCCTCTTACACTGCATCATGATAATGGCAGTGGTGATATATTCCAGAGAAAGATAAAGGAAGACTAGTAATATATACCAAAAATATATATTCTCAGTAGGATCATCTGACAGATGAAAGTCAATCCAGCTGTCCAATTAAAGCAACAGACAGTAGCAATATAAGAAGTTGCTGGAAACAGATAATTTCTTTAGTGACAACAGTAAAGGCATGACCTCATATTGCATGGGAAAAGTCATTGGTAAACCACTCCTATATTTTAACAAGAAAATCACATGAATAGACAACATAAAGTGATCAATGATATAATACCAGCTGATGGCACTTCCGGTTGGATGGTACTTAACATACTACTGAGAAAAAGCTGAAGATTGTTAGAATACTAATAGTGTTTGAACATTATGAAGGTTAATTTAAAACCTTCAGGATATCTGATTGCAGATATTGCCATGCAGGAAAAGAAATCCAAAGCTGCTTGGATGGTGGAAATATGAAACCTAAGAAGCATGAATATGGGAAATCTGAATTCAGTGAAAGTTGAAATTAATCAAAGAGACATTGTCATGTTGGGATCAGGAAACCGATATAAATTGGAATTGGATTTTATAGTCAAAATAATGCACTGTTTAGTACTCAGAAAATAAAAACAACGAAGGAGAATTTATGTTGCTTTCATATTTAGGAAACATGTAGCAAGCCTGGAACAGCTGATAGGTGGTATTCTGGGAAGCAGATCCAACCACTAATCAGCTGCTCATGCTACATCAGGCTGTGCTGAAGCTGACCAGGCTGTTTGCTTTTTGCTACAAGGAGGCAAACTGCTGGGAGGTAGAGGCCAAAAGGTGGGAGGTGGCGGGTGGGCAGGGCTTCGGCAATATTTGCTGTATAAGATGCACAGACATTTCCACCCACTTTTGGGCGGGAAGTGTGTCTTACACACCACAAAATATGGTATTTCAAACAGGGGAGACAAGAAGCAGTATTACAATCACATTTGTAAAGACATCGGAGATGGAAAGAGACAAGTTAAAACAAGGTAAATGTAGAAGAGTACAGGAATGATGTTGAAGAAAATATGCAGCAATGTTTGGAAAAATATGAACTAGTATAAAGAAGACTAAACTAATCACAACAAGTCAAGCCTTACAATTAACAATGAACATTTTGAAGAAGATGATAGCTTCTGCCTGTTAGAAACAGCTATCAATGGTAAAAGTGTAGGAGAAGGAATGGCAGAACCTAGGGGTGGGTGAAGAGGGATCAGCTTAGAATCCTTACATAGCCACAAGCAAACTAAATCCAACCTCCCCTTGAGGCTATTGACCCTTATCTAACTCTAACCAGGTACTGACTGAAATAAAACCCTTATATACATAGGCTTTTAGCAATAAACCAGTTTAATTGAATATTCACGTGCAGACCTGGTCTTTCACGCCTGACATAAAACTTCAACAATCAAGGATATGCCTTAGACTAGCATTTGAAAAGTAGCATGAAGGTTTTGGAAAAAATATACAGATGTGGAGATGTGCCTACAACTACAACTACCAGAACTGTGTAAGCAAAAGGTTTTCCTTCTGAGTGTCTATGGAAGAGAAATTTGCATTGGAAAAAATAGGATAGAAAACATTGATATTCAATACTATCACACCTTGGTGTTGAAGAGGATTTTTGACAATACCATTGATAGCCCATAAAACAATCAATTGGATCATTAAAGAAATTAATCCAGAGTTCTCATTGGAGGTGCAAATGACCAGGCTCAATTTTTTCATATTGGACACAATATGAAAAGATCTAGCTGTCTTGAGAAGACTATAATGCTGGGAAAGGTGGAAGGAAAGATAAAAACAGAATGACTAACAGTAAGGTGGAGGGATTCAATTACAGAGGTCACTTGCAACTTTCCCTTCCATTGGAACTTTGCTTGTCAGAAACCAGCTGGGAAGATTGTAAATGGTGATCATGTGATACCAGGATGCTGCAACTGTTGTAAATACAAGCTGGTTTCCAAGCACTCAGATCATGATCAAACCACCAAGGGGATGCTACGGTGGCTGTAAGTGCAAGGACCAGTCATAAGCCACTTTTTTCACCACATTGTAATTTTCAACAATTGCTAAGTGAATGGTCTTAAGTTGAGGGCTGCCTGCAACCATGAGCCATGGTATATCATTGTATTGATATAGGACCGGGCTATTTACAGGACCGCCTACTGCCACAAACAGCCTACCACCGACCTGTGCGCTCCCACAGGGAGGGCCTTCTTGGGGTGCCGTCGGTGAAACAATGTCGACTAGCGACCCCCAGGGGTAGGGCCTTCTCTGTGGGGGCTCCTGCCCTGTGGAATGAGCTGCCTCCGGGGCTTCGCCAACTCCCCGACCTTCGGACCTTCCGCCGTGAGCTGAAGACTCTTTTATTCCATCGAGCTGGGCTAGCCTAAATAAGTAATTTTAAATGGGTTTTAGTTTTTGTATTATTTAGTTTTTTAATATTTTGGCCACTATTTATATAAATTTTAGTCTGTTTTTAATGTGCATTTATTGTATTTTTAATCAGCTGTGAACCGCCCTGAGTCCTTCGGGAGAAGGGCGGTATACAAATGCAATAAATAAATAAATAAATATTGTGTAAGCTCACTCATGCTGAACATTTTTCCCTTTTAAGTATCTGTTTTTCTGTACATTTTTAGGTAAAGCATTTGATACTGCATTAAACATGATCATTTGCTAATATCTTATGCCCAGCAAATTGCAGGACAGATGTATAGGTAGAAAAGTATGCAAGACATGTGTATCAGGTAGGAATCAACAAACTGCCTTTTGAAACCTAGAACAGAGAATAAGGCAAGCACAATCACTACCACTCCATAATAACAGCTGTACAAAGGAGAGATGTTACATGATTTTGTTAAGCATCTTCTGTTGCTCCGTTACTCTTCGGTATTTCATCAATTTCTTCTGTTTTTCAGTCAACTCCTTAGATGTGGAAGGAATAGCTATAGGTGGTAACTGAAGGTTCCATACATCTTCATCTTCATCAGGAGTATTTGTTGATTTACTTGGAGCAGACATCTAAAATAAAAGCAAATGTTTTTGACAGAGAGAAAAACTGTAAGATTAAACTAATTTTCATAAATATCAGATTATGACAATCATTTCAATGTAGATAAAGATGTTAATTTACTGATTATGCAGAGATTGGTGGAAGTCAAAACTTAATATATAATATGAATTAATTCCATGTTGATAAGTGCAGTCTTATATAACTTTATATGCATTTTTATTTGATTGATACTGTTCTTTTTCAAAATTCCAATCAATAATGGAAACTAATAACTTTTGGGATCATTGATTTAACTAAGTGCTTTGGATTCCTGAATATGAACCTAACTTTAAGCAAGAACTTGTGATTACATTTGTATGAAGGCATACATGTAAGTATTTTAAAAAGAGTTTCTAATATCCCTGACTCTTGACATGGATCAAGAAGCAGAACCTAGAGTAGAGCTCATCTACTTTACCAGCTAGGACAAAACATGTAAAGACAAATGAGGAATCTGTTAAATAAAAAAATACAATATGGTTTGTTCTTTCCCTTGACTGGATGAGAGGACAAAGTTTTCATGTACTTTATGCAGCTTGCTGATATGCTCAATATTTGCAAGATTCAGTAATATGTGAGAACAGAGCCAATCATTTCAAAAACTTTTGTAAGGCGGGAGTTAGAGAAATATATATGAAAATAACCTAACGATTAGTAATAATAGCAATGTAAATAATCCTGCGATGATACCTCTAACACCATAAAATATCAACAGCCTATTCCAGGTTCTTGGGAAGGATTCTATAGGTAGATAAAATGCCAAATCCAGTTTGAATATCTGGCTGACTATGTAACAAACCATTCAGATACCTGGTCAATATGGTACCGAATACCAGTGAATAGGAAATAACAATAAGACGGGATTTTTGCTTCCATTTCCAGCAATTAAGATATACCAGTGTTTCTCAAAGTGTGGACCCTTGGGGTCCCTCAAGATTCAGAATCTACAAAATCAAAATTATTTGCTAGCTTATGTTGAAAAATATTTCAGTACTAAAATCCCATCAAGCAATTGTGAGAAGCATTAGTGGAAGGCAATGCATCCATATTTAATATGGTAAATATAAATCTCATATAGGCAAAATATATTTTGAGGGCCTCCATCATTTTAAACATAGAAAGCGGTCCTCAAAGAGAAAAGTTTAAGAAACACTTGAGATACACAATCTATTTATACACATTTATATCCCACCACAACAGTGTACAGGCTCTAGGTGGCTTCTCGTTCCAGAGAAAATAAAAATAAAAAAGACAAAAATAAATAAATAAATTAATTAATTAATTAAAATAAATAAATAGAAAGTGTTCCCCAAAGGAAAAAAACCACAAAGCAAGTTCACAAAGCAAGACGGGTGTTTTTATTCCCACCCCTGCAAACTTGCAATGCGAGTATAGGTCAGTTGAGTTAATTTTCAAGTGCCTCTCCAAGACAAGCAGCATCTATATAGGAAGGAAAAGTTGCTCTGAATTCAACAGTGGGTTGGTTTTGTAGGAAGAGCAGGGGCAGCTTCGTTTGTAGCAACAGCTGCCTTGCCCTATCCCGGAAAATACAGTAAGTCTCCAAGCAGGCAGCAGAAGGAATGCTAGCTGCAATCCTGGAGCCATAAAACACCCCCTTGTTTGAAATATATCTCGCTCGCTCTCTCGGTCTGCAGCCACGTTTGGGAGGCATCCGGCCGAGTCCAGTCCTTTTGCCACCTCTGGGCCCCTCACCTCTCTCAGGGATGGTGGGATTGCTTGGGCTTAGCCGAGAAAGGGGGAGCGACGAAGGCAAGAAAGGCCGGCATCCAATTCCCTAAGCGCCGGCACTGGGATTGTCAACAAGGCGTTGGTTGCTATGGGAACGAGGCAGGGCCCCACCCACCCCCAGTCTGTTTGGCGGAGGGTCCCGCCCTCCGCTTCAAATCCACCCGCCGCGCGAGGAGGGCTCGCGATGCCCGAGGCTTAGTTGGCGGGAGGTGGAAGCGCTGTACGGAGGGGGTTGACTTTGCTTTATTTCTCCAAAAGGGACGCACCGTTGGGCCGGTGCCAAGTGCGCCTCTTTTATCTTTCAATTCCTGCCTTTCCTGGAGGGTAGTTAAAAACGAGCACCGTGAGGAAAAAGGCGTCCTGCTCTTCGCTGCCACTTATGCTAGCCGTCGAAGAGGAGACCCGCGAGCAACATTTTGATTAACTTTGGTAGTGCTAATGATGTCGTCGTTCAAATAGGGGTGACGAGATACGAAATATCGCTTCAAGGAGATGATTCGGGATTCTTTTTAAAACATTGAACCGATAAAATAGTGCTATTCAGACGACCCTATACGTAGCAAGAGTATACTGTATACTATAAAAGCCGGTATACTGTGGTGGTTCAGATGTACTGAGATTCAAATTCAGCTCTTCCCTCAACGATTGAAACTGAATGGCTTTCAGATCTTTATAGAAATGGTTTGCTCATATTATTATGAAAAAGCAAAAAGTTGTGATTTGATGTTAATGCCTTATTTTACTGCTACAGAGAGTCGAAAGTCAATGTTTCTTCCCCTCCCTTCTATCCTTTCTCACTTCTTTTCCCCCTTTTCGTCCCCACCGTTTTTCTATTTACTTTCCTATTTATTTTATTTTCCTATTTTGTATTTTGTATCTTATTTTATAACTCAATAAAAATGATTTAAAAAACCCGATTGACTTTCAGTGTGAGTTTCATCTCACTGTGATTATTGGGGGGGAAATGAATAGACTTTCTGTGTAAGCTGTGTTGAGGTTCTGGAGAAAAAGTAAAATATAAATTGAAGTAATAGAAACAAAAATCTAGACCCAAATATTACTTCATTTAGCTCCATATTGTTTATCCGTTATTGCCTGGCAAAAGCTAATATTATCTGGCTCTTTTTGGAGATTAAAGGAAGCAAGAAATTTAGAATGTACCTCTATACTTCACTCTCTTCCAACATACACAAATATGAAAAGTTAAACTTTATTTTGTTGTATAGAATTATAAAGAGATACTGTAAGAATCTTTAATTACTGAATGGATACATAAAAAGAAGTACTATTATAATCCGTAGTTTGCTGAATGGATACAATGTGAACCAATGCAAGGATTCGTCAAAGCAACATATTTGTTCAAAAGTGTTATTGATATTCCATGGAAATAAGTTCAAGAAGGATGGAATAAGAAGCTATCCGATTCAGATGCAGAATCAGTGGAGTTAGTTTCTTCAGTCCGATTTTTATAAAAAGTGAAGAACTGTGCAGAAAAATTATTCACTCCGAGGATAAATACATGTCCCTAGTGGTGCGTACTTTTGATGCCTGAATAATCATGGTGAGTTTTGCAACTTTGTGTTTCTGACATGTTGTCGGCTTCAAAATTTAGGAGTTCAAGAGACCCTACTATTCCCATGGCTTCCCTACATTGGCCTCAAAATTGTCCTCAAAAAGAATTAATTCACTAAATTGCTACTATGACAGTGCTGGACAGTAAACACAAAAACAAGCTCTGAAACAGCATTTTTATAACAAATGGCTGGAATCTGGATAACAATTCCTGCCACTAGAATCTGTTCAGAATTGGTGGTAATTGTCTGAGATTCTTGTTAGCTACATTCACAAAAAATTGCTAGTGTACAAAAGCAAATTTGGGTTTGATTAACATTTTTCTTAATGTGTGAAGCATTAACTGCTTCAAATATTGCAGTTTAAGTCTGACTGATAATGTTCAACCAATATAATAAATCACAAAATAGTATGTTTGTATTTGGAACCAGAATATTGGCAAACCCCCAAACTGAATTGAGTAAACATAGTTAAGCTATGTTGTGCAAATACAGCAAGCATATTACAATGTAATATAACAGAGCACTGCACAGAATAACTAGACACAAGGAATAGTTTCTTCCCGAATGCCATCACTCTGCTAAACAAATAATTCCCTCAACACTGTCAAACTATCACTAAATCTGCACTACTATTAATCTTCTCATTGTTCCCATCACATATCTCCTTCCACTTATGACTGTATGACTGTAACTTTGTTGCTTGTATCCTTACGATTTATATTGATATTGTTTCCTGATTGCTTATTTGTACCCTATAAGTATCATTAAATGTTGTACCTTAGAATTCTTGATGAATGTATCTTTTCTTTTATGTACACTGAGAGCATATGCACCAAGACAAATTCCTTGTGTGTCCAATCATGCTTGGGCAATAAAAAATTCTATTCTATTCTATTCTATTCTATTCTATTCTATTCTATTCTATTCTATTCTATTCTATTCTATTCTATTCTATTTAGAAACCCAGTCTACTGAAATTTATTATATCATTAAACCAAATACATTTTATTGCCAAGAAAAATATAACTTGAAGGATAAAGGAGAAGTATTTTTATTGAGTATCAATCAGTCTTCTAAGAATGTAACTATTTCTTTGCTCTCTAAGTATGCAAATAAAATTACTTTATCACGGCAAATATTTTTTCTGTGACCTGTTTGCTAGACCTGTTTGTATTCTGTTATTGAGATGTTTTTATTCCTATTCACTTTGTTTTGTTTTATTATACAATCCCTAACGTGTACTGTTCATGACCCAAATCTACAAAAATTAGATACAAATTCTGAAACACATGAAACAAAACTAGTTGGAATGAAAACTACCTGATCTTTATTTTTGAAATTTAAATTTATCTGATCTCAACTAATTACATTGGCATATTTGTATACAGTACAAAGGATTTATTTGTAAAATGCCTTGACTTGAACGTAAGAGCTCTATTAACATAGGCCAAAGGTGTGTCTATTTCCTGCAATGACACTCTGGAAAACTCAGAAGCTGAATAGGAAAACAGCACCTGTCATCTACAGTTGATCTTCAATGACTGATATTTAAAACTAAACTTATTTCAGATGTGAAAGTTGGGCATAACAAATATAATGGATAAATCTGACTCTTGGCAGAATACAAATTGAGTAAGTGGTCAACTTGTTTATCACAGTTGTTCTATTCTATCATATCTGGTACCCTTTTTGGATCAAAAAAGTTTGTCCACCATTACTTATGCAGTATATCTTCAGTGTGTGAATACTACAACAAATTGATATCTCAAATATCCTGTGTAGATTAAAAAGTTTCTTGGTCCTATTCCGAACCACGTTGCCTGATGAAGGATGCAGGACAACTGCTTGAAGTAGAAGCAAAGTTTTATTTCAATAGCATGACATGCAGTAGAGCAATCAAAAGGACTATGAACTTAGAATGTTCAGAATGGCAGTATTTATGGTAACAATGGACTTTGATCATGAAGTAATGGACTTTGATATGAAATATGTTACATGTGTAAATTAAGGTGTTCCTACTCTGGGGATATATGAGGCCCAGGAAAAGAAAATCCATTCATTGTCCTGTGGGGTGATACGTAAATCTCTTTGGTGTGGAATTTTTATGGAGGATCTGGCATTATGATGTATTATGATGAAAGAGTTCCCTTATCTTGAGAGGATTCTGTTTTATGTTTGCTTGCCAGTGCTGGCTGGATTCCCAGAGAGACATGCTTTTGTCTCTAGCTCTGTTAGGCTGTTACCTGTTGGAAAAAAAGAAGTTGCCTAAGTGGCAAGTAGGTTTTCTTCCTACAGCATAATGTACTCAGAAGTCACTTGTCTCTGAAAATTCTCTATGGAAGTAGATAATACTTATCCATTAGTTAAACAATCTATTACAAAGAAAACCAAACACAGTACATTTTTAAAGATTAAAGAAAGGTGTACATTGTATAAAATGTGCATCCAATTTACATGTGTACAGACTCAGAAAATTGCAGCATTAAGAAAACTTTCATGGACAGGTCCATAAAGTTTTTATTTTTAAATTTTATCTGTCCCTTATTTTAATAGTCAATTGAAGGCAGTAAACATACATAATACTCCTATTTTCCCCACAACCACCCTGTGAGATGGATTGGACTGAGACTGGCCCAGACACGCAGCTGGCTTTCATGCTTAAAATGAGACTAGAATTAACAGTTTCCTGTTTTCTATCCTGGTTACTATTGGTAGGAGTCAAACTAATTTAAAACTATTACTAGACTTAATTTCTTTGCAGTAATATTTAAATATTTCCAAGTAAAATGGGGTTAATTGTACTTCCACCAAATAATTGAAAAAGTAGTGTTTCTTTGCCCCTATTTTTCTAATTTGCAGTAAATTGTTTAAAAAATTAATATGCTTAACATTGTTTTGCCTGTTTAACATTAACAATAAAGAGCAGTATGTGCTTTAGTGCTTTAGAGCTCCTGACATGCATAACAGGTTTAGATTTTATTGCATAAGTAGATAACAATCCAATAGTGTAGTATCTTGCTTCTAAGGTCGTGTCCATACAGCAAAGTTTTGCATCTAACTTTGCTAGCCATTGTTTTGGCACCTGGCCTTACTTAATAGAGTTTTATACTCTACTAAAACACCAAATTCCCAAGCGCCTAACTAACACTACTCATCCAGTTCTGGGATAGAGAAAAGAACAAACCCACAAGCCTCATCCTCTAGCACAGAAGTCTTCAAACTTGGCAGCTTTAAGACTTGTGGACTTCAACTCCCAGAATTCTCCAGCCGAGAATTCTGGGAGTTGAAGTCCATAAGTCTTAAAGCTGCCAAGTTTGAACACCTCTGCCTAGCAAGCCGCTGACGGGGAAAGACTATTTCCGGTCAGTGGTGCTCGGTAAGTTCAGGGCTACGCCTAAAGAGAATCTTGACTTCCTCCATCTTCCGGGTCCCTTAACTCTCCTCCCCTTTTCTTTTGTCGTTCCGCTACCTCGTTTAAATCAGCCCGTCGGGGCGGCATTTCCGGCAAGCGCTTGGTTTCCTTTCCCGGGTCGCGCTTCCTCCTTCCTGTTCCCTCGCTGCGAGTTTTTTCATTGGCCCTGGCGGAGCTGGGCAGGGCGGCCCAAGTGATTCTGTGCTGTGGTGGGGCGAGCGACGAGACGAGCAAATGAATGGTGTCAGCTACGGGTTCTTGCGGCGTCTGCTGGGCACTTTGAAGGCCCTTCCCTTGTTAAGGCGTCCGGCCAAAGAGCGGCTGAGTTGGTGGTTGCCCACCTTCACCATGGAGCGGGCGGTGGTGCGCTGCGTGCCGGCGGAGCCTAAGCTCAGCGTTTCCATCGTGCTGCAGGACGGTAAGACCCGGCATGTGCACCGAGACCAAACGGAGCCTCTGGGCCAGGCGCTGGCTCGCATCGCCAACAACGTCAGCAAAGGCCATGCCAAGAAGGCCAAGAAGAGCAAAAAAGCGCAGACCGAGCCCGAGGCGCCGGGGACACCTTCGGAGCTCGTCCCCGTTCGCCTTTTCTCCCAGGACGGGGAAGCTGTGGCCGAAGACGTGCCGAACCAGGAGGCATGGAAAGACGGGTCGGTGCTGCAAATCGGCGAGACCCGCTACCGCGTGGAGCGCAATCCGCCCATGCTGACCGAGCTGCAGCTCCCGCGCTCGCTCATGGCCGGCTTCCCCGTCTGCCCCAAGCTCCAAGTCGAGTTCGGCTCCGCCCGGGACTGCCTCTTCCGTTGGTATTACGAGCAGAAGATCGAGCCGGCTGAAACGGCGTCGGCCGCCGGGAGCAGCAGCTGGGTGGAATCCCCTGCCGGATCCGAGCGCGTCTTCATGGCGACCAACGCGCAGATCGGACGCCGCCTGAAGCTCGTGTGTATCCCGGGCAGCGGCGAGAGGCGCTACGGGCTGCCCCGCGAGGTGGAAAGTGTAGGCCCCGTGGAGGCTGGCCCGGGCGCCTGCACTTTCGAGGCGCGGCATCTCTACACCAAGAAAGTGGCGGCGCCGGGACTGATCCGCATGGTTTCCTATAACATCCTGGCCGACATCTACGCCAGGACTGAGCTCTCGCGGACCGTCCTTTATCCGTACTGTGCTCCCTACTCGCTGGAGCTCGACTACCGGCAAAACCTCCTCAAAAAAGAACTGGCCGGCTACAACGCCGACATCATTTGCCTGCAGGAGGTAGACAAGTCGGTCTTCGTGGATAGCCTGGGGCCTGCGCTTGACGCCTTCGGCCTGGAGGGGCTGTTCCGGATCAAAGAGAGGCAGCACGAAGGCCTGGCCACTTTCTACCGAAGGGACAAATTCCGTCTCCTTAGTCAGCACGACATTGCCTTCAATCAAGCTCTGTTGGAAGATCCCTTGCACAGAGAACTGCGGGACAAGGTGGCTACCTGCCCGCAGGTTGAGGAAAGCCTGCTTAAGCGATCATCCGCTCTACAGGTAATGCCTTATTCTTGTCTAAAGCAGGGGTTTCCAACCTTGGCAACTTTAAGCCTGGCGGACTTCAAGTCCTAGCAAAGCTGGCTGGGGAATTCCGGGAGTTGAAGTCAGCTAGGCTTAAAGTTGTCAAGGTTGGAAACCCCTGCTCTAAAGGAATGGTGGGGTAGCACGTTTGCAGGTTAAGTTAAAGGGACTTTTATTGAGACATTCAAAGCCAGAACTGTCTCAATTCTCCAAACGGGCATCTTTTGGTATCTTGAAGCAGTTTTTACTAACTTTACTTTGTTAAGAAAAAAATAACTTAAAAATATGGTTTCGAGGAAAAAGAAGAGTTGAGATAAAGTCCTCACAAATTGACCAAGGTAGAAAATTACTGAGATACTGTATAGGTGGAGCACAATAATCAGCCCTCAAATATAAAGTAGTTAGTCCTTTTTTATTTGATATTCTTTGAATGCGGAAAATAATTTTTTTAAAGAGATTTCAGACTTTGTTGGCAGGATAAGTCTCTGAAAACAGAAGGAAATGGGAGATAAGTTGGAAAAGTTAAATTGTGTGCAAAAATCTGGCTGGGAGATGCAGAGAACAACAGATCCAGAAAGCATTCATTCTGGATCCAGAGACGCTTGAAACTGTGGCTTGAAATGCTCTGTTTGTAAATTTGCCTCCTTCGTGGTCATATGATGGGAATGTTACAACTGAGGATTGCAAGTAACTCCAGAAGCCATATGCTGCATGCTTTCAGATATCATGTTATTTTTTTTAACCCAATCAAATGTTGGAAATATATTATGGCCTGGATTTTGTCCATCAGGAAGATAGTTCCTTAAAAATAAAATAGAATGGAGCCAAATTTGGTGTGTGGGGAAAAGGCAACAATAAGATTTGTGTATAAGATGAGTTGGATCAAACCAGGTTTATGGAGAAAAAATGTCATATATTACTATGGAAGAAAAAGGTGGGCAGTAGTTTGGAATGTTGCAGACTTCTCCACAGATAGTCTTTGACTTAAAACTATTTGTTTAACAACTATCTAAAAAGGGTGGCACTTCTGGCCATTGCAAAAATATCACATATTCATACTTATGCATACCTACTCTGCAATCAAGTGATTATGATTTGGGTGCTTGGCAACCTGTTCACACTTAGGACTGGTTGCAAAACACCCCACAGTGATATTTACAATATTTCCCCCCTAATTTCTCAGAAAATCAAGAAGCCAGCAGGGAAGATTGCAAGCTGCTGTCACCTATAGAGAGGACTCCTTTTGGTCTCTGGAATTGGCTGAAAGAGCGTCATGTCAGAGAATATCCACTCCACACAAAACTGAACCCCTCAGGGAAGCAGTTCTGACAGCAAAAAGACTGTCTGCTAGAGGATTTCAGCTCTATTTAGAATTGAGTCTTTTGGAGAACAAAAGTGCTGCCTGCCTGAGGCTTTCAGCCCAGCACCAAACTGAATTCCTCCAGTAGGTAACTCTTTGCTCTTAAAAAGATTCAGCTTCACATGATTGGAATCCTCCGGCAGATAGTCCTTCCACTCACAATCAGAAATGCCAAGAATGTGATTATTGAACAAAGCAATCATGACATCTTATACTTAAGACACCCCCTCCTTCTTTATTTCCAGACTTGTGCCTTACAACATACCTATTTTTTAGAGGTTGGAAAGAATTCCAACTACTGTGCTCATTATCATTTCTCTAACTTGGATACTATATATAGTATTGTGTGGTATCAGAATTCATGAACATTTTTCTTGTAGGTTTCTGTCCTTCAGTCTCAAAATGATTCTTCAAGAAAGATTTGTGTAGCCAACACTCACTTGTTTTGGCACCCAAAAGGTAATTTCTGTTTCTGATTTTTTTAAGAGGGTTATTATCTTGTATTTTGGATTCTGGGTTTGGATATAAATTGAGAATTGTTAATTGCAGAACTGGAAGCCTGTGTGGTGCTGGTTTTTGACACAGGGTTGAGGTGAGGCCCTTTCCAGCTGCAGAAACATTCTTATTAAGCTAAAGCAAGAACACCAACCGTTTCCAAGGAAGAAGTCTACATTATTGTATTGTTCATAAGTTCATGATCTATTGTTAATTGGAGCTATTTGAATACCATGGAATAAAGTGTTTTGAAATGATGTCATTTCTGAACAGCAAATAGAATAATTACTTGACTCCTTTGGGATGTGTATTACAGTAGCAGAGAATAAACTCTTGGCTTAATTGAGGGAACTGCTAGAAAGTATCCCAGTAATTCTCTTTATAGGAAAAAAACATATTTCTCCTTAGTTTTCTGTGTGTCACTTCCTCCTAATTATTATATATAATTCTGCAAATGTAGCTCGATTTTAAGAGTATTATTAGGTAGATTAAAATTTATTAAATACATTCTATGGTATGAGGAGGGATGTAAAGTAAAGGAACACTTTCCTCTTCCCCTTTTAAGGGCCCTTGACTATACTTAATTGAAGAAAGGAAGAGAAAGTATGGAAAACCGAAAGAGTCAGAGAAAAGGAACATTGAAGAATGGAACAAAGAAAAATAACAAAAAGTTAAAGAGAAGTACAGGAAAAGAGTACTGTACAGAAAGAACTGGGAGCATGGGAGCTGAGCCAAGAGGAATAACTAATTGTGGGCCATAATTTGCAGAACTAGCAGAATCAGCAAAGCAGTAGCAGTGGAAGCAGCTGACCAGTGCCAGCTGCCAGGGGAAGCAGAGTAGCCAGACCAACAGATGCAGTAACAGCAATGGCCCCAAGAACATCATTAGCACTGAAACGGGCTCTGATAACCCTGCAGGAAGGTGGCAGATGATGGCAGAGTAGAAAAGTCCAAGAAGCCTGAAAGATCCAATGGCTGGGTGCCTGTAAGCTGTCCTGAGTGACAGTTGTACTACCCAACCGTTGGTAGAGTCTAAGTGCCTCCCAGCAACTGCAGCCTCTCAAAAGGAAACAGCCCACGTCTTCTATCTAGCATTCTTTTGATGGAGACCACATAGGTGCCTGCATCATTGTGGGTTAGAAAGTAGAAAATTTAAAGGTTTAGAAAGAATTCAGTCCAGGCTTGATGCAGCACAAAGGGGATCAGGGTTTTAAAGGTGTATGTGTGCATGTAAATAAAATTAAAAGGTGTTAGAATATGGAATAATAAACTGCCAGGTGGTCAATCGTAGAATTGGAATGAGACTACAACAGAACAAAGTATAGTATCTGGGAATGAAATGTTTATTTATTTGGTAAATTTGTATAGCTGTCATCTTACATATAGGATTCTGAACTGTGTACAAAGTTAACAAAACCAAAACATTAGAAAAATCATTAAAAAGTCAAAATTATTTAGAGAAATCTATTTTGAAGGGAATTGTTTGGCCTCTTGTTTGATTCTGTCACCATCTCCCAAAATGGACCTGTGCCATTTCCCATGGACAACAGCAATTGGCTGTGCCCTATCCCTGCCCTGCCCTGCCCAGCCTGCCTGCCTGCCTGCCACTTCTTGCTATTGCTGGTAAGCTGACAAGCTTCAGGCTGAGCTGTGACAGTACCTCAGTACAGTATATGTGTTGCTGTCCGTCAGCATCTCCATCCTAGGTGCAGAGCCATATTCTATCCAAATGAGAAGACTGTCTAAGACTTGCAAATTGCTGACATATTTTGGCTGTCACCATCCAACTGTGTATCAGTGAGGCAGTTTACCTAATATGACATGGAAAGCTACAAATTTGAAACCCCTGTCCTAATAGAAGGCAATGGCAAATCATTTCTATGTTATAGTTGGGAATCAAACTCAACTTGGGGGCTTTACTTTTTTAAAAAAAAATATTAAGACTGGATATTACATTATTTGAAACCTTAGACCCATTGACTAAACATAACGATCCATTTTTTTGTTTTAGGTGAAAATATTCGTCTAATCCAAGTTGCAATAGCGTTATCCCATATTAAGCATGTGATCAATGACATATATCCTGCTACACCTCTCATCCTCTGTGGGGATTTTAATGCCACACCATCAACTGGAACATATACTTTTGTCAATAGCGGTAGTATTACCGAAGATCATGAGAGCTGGGATTCAGAAGTTAAAGAACAACGGTTTGCTATGTCTCTAACCCACCAGTTTGGTCTTAAAAGTGCTTGTGGAGAACCAGCCTACACCAATTATGTTGGAGGCTTTCATGGATGCTTGGACTATATTTTCATTGATGCAAATGTTTTGGAGGTTGAACAGGTAATTCCACTGCCAAGCCATGAAGAAGTAACCACCCACCAGGCCTTACCAAGTGTTTCACACCCATCAGATCATATAGCACTAATATGTGATATAAAGTGGAAATAATCTCATTATTTTCAGAAATGTGTGCTACGTGAAAAATTCAGTTGGAATGCTTCTTTGATCACAATTATATCTCATTTATAATTCTTTGTAAGTGGTCATACTTTTTATAACAGCGTTCTTATGTACCAGTGCTATATTTTTCTTCTATTAATGAAAAGAATCAATACAATTTGAAATTTGTCCTATTTCATTTTCAGATGACTTTTAAAAAAAGGAGTAAGAGTGGTTTATTTAAACTGATATTTGCCAATCAGTCGCTACTAACATGTTGAGGGAATAGCCACTATGTTGTCTTTATAAGACTGTATTAAAGATTTAAAAAAATATTCTGACACTTCCCACTATATTGAGGGAAAAGATCTTACTCCTATAAACCCAAAATAATTTGGGTTTAAATAATAGTAATATGGTATGCCTGGGCAGTGTTTTTTTTTTCCTGACTATAGACCAATTTTGCTAGGGAGCTGTGATTATGATCAATAGTAATCCACCTTTAGGGGAGCTTAAGGACTATTGCTTCCTGCTGTTTTGGAAAGCTTAACAAGAATTTTCATGGTTTGAGCAAGGTCTAAGCAACAAAGACTCAGTGGAAGACAATCCCATTTATTTCATTTTAAGCAAAGAGAAGTAATTAGAGGTGCCATCAAAGATGGGGCTGCTAACCTTCTCTGGTGTCTTGTCTCACTGATGGAGGCTAGAAAAGGTAATTAAGCTCCAGTTAACCCTCTTCCAGACTGGTTCACAAGACCGAGTTAAGAAGGTACTTAACTGTTAATCCCGTGTACAAGAGTAAATTGTCTCCTTTATTAACAAAAGATGTTTGAATGTCCAGATATGGTAACCTGGTTAAGCATGTTCTGCACCTAGAACCATTAAATCCTGAATCTTTGTTAGTTGCCCAAAGTTACAGATTTGAGATAGGTGACCATATAAATCAAATAAACAAACTAGCTAAAATGATAAATTGCTTAACTGTTTGATCTGTGTCCCCGATCATGTGACAGTGCTAGGTCTACTTCTCACAATTTGTTAACTGACTAATAATGGCGGATGTTGACACCCCATTTTATTGCCCTAATTTGTGTAAAATAAGATATCTTATAGCTAGCTACTTTATGGCACAAGGTCATGCAACCATAGTTATGGCTACTTTTATGTCAATTTGCATAGATTGTTAAACTAGATAAATACAGTGAATACCAGATTAATCATGGTTTAGTATTCCATATTAACACAGTATAACTCATTTTTATCTGTCAGGTGTTTATGTAGTTTCTGGATCCTTTATTTGCCTAACCAGATTGCTGTAGTATATTCAGTCTGTGTATTATATACTATTAAAACTCTGATTCCTGTAACCTTTAACTGGGCAAAACAATGCAACAAAAGGACTAAACATTTTGAGCAATGTAGCTCAAATGGGCTAATTTACAGAATGTGTCCAAAATCTGGGACCCATGTCTCTTGTGGAACTGAAATTTGTCAAGTTTTATAAAAGTTTTATGATGACATAAACATCATAAAACACTTTTGACATAATACAAATGTTAAAACCTATTTTCTGTACTGATGTTTGACTCTATATAGAGTTCAACATGGGCTATTTTCAAAGCAGAAATATCTCTGAATGAATCTTAGCTTTTCCAGTTAAGGCAGTACATTCAAAGCTCTGTCATTGTCAAAGGCATTGAGAAATCTGAGGAGGAAAGTTCTGAAAGCATGACCCAACCAATCATGAATTGTCTGGTATAATCTAAAAGTTAACTTTTGCTCTAATTGGCAAATACACTCCACAGAATTTTTCTGACGTTGAAATTAGTTATACTTGACTCGGGTATTTTAAAAAGACCCACTTGTATAACACATCTTGATATAACTGCTGCATCTTCACAATGGTTGAGTCCAAGAGTCCTTTGGAAAACCAGTTTAGAAGCATGTGGCAATTTAAAAAAAACTGCCATGTACACGTTGTGTGCTAAGAATGCAAAACAATTTAACAGAGAATCTAATAAGGTGTGGTAACCAATGTTGAAAATCTCAATTTTGAGCAGCAAAAATAGTATTTCAGTAATTTTTAGAAAGCCATAAGCCATGATGTAAATGCAAATTTCTCTCTTAAGAACAGCAGCTTTTTTTTAAAAAAAAAATCCCTTTGGTATTCAGGCAGTCTTGCCTCAGATATACAAACTGGAAGGAATGCAGCGTGAGCCATTTGTTTTTTTAAACATTATTTTCAGGTTTGAGCATCAGATTTAGTTTTTCCTCATTTGAATAGCCTGACAATATTAAATGCTCCTGCTTGATTAAGACTGGAATGAGCCAAAGAAACAATGCTGATCTGTGCAAACCCTATTAAGTAACACACGGTCTTATTGGCTTAAAGTAACCAACAATTTTCTGAGTATAGGAATGTTGTAAAAGTAAAGTATTTGACAAAATATCTGATAACATTCTGGTAGATAGAACGGATAGAATGATTATTAAATGTATACAAACATGACTTAACGTTTACAGTTAAAGTAAAAAACTGGAGAAGGCATCAAATGGAGTGCCAAAACATGTAGTCATGAGACCAATATTCCTTAACATTTTTATTAATGACTAGGATGAAGAGGTAGATGGAAATATGGATTCTGTGGACACTACATAGTGCTATTACATCCCAACATGTTTGCAAAGTACTGATGCCAGTTCTCAAATTGTGCTAATTTCTTAAATACCATAATTTGTCAAAAGTATAACAAGCCAGAGAAGATATTATAGCTTAATATGAAGTATGAAGCTAATGTATGTATTACGTAAATTTAGCAGTTTGGAGAATTATTTGAATGATATAAAGTAATTCAATAAATTAAAATTTCAGCTTTAAATGCATCATTTTTGTGGTGCCAGCTATAAATGAGTTTAAAAGACATTAGAAAATTCAGATTTTGAGAAGAGATATATGAAAATTTTCGAATTAAGCGGCTATCAGACTAAGCATCAGATAATTTGACTACGTGGAAGGGACTCACAGGACAATTGCTAGCAAACCAAAGTGTTCTGTCAATCATTAATGAAACAGACTCTTTGGGCAGTTTGAACTTTATTATCATTCTGAACTCTTAAGTACTCTCATATCTGGACATCTTAAAAGGATTTAGTTTTACAGCTTCAAAATACTTTTACAAGATTTAGCTTTGATAATTAATCAGTTATGTTGTACACAACTTTAACTGCCCATCTTAATTTTTTGCCGAATTGAAAACAATTCAAAATCTATTCAGATCTGTTTGTGTTCAAGGTACAGAAAAAACTCCGTTTATTGAAAAAGAATCTGTCACACATTCATATTATCAGTTCCACAAACGTAAGATTCAAGGAGCATACAACAAAGCTATACATTTTTATCATTTTAATTAGGAATAATTCTGAATAGGTTATAAAGAAATTAATCCATCAAGTCTGAAGAATTTTCAAAATCTCTTCATGAAGATATGTTCACCAATAAACAGTAAAACTTTAGCAGAACTATTATACACTGGGCAAAACAGGCTGATACTGAAAGCAACATGCAAAAAGAAAAAAAAAGACAATCTGCTGAATATTTAAAAACTCCAATGAGCTTGTTGCAACCAGCACAGTCAGGCTGAGTTCACACAAAGGCAAAGTGGGTCAATTGGAAGGGGGGGTTTATGATCCTCAGTGCAGAAGATTTGAATAGTGTTTTAGAAAATTCTTGGCAACATCAGGAAGTGTTTTTATAAGAGAGAAATAAATATAAATGGAATGCTAGATTAAGTCAGCAGACTGTCTTATGGAATGAAACAAGGATTGGTAACTTAAGAGATAAGAGGGGTCTTAAATATACTTAATCGAATTGGGGCTCAATAAGCATTCAATAGATTTCAAAGTCACAACTATATTCAGGCATTTAGGCTAACAACAAAAGGAAAAATCAGAAGATACACTTTTTTCCAAATTAAGGAGTTTCTCTTTAATCCAAGCCTAGTGTTACCTTGGCAACATAGCTTGGAGAACAATAATTGGCAACAAAATAAGTAAAAATGCTGTAATATCCTGCCCAAATCAGTTCCAGATACTGTATAATAACCAAGATGCAGCTAATTTTGATGTAACAAGCCTAGACCACTTATATCAAACGTGTCCTTGGTGCGAAAGTCATCCAGTTGCAGTTAACGCTTTGATAGCTCATTTGACAGCCAATCGAGTCCCTCGTATAGACCAGTACCTTGTGTAGCACAGGTAGCCTGAACATACCACTGTAAAACAGAAGGAAGTGATATTTTTAATATTTGGTATTGTTCTTGAGAACACATTTCAATTCTGAAATCCAGGACAAATTCCCATGTCTCTCACTATATTAAGCAAGTCTAAATCAGAACATGGGCAGGGATGTCAAAAAAACATCCTGGAAGAAGGCAAATGCAATCAACTTCTGTACTACTACTATCATCTCTAGCAATTACTAATTTCTAAAGAGATCTTTTATGCAGAATTACAGTCAAAGACAGTGTAAATTTTAACTCGAATGAATCAAATAACATTTAATTTTTATAATACTCTTCCTTCCACAATAGGCCAGAATGATTATGGATGAATATAAAGATAGCCCTTGCTAAAATGATCATATATAATATCAACAAAATCAGTCCTAAAACACAAATTTAAATATTGCTAAACATAACTACAATTATGTTATGATAATTGTCTTAATTATAATCTTATCTTAATTATCGATTATTTCTTTCTTAGCATAGAAAATACAATATTTCTCTCTAAAAATAGAATTACAATTCAGCTGAGAAGTTTGCTGTTATATTTCACCCATTACAAGTATTGACTCCTCTTAGAACAGCTAATGATGACAGCTGAAACTGAAGTTCAGAAACTTCTGATGGGCTGCAATCAAAGGTCTGATTCTATGAGTGGGCAGACATTTATACATTGGGGCAGGAGGTATCATGGGTTGACTAAAACACTTTATGCCAATCTCCCTTTGCAGTATCAAGTGCCACTTACAGACATTGGGGTGCTGTTTTCTGAGGAAAATAGGAAAACACTGCCCCACATGATGAACACTAATACTTATGTCAGCTTTTCATTCAAAAGTTTCACTTAATGTAGAAAATTTCAGTACTTACAGTTCTATTACGCAGGGACTGAAGGCCTAGTTTATCTGTCATTTCACTGATTGCCATGGCATTTGGCAAGTCTTGTTTGTTTGCAAAGATAAGCAGCACGGCATCTCTCAACTCATCTTCTTGAAGCTGGAAGAAAAAAAAAACAACACGATAATTTCCGTCTTTTGACGTTTCTTACAAGCAAAAACCTACAACAGAAGAAGACAACTGCACTGGCTGTATTTTTCCCTAAATGGTATTCAGAAACAAAGGTGATGAAATTATCATAGAAAGCTAGTTTCTGTGGTGGCCTAGAAACCAGAGAATTGTGAGTTATAGGATTCCTTTAGGCATGGAAGTCAACTGGGTGACCTTGACCAAACACCATATCTCAACCCAACCCACCACACGTTGTTGTTCTGAAGAGAAAGTAGGCAGAAATCATAGGTATATTCGCTACCTTTTGTTCACAAACACAAAATAAAAAGGTGGGATATCTAATAATAACAATTACTACTACTACTACTACTACTCAATAGTCAGAGGAAAAATGGTATACTATGCTAAAGTAGCTCCTGGAAGCATACTTTTATTGTAAATAAACAAAACATGCCAAAACTGATTGTGCCATTTTTACCATTAGCATATAATGTTACACTTGCTAAAACAAAGGCTGGTAATCTAGTCCATACTTCTGAATTACTGAAAAAAGTTATGGAAAAATTCCAATTGACCAAAGCTATGAGGAAAACCAGATGTCAAAATCTATAGGCTCCTTTGGTGACAACAATGGCAGATGAAAGATGACAACTTGGAATGAAAGAGAAGTTAATTATGAAGAGTGTAAACTAACTAACAGAATGAGAGAATGAGAGAATAAGTAGATTGTATATCTGAAGTTAAGAGAACAAGAATATAAAGGTGTCTGATCTTGTAAATTGACAATAAATGCAAGGAAGCAATACTGCAGGTTTAATTAGAAATGGAAAAAAAGGACAGATGTATGTCAAAGTCTGAATTTGAGGTATGAGTGCTGAATGATAGTAGTAACCTACAGCTTGGAATATTGCACTCTGGGGTAGGGGCAATGATGACAAGCAGTGATACATTTGGGGAAACGTTGATGTTGCGCAACACTCTGAATGACTCCAAAGGGGGAAAACTCTTCTGTTAAGTGATAGAAATAGATTGAAAAGGCACAGAAAAATCTAATTTGAATTTTTGAAAATGATGATGGGACAGTACTTGCTTAGCATAATGTTTTAAATACACAGTTTAAAAGCACAAATCTATTCAAGTGTACACATGGAAAAGTGACTGTTTTCAGTTGATTCGTTTTTGAATGAAAGACAGATTTAGTGGTAGCACAATGGTGAATATGAGACAGGATGGGAAGGCATTAGAAATTGTGTGTAAAGAATATTACAGTATGCCAAAAAAACGTTGAGGAGTTCTCTGCACAAGAAAAATGAGAAAGGGTGATTCATACATTCATTGTATGTGGGTGCCCATCTCAAACAAATGGTTCTGGGCATCGAAAACAACTTTACATTCTTAGAAGAACCAAATAAAGAAACTGCGAATGAAAAAAAAGCATGTAAGATAATTACTGCCACAAATTGAATAAGAAAAAGATACAAATTGCAGAGAGAAAAAAGCTGTAAAGAAAGCAAAGCAAAAAATTAAAAGTAGTAGAACAATGCTGAGAAATGTGATAAAAATAAAACATGGTTTTGGAAGTGGGTGAACTAAATCAAGAGGCCTCACCAAAATATATAAGATTATGAAATATTTTGAGAGAAAAATGAAATGAGGGAATGTCAGGAACATTTTAGAGATTTGAATGGGAAGAACGATACACTGAAGACAGGAATAAAAATGAAAACTCTTATTACTGTCTGAGGAAAAAAACGATGAAAAGAAAGTAAAAAAAATATAACAAGGTTGAAAAAATAGCAGTTGCAGGTATAAGCAGTGTGACTGGATAAATGTTGAAATATTGATACAGAATGACTGTGCAATTGATTTTCCATATGAATAAAGGCTTCAGTTATGTCTCAAATTTGAGAGAATCTATTATTGTTTCTTTGGCAAAAGAAAAAGGGAGCAAGTGTGAATGCAAAAACTACAGGAAGGATTAGTTGGTTAAGTGTCCCAGGGAAGGGGCTTGGCAGAATTCTGAGTGAAATGGTACCAAGGGTGACACTGAGCCAAATTGTGTCTGGCTTTGTGCTGGGCATGAGGTATGCAGACCAGTTTTCTGCCTTAGGAAATGCATTCAATGAAAAATGTACTCAGGTGAGAATGAAAGTTTATTAGACATTGATTGGACATTCATAGCGAGAGCATCTTATGCGAATGTGTGGTTGGAAGGCTGGAGATCATATATTGAGCATTTTAAGACTCTATATAAAAGAAATAAAGTATTAGTATTAAATGGACAGCATCTCAAAAGGCTCAACTCTGAACTAGAAGCAAGGGAAGCTCTCTTGACTGTTAAGGTATTTATAAGTCAATGTCTAAAGAATGCTGAGAGATGTTAGAGGATGTCATGTAGGAATATGAATGAGCATGTACCTTTGTATTTAGATGCAATACAAAGTACTGTATTGTATTGAGAATTTAAACGGTTTGCAGAAAATATAAGACAAGTGATATTTAACAAGGAAAATGAATCTGAAAAAGCAATATTGGTGTTTTTAATGTTGTATGCCTCCTAGAATATTTAGGAACATTTGATGAATAAATGAAATATCCAAGAACAACAGAAAGTGGTATAAATAAATCCAAACGATACATCAATGGTGACAAGCAGGAGCAATTGATTGAGTTTGGGTACCTTGGTAGAATCCCTATTAAAAATGGAAAAAATGGATGAAGAGTTCTCAAGATGTACAAATGCTAGTAGAAATGTAACAGGGATATATGTCCTCTACTACACAAAATGTTTCTCCAAAAAAGTGAAAACTGCTTTGTATAAATGCATATTTACATCTACTTTTTATGCCAGAAGCATAAAAGTAGACTGAATGTTGTGGGACTGGATCACTTAGGAATTGTGTGCAGTAAAACAAGAGCAAAAGAGTCAAGAATGAATCAGTGCTGAATGATTATGGCTTAATATAACAACATGTAGCCAATAGGAAAAAAAATAGTACTTTGGTCATCACTGTCAATGATTATGACTGAATGGCAAAATAAATGAACCATGAAGGACCGGACCGAATGTGAGGAGCAAGAACATGGCTGGATGCAACTGACAAGAGGGAGGCAAGATGTTTGAAGGCTAAAAGGCAAAGGAGGGTCTGGATACAATGGATGATTTACAAGGACAGAAAGTTATGAAGTGGTATAGCAAGCAGGGTTGGTATGAACTAGGTTTAACAGTAATCTTTCATTTTCTTATCTTGTGTCCTTAAATTCCTTATGTTTACAATTTCTATTTTTTTCCTATGCTTTACATAATATTTAGTCTCCAAGCAAACTGCATTGCGGGTAGATGATATGCTTGCATTTCATGTATTCTGAAACACCTTTACCTAATTATTTCCATAGCCCTAAAACATGCAATAATGTCTCTGAACATCGTATTTGATTTCTTTTATTTTGTATTCCAGTTTTAATATTTTAAAAAGAAACTCTTGTCACATTGACATAGAAAATGTTCACATTCTGATTACCATTTTCTGCAGTTCTTCTGCTGCTTCTTGAATTCTCTCTCTGTCATTGCTATCTACCACAAAAATGAGACCCTAGGGTAGGGGGAAAGTATTGATTAATGTGGTGAGACAATAATAAAAAGATTCAAGTCAAGTCTGCCTTGATTCCATTTACTGTATCTTTACCTCCAAAACAACATTTCAAATGTGAAACCATGCAAAGTATCAAGCTTTTCTCCTGACACACAATTTGTTCCTAGGTGCCAGTACCTCAGAAGAGCCAGGAAAGTATATCCAAACTTTAGCAATTTATGATAGCTTTCAATGAAAAACCATGTCTTCAGCTACTAATGAATTAACAGTATTTGTAATATGATGCAACTTGCTATAGCCAACCATAAAGAATGCATCTCCATTAGATAGTTCTATCAAAGTTCACTAAATAGTCCTACTATGTGATACCATAAGGTTTCTTCTTCAGTTTAAGTTTTCAAATGTTTAAATTTTTGGACTAATTATTTAGTTTCCATTCCTGCACTGAGCACTGGACCAAATGGCCTCTTCGGTCTTTTGTCAGGCTTCACCTATGCTTTCAACCATTTGTGCTCCAAATATAGTTTTGCCCATCAGTGACTGAATTTCTCCATTAAGTAAAACAATGTTGCTGTGTGTGGATAGGACCATGAGAACTATACTTAACAGTCTGCCCTCTGATGCAAAGGAATGGAAACAATGTCCAATGCCTCAGCTCACCTTGTATGTTTCATAAGATTGGAAGAGGAGCACAGCTCATGAAAACAACTCCGTAAGTGACATGAGATAGCTACTATATGCTGCCTTTTCCATTCCCAACCACTTGGGAAATGCTGAGAACCAAGTATTTTATACAGCCACACTTGTAGTTAATTCTTCAGTCTTACAGAATCATAAGGCCAAGGGACCTATGTCTTACCTAACTACAATTTGCAATGAGGACATCACAGATAAAGTCCTTAAACCTTGACCTGTCATGCTGGCTTCTGGAGAAGCATAATCTTATTCAATGGATTAGACTAACATTCAAAACACTTTTTGTACTGTTTTTAGCTATAGGACCCCATCCCCAACAATAAACAAGTACATATAAATTAATTAATAAAATCAAACATAAAAGAATTCAGTTAATTAAAATACATTAAAAAATTTACATAGCACCCTGAAATAAAGCAAATTAAGGATATTATTTAAATCCTAAATAACTGAGAGTCATTAATTCAACGAGTGTTTAAAAAATAAATAACTTGCTAGGAATTACCTGTGTGTTCTGAAAATAATGCCTCCAGAGTGGTCTAATTTTATCTTGACCACCAACGTCCCAAACAGTGAAACAAATATTTTTATATTCTACTGTTTCCACATTAAAGCCTAAACAAAAAATAAGAAAATTATAATTATCAGAAATATCAATTACAACAAACTGCAATATTATTCAAACTAGCCAGTTTTAAGGACATTTCAATCCTTAAAGAGCTGACTGAAGAGGCGTGGGGATGGCATTATATAAATCTAACAAAAACAAAATATACTCACAAAGAGCTAAAAATACAGCATAATTTGTTTAGTCACTTTTTAAAAATTATAGGGCTACAATAAGAAATTCAACGAAGATTTCTTCTTGAGTTTTTATCTTGGCTTGTAGAACATTTTTCAATGTTGGTTTCTTTTATCTGAATATCATGAA
This sequence comes from Ahaetulla prasina, assembly GCF_028640845.1. NCBI lineage: Eukaryota > Metazoa > Chordata > Lepidosauria > Squamata > Colubridae > Ahaetulla > Ahaetulla prasina. Next base: position 62,612,168 of record NC_080540.1, on the reverse strand, counting down.
TAAAGCTAATCTTGGAAGCAAACAAGTAGGAGGAAAAATGGTGTACTGGCCTTTCATCTCTGGCTCTAGAATTTCTCTTTGTTGGGATTATTCCTCAAAACAAGTATTTTAGATATAAAACTTATGAGCTCAGTAATAATGTACCATAAAGAGTATACTAGCCTAGAAATTTCATTCAAGCCTATACTGTGATAAACTGCAGTTCTCCTATAAACCTAAACTTAATAAACATTATTGTTTGTCAATAATATTAACAAATTAATGTATTCCTATGTTCTTACCAATTGTTGGAATTGTAGTGACAATCTCTCCTAATTTGAGTTTATAGAGAATGGTAGTTTTTCCAGCTGCATCCAAGCCAACTAGGAGGGAAAAAACAATAAAACCAATTTTTACTCTTTCATACTTTTTACAACAGGTTCAGCCATGTGTGTTTTTTCAACATAGATTTTCTATCCTGTAAATGTACCTTGTTCATCTCCCAGTGTGTGTTGTATCATAATTGTACTCTAACCAAATATACAATGAAAATAAAATTTATTTTCCCTCTTCACTTTGCAATTCCTATTTTGAGATTTGTAACTGGTTTCCTCACTTCCAGACCAGCTGCTTAACCGAAGAATTAAATATCATAAGCAAGAGTTCTGAACATGAATTCTGGTTTACTAAATCTGGTATTCAGTATATCTTGTAATACTATATATATATATAGTATTACATATAGAATTATAGGATATATCTATATCTATATCTATATATCTCCTCTAGGTCATCTGAAATATTCAGCTTTGTATCATTTTGCTTCCCAAATAGAAGGTTCCCAAAGTCTCCTCAACACATGACTGTACTAACTCTGAACTGGCAATTGGCAAGTTTGAATAAAAGCGGACAACAAACAATATGTGCCAATCATTACTGACAAAAATTTGATTCACTATAGGAAAAGAAAAACCTCTCCATAGCTCTCCCTGCAACATCCGTATCAGAAAAGAAAAGCTAACATCTTTGAAATAGGGTCATAGGGAGGGGAAGAAATATTAGCATACTTGTAGAAAAATACAAGATTTACAGAAGTATACTAAAATAGTGTTTTTCCCTTAAAACAAATAGTATTATTGAAATACATGTTACTATAAAGTTCAAATTCACATGAGTTTACTCTGTACTAACTATAATTTATTAGTCTTAGAGTTTTCCAATTAACTTTTTTAAAAAAAATAGGGACATATTTTATATAGGTTTTTGTTAGAAGTAAATATGTATTCTGAGCCTTATTTAGAAAAATGCAGTAATACAAAGCAGACATCTTATAAATACTTATAAATACAATATTGTAATAATGCAGTTTCAGTTTGAGGCTTAAACTGAATAAAATAATACAAAAAACACAATTTTGCATAAAGAAATGAAGCTCAAGAACTCACAAATTTTTGCATTAGGTGTTGCCAGCCTTGAGAGATGAGAGGTATTTTGTAATACAGCAGAATGGTAAGAATTAGCTTAAGAATTATGTCTTTTTACACATAGCATTTCATAATTATTTAATAAGCATGCTGGGGATCCCAAGAACTGTAATTGAAAAATACTGTATATTGTTCTCTTTCCTCTGCAGACTTATGCATCCCCAAATGCTGAGGGATATAAATAAGAAGTATACAGTACAAAGCACAGGATTGTCATAAACAAACCAAGCAGATTCTGTATGAACCTTCCAAATGTGGAAGCTACATGGAATTGCAAGGTGAAAAGGGGAGAGGAAAATTCATGTTGTTACAAGTTTTAAGATCTAAGCCAAGGTTTCATATGAAATTTTATACTTTTGGGATACAAACTTTAGGCTTAACCATTTCTCTCTCAGATAGAGCACTGCTTATCCCTCTAAGGTAGACCAATACCAGAAATTGGAATATTTTTATTCCCTTCCTTCTATTTGGTGAATTTCAAGTGGAAATAAGAAATAAGGCTATATTATGCTCAACAAAAAGCCTTCTGAACATTTCTCACCAAATCAAATAAGGCACTGGGCCTTTAAGTTTTCTTATGCTGTTTTTTTATAAGAAATGTTTCTCAGAATTTCACATAGTGTGTGAAAACACATATGTGACTTCATTTTAGATCCTACAGTGTGAAAAGCAGTGCTTGCATATGAATAAAATATATAAAATATATAAAAATCTAAATATAGCATTTGATTGACTTTCCTGATTTTCAAGACAATTGTGTATGTAACATGGTCAGGAAAAAAAATGCCCAGAACATTGCATTAATTTTAGGACCTCCCTATGGAAAGAAAACAGTAGTAAAAATTGTTATTGTTCTACATAAGCACTGAGCAGGCTAATTCTTCCCACATCCCTTTTTACTTTATAGCATCAACCATATGCCCATGAAGGCATGTTTTTGATTTGCAGGCAATCCAATCATTTAGTTAATTCTCATATAGTTTACTTACCGCTCAAATTGAGCCACTGAGCCAGCTCAAATTGAGCTGAAGTATACTGTAGAGCCGAAGTCTGAAATTGTGGCTTGTTATAAAAATAAGGAAGAATCACAGAACTGGAGCTGAACCAAACTTAACTTCCATGTCTCAGCATATCCTGCAAAAGTGCTCAGTTTTTCCCTCAAAGAACTCCTTCCCAGATTGTTATTTCTTCCTTACAGTGGCTACTCCTTACACAGTGGTCTTCTATTGTTTGATGCATTTAGTAAGCATGCTGGGGACGCTCCCACAAAATAATGTTCATAATTTCCCCCCCTCACAGAGTAGCATTTTTGATGTGTAAACTGAGAGATGCTCCTGCAAGAGGACTAGAGGTGCATGGGAATAGAAATGGGATGATACACTCTGCTTTTTGATTGGTTAAGGATATATAAAGCAAGCTTTCCCCATTTATAAAAATCTAATGCAAGGGGCTTTTAATTTTGAAAAAAATATATTTCAGGGTGAAGAATAAGGTAGAGCTGGAACAAGCAAATAGAAAGAGAGAAATGAACAGCTTTGCAGGAAAATTGAAAATCGTGTGAAAATACTATTACACAGCCAGAAATCAGATATACATTCTCAATAAGAAAAGGGGAAAAGGTCTTTAGCAATGTCATCACAAATTTTAAAAAACTATGTTTTTTTATGACAGCTAAGCTTCTGAAACTACACTTTTTATCTTAGCATTCTTACTTACCAAGATGAAAAATATACTCTGGGATAAAATGAAGCTTCTTATCTAGGGTATTATAACTGATTGAAATACTTTAAAATATATTTAAAATAGATGATTAACAGGAACAACTTTATCATTGTTGAGAACATCTAGAACAGTTAAGGTGAAACTGTATAGGAAAAATTACAGTTGAGCATTTTTACAGAATTTTAAAAAACGATTAAAACATTTCCTAAAGACTGGCACTTAAGATTAGTAATAAAGTCAATGATTATAATATCATAATATTAATGTGCTATGATAAAACCAAGCATTGGTAATATCCAATGATTGTAGAATGATTTTCCAACTATATCTCCCTATATAATGTAGCTTGCTCTGTTCAAAGGGCCCACACAACCCTCTGAAGCTACCTAGGAGCAAGGAGAGACAAAAAAGTTTGGTTGTGTGAACTCTGGATTGTTGTTTTCACACACACTGGACCCCTGTGAGACAATTCCAACATGCCCAATTGTACTGCAAAATTCAGATAGCACTAAAATGCTTAACCCAATTTCTAAAACATACCATTCTTTATTGACAGAAGAAATAGTTTTCTTGAGTTTTGGTCTTTCTGTATAACATTCCAAATTTTGGTGGAAGAGAATTTGGGGGCGGGGCGGGGGGAGACAGACAACCGAACCCTAAAATGGTTTTAACTCTCTTTTCAACTACTTTATATAAACATTTTAATAATTTCTTGGTATTTCCCTGGTAAATACAAGTTTTGGAATCATGCAGAATTAATATGAAATGTAAAAAAAAACAACCATCCTGGGATATTGTTTCATCAGCAAATGAAAGTCAAACTGATACACCTGACCTACAATGTCCATGAAAGAGCATGTTCTCATTACTCTCTTACTTTCTGTACTGTATGCACAAGAAAGTCTGATGCATTCTTCACTGGATGAATAAACAGAAATCTGTTGCTGTGTCCAATACAGGTAGTCCTTGACTTACAACAGACCATTATGACCATTTTTCAGACCTGTGACCGTTGCAACATCCCCATGGTCACGTGATTTACATTCAGATGCTTGACAACTGATTCACATTTATGATCGTTGTGGTGTCCCTGGGTCATGTGATCACCTTTTGACAAGCAAAGTCAATGGGGAAACCAGATTCACATAACAACCAGGTTACTAATTTAAGACTGCAGTGATTCATTTAACAAATGTGGCAAGAAGAGTCATAAAATATGATAAAACTCACTTAAATTCCTCACTTAGCAACATAAATTTTGGGGTCAATTGTGGTTATAAGTTGAATGTATTGGATCTGCACAATTTAATTTGGTATAACTAACCATGCTTTAAACTGTTTTCAAATCCTGTTAAAGTAACAACTAGCCAAGGAAGGCAACACTTTTAGTACTGAAACATACAGCCAGAAAAGTATACAGAAAAGTATGAAACTAGTTTAAATCTAAAATTTGAAACTTCCAAAATTCTCCTCTGGCTTTTAGTGTGAGGAGACACATAAATCAAACTAGGCCATATTTTCATTTTTCCAGTTAGAATTAAGATATATATTCAACAAGGTTCAGAACATAAGCTGGGTTTCTGCAGTCCTGCTTACCTTACTATTCATAACCCACTAAAAATTCATATGTATACAACACTTTGTGAATAAGAAGAACATCTTCAGGCAGCTGAAATATTTTTTAGAAAAATTAAGCATAGATGAAGAAACTAACAAAATAATGTTATCCTTAGCTACATGAGGATAACAGAAAATGTTAAGAGAAAGTACAATTCTGCAATTTGAAATAAAATCTTTTCACATCAATCATACAATTTCAAATACTCATTTTACCTGACTTTTACCTGAGAAATACAATTCAGAACCATCACTATTTTAGAACAGCAACTATATATTTAGGGCAAGTTCTCAAACTAATATTGTAGGCTGTCAGCCTATGTGTAATAGTTTTATGTATCTTTTCTGTGACTGTTTTTTCCCTTGTTATTCAGGTCAATGCCTAAAAGTATTTTAAACCCATCTCCCAACAGCAAATACTAAAAATATAGTTGCTAAAGGTCCAGCTTCATGCACTGATTCATTTGTACAGTTAACATTTCAACTTAAGCCCTTTCAATTACAAACGGTGTGAGAAGAGGTCAGAGAAGAAGAAAAAATGTGGGAGGGTGGGGGGAAGGACCATAAGCGACCTTGATTCAATTGTCTATTAAAGTAGCAGGGCACCTCTCCTCTCTTTTATTTTTATTCTAACCCCCTTCCTGACGCGGAAGATAATTAGGATTGAACGAAAATAAAACAAGACTTGTTTTTACAAAAGGAACCCTAGGAACCACGAGGGCTTTTTGCAAAGGATCAGACCCAAGGCTTATTTTGAAACACAGGAAGAGAAACCCCATCGCACGGAAAACAAACCACATCCTGGCCGGGGCCTCCGGGGAAGGAGTCGGTGTGTGTGGGGGGGGGGGTGGGGGGTGCTGGAGAGAAATCGCCTTGACCTAAACCTTCTTCCGTGGTGGATTCCTTAAGGAAGATCCTCGAAGATCCCGGCTCTCACCACCCGAAGCCTCCACCCCGCCACGCTACTCTCTTCGCCTCTTTTTTTTCCCCCCCTTTCTCTTTCGGCGGCTCAGGCCTCCCCGAAAGCCTCGGCGGCCGCTTCCTTCGCCTCCGGCCTAAAGTTGCGCCCCTGCCGCCCAGACGAGGCGTTCGAAGCCCCGCCAGGCAGCTGCATCAATAGCAGCCGCCACACAGCAGCAGTCAACCCACCCAACCAACCCTCCCCCGCCCTCCGGCTAGCGCGGCGGGGAAGCAGCCCGGTCTCCCGAGCGACGCGCTGGGCCTCCCTCTATACATGTCCGGGGTGGGGTCGCCGCAGGCTTCCCGGGAGGAAAGGCTGCTGCGCCGGGTGCGGAATAGGGCGAGTTCGCGGCTCTCTCACCCATGAGGATGCGCATCTGCTTCTTGCCGAAGAGGCGCGAGAAGAGCGAGGAGATGGTGAGGCCCATGGCGGCGGCTCCCGGCTGGGGCGCTGCGGCGCAAGGAGCGAGCGGGATGGCGCTGGCCGCGTCGAAGGGGGAGGGGGGAAGGCAGGAGACAAGCGACCCGAACGCCGGTCCCTCCTGCTCGCTTCCTTTCCTTCGCGGCTTTCCTCTCCGGAGGGCGCTGAGCTACAGCCGGGCGCTGAAAGGAGTTCGCCGCGTCCGCTACACCGAGGCTGCTCTGTCTGCGTCCGGGGGAGCCTGGTTCGCTTTTCTTCGCTCGCTCACTCTGCCACGTCACGACCGCCCCGGCTCCAACGCGGACAGAAACGCGTCACGCCCGCCACATCCTCACCGCGGCGCCGCCCCCTCGAACTTTGGAACCAGGCTCGCGGAGGGTTAAAAAAAAAAAAAGACTACATTTCCCGGGATGCCCCTGGCTAGAAAGCCGCCTTGAAAAGCTTGAGCCTTACGCTCTGCGGCATGACGGGAAAAATAGTTCTCGAGAAATCCGGAGGTTTAGCCTTTCCAAATGGAATGTGACGCGGGGCATGCTGGGGACTGTAGTAGTTTCTTTTTTAAAAAAACCCTTTCCGAGCAGCTCTTCCGGGTTTTTTTCTGCTGCAATGTGTACTGGGAGGCATAGTCTTCCTAGCCGAAACTCGAGGCCTACTTCCGCTTTGTAGTGCCTTGAACAAAGGTGGTGTAGTTTCAGCTGCCACAGCTTCAACTCTTACAAGTAACAGATCTGGTGATGAAACTGGATGATGACGCTTTAGATTGCAGCCACTCCGAGTCTCATATGATGAAAGGAAATCATCTGGGAGGGATTCATTGTAGATCAGCAAAGGTCTATTGGACTATCAACAGCAGTAACAAAAACTGCTTTGAATCAAGAAAATTTTGGGAGAAAATTAGGAGCCTATCTATCAATGAATGTGTACACACAGTTCTGATACTGACATTCCTGGTTCTGATACTTGACCCCTATGGTTCCTTTACTTTTATATTCATTTTTTGTTCTGTAGGAATTTAGCACCCACCCCCCTCCTACAAGAATGAAATATTTTAGAAAATATTTAAAAGGCAGAATATATTTCCCTGGATGAGAAATGGAGAAACATGTTTTAAAGACAAAGCAGCTCCCTGCAACTTCCTGCCACCCCCCCACCTTTGCTAATGGGCCATCATCTGCATCATAATAGAACCCATCTAGAACTGAAACTCACCACATGGCACCTGGGAAGATTACATCAGCCAGCAAGGCTAGCTAAGACTCCCACCCCCTGGGAGTCTGACAACCAATCAGGATACTCTTCCTGTGCCCCAGAAAGTTCAAAGCTCAGAAAAAGCATAAAACCAGGGAGCACACAGGATCTCAGCCCTTTTCTGTTCAGGATCTCAAGCCATGTGATCCTGACCACCATTAAACCATCTTTCCAAGCAGCCTCCATGTTTCCAGTGTCTTTGTCCCCACTTGGAACTGAACCCAGATGGATATTTCTTCCAACAGTTCTTTACCTTTGAATCTGCAGACTCCTGAAAACTGCTTGGACTAGTCCAGTAATTGCTAACCTTTTCCAGACCGAGTGCCCAAATCGCATGCTTATGCCCGAACCCCCAAAATACAATGTGCGAATGTGCCCCACCTCCACATATGCACACAACCCCATGTGCATGTACCCCCCTGCATGTGCCCTGCCCCAGTGCACATGCACGCAGTCCCCTCACATGTGTAGCCCGCTCGCAGGCGCCCTGCACATGTGTGGCAGAGACCCAAAGACCCGCATATGCAGAGCTGAACTGGGGTGACAGCTTGCATGCCATCAGAGAGGGCTCTGCATGCCACCTCTGGCACATGTGCCATAGGCCTATGTCTGAGTTGTACTGATATAAAGTTTATTGAGAATTATTTTTTGTGAAGTATATTTGATAATGATGATTGTTTAGTCTAAAAAGAAAATAACTTCAATTTAGCCCAAAACAAACATTGAACTTACTGAAAGTCTTGTGAGTTTAGCAGAATATCAGGCACATTTAGAGTTGAAAATATAAAACATATAAACTACCAATGTCTACAAACCCAGTCTAAGGTGTTAATGAAAATAATTCATCGTCTAACCCTGTGATGGCAAACCTATGGCATGCGTGCCACAGGTGGCACACCTAGCCATATCAGTAGGCATGCGAGCTCAGCTCCAGTGCGATTTTCAGGCCTTTTGGGCCCACCAGAAGTAGGGAAACAGGCTGTTTTCTGCCTCTGGAGGGCCTGGGGTGGTGGGGAGGTCGTTTTTCTCTCACACCTGGGTCCAGAGCCTCTCTATGAGTCTGGGGAGGGCGAAAACAGCCTTCCCCACCCCTTGACCCATATTCCAACTTTCAGTTGGACAGGAAGTGACTTTTTTGCTATCCCCAGCCTCCAGAGCCTCACTTTCTGTCCAACCAGAAGTTGGCAAAGGGGCTGTTTCTGGCCTCCAAAGGGCTTCCGGAGGGGTGGGGAAGGCCATTTTCGCCCTCCCCAGACTCATAGAGAGGCTCCGGAGTCAGGTGAGAGAAAAATGGGCCTACCAGGCCATCACGTGCCAGAAGGGGAGGAGCGGGGGTGGGGGTGGGGTCACGCACGCATGCATGGGGGCAGGATGCATAGAATTATGGGTGTGGGCATGCATGTGCACGACACCCCTGCTCCCCCCTCCTGGCACACAATGGCAAAAAGGTTGCCATCACTGATCTAACCAATCAAATATAGTTATTCATATTTGTCTTTGAATTGCAGTGGTTGTTCACAATTACAAAGTTTTCATTATCGATTTCCAAAAATTACTGTACATAAACTATGACCATTAACAATCAAATAGATACAAATATCCATACTCACCTGAGGTTACTTCATCCCTATAGCTCAATTGACTTAAACCAGCCCTAGTTTTAAGAAGGAGACAAATTTATGCAATGGCAGATTTCTCAGTAAGTATCCTTAAGTACTTAGGTACTTAAGTATCCTTAGGTAAGTAAAGTTAATTCATTGTGAACAGTAAACAGTACATGATCTGAAAAACAGCTGAACAAATTAGCAAAATCTGCTTTCTGCTTTAAACATTAAGCTCATCAAAGGCATATCTGTTTTCTCCTATAATGAACTATAGTTCAGTTTGTATCGCTGTTGTAGCAAAAAGAAACAAGCAAATCAGTTCTACTTCAACATCACCTCATATTAAAATGAAGCCTACATGCTGAGTTTTTCATTTATCTATTTTCTACAGTTACTATTTTTTCTCTTTCAATACAGATGGTCCTCGGCTTAGAACCACAACCGAGGCCAAAAATTTATGTTGCTAAGTGAGACATTTGCTAAGTTAATTTTGCCCATTAAATAACTTTCTTTTCAACAAGGCCTTCACATGTTACAAAATGATAAAAATATGCTTAGGTCAAATTTGGCTATTGATTATAGATATGGAAATGGTATATTTTTGCCCTCTGGGCTATTTTTCTACTTCTCAGGCCAGCATATAGTCCTGAGATTCTTGGTGGTCTCCCATATAATAATTAACTAGGTTCAAATTAAAACATAATTAAAATTTGGGATATATCTAGAATAAAATTTGTACCCTCAAAAATAATCTGTTAGGGTTTGTTAAAATACAGCTAATAAATCCTGATGAGATTTGAAAAAATATGTAAAGTCTTCAGATTATTTTTCAGTTTCTCCCACTTTTTAATACCTCTTGAGTCAGTGAAAGATGTAGTGATGTTGAAGCTCACAGGGTGGAAGGTTGGAGACTCCCAACTGCCTCTCCCCCAATCCCTTGAGGCTGCCTCCTGCAAGAGAGATTGGGTTCTCTTGCCTTTACTGCCTTTCTGATCAGTATTTGAAAACTGGAATTTTTTTATCTAATTCAGCAGAATAAGGCCTCTTTTGCAAAAACAACGTAAATTGTTGACAAACTCTGGGATCCAATTCAAGGTATTGGATGCTACCTGTGAAGCTGTATATGGCTTGGATCCTTGCTATCTTCCACACTATCTTTTACCCTGCGTAAAGTGTCCGGCTCCTAGAGATTCCAAATGTGAAATGGAGGCTGCTGGGGACGATGGGATTGTACATCTTTACTTAGCTTTTCTCCACAGTCTTCTCCCTTTCTTTTAAAATAACAGCATACCTAAAGAGAGAAGGTAATTTGATTCTGAACATGGCAGAGATGTATCTCACTCCTGAGGATTGCCTTTGTTTTATGAGGATAATACTTACTTTATCTGATGCTATCACAAAGTACATGATGTGGCTTATACCGGAGGCTATGCTGCCTACAATGCTGCCCCTATTGCTTTGGCAGTATCCTGCCTCTGCTGCTGTAACTTTGTTTTCACTGCTGTGACCAGCTGTTGTCATTTACCTCACTTTTATTCAATCAATACCTTTGCCCAGTGGTGGGATTCAGCCAGTTTGCACCACTTCGGGAGAACCGGTTGTTAACTTTCTGAGCAGTTTGATGAACTGGTTGTTGGAAGAAATCATTAGGGCAGAGAACCGGTTGTTAAATTATTTGAATCCCACCCCTGCCTTTGCCCATGTTAATGCTAAATCATGCTTTGCCTGTAATGTGAACCCAGTCGGTGGTTGAATTTATGCTCTGCAATAAGCCATAATGTGGAACGTATCAGTTCACACATTTAAGCCAAAATCAAATGTATTGTGGTTAAGCAGAGCATGACTCAGCCCAATGGCAAAACACACTTGAAGTGTGAACAAAATTAAATTTCCATTATTTGGAAATGTTGCAGCAATAACAACCAACCATGTTTCCTAACATCAGGAATTTCCTGTAAATACTTCCTTGCTTCGTTGTTTAAATTGAAAACGTCTAGCTGAAATGAATATGCAAGTTGCAATTGTGTTGAAGCCAGAGCTGTCATTAAGTTGCTTGTATTACAGTCAAAGAAAAAGACAATTGGGATTACTGAATGAATCCGTAAGAGCTCTGCCAGATTTTCCTGCACATGACTGTTGCCAAATTTGGGGTAGTGGTGGTGATGGAAAGCAGATGTAATGCTTTCAGCACAAAAGACAAGCAGATTTTATCCTTCACTTCTTTGCCCAGGGAATCCAAAGGCTTCCATCAGTGGCCATTTTTGGTTTGGCAGCTTACAGAGCCCAGTTGATACTTTTAATTGACAAATGTTAATATGAGACTAATTTTGAAAATTTCCTCAGCCCTAGGAACGAGGCAATGGCAAACCACTTCTGCAAAATCTTCCAAAGAAAGCTCCAGGGGCTAGTCCAGGCAGTCACCAGGAATCAACCACTGATTCAAAGGCAAGTGCACACACACACATAAATGAACACAACATCCAGTATAGACAAGATTCTTGTGGTAGGACTAATTATCAATAATGGGCGAAGGACTCTAATCAAGTTGCCATGTCCATCATACTACATGCTCATAAAGACACCTTAATAAGAGAACATGTAGCCCTGTTCCCCTCACATGGCTCTTTTATATTTCCAATTTATTAGCTACCTCATTTTGGTTTAGCAATTGTGGTTAGATAATTTAAAATGTAGCACAAACACAACCAATATGGGCATTTACAGAGGAAGGAAAACGTGTAAAATTACGCAAAATCCAGGACAAATGTACTTGCATGAGATGCCAAGACACAAGAACATAAGGGCAAGGATGTTTATGTCACATGTGCCATCATTTTTGCAACACAACTTGCTAGCTGCAGACTTTACTGAGAGACAGTGATGAAGTCTTAAAACAGCTTTCATTTTGGAATCTACTAACCAGATTATTGTAGGCAATAAAAACCTATTATCAGGTTTTTCCTTCCAGAGTGGATTAGAAATCCCTTAAAAACTCAAGAGGAAAATCAAATAATGAGAATACTGTATGTGATATTTATTGAGGCAAAGTTTGGAAGCCATAACCCAAAAAAGTTCCCCTAGCCACTGTATTGAGATTAAAGGACAAGATTTATATATAGAATCCATTTTTAAATGTTCTTAACTTTTGCTTCCCATCGCATCTTTTGCAATTTGGCCCCTATTTTGGCAAGGGTCTCCATCCATCATATTCATAGCTGATTTACTATTCTTTTTTCGGTCACAAAAAACTTTCACCTCTCACATTTTCAATTTGAATGTAAAGGCTCTGAGGCATATTTTTTAAAAGGTTAAATGACACGATGACAATATTAATAATCTAGGGCAGGGCTGTCAAACTCCTGGCCCATGGGCTGGAAGCGCCCTATGCTGGCAACACCTGGTTTAGCAAAGAAGGGGGAAATCGTGATATGTCACATGACACTGCCGTGATGACGTGAGATTGACACCCCTGATTTACTGGCATAGAGGTTTATTGAGGTTGCTTGAATGTCAGAAGTACACCGACCAAAGGTTTTCTATCACATAACACACTGAATAAACATAGAAAGTTTCTGTAAAATGATATTTATTTCATTTAAAAATACACTTGGAAAATAAGCTAATGTAGCTAGTTCAAATGTACTATGTAATGCTTCAGTTAATGAAGATTTAGTGGCCATTATTTAAAATGTGCAAAAAGAATGTGTGAGATAATAATGCAATAGTGGCATAATTGCAGAAGTCAGCTTTTTACAATTCAATTTCATCTTGATTTGGAATTCATATAAATGAATATTAAAATACATTTTCTTAAAAATACAGAGGGCAGTTTGGAACTAAATCTAAGGACTTTTAAATAATGGTACAAAATGTCATTTAGAGGCAATTCTCTATAAAAGGCCTACATGTTAATCTTACTCAAAATGAATAATCAGTGAAAGCAATTATGAAATCTTTGTGTTATGAATGTACATACGTACATATAATTTTGGACACAGATGAACAGGTTTAACATTCTTGGAACAAATCCTCCCAAGTCCTATTTCACGTACATTATAAAATGCTTGTTTGAACAAAAAAGTTATACATTAGCAATTATTTATTGCCTGTGAAAAATGGCTCATTGTGTGAACTTAAGAGTACAGACAGATGTGATTTGCATAACCTCTTTCAAGAACTGTAAGTTAAATTAGTATAACATAATAGCGAAATACCTTAAAAGTTTTACAACACTGGAAGAGACAGTAATTTAATGCAAATTAGTGTTCTTTCAGTAGCTATGCAGCAGACATAATTTGGAATAACTTAGTCCAGTCCAACATGGGAAAACTACATCTACAGTTTATAGGTCCGATCGACTGCATATGCACAAACTGCATAGAATCTGGGGATTGTTTAATCCGAAACAGTACCTGTACTTACATGATGTGCAAATTACTTCTGTTAATGAACACTAGTATTTTATTGTGTTACTTCCCTGTTGCATATGGTTTTTTTCCCCTGAAGCTGGCAACTTACTGCATTTTATGGCCTAAAGTGACTGTCATTTTGGATTTTCAGAAACCAGTATATAACCTAGAGACTACAGGGACAAAGACTGGTTTCCATTCATCCACAATGGTTAGTTGAGTAGGATCTGCCTGATTCAGTACAGTACACCAGAGGGAGAAGAAAGTAACATGGCAGCAAGAGCATGCTCACTAGTCACCCTTACAGTTAACGTGTCATGTGAATTCACATAAAACAGTAGGCCACCTTTGAGAAACCTCTCTTTACACTAAGAAATGTCAGAAGGGATCACTAACTTATATATTTTACATAAGAAACTATTTTCTCCCAGTATAGTAGCCCATTTGGTGTGTAATGATTTCTATAGCCTGATGTGTGTACATTCTTAAAACGTATTGTAATGTTTATTTACATACTGATTTGATATGTGTGGTATTTTACATAGAACATGCAGAATGAGTAAACATGAAGGCTGTGTGACTGCTTCTTTTATATGAACTTTGGCTCATTTTAATAATATCTAGAGATGGGAGATAAGGACTGTTTCAAAGGTTTCCCCAAGAAAGTGATTTGTGATGTTTGAAGAGAGGCAGCTGATCATTGTATATAGCTTTTTAATTACTTACACTTTGAAAATGAATGCTAATGCTGCAGTTTAATTTTAACTGCAGTACTACAGTAAGGCCTACCACTGTAAAGGTCTAATTAAAAAGGCCTTCAGTGAGAAATACCCACTGAAATCTACAAAAATTGAGAAAGGGAGATAAACTAATGACAGTGTTTTCATAGGTTTCTAAAAAAGAAATTTATTTTAAGAAAAAGCATTTAATTATGTTATAGTTTTAGCTAATTAACATCTAGAATTAGTTCTGTGTTCAAAGAAGTAATGTACTGTTATGCACTAAACATGACAATTAGCTTGATTCAGATGTCACAAAGCAGATGTGACTAGAGGCATGTATTTCCATTTTTTTCCTTGTCCTCTTTTTCCCATGAACTCTCCTCATCCACACATTAATTAATAACATTATAATTTGCTAGAGAATGTAAGCCAGATAAACTGGGACTGCTGGAATCAAGTGCCTTCCAAATTGAGGACTAAAACCAGGATCTGAAGGGGGTCCAATCTCAGTTCAGACCTCTCATTGCCTATAATTTGAACAGGATATTTTATCTGACTACAATTAATGCAAGGATCTCAAAAGATAAGTAGAAGAGTGGGAGGCCTGTACAAGGCCACAGGGTGCTCCCAAATACTGAACCATAGCTTGGCAAACAGAACTGTGATGTCTGAGAAGAGCTGTCAAGATTAGGCAGCGATTTGAGATTTTATTAGGAAATAAAATAAGAAAATACCCACTGGAGAATATAAGCTATCATCTTGAAGTGGGCAGTGTTCCAAACCAGCAGGAATATTGCTTCCCCTGAGTGGAATAAATCGGGCAGAGCACCACCAGCTGAAGCAGCTCTGCAACGCCAGCATTGCACATCCAATTTTAAAATACATTAAGTTTCAATAAGAGCACTTAATTTTACACATAATTGATACCATCTTCCTTCTATGTTCAAGTTGAGTTTTAAAGTCTGCTTTAAAAGGCTTTTTAAAAGCATTGATTCATGTGTTTCCATAACAAGGTATTTTTCATGATTGCAGTTCTCCAAGTCTCCTCTTTAAGCCTTTGAAATGTATATATGATATGATAAGTATGGCGGTACACTAGTCACACAGAACCAGTTTTGGTCAAAATACCCTGTAAATCTTCCGGCTGTGCAAGTATAATTGAATCAATGTGCTTCTTTAACTTTTCGATAGTTCCAGCTTTCACAGGTAAGTTTTCTCCATCAGTCTATAATCATAAAAATGCAAATTAAAATATTTTACTATGTTATCACTGCTACATCTAATATCTATCTTATCTATTTCTAAAAGTAAAATAAAATTTCAAAGGCTCAACATTTCTAATATTTCAAATAAATATTAATATGTCAAATGAATGAAGGTTGGAAGTGTAAAAACAAAAGAAGGGACTTTTTATCCTCTATGGTGGACATGTGATCAAGCAAAAAAATTTTGGAGCGTGATTCATATTTTAATACAGAAGATTTTGAAAATGGAGATAAAAATGAAACCAGAACTTTTCCTTTTGGGCCTAATGGAAAAAGAACTGAAGAAAAAAGTGTGGAACTTTGTTACTATATATGTTGACACAGTAAGACTACTGTACGCACAAAAATGGAAGGACACTTCGATTCCTACCATGGAAGAATGGTTGCAGAAATTAATGGAATTGGCTGAAATGGCAAAACTGACTACTTTGATTAAACAAAAGAACATAAGTACTTTTGTTTCCACATGGAGACTGCTTCTGAACTCTGTGCTCGATGTGGAAAAGAATGAAACTCTGACTTTGGGTTTTACAGATTAGAGTGATAGATCTCTATAGAAATGGCTTTTTATACTATTATGGAAAAGCAAAAAGTTGTGATTTGATGTTAATGCCTTATTTTACTTAAGAGAGTAAAAAAAAAGAAGTCAATGCTTCTTTTCCCCCACTATCTTTTGTCACTTCCCTTCCCCCCCCCACTGCCCTTCTATTTACTTTTGTATTTTATAATACTCTATAACTCAATAAAAATGCTTACATAAAAAAAATTTCTATTTCAGTTAGAAAAGATATTTGTCTGAAACTGGAATGCTACTGTCAATCACTATATGGAGAACCATATTCGAAGATTTGGATCAATGACATAGGGTACTTTTACTAATTCATTTTGACTTATTTTCAATCACTGTTTTCCACTTCATGGAAATAAACTTAGTTTTACATTAAATGGAAAATAGATTTTCCCTTCAACTGCATTTGACCAGCAGATGGAGCTGTGAACAAATATATTATTCTGATAAGCACCTTTTTAAAAAAAATCACATCAATACATATTTGGTAGTAATGAAAATAAAAAGCACTACGCTTTTACACTCTACAAGGAGGACAGGCAATCTCTGGGGGATGTTAAAATGGAATGTTAAAATGGACCCAGCCAACTCCTCCTTCTCTAGCTGAATTTTGTTTTAATTAATATTAATTTTTTAAAAATGGGAAGCTGCCGTGCTGCACATAACAAGAAACCTTCTGGTAAAAAGGGTGAATAGGATTTTTTTGAGCTCAAAATTTCGTAAGTTTCTATTGGTCTAAAAACAGTTGCCTATTTCTCAGCCAAAGGAATTAGAGCAACTGGAATGTTCATGTGAAACTGCAGTAAACATGTTCCACAAAGATGCCAGGAAGAAAAACTATTGACAGGGGAGTAACAATGCTAGTTAGAAGGAATTGTGAACTTTGGTTATGGGTCATCAAAAGTTCTTTGCATTATCCTTTCATGGGTAGGAGAATGGACAGATATACAATACGGTTTCTTTGAATCATTCTGATAATTTATGTGTCAATTGGAATAATTAAAAAGGACAGCATATAAACATTAGCAAAGGCATAAAATGTTTTGGAAAAAAATCTACATACCAATTTAGCTTTTAATTTTAAGACTAGATCTACTGTTTCCACTTCAGTATGTTTTTGACTCCAGAAAAGCAAGTCCTAGAAAAAGAAAAAATGAGCCTGAAAATTAATTACAGCCATAAATATTACATCAAGCAAGATACAAAAAAAGCAAACAAATTCTGAAACAACTAAACTATTAGTGATCAGTGGCTGGAAACTATCTTCAGCATTTGTTATTTCAATTTCTTCAGTACTTGTTATTTTAATTTGATATGCACATTTTTCAACTGGATTTTCAAGTAGTGTATAAACACTGTTTTGCACTTATACAATGGATAGGTGAGAAAATTCTTGATGTAAGGACACTGATCTAACCTCATTACACAATGCTTCCAAATGCAGTGCCTCCAGCTTCCGTGTCATTTCTTTCCGCCGTGTCCGGAACCAACCATCAAAATTGTAAGATTTCAGAAAATGTCTATAAGACAAAGGGAAAATTTGTTTCACTACAGAAATATTCTGCAATCAAAGCAGACATCTATCTTCTTAACCAGATTTATTTCCAAATGAAACGTATCCAATGTGAACATAAGATATAATTTTGAATTGATTACATTTGTATGCTGACAAAGAACCCTCTTGTAATAGGTGTCTACTATATCTCACGACAGTAACTAATAGTGTTAGTGTTAGTAACAAATATTGGTTTGTTACTTGCAATATAAACTGCCAGAGGAAGAATGGATGGATTTTTATGAACTTCAGTGTTATATTGGTTTGAAGACATACTGTAACATTTTGAATGTGGAAGAAACTTCCAAAGAATTATCCCATAAACCAAAATACTGTGAAATGCACATGGAACAATTATCTGAAGATGTTTCAAGAATGAATGATATAGATACAGATGCACAGTTTAACATAATATTAAGAAACCTGTTTTTAAACAGCAAGTGAGTCATGAATTTCCTATCTATCCTTCATCTACATACTCCATTTCCAAACGATAAAATAGTTAAAGCTTGTCTTATAAGGGACTGTGGATAAAGGGCAATATTTGACTTAGCTAGCAACTGGAAATAATGACATACTACATTTTGCGCTGGTATACTCTTAGAATGATTAGTTAGGAAGCATCAGAACACATTCTAATACTTTAGTAATAATAGCCTCCAAAACACATTTTGGAATTAGCAAAATAGATTTTTAAAAAGTATGCATTTCATAAGCAAGAAAGGGCAAATGTAATGAGATGGTTACATTGTGTGTAGGATGCTGATTCATTCTCCTGCAATCTTATTCATATTTATGTGTAATTCTTGCTTTAAATATGTTTTAACTGCTTTATTGTACACTGCCCACAGTCATTTTTGTGAGATACATGGCTATATACATTTGATAATTTTTTTTTAATGTAGCGTACCCAGCCTACTAGAACACAATGAGGATCCTGCGAAGGCTTTTTTAGTACAACAAAATTACCTGTACAATCCTATCCAGTCCCCCTTTAACCGAGAGGTAAGCTGAGGCCCCGTTTTCTCAAGAGTTTTCATAAACTCCTCTTTGCTGAATGGCTTCAACTGTGGAGGACTCTATAAGAAGACACAACTATAAGCTAACAGGGCACAGATTGTGAGTGTATACAGAATAAATTCTTAGTTTCTAAAAATATTCTCACCTTCCAAGGTGATATGCTTTTTTGTAGAGGCATTAAACTTGCTACGTATCGTTCCTGAACAAAAGCAAGATGTAAAAATAAGATACTGTACAGAAAGGAGGTATTAGCCAAATCTAAAATTGTATTTTATTTGACTCAAAAAAATGACTAGAAGAACAGTTTTGAAACAAAAGATATAAAATTGGCATCATGCTAATTCTAGCATCTATGAAAGACCAAATTTTGAAATGCGGCTTTGCCCAACTTCAAAACATGTATATGCACAGTACTACATGCATAAGTACAAGACCTAGTACTTTTTATTCTTGAGAAAACTCTTAGAATTTTGAAATCCTAAAATAAATTATGAAATGGACATAGTACAAAATAAGAAAAAATAACTTCGTTTAAAGTTGTTTTGAAGCACAAGTAAGTTCCAAAAAAACATATTGCTACATGTGTTTTTTATTCAGATTTGGATTTTTTAAAAAGAACTTACACAACTAAAAAGAAACTTTCTTTAGAACTTACCAAAATCATTGACTGAACCCCAGACTATGATTTATTTTATTATCAAATAAAATAAAGGTTTTGTACAATTATCTCTTTTTTTAGAAAGAAAGTCTATTGTTAAAACTGTCTTCACTCTAGTCCTACAAATAAATGATGAAAAATACAGTTCCCACTGAGAAACAAATGGATTTCTCATTTATGTCCACTTACTAGGGGAATAATGAAGCTTTGAGTCAATTCCAAGAAATAACGACGAAGGATTATGCTTTGGGCTTCTGCAGGACGCTTCTGTTGTACTCCCTGAAAAAAAAAAGCAATTATGCTCACTGCAGATATACTCTACTGAAATGAATAAGCAACTGTTAACATACAATGTTTATATTGATAGTGTTATACAATATAATGTAGGGGAGAGAATGTAGGCCAGAATTTCTGACAAACTATTTAAAGCCACAAATTAAACCATGCTATAAACCTTTAACATAAGACAAGGATAAAAAGTGGTCCATTGAGGTTCAAGACTTTGATCCAAAAATATAAAATCCAACTCTTGCCTGTGTGTAACACAACAATAGAGCACAAATATGTGAATAATAGAAAACACTGTGATGCTGATATTATTGAGGGTCAAATTCCTATAGAAATAATCTGTTGGGGATTGCAAGGTAGATGGGAAGCTGAAGTAAGCAATGGGTGGGACCAGAATACAGGCAAGAATGATGACTCTTTATTTGACACTACTTTAAAAAAACTTTCTGCACCCTCTTCTCTCTCTGCCAAGTAGCCATCCACAGGGAAGGGACAGTTAAAAATGTTTTTATTATAGGTATCTTTCAGCAGGTGCGCAGAGGCAAAAATTAGTTGAAAGGTTGTTGCAGCTTTAAGGCCATAACTGAGTACCAGCATATAGATACCAAACAAGACAAACAAGATACCAAACAAGACAACAACCCAAATAACAAAGGGACATGGCCTAATTTGTACAAAGTCAGGAATTCACAGGAGGGCAAACCCTAATTAGGGAATTAGGGAATATGTGAAAATAGAACATTTTTTTGATCAAAAGAAAAAGGGAGAAAACAAAGTAGATAAGCACTGTCTCTGTCCAGTATCAATTACTGCTAATACTTCATGTTTGAAATAGTACCTTTTGTAATTGTTTTATGATTTCTTCATCTTTGTTTAAGTATGATTTGTATGATGTATAAACACCTAGGAAAGAAAAAACACTAAATTTATCTCTGGGATTGTCCCACATAGCCTCCAAATTGGAAATTTATAATGTGAAAAAAATGTATTACCTGGTTTGGAATCCAAGGTTTTTAAATTCTTCAGTTTTTTTACTTTAACCTGCTTTGGAACTTCACCTGCCAAATTGCATAAAAAGGGCATCTTTTAATAAAATATTAGTATCCTAATGTTCCAGGGTGCTCATTTTCTTAAAAGTAATTTTATAAGCTAAAAATATTTCCATTTTAGTTAATGCTGACATAAATATATGACTTTCCAAACAAGGCAATCTAATTCGAGCACCCACAAAGGGGGAGAGGGGAATAATAAAGATAATACCTGCTTCCAACTCTTTTTGAAAGATCAGGTTGCTGAAAATCTTCCCTGATAAAATCTCTGTCACAGATGTTAACCATCCCGCTCCCCAAGATAGATAAAAAGAAGCAGCAGCCCTGACTTGGGGTGGAAGGATGACCTGAAGGGACTCACTATTTTGGTAGATCTTTTGAGAGGGCCAACTATGTTAGCCCACATCAGCTTTCACACTATGGTTAAACAGGCAAGATGGTGATGACAGCAGCATGATCAAACTTTGTACATGCAACATATCAGTTCCATTTAACCACTATTATCCACACCACCTTGACAAGGAAACATGCTTTATATTGCGCTGCCCTTGAAAAATAGCAAGAAACTGCAGTTGATACAAAATGCAGTGACCCATGCAAAGTACAGCTGCCGAGTGTGTACCACATATATTTAATCAACATTTAACCACAACGGAAGGAAGAACATAGGTTGAACCTTCTGTACATCTCAAAACAAATCACCAATCAATTTAAACACTTTACCTGAGACCTTGATATCTCCTATTCGAATGATGTGTGGCCAATGCTGCAGTGTTTTAGCAAAAAATGGATTTGTCACTCCTAATATGACAGAAGGCCTGTAATATACAAGGTGCTTAATTGAGACCAGTAGGAGGTGGAAACTTGATAAGCCCCAGAGGGGAAGCCATGTTAGGAAACACATAATGTAAAATATGCTGCATATTTTCTATTTAAGTTCCGATTCAGTGTAGCCCTTTCCCAAACAAAAGGGCTCGCTTTGTACATTCATATTAAAGAATTTCAGTTCAGTGCCAATGATAGAAGCTGTTGTTCACATAACGGACTGTAATTTTGCAAATTCCCATCAAACTTACTGTGCTTCCCACATGCTGTTTTTTTGAAGCCAATCTGGGGAGTTATGAACAGAATTGGAAAAAAAAAACATATTTCTCAGATTCTCTTAGTGAGACATGTTCATGTTCATAGATCTCCCATAAAGGGGCTCTGCCAGAGCTTTACTCCTCAAAGCAGTGACAGCTTCCTGAGCCAATTTTATTAGCTGAAATTTGAACAGAAAAGGGGGAGGGGCAGAGTTGGTAGCAGGTGCTGGAGGGTGAAAGCCCTCGTAAACGTGAATAGTGGATAAACACATTGTCCAAAGCCATGATTTGCTTAATCAGACTCTGTCAAATCCAATACAATGGTTTGAACTCACACTGCACACACCAAGCCACATCTAATAGTTTATAAACCACGGTGGATTGGGATTGTGAAGGCACAGATATGAGCCCCTCTTTCCTTTGCTGAAAGTGCATAAGCAGAACACAAGAAAACAAAGGAACCCCAGCCTTTTCCTTTATTCCCTACCCCTGAATTGAAAAGAATATGCGTCCTTTTCTGCCTCTAACCCTCAACAGAAATGACAGATTCGTATTGTTTATTATTACCCAACTTAGTTCTGCTCTTTTCTGCCTGCGGACATTATGGTTCACAGCTTAAGCAAATACTGTTCCCATTAAAGCCGAGGAATATAACAGATCCCCAGAGAATAGCTGCCCTCACAAGATCTGGAAGTTTCCATTTCCATGCTCAGATCCTTCCCTCATGACTGAATCCCAAGTGAGAGCCTGCCACATCCCAGTACATTCCATGACCTAGATCAGATGCATGATGGTTTATGCTCAGCTGGAAGTGCTTACTGGTTATAAACCAAGGTTTTGCAGATCTAATTGTTTACCATGCATATATCTCTAGAAATTGATGTTAACATCAGAAAATGTAGCCATCATTATAAAACCCAAACAACTGTAAAGCAAAAGGGCAAATGAGATTGGAAATAAAAAGAAATGGGAATTATTTTAAAAATGTAGAAAATCTAAGTAAAATAATGAAAGCTAAAGTGACTTTTAACAAAGAACTATGATAAAAACAACTAAACTAAACCTGTATCATGACAAAAGGGAAAACCAATGTACTTATTGTACTCAATAAAACCATTTACTTGGCTAAATTTTCACCAATTTAATTTTAAAACAAGATAAATGAAATGCTTATATCAACCTGCTGAACTGGAATTCGGTAAACTAGTAATATTGCACGATACGTTATCTCTAAGTGTTGATCCAACATGTCAGGAGTGGTGAGCCAGCCTCCCCACCCTCCATGAATTAGATTGATGACCTAAGTAAAAAACTGGTCTCCATGCTTACAGCCAATCGCTTCCATCAACTCTATTGATTATTTCTTTCTTCAGAACTGGAATTCTGGAGTGGATGATTCCAATTCACAAGGAAATTTCTGCATTCATTTGAAGGCTCCTTGTGGTATATATCTATTTATTTTACCAATAGATTAGGAGACAGTTGGGGCTGATCACTGCTCCTTGCATGCTGAATTGAAACACTAAATGGTAACATCTCAACAAAATCCCAAGAATCAAATTACTAATCATAAACCTGCTGCAATGCTTTTTCAATACCCAGAAAAAAGCACAGTATCAATGCAACAACTGGGAATAAATGCAAACTATACCAGTCGGGGGGAGGAACTAAAAATGAAAAAGAATAAGAGATTCAATGCTAAGTTAATCAGACTCAAGATCTTCCCATGTTGCTTAATAATATAGGGCATTCTAGGGCACCTTTTAAAACAAACATTACTTTATATTTTGATGGGCTTAACTTTAGTTTACTATAAACAGTTTAGACATGATTTCATCTTCCTCTCAATTTATCAAGTATTTCAATCAACAGTCCTAGACACACACAAGCAGAATCATCCTTTGAATGTATGTGTAGTGGAAAACTTCACAGATGTGACAACTGGAAATGCTGTCTAGATCACAAACAAGTATAGACCCCAAAACAAAATGTTCATAGAGAGATGTCAGCTCGGTTTGAAATAACAGTATATGCTAAGCCACAAGTTGCTTCATCTTTTACTTTTGTTTAATGGGGTCATCAACATTCCAAGCATTGCTTTGTTTCTATGAGGGTGGTTAAGCACAACACAATTTAATTTCTAAAAATAACTTGCTCAGAATTATGTTTTCCATATTTGGAAATTTAGTCATTCCGAATAAATTTTTTAACAATATTCTACAGAAAATTTACTAAAAAAGCAACAGTTTTTCTTCTTTCCAATTCTCAATTGAAATTCAATTAATTATGGATAGTCGAATATCCGTTAAAACTTCCTCTTAAAAGGTTCCTAATCTTTTCAGTCAATATTCCACCACCAAACTCAGTAAGAAAATTTTGAGTAGACAGGCATAAGATCCTTTGTCAAGCCAAAAATTATATCAGAAAAATTACTCTAACAAACAACCTGTATAACATAACCATACATTTACTTACGGGGTCTGTGTACGAGTGGTATAGTCTTTGAATTCACTGTCATGTATTGTAAAATAAGGTCTAAAATCACTGTAGTACTTCAGAGGTGAGATACAGCTGTGAAATGAACATATAGGAGATAAAAGTTTCAGTTTATTACATATTTGCTAGCTAATCTCAATAAAATTTTCAAAGTTGTAGCAATTTTCTACTGTTTTTCAATACATATTTTCCTGAACAGTTAATCCTATTTTATAAGAGTTTGCCAAATGTTTTGAATTTAAAACACTTTATTTCAAATGTGAAATCACTAAGATTCAAAACATTTTGCACACTATCTCTTGTTAACAGTAAACAGGATCAGCCATTTGGTGCTGGAAATGATTACTGAGGAAGCGCTGAATTTCCTTTTGCTGGATATATTCAAACAGACATTGAACAACCATCAGTCAGGGTTCCTTTAATGTGGCTTCTTGCACTAAACAGGATGTTGGATTTGACTATCTAGTTTTTCAAATCCTAGTTTCCAAGTCAAAACCTTAAAACAAAATAGTTCTATATGTAGAAAAACTAAATTTAATAGGCTGGAAGGAATTCCAAGGTTTTCAAGAAACAAGAACAAAAACAAAAAGGATAGCTCTCTTAAAAGGAAGTTCAAGGAGGGCTGAACATAATATTGCAGAGTAACAGAATAACAGAGTTGGAAGGGACCTTGGAAGTCTTCTACTCCAACCCTCTGCTCAAGCAGGAAAGCTTTCAGACAAATGGTTGCCCAATCTCTTAAACACCTCCATTGTTGGGAGCATCAAAACATCTGGGGGCAAGTCATTCCACCGATTATTTTAACTGTCAGGAACTTTCTTAGTTCTAGGTTGCTTCTCTCCTTGATTAGTTTCCAACCATTGCTTCTTGTCCTGCCTTCAGGTTCTTTTGAAGAATAGATTGACTACCTCCTCATCTGAATAGCTATTGAATGTTAACTTAAAGTGCGGGAGAGGGGGCAAAAGAGGGATACAAAACCAAGAGACAAAAGTTGACAAGGCTAAAAGTATAATTGAAATTTGCAAGGGCAAAGTATAATTGAAATCCTGAACAAATGCATCACCATTGGTTAAAGGAGCCGTCGTGGTGCAGTGTTTAGAATACAGTATTGCAAGCTAACTCTGCCCACTGTCATGAGTTTGATCCTGACCCACTCAAGGTTGACTAAAGTCTTCCATCCTTCCAAGTCTTCCATCCTTCCTATTAATTACATCTTTAATGCTTAATAAGCATTGTGTTATCTGGGTAGTTTTTTCTTTTTTAATAAAAACTTAAAGGATTTTATCCCGCTACAACCTTTCCATTCTGTGATTCACTCCAAGAACCCCATCATATAGCTTTTTAAAATACTCCATATGTTTACCTCACAAGTGCCAAGACAGTTTCTGAAGATTCTGATGGTGATGGTGCCATGACAACTAATGGTTCCCCTAACAACACTAGTTCCCACAGCATCTGGATGTGAAAGAACACTGGCAAGAAACATCTGAAACAGATTCACAAAAGTAAATATTTTTTTTCCTTGCCCTACTTATAGCAGAGACAGCAGAACCAAAATTTGCAACTGAAATATGATCTTGGCTTGC
Source organism: Ahaetulla prasina (assembly GCF_028640845.1). NCBI lineage: Eukaryota > Metazoa > Chordata > Lepidosauria > Squamata > Colubridae > Ahaetulla > Ahaetulla prasina. The sequence continues at coordinate 62,586,435 of NC_080540.1, read as the reverse complement.
GCATTCAAAACTCTAAGGCAGAATAATTATTAAAACCTCTTGGAAAATATAGAAGTAGAAAAGCTCTGCAGATAAAGTGGGGTTTGAAAGGGCGTTGATTTACCTGAACACATCTGTCGATTGCAGGGACAGCAGTCAGGATGGGGAATGACTCCTGTCTGATTACAACTGAGTCTGCCGGTTGAGAAGCTCCTCCTCTTCCTTTTGCTTCCCAGCTTTCAGATGAAGGAGATACAGCAGACTGGCATACTGAGCTGAAAAGACAAGGTGAAAACCCCCGCCCCTCCCTGCCTAACCTGTAACAGAACCCCGGAGGACCAGGAATAAACAACAGGGTGGGGCTGACTGCTGTCCCTGCAATCGACAGATGTGTTCAGGTAAACCAATGCCCTTTCCCTTTGATTGCTGGGACAGCAGTCAGGATGGGGACATGCCAAAGCTGCTACCCTATAGGGAGGGATGAGAAACTGAGTCCGACGGGCCTGGAACTGGAATAACCCTTGGAGGACCCTGCGACCAAAAGCAGCTTTGGCTGATGCAAATCTGTCCACCTTATAGTGTCTAATGAATGATGAAGGAGAAGACCATGTGGCAGCCCTGCAGACCTCCTCTAAAGATGCCTGCGTAGCCTAGGCCGCTGAGGTAGAGGCGCTACGGGTCGAATGGGCTGTAATGTGGCGCGGAATGGGAAGGGCTTGAGAGGTATAGGCTGTGGCAATAGATGCCCTAAGCCATCTCCCTAAAGTGGGAGAGGAAACCTTCTAACCTAATGAAATTGGTTGAAATGAAACAAAGAGAGCCTCCGATCTCCGAATGGGAGAAGTCCGCTTAAGGTATATCTGGAGGGCTCTGCAAACATCAAGGGTATGCCAGGAGCGTTCTAGGGCATGGGACGGGTTGGGACAGAAATTGGGAAGGACCAGTTCCTGAGCCCTATGAAAGGGAGTGTTGATCTTGGGAAGAAACGTGGGATCTAATCTAAGGACTACTCTGTCCGTGTGGAAAACACAAAAGTCTGGTCTAGAAGAAAGGGTTGCTAACTCTGAAATCCGGCAAGCAGATGTAATCGCCACCAAAAAGACTACCATATACGTCAAGTATTTCAGACCCACCTCCCGTAAAGGTTCAAAGGGAGATTTGGTGAGAGGGCATTGCGAACCTTAGAAAGATCCCATGAAGGATAATGGTGTAAAGTGGGAGGTTTGAGATTGGAAGCAGCCCGTAAAAATTCCCGAATGAGAGGGACCTGGGAAAGGGAACCTCAAGCCCTGCATACCCTGATGGGAGGAAAGGGCGGCTACCTGCCTGCGTAAGGTGTTAGGGGAGAGACCCGCATCTAACCCGTCCTGGAGGAAGTCCAAAATTCGAGAGGTGGAAGCCTCAGTGGGAACCAAGTTCTTTTTAGAGCACCAAGAAGCGAACTTAGCCCAAGTGGAGTCGTATATTCTGTTCGTGGAAGCTCGTCTAGCTGACTGTGAAGTCTGATGACGCGAGGCGAGACGTCTGCTTCTCTCAGGAGGCGCCTGACAACCGCCAAGCAGTTAGCTGAAGCCAGCCTGCTGACGGGTGTATCAGGGACCCTTGAGTCAGAACTACCTTGTGAGGCGGAATCCTCCAAGGAGGTTGGACTGATAGCGCTTGAAGGTCCGCAAACCAGGGCCGACAAGGCCAATGAGGTGCTATCAAGACGATGTCCGCTTGTTCTTCCAACAGCTTCCTGACTATTCTGGCGATCAAGGCGAGGGGGGGAAAGGCGTACAGGAGGCCGGGAGGCCACCTGCTGCATAGAGTGTCCACGCATTCCGCCCCTGGAGAAGGAAACCTGCTGAAGAACCTCGCTGTATGGGCATTGGCCCATGTGGCAAAAAGGTTGACCTGTGGGGAGCCGAACCTGTTGTGACTCGTCCTCCCTCCTCTCCTCAGCCGGGCCCCTCCCGTCTCCAACTGGGCCTTTTATCAGACTCCGAGTCTGATAATGAAGATGAACGGCCTGTCATGCATCCAGCCCCCGGCCCTGGCCCCATACCCGGAGAGGATTCCAGGAGTGAACGGACAAGCCCGATAAACTTCACTCCTACAGTGTGTGAGCAGGAAGCCAGCTAGGTGCTGGAATTAGTGACAGCAGATCCAGCTGAAGACAATTCAGGGTAGGAGGACCCTCGCTTCTGGAGATCTGAGAGGTGACGCCAGCAGAAGGAGGGGTGGGGCAGGCCTGGATAAATGCTGAGTCATGGAGCCACACCCCACAGACTATATAAAGGACCTGCTTTTGGCATTCCAACCTTGAGTCAAGCAAAGTCTTAGCTAGTTTGCTGATATCGGACTCTATCGGTGAAGTCACAACTTGGATTCCTGCCTGTCCTGATAAACCTCGAAGGAACTTGGCAAGCTGCAGAGGCTTCGTTGCCAAGTCTGTTACGGACTTCCTTGACTCGTGCGTCGGAGTGGGAGTGGAACACGACAGAACCGTTCCGACAGTTCCTTAAACAAGTCCGGGTGAATGCTCCATTCCCCTTGGTCCACTGTGGCTCGACTGAGCTTGTCTGCCTGGACATTCGCCACACCTGAGATGTGAGTTGCTTTTATCGATTTGAGGTGCTGTTCCACCCAAAGACCCAAGTTCTCCGCCTCCCTCATCAAAGGCCGGGAGTGGGTCCCTCTGAAGCGATTGACATGGGTCTTTGCAGCCATGTTGTCTGTCCTTATGAGAATGTCCTGACCCTGAACTCTGTCCTGAAAAACCCATAAGGCCAGGTGAATGGCTCTCAGTTCCAACCAATTGATATTGTGAGATAGATCATGAAGAGTCCATCTGCCCTGAGCTATTTCCGACTCTAGGTGGGCACCCAAGCCATAAAGGCTGGCGTCGGTGGTCAGAACCAGACAACTTGGTTTCTTGAACACCGTGCCCTTGCTCACTGCTGGGGAAATCCACCAACGAAGAGACCTCCGAACCTTGGTGGGGAGAACTACTCTGCAAAGGGAGGCTCCCTGTAGCTTCCTTTGGAACGGGAGAAGAAACCACTGTAGGGACCTGCAGTGGAGGCGTGCCCACGGGACTATCCCTATGCAAGATACTATCTTCCTCAGAAGCTGGGATAAAGACCTCAGAGGAACTGGACCCCCCCGACATGACCGACTTGACCAGTGACCGCAAACTGATCAGGCGTTCCTGAGAAAGAAACACTGTATTGATGGATGTGGCTCTTTTCTGTATTGATGGAAAACCCATGGCTCCTCAAGGCCCGAAGGGTCATAAACAGGTCCTGTCGGGCTAGATGTTCCGACCTGGATTGGATAAGGAGATCGTGTAGATAACACTGAATTCTTATTGGCAAGGTCCGAAGATGACCCGCCAGAGCAGCCATTATCTTGGTGAATACTCGAGGAGCCGAGGCAAGGCTGAATGGAAGAGCCCGATATTGGTAGTACCGACTCGCATGACAAAACCTCAGATATTTTTGATAGGCCGGGTGAATGGGGACATGGAGATACACTTCCGTCAAATCTATTGAAGTAAGGAAATCCCTTTGGCGAAGGCCCTCCAAGATGGTCTGGAGGGAGTGCATTTTAAACCGCCGACAAACTACTTGACAGTTCAGGGATTTTAGATCCAGAATCGCTCTCCACCCCCCACCCCCACCCCGATGATTTCTGCACCAGGAAGAGGCGAGAGTAAAACCCCTGCCCCTGCTGATCCTGAGGAACCGGCTGAATTGCTCGAATTTCTAAGAGGTGATTGATAGCCGATTCCAGCTGGAACCGCTTTGTCCGATCCCACGAGAGGGGGCATCGGAGAAATCGAGATGGAGGGGTGGAAAGAAACTCCAGCGAGAGGCCCAGCCGGACCATCTCCCTTACCCAAGAGTCCGTGGTTGAGATCTCCCACTGGCTGGCAAAGTAAGCCAGGCGGCCCCCAATGGGAAGATCCACGGATCTGTCAGCGGTATCTGTGGAATGGGCGACCCCTTACCCCTCGAAAGGGACGCTTGGAAGAACCTCTCTGACTAGGGTTGCCTGGCCTATCCTGTGACCTACTCTGACGGGAAGGGAAATAATGCTGGGCTCTGTTACCTGAGGATCCCTGACCTGAATTTCGAAAGGATCGATAGGATGAGGTAGCAGAAGGTCGGTTGTCTGCTCTGAGAAAGAGAGGAGGGAGAACCTTACGCTTATCCTTGGTTTCAATGAGTAAGGGTTCCAGAGGATTTACAAAAAGCTTGTCTCCTTGAAATGGAGCAGAGGCTAAACGCCATTTATTCTTAGCATCTGCCTGCCAATGACGGAGCCATAATAGGCGACGTGAAGCCACCATGGATCCTATGGCCTTGGCTGCAAAATGAGAGGCATGCATAGTGGAGTCAGCTGAGTACTCTAAAGAAGCCACAATCTTATTGATGTCCTGATGAGAACGGACATCAGAAGGTGGTAAACGCTCCTGTAATTGTTTTATCCAAAGGAGGGCAGCCCTATTGAAAAAGGAGGCCGCTAAAGATGACTTGACAGACCTTGGTGCGTCTTAACTAAGGAATATTCGGAACGCTTGTCCTCTGGTTTAAGGTTCTCTTCAGGGGGCCCAGCCGTGACTGAAGGTATTGGGGCCCGAGGCAGGAACATTCCATTGGCGTGTAAGAACATCCTGGAAAAGTTTTGGGCCTGGAATCTCCTCCAGAGCTGGTTCCTCAAATAGGGGAATAGAAGGCTGACTAGGCTTGGAAGTAAAGTCAGAAGTAGCAGGTGCAGCAAGGCCAGTGGTAGCCCTGGCCTTATGCAAAAGAGACCTAAAAAGCTGAGGCTTAAAAAGACCTACAAACGAAGGTTGGTCTGAAGAAAGATCTTCATCATCAGATAAATCTAAATCCCTTACATCCTCTGCTTCAGAAGAGGCCTGGCTAGGAGAAACTCCAGTGAGAACTTGAGCTCCTGAACGGGCCTGATCCACCGAGAATTGATACTGGCATTCTGCTGCACTATCACAGTGAGACACCCAGGACTCTGTTCTACGTTGCAATTCTGTAGCTAAACTTTTTTGAATTGCTGCCTGAATCATGTTGGCAATTTCAGGAGGAATAACTGGTTCTTCTCTAGAACCCGTGGGATCTGCTCTTTCCTCCCCTCCTAATGAAACACATTGCTGCAGAACGGGTAGCTGAGATGGAACATCAGTGGAATCATTCTGAGGAGCCAGGCCAAAAAGTCTCTCATTAATCCCTCCTGTTTTAGTCAAAGAGGGAGAGCCTCCATCCGGAGAAAGGGTTAAAGGGGCATCCTGCTCAGTGATGGTGACCCCAGGACTTTGAATGGCAGAAGTAGAGGGTTGGGCTGAGGCAACAGAAGTAGTCTGTTGAGGGGAGGCTTCCTGAAGGGCAGAAAGGCGAACAGCCTTTTCTATAGCCTTCTCAATGGCCTTGTGGCGTTTAAGGGCATCCTTATCCTGGGCAGGAACAGTTTGCCTCGATTTAGAGGATTGATGTTTAGAGGACTTGGACTTCTTTGAAGAGTGAGATGACTCAGGAGTTCCTTTAGAAGAAAGGCCTCTCTTGCGAGATTGATGAGCGGCAGAGTCAGCCATTTTAAATAATAGACTAGGCCTCTAAATGCCACAACGCAAATCCAAAATGGCGGGCACTAAATGTCCTATTAAAGCCACCCTAAAAGGAATCCAAATAAATGACAATAATGAGCTATAAGGGGGAATAAGAGAGAAACCCCCTAAGCTCTGTGCCTCTCAGGGAAAAAAGGGAAGCTTCTCACCGTCAGAAGAATAGTCTGATGAATCCCTTGAAAAGGCAATCCAGAGGTCCTCCAGTCGCTTCGAGACTTCCCTCTGTCCGAGGGGAAGGCGCCTGTAGCCCACGAGGCTTCGGAAAGCTGAGGGTGAAAGCCGGTCCCAGGCGCAGCTGCAGCCGGCGTCTCTATCAGCTGTGGAGCAGTAGTTTTTGAAAAAAGCCCGCGCACGGCTTCCTGGCTTGCCCACGAGGCTTCGGAAAGCCGAGGGTGAAAGCCGGTCCCAGACGCAGCTGCGACCAGCGCCTCTATCAGCTGTGAGGCGGTAGCTCTGAAAAAGACCCGCGCGCGGCTTCCTGGCTTGTCACCGAGCCGCGAAATGCTTGCAGCCAGTTTTAGGGGCTGCAAAGACCTCCGATAGAGCGGAAGGGAGAGCGGTCTGCGGGTGTGAGCCATCCATGCTCTAAAAGAGCGAAGCCTGCCACCAGATACTGGGAGGCTTCGCAATCCCGCCCACAGCGGCTTCAGCGGGCTTGGGCGTGAGCCCTTCTCGCTGGAAAGACGCCCCAAATGCAGTTAATTAGGGAAGCCTCTGAGGATTGTAAAGAAAAGCTCCTTACTCCTCTGTTGTCTCTCTCTTTTTTTTTTAATTATTTAGAATAATTGCTGGGCAGCTCAGCAAAATGTGTCTTGTCTGATCAGAACTGAGTCTGAAAGCTGGGAAGCAGAAGGAAGAGGAGGAGCTTCTCAACCGGCAGACTCAGTTGTCATCAGACAGGAGTCACTCCCCATCCTGACTGCTGTCCCAGCAATCAAAGAGAACTTCTGGTTCAAACCATACAGTTACCAGGTTCCTACTTTTAACCAGCTATCAGGACAAGATCAAAGCTGAATTCACTCATATTGCAGCATTCACAATGGGAGATCACATAGAATGTTAAATTCTCAAAAAGTGACTTTCTGACTTCTTTTGCTGCAAACATATCTGGACACTCTCCAAAATACAGTATAACGATTTACATAAAGGGAGCAAAGAAAACCTGCAACAGGAATTGCTTTTCTAATTAGTGGATAGAGCTCCTCTCTAATCACCTGTAGGCTCATTTCACAGAAAAAGAAATCTGACCAAATTCAAGTAAAAGTATGTTAAAGTTAATGATTATAATGTGCATCAACGAAGGACAGGCAATTTTCTTGGACGGAACTCAAGAACTTTAAGCAGATGCACAAATGGGCATGGTATATGTCCTCCCTCCTGCCAATTTTGTCCCCACCTCTACCATACATGGTGGAAAAGCTTTAATCCTTACTAATCCAAAGAGTGGGTAAGACTTGTGCTTTCTCATTGCTATTAGTAGCAAGATTAAAATTTATTTAATTTTAAAAGTTCTTCAGTGGTGATTGCAATGAAAATGCTGTCTCTCCACAGTTAAAGACAAGGAAATAGCTATCTGCTTTTACTGCCCAAATAAATAGTGCTAGCAGAAGAGCCAAAAACGTAGGAAAATGACAGGACTAGTTCTTGTAAGGGCACATAAACAGCTACACATTACACAAAGATGCATGTAACATAAATTAAAAACATGTGTTTCATAGGATATCTTATCTCAGTGTCTCTTTGCTAATTAATCAATTCATACTTTCAGTTCCTGAAACTCTTTGATGTAATGTGTGAACTTCAAGAAATCAAATCAAGATGCTTTTTAATCTTTACCTAAAGAGATCTACTTCATAGACAGATGGCAAACCAATGGAGATTTGTGAATCTGCCTAAAAAAAAAAGACAAAAAGCTTTTGATCAGAGTAGCAAAATAAACAATGATTTTTTTAAAATAATAAGCTTATCACATAAATTTGTAAGAGTACCTTCACTAGATTCCCTACTTTTTTATTTCCTTATTTGTACACCATCTCAGTTGCAAAACTACTCTAGGCAGTTTACACTATAGAATTTAAACAACTAATAAAAATAACAAAAGGATTTTTTTTAAATTTTATTTTATTTGCATTTATATCCCGCTCTTCTCCGAAGACTCAGGGCGGCTTACACTATGTAAGGATCAAGGATAAACGGATCAACTCATAAAGAGAATACATGGCACATATCGGAACAAGGTAACTAAACAAACTTACTTCCAACAAGCACCAGGGAGCCAATCACTACATCTATCCCAGGGGTTGTTGAAAGAACCAGGCTTTTATGGCTTTAAGCTATAAGAAGCCAAAAGAGTCAGACCCACACAGACCTCAGAGGAATGCTGTTGGTCAGCATCTACTGAGATGATGTATCTCCAGGGTCCCGCAAGATGAAGTGCTTTACAGCTGGGACCTGGAGTAAACCAACACATCCCAAACTTACCATCTGGACAGAAATAACAGTAGAAAAAGTGGCCTATTGGTAAATAGTGACAGGTTACATGGGCAAAATTGGAACATCCATAATTATTAATGCGGCTGCATTTTGGAGCAGATATAGCTTCTGAATGGTTACAAGCTTCAAACAGCATACATTGTAAGAGTCCAAACAGGAGGTGATGATAGCATGGGTGACTGAAGAAAAAGGCTTTTTAGTCCAGGAAGGGGCACAACTTGCACATAAGATGGCCTTCAATTCAATTCAAATTCAAATCTTTCATTGTCAGTGCATAACATATGTACAATGAGATTGGTTGAGCTCCCTCAGTGCACCCTCCCCCCAACACAATACAACTCACAGTGAAGACAAAAAATCCCTAACCCAATAAATCATATTAACAAAACACCCAGTCCTACTGCACCAGTGTGAACATGTTACACACTGCACCGGCCCTGTAGTCTATCATACTACGTAGTTATATACGTAGGTATATGTTATTTCTCATTCAGGAGTCTGACAGTCCATGGAAAAAATCTGCAGATAGCACATATCTGCTTCTGAACAACTAGATTTATTCCACTTCAATATTTTCTTTAATGAATACACTACAGCACCCTTCCCCAGCTGCATGGCTTTTGCTAAAAAAATTCTGAGTTGAAGTTTACAGATCAGAAAGGTGCCCAAGGAGAAGCCAACTCTAAAGCTGCTAGCAAAGCTTGTTTGCGGAATGTTATGCTTATTATCCTCTCCTTAACTCACCTTTCAAGTCATTTTCGCCCAGATACAATACACATCTGAGATGGGCAAATCTGAGCTTGCTACAATGAAGGTTGGACAAGAAGCAACGGGTGGAACTTTTACTGTGAGAGATCCAAACTTAAACTAAGGAATTTCCCTATTGTGAGAACTATTAACCAATCAAATAGCCTGCCTCTTGAAGTTGCTGGTGCTCCATCGTTGGAGGCTTTCAAGAATATAGCGGACAGCCCTTTATTCAGAATATGAGGATTTCTGCAATGGACAAGAATACCTCTCCCCATCTCCTTGATTCCATGAAAAGAAGGTTTGAGAGCCCTTTATAGCCATTTATAATCTTGCAATATCCTGATCAAAAGCTTAATCTAAATCCTATTAATGAAGTGCCCTGATTAAACAATCAATACATACATTGATATACTTTGTCATATTGTTTTTATTAAAAAAGAAAGCTACCTGTCACTGTCCTATTCTATCCTACATCTATAGGTTATCTTGGTTCCTTTGATTAAGTCTGCTTCAATCCTTTCTTGCCCCTTGTTGCTATAGCAGATAATACCGGTTGCTGCTACTCCAGCCACATTTTCTGGCTTCTACTGTTCCCACCCAAGACCTCTCCATATCTTTTCTTGACCTTCCTTCACTCTTGCACTCAATTATGCTTTGCTGCCTCCTCCTCCTGCTTGTTTTCTGCAGGTGTGGCTGGCTGTTGACTCTGACAGACTGCAGCTGCACTTCAATCAGCCCAGCCTTCAAGGTCGCCTCCTAGATCCCCTCTCTCTTACTATTTCAAATAGAAGGGGGAAGATTGTAAAGGGAAAACAAACCAATTCTCCTTGTTTTTCTAGCTTAGTCATCTAAGGCTTCAACTTTTTGTGGTGTGGCCTCCAGGGAATTTACCCCATTTGGGCTCCTCCTGGCATCACCCAATTAGACTCTTCTTCTCCTACCTTTCGGCTCAAGTTTTCTGCAGGCAACTGTGTCTAGGATTTCCTCTCCAGCCTTTCCCACCCTCCCCTTTCCCCCAAAACAGGCTTTCACATGCTGCTGGCTGCCACAGCATCTTTGGGCTTGCTTCTTGTATTTTTATTTTTGTCTCTTTTCGTCCTCTTTAACTTTTCTTTTCCCCATCTTCTAATACTTTGAAATCCAGCCCTACCTCTCCTGCCAGTCCAACAAACTCCCTTTTTGAAACTGGGTAGCTTTTAAAGAGAACGTTTCTCTTCTCTAAGCTAGGCCCTTCTTGATCTATCAGAGAGGAGAGGAAAGGAAAGGAAAGGAGAGTTTTCACCTCCACGCCCATCCTCTTATAGTATTATCTCTTTAACCAGAACCTCCTCCTTTGTTAATCGGGCTTAGAAGCAGCTCTGTTCACCTTATAGATCACAGAATTAAGCAGGATTATGAATTGTTCTAAAGGCATCACAATTTTTTTCTCACTCCTTTCAAGCAAGAGAGATCAGGAAAACAATGTGCAACAGGCTGAAGAAATAGGAGGGCCTGCCACATTATTTTTTTCTTAAAGGCAGGAAGTTGATTTTAAAGGGATGGGCTGAAAATAAATGACATCAGCAAGATGTATAAAAGTGAAAGTATTCTCTAGAGCGGGGTGTCAAACTCACGTTGTCATGTGACGTATCGGGACTTCCCCCCTTCGCTAAACCGGGCATATGTGTGGCCAGTGTGTGATCCCTCTGGCCCATGGGCTGAGAGTTTGACAGCCCTACTCTAGAATAAAATTCCCCATAATATTTAAATTATCTAAATTCTATTACATGGCTTTTAAAATGTGAAATATTTGCAGAGTAGGATCCACTCACAGGAGGAGTTCTTAATAGTCAAATCTTTCCTCCTTCGTTTTTCATTGAAGCTGAATAGCTTACGTTTGCTGAATCTGAAATGCTTCCTTCCTTCAGCTTCCAAGACTCATTGTTGACAGAGAAACTTGTTTTGGCAAATATTATAATAAGTTGCATTATCTCATTTATCTCCACCCAAAAAGATAAGTTTTCATTTTCTATTATAATTTTACTAGCATACTTTAAAAAAATAGACTCCAGAACTCCCGATTAAAATGCTAGGAAATGAAGTGTTTGAAGTTAGATCTTTGTATTGAGGGCATATTATTTGGCTAGTAAACTACCTGATGTGTCGACTGTAATACTTGAGTAGTTCCAGGCTTGTCGTGACAGGTAGGAATCCGCACCTTAGAAAAAAAAACATATATATTCTTCATTTACTGCAAATGTTAACTTTAATTAGCTTTAAGCCTTCAGACATTGTTCAAGAAAGCAATATTTTGCTAGATTTACCCCTGTGAAAACATACTGCTCTAAACAGTTCCCTCTGTGTGTGTGAGTCAATTAAAAATCAAAATCTAGCAATACCAATTGAAACAGCTGTTTAAGTTGTTGATGAGGGGTAAATGTTCTGCTTAACTAAGTTCATCAAAGTCTCAAATATCAACTGAATAACCACTGCAGACTTCATTAAGAAATGAGATGCATGCTTATATCTCTCCCACAATAATCAATTAAATATAATGCTCAATTAAAAGGCCCCATACATCCTACAGAGGCAAACAAATGCACCTTTTTAAATGACAGGTCTAAATTGAAAACAATATTTAGAAACACTGTTCCTTTAGGATTTTACCTATACCAAGTTCTCCTTTAGGCACTCCTTTTCCTCTCTTACTTGTGCAAGTATGAAATAAATATACCTTTATAGGACTAAGAGTTTTTTAAAAAAAAGATGATACTGTTATACATAATAAACATATTATATGCAAAAACAGATATAGTTGGCTGAATTCAAGCAACAAACAAAAATGAAATAAATTTAAAATTACCTTAATTACAAGGCCCATAATGGGCAAATAGAGTGTTTTCCCTGGGACTGGCAGTGGCCATCGATCAATATCACTACAAGCTAAAGCAAAGGAGAAATAATCAGATTTGTATATAGAAGACTTCATTAACAGTGCTCCCTAACATTTGTGAATAAAAAGGTTTATCTACTGAATTGAATTTATTCAGGTTCATCTGATAGTTATCAGATGATCTTAACCAGCTGACAAACTGGCAACAGCATCCTCACAAATATGTCAGAGATAACAATTTTGAAGTCAAAGTCAGTGGTCTTCCACTATTCAAATTATAGACTGGTGAAAATTTATAATTAACATGTTTTTTTTAAAAAATATACAATATCACAAAACCATCAATATTACCAACCTGCTTCCAAGAAAGGTTCATTTTTCTCAAAATATTCAGGTGCAATTTGTCCAAGAACAGTATTAAATAAGTGGATATAAGGCAGCTTGCTAATCAGAACTAAAGACTATAAAAGAAGCAAAATAATTCATAATTAGTTCTTCCAGAGCAACTATAATTTATATTAAGTATCATATTAGTTCCTCACTAAATTCAGTTATTTTGCTTGTGGGAAGCCAACAGGAAATGTCAGAAACTGTGATTCTGACTGTGGCTCACTATGATATTGTAGTCGCAAGCTGAGTGATTGGATCATAATTATGTGACTTTGGATACACTACAATGGCTGAAACTCTGAGGACCGGTCATAAATCTCCCTCATTACTGCCATTGTAATTTCGAACAGTTGCTGAATGACTGGACATAACCCGAGGACTACCTGTATGTATTTACTTCTGGGGGGGGGGGGAGTGTATGTTCACAAGCAGACTTTATAACCTATGGTAATTAGAATCACCTATGGTGATTCAGGTGGGAACATTAAAATTAGATGATCTCACAATAGTTTAGCTATTTTTTAAACAATACATTTTAAAATATTCTTTATTTAATTTGAGGAACCATGGACTGCAGCCACCTCAGCTAATGTCCATGCATTTTTGATCGTTTCATGTATGAAAATAATGACAAATGTAGAACAGGACAATGGATAAGGTAAGGCAATCTGTTTGTTATGTTTTTGAATGCCTTTGAATCTGTATCCTTACAGTTCTTCTGACAGTATTTCAGAATTGCTTTGCCCTTGCCCATACCTCAAGAGTTGAGAGATGTGGACTGGCCCAAGATCACCCAGATGGTGATCTAAGCAGAACTAGAACTCATGGTCTCCCAGTTTCTAGTCTAATTCTTTACACCAAACAAGTTATCACTTATTTTGCTTACAGATACCTAATTTCATTGGCTATGACCCAAATATATACTGCGGATAGCACTGTGATTTATGTCTTCTAGATTTTCAGATTAGCCAAGGTAATGTGTTTATAATTGAGTGAATATTCACTCCTCAATCTTAAACATATTATAGGCAATATTTTCCACTGATTTAAATGGAGCTTATTTTTTTGTCTTGAATGTATTTAGAAGACAACCATGAACAAATCAGCTAAAACTAAATTTACCTTCTGAAAGTAACCTCGCTTTAATGTCCTGTCTTGTACTTGTCTAAAATACACATATCCATAAAAATACGCAGGATCCCTCTGTAAAGAAAAAGAAAACATTCCAAAACACTGAATACTTTCTGAGTAATTCTGTATACTTAGCAGATGTTCTTTAAGAAACTTCTATTAAAATCACATGATTATTATTCAGGATATTTAGGTACATTTTCAGACATGATGTCACTGTAAACATTTCATCAAACATATCTAGTTCATGCCTATGAAAATTAAGAACCTACAGGACTAACATTTCTATAATTATACAACATTCCCTACACAAATAGCCTATATAGGCCTTATGACCATAATGAAGCCTGCACATTACGGTCATAATTCACAACAATCATAAACTAGGTCACTTTTTTCAGTAATCATTAAGTGAATAGTCATGGTCATTAATTGAATCCATGGTATTTAAGTGAATGCTACAGGGCATTTTACTGAAAACTGGAAGTAAACACCAGCTTTGCGCAAAAACTGAATGATAAACTGTAGTCACAGAACCATGGGACACTACAAATGGCCAAAAATGCAGGCCAGTTGTCAAGTGCCAAAATGGTTCTAGGAACTTTGGAACTGGGCTATAATATCTTTAGAGGAGATCCATTATAAATTGAAATAATTGCTAAGCAGCTGGTTAAAAATTAAGAGGTACTTGTATTTTATATACTTTGTTTCTCAACATTTTTGATATTTACAGAAGAGAAACAAGTATTGTTACATAGATTATCTACAATGTGTGACAGTATTATGTCACTTATGATAAGCCTCCATAAAGGAAAAGCAATACTTCTCCTTTCCTCCTCTCAATTTAATTTGCACTATAGGCATTGTTGGACCACAAGTCTTTATCACTTTTACAGAATTGTAAATTTCATAATTATATGTAATGTTGAAGAATACTGCACTAAAAGTTTAATGTGTAGCTATTAAATAGTAAACAGAAGTGTTTTGAACTTTTATCCATTACAATTTGCCAGCCCCTGAAGAGCTTGGGTATGTCCTGAGACTAACTGGATATCAATAATTCCCAGAATCCTCAGCAAAGTTCAGGGACAAAGGGATCCCTGAAATCTAAAACAGCTGAATATAACAGCATTATAATCATCCCCCCAAAAAAACCTCCAATTGTAGACACTATTAAAGCTGTTTTAATTAGTATTTCAGCAGAAAGAATAATTAATATGTTCATGATTAAAAGTTTTGAAAGTTATTGGCCACATGATGTAGATCCCAACCGGCTCCTTGGTTCTCCGAGGAGCTGAGGGGGATGAAACGCCGGAGAAGACGCCTAGAGAGTTCCTGGAGGTCCAGCCGTTCAGAGGCTGATCGGACACTAGTTAGATCCTATACTAGGACCTACCTAGTGGCACTGAGGGAAGCGAGGCGTTGCTACGCCTCCTCCCTCATTGCGTCGGCAGATAACCGCCCAGCTGCCCTGTTTCGGGTGACCCGCTCCCTCCTTCACCAGGGGGAGCGGGATGACCCGTTGCAGGGACGTGCTGAGGAGTTTAACGGTTATCTATACGATAAAATCGTTCAGCTGAAGGACGGTCTGGACCAAGATTGCAGCGATTCGGACGGGACGTCTGAGGGCGGTCTTGGTGATGTTGTGTGGGATGAGTTTGACCCTGTGACTCCCGAGGACATGGACAGGTTGCTGGGTAGATTGAATGCCACCACATGTTTACTGGACCCGTGCCCCTCCTGGCTGGTGCTGGCCACTCAGGAGGTGACACGAGGCTGGCTCCAGGGATTACGAGCGCTTCCTTGTTGGAGGAGTCTTTCCGGCCGCCTTGAAAGAGGCGGTGGTGAGGCCCTCCTCAAGAAGCCTTCCTGGACCCGGCTGTTTTAGGTAATTATCGTCCAGTCTCCAACCCGCCGCGGCGAAGGTTGTAGAGAGTATGGTGGCATATCAGTTCCCCCTGCACCTGGAGGAAACTGTCTATCTGGACCCGTTCCAGTCCGGCTTCCGGCCCGGTTACAGCACTGAGACGGCTTTGGTCGCGTTGGTGGATGATCTCTGGAGGGCCAGAGGGGTTATTCCTCTGCCCTGGTCCTATTAGACCTCTCAGCGGCTTTCGATACCATCGACCATGGTATCCTGCTGCGCCGGTTGGGGGGATTGGGAGTGGGAGGCACCGTTTATCGGTGGTTCTCCTCCTATCTCTCCGACCGGTCGCAGACGGTGTTGACGGGGGGGCAGAGGTCGACCCCGCGGCGCCTCACTTGTGGTCGATTCTCTCGCCCCTTCTGTTCAACATCTATATGAAGCCGCTGGGTGAGATCATCAGTGGCTTCGGTGTGAGGTACCAGCTGTACGCTGATGACACCCAGCTGTACTTTTCCACACCGGGCCACCCCAATGAAGCCATCGAAGTGCTGTCCCGGTGTTTGGAAGCCGTACGGGTCTGGATGGGGAGGAACAGGCTCAAGCTCAATCCCTCCAAGACGGAGTGGCTGTGGATGCCGGCATCCCGGTACAGTCAGCTGAGTCCGCGGCTGACTGTCGGGAGCGAGTCATTGGCCCCGATGGAGAGGGTGCGCAATTTGGGCATTCTCCTGGATGAACGGCTGTCTTTTGAAGACCATTTGACGGCCGTCTCCAGGAGAGCTTTCCACCAGGTCCGCCTGGTGCGCCAATTGCGCCCCTTTCTAGACCGGGATGCCTTGTGCACAGTCACTCACGCCCTTGTGACGTCTCGTCTGGACTACTGCAATGCTCTCTACATGGGGCTCCCCTTGAGGGGCATCCGGAGGCTACAGTTAGTCCAGAATGCAGCTGCGCGGGTGATAGAGGAGCCCTCGTGGCTCCCGGTGACACCTATGCTGCGCCGGCTGCACTGGCTACCTGTGGCCTTCCGGGTGCGCTTCAAGGTGTTGGTGAATGTCTTTAAAGCGCTCCATGGCATAGGGCCGGGATACTTACGGGACCGCCTGCTGCTACCGAATACCTCTCACCGACCCGTGCACTCTCACAGAGAGGGGCTTCTCAGGGTGCCATCGGCGCGACAGTGTCGTCTGGCGACACCCAGGGGAAGGGCCTTCTCTGTGGGGGCCCTCTGGAACGAACTCCCCCCAGGACTTCGTCAACTTCCGGACCTCCGAACCTTTCGCCGCGAGCTTAAAACCTACTTATTCATCTGCGCTGGACTGGGTTAGTGTTTTAATGGGTTTTAATGGGTTTTAGTTCTAAATTTTAATTCTGGCCAATTTTAATAAGTTTTTTAATTGTATTTTAATTTGTATTTATAGTATTGTATTTTTACTTGGCTGTGAACCGCCCTGAGTCCTTCGGGAGAAGGGCGGTATACAAATTTAAATAATAAATAAATAATAAATAAATGATGCAGGACAATGCAGCAGTACACCAAGCAATGTCTTATCAGGAACAAAACTTAACAATTCTACTATTAAATACTGTCACAATAATTAGAATTTGAAAGACACTATAATGCCTGGACAAGATAAAACATCCTACTTTCCCAACCTTCAAGTAAATTGGTAGATCTCTGTCCAACTGATCCAGTAAACAGTGCCACGAAAGCTTTCTGCTAGAAGACTGACGAAACCTAAAACAAAATTGTGTGTTTCCAAGGCAACCTAAGCCAAAAAGGAAAGAGGAGAAAAACAGCAAAGGACTATACTGAGTCAATAATATTTAAAAAAGAGTGTATGTAACTAGCAGGTGCTTCTAACAAATATTATTAAGTTTTTAAAATACTCCTTAAATGCCAAACATAGTTCTAGGTAACTCCATGTGTAAAAATCAAACCTATAGTGTTTACATTTGAGAAAGGCTGAAGAAGCAGACAGTAGTGTTTTCTCCTAGAAGACTCTCTACTTGACAAAGTATGATGCTGTCCTCTCTTGTTGAATAAACACAAATACTATGGTTGCTGCAGATTGTACGTCTTTTTCTCTGCCAATAAGGAGTGTCCACAGATTATAGTAAAATAAAGTCTGGTGTGATCAAAGCTTTGCCTGTTTTTAGGTGCAACCCACATTAAAAAAAACACTCTGTGGATACCCCTGCTACTAAGAGAATACAGGTATCCAAGGCTGTGACCACTTCACACGCCTCCTGCTTTCTATAGAGTTCCCTTTTTGTGCCCTGTTGGAGTTAATTAGCATCTAAAGAAGACCCAAGTAAACAGAGCAAATTATCCTCATTTTAATGCCTAAAAGAGAGTAATCAGTGCCGCTACTCTAATTCTGACTATTTTTCCCCATTGTCCTGCCTACTACTGCTGTGGTACTGTATGACTGTTCATCTCCTTCTGCCTAGATGGCTTAAGAAGAACCTGTAACAGCTACTGAATTTGAGTTGCCAATTAAAATCATTGCAGATTCAAGCTTTACATCAAAATATTTCAGGGCAGCACTTTGTAGGAAGCACCATTTTAACTTTAATGTGATTTCAACTTCATTTCAAATCACATGAAACTGGAAATCCATACACACTTCACCAGACAAAAGTTTCAAAAAATACCAAGGTATTTTTTAAGTATTCTAAAAGCTGAAAAATGAATATATTCCACCTAAATGCTCATCATGTAAATTCATAGTTATCAAGATTCACACTACAAAAGTTTATACGATTGATGGCTGCACAGATTTCAATATTTAAGAATCACCTATTTGTGTAAACGTCTAATCATATAAATTAAAAACCATAAGGTAATAACAAGCCTTTTCTTTAGCATCAAGCTGATCCTCCAAAAATACATTTCACTAAAATTGTTAAAATAGTGAGACGGGTGGCATATAAAGTTAATAAACAAATCTGATTCTTAACAGAAATAATCATTTTTAAAATGAAATCCCACTTTAGCATCTTTTTTCACAAGGTGGAAATAATTTAAATTCTCTTCATAAATACCTAGATAAAATAAGATGAGAAGCCAGTTGGGACTTACATAATTTGATGAAATATTCTTGAAACTTCATTAAATTATTATCATTCAAATTAATTCATATCCAATATATCTGAGCAACCAATTTTAATCCAAAAAGTTAATTCAATCAAAACTATTTCTGGTGAAAGGATTACAGGAAAAAATATCTTTATCTCAAGTAACATATAGTCTAAATACCAATAAATAATTGCAACATAGCTTGACCAAGGCAGTATGCTTGCATAGGAGTACTCATACAAAATAATGAATTCTTACACTCTTAGTTTGAAACATTTTGTGATGGAACATTTATACTTCACCTTAATTATAGTATTTGAAAAAAGTAAGAAACTGCCATGCTTTTTATATTAAACTTATAGCATTCTTTTGATTTATAAAAGATTTACTCTTTTATAAATCAAAAATAAATCATATCAAAAGATTTACTTTTGATTTACTCTAACTTGGGCTTCAAACAGTTTTTTTTTTTTTTAATGGTGGGGGGAAGCTGGATAAGTGCTCTTTTTGAACCATCCTGTCTTTAAAAAAAGCAAAAGCAAGCTGGGGAAATTAAGAGGATTAGGGGAATGGCTGGATCAATTTAACGGATTAGACTTCTGGAACTTGTTATAATATGTATGGGAAATTCCAAATCTGCTCATCAAATTCAAAAGCTCACCAACTTGGGTCCTAGGCTACTTAATGCCCCAAAACTGGGTTAATGAATGCTGTTGAAAAAAAAGACTGTTATGAAATTGTGACTTGTAATCACAAGATGCTTATAATTTCATTAAACTCAAATTTAAGATTTAGTAAACAAGTCCTTTTTCATCTAAGGACACTTGGGAGTCTAAGCCAAGTCAAACCCTCTCAAGCATATTCTAGGCCTTTTCCTTAGAGGTTCTATTCACATTTTCACAATAATGGTAATAAATATTACTTTCATTTTTGAAAAATTAAAAATAGCCTAAAAATATTTACCAAATTGCTGGCAAAAAAAGAAACAACTGACAAATATTTTACATTATTTAAAAACATTTTAATACATTCAATAATGTATAAACAGATTTATTTAAGTAACCTTATGTAGCTTTATGCTTAGGTCCCAATTTAAACTACTGCTCTAGGCTACGGATTAATCTGAATCCTTTTGAATATTGTAAAATATTCTTAGCTGCTGGTATCCACAGTTAACTATAATTATGCCAAAATGACACAGGTACATGTTCTGATGACTCACAGCATTTGAGTGATTACAAACATGTAATTTGCTTCTTCTCATTTGTTTCCTTTGGATACCCACATTCCTAATTATCATTTGTAACGTTATGTGTTGCCCTCAAAACAGTATAGTCATCTTAAGATAGTTCAAGCAGCCAAAGAAACTCTACATAGTTTGAATATATATAAAATTTCTAAAATGAAAATTAAGAAATTTATCATATAAAATATTAAATAATCTCACAGTTAAAATCTGTAATCAGTTAGAGCCATCAACCACAATTCCTCATGTAAAATTCCAGGTTTGACCACTACATATACTTCAATAATTGTTTTTCACATGCACTACAAGCATGCAATTTTAAGCTATTGCTAAGTGATTTCTAATCATTAAGATATCTGCAAAATTCTTACTCAGTGCAAACTTAAATTATTTTATTGAATGGACATAAGTTTCCAATACTATAGTGTACACATTATTTAGGAGCAGATTTCACCGATTTCAATAGGACTTGCTTCTGAATAGATTACACACAGAATTGTACATGCAATCTTTGTGTCTAGGACATTTGCTATATCTGTATTGGAGGGGAGGTATCAATGAAATAAAAATGACAGGTGCAAAAGTGCAGTTGAAGCCCCACCGCTTTTGATCCTTTTGACATATGCTGCATACATGAAATACATTAAGAAGGGGCAAGGCTTTGATTGCCACACTGTCCCTACCATTTTGATGTTATTGATCCTCCTCTGGATGCTTCTTTTTGCAACTCTGCATTGGTACGGTTGAGTTTACACTCAATGCTAAGTTATGGTTTGCTTAACCACAATTATTGACTGGATTAAAGCTGGCTGGATTTGCACAACATGCTAGGTCATAGTTTACAACCTGAATGGCTTTTCATAATATGCAATATTACAAAAAATCAAATAACTTTATGGCTTAGTACAATGTATGTCTTAAGGCTATCATGAATATCAGTAGGACTTTGTGAAGCATTGAGAGGAAGCTTCTGGAGCAAGCAAAGTATTTGTCAAAATTTCCTGCTAGGAGTATTGTGGCTGCCACATTTCTTAGAAGCTCATCATTTCCAGGTCTTCAGGGCAGAAATGTGCATGTGCAGAAGGCACTTCTGCTGGAAAAGGCTTCTAACCTGTGACCCTGAACTTTTAAGAAATGCAGCCTTCTGAATACTACAAGCAGCTGTGGAGAAAATCCTCTTCCAAATATTTTACATAGTTCTGGCATCCAATTACACCTTCTACACAACAGCTTCCTAGATTTTGACTGTCTGTGAAACACTCAGATAAAAGGGTACTTCCTAACACTCATACTTCCCTTCATAAAACTGAGAAACAAAGATAAAATAAAAACAGTTGTTGCACAGTTCTAGCAAACAGAAATATTTTATACAAATATATATGTAAGTAACATACATATCTGATTACCTGAATTGGAATCTGGGAAAGACAAATAGCAAATATTGGTTTTCTAGGGGAGAAAAATAAAAGTTACATTTTGGAGGGGAAAATATATTTTATAAATGTCTTCTTAATGGTTTTACTCACCTCTTTATCTGTAAGTTTTGAATGCTGTGGATATATAACCTGTAAATGAGAATTTTCATCAGTCCAGAAAAGAAGGTATTCTATTAATTTATCACATAGTACACAGGACAAGGTATCAATATGACTGAGTCCTGGTTATTACCAAAAAGTAGCACACAACTGCTAACCTATATTCCTAATTCAAAGATACTATATATTCAACACCAAATACATCCAATAAGATTTTTCCAAATTAATATTTCCCCAAGCAGTTCCAACAGCATTGTCAATTAAAAACTTGGCATGCTTAACAGATTTTATAACCTATTTTCATTAGCTTCCTAACACAGTTTAATACTTCACCTTAATTATTATAGTATTTGAAAAAAAGTAAGAAACTGCCATGCATTTTATATTAAACTTATAGCATTCTTTTGATTTATAAAAATGCCTTTTACTCTTACTTGGGCTTCAAACAGGTTTTTTTTAATGGGGGTGGGGGTGGGACTGGATAAGTGCTCTTTTTGAACCATCCTGTCCTTAAAAAAAGCAAAGGCAAGCTGGGGAAATTAAGAGGATTAGGGGAATGGCTGGATCAATTTAACAGATTAGACTTCTGGAACTTGTTATAATATGTATGGGAAATTCCAAATCTGCTCATCGAATCCAAAAGCTCACCACCTTGGGTCCTAGGCTACTTAATGCCCCAAAACTGGGTTAATGAATGCTGTTGAAAAAAAAGGCTGTAATGAGACTTGTGACTTGTAATCACAAGATGCTTATAATTTCATTAAACTCAAATTTAAGATTTAGTAAACAAGTCCTTTTTCAACTAAGAGTTCTCAGAGCTAATACTTAATAGTGGGTTGGGATTTGTTTATACAAAACAAATAAAAATGGGGCTAAGTAATCTTTTTACTGTGTGGTTGAAAATTATAGCAATTGAAATTTTTGAAGGGTTTCAGATTAGGAAACACCACTATATTACAAAAGTGATACAGTGTGAGAAAACTGTATAGTTTTCAATTTGTAACATAGATCTACGGGGACATTTAGTAAGTAGAGACCAGAGCAAATAAGAATGGTAAGTTTAATGATATATTAAATGTCAATCTAAATTTATCAATACTATGCTGCATTGAATAAAATTACCCTTTATCCCTATTCCTTTTCAACAACAAAAACCATAGTTTTATTTCCAGCTAGCCCAGTCCATAGCAAACTCATATCTAGTATCTAGTACTTGAGGCCGTTCGGGTCTGGATGGGGACGAACAGGCTCTGACTCAACCCATCCAAGATGGAGTGGCTGTGGATGCCGGCGTCCCGGCACAGTCAGCTTACTCCATCGCTGACTGTGGGGGGCAAATCGTTAGCCCCCAGGGAATCGGTGCGCAATTTAGGCGTTCTCCTGGATGCACGGCTGTCTTTAGAAGACCATTTGATAGCCATCGCCAGGGGAACTTTTCATCAGGTTCGCCTGATTCGCCAATTGCGCCCTTTCCTGGACCGGGACGCATTATGCACGGTCACTCATGCCCTCGTCACTTCCCGTCTGGATTACTGCAATGCTCTCTACATGGGGCTCCCCTTGAGGAGCACCCGGAGGCTCCAACTGGTGCAGAATGTGGCTGCGCGGGGGATTGAGGGAGCTCCTCGTAGCTCCCATGTAACACCTCTCCTGCGCAGGCTGCATTGGTTGCCGGTGGTCTTCCGGGTACGCTTCAAGGTGTTGGTTATCACCTTTAAAGCGCTCCATGGCATTGGACCGGGATATTTACGGGACCGCCTGCTGCCGACAGTTACCTCCCATTGTCCGATACGTCCAGTGCGCGCTCACAGGGAGGGTCTTCTTAGGATGCCGTCGGCTAGTCAATGTTGGCTGGCGGCCCCCAGGGGAAGGGCGTTCTCTGTGGGGGCCCTGGCTTTATGGAATGAGCTGCCGGTGGGACTCCGTCTCCTCCCTGACCTCCGGACCTTTAAGTGCGAGCTCAAGACTTTCTTTTTTCACCAAGCGGGGCTGGCCTGATTGATTTTAGTATGGGGGTTTTAGTGGGTTTTAATAGGGTTTTTACCAAGGTTTTAGTTTTGATAAATTTTAGCTAATATTTTAAATTACAGCGATTGAATCAGTTTTTTAAATTTGATAGTGTATTTTAAATTTAAATTTAAATCTTTGTCGTTTTATTGGCTGTACACCACCCTGAGTCTTCGGAGAAGGGCGGTATAAAAATATAAATGAATAAATAAATAAATAAATAGTAAACTAAGTTTGGAAATTAACTGGCCTGATTAAAGCTGATTCATATTTAACTCCTGCCACAGGCTCAATTATTCCTATCTGAAATACAAAACCTACCCAGTATAAATCACAAATATTAGCTTAATACAAGTAGCAACATACAGAACATTATACTTTCAATGTGGCTTCTAGGCAATTCAGTTGCAACCGCATATTCATTCAAATCCCAGATTATCTCCCATTTCTCTTCTAACTCTGTTCCATTCTTCATTGGCTATTCTCATCCCTTAACGTATGGTATGAAGACTAGAAGGCATGAACAGAAGAAAAGCAAGACCTGCAAACTGCTGCCCCTGTGATTGCACCGCTTATCCTGGGAATTTAATTAAACATAAACATATCTTCATATCTGGAAGGCTTAATAAGTAAGCCTTAACTGTGGAATAATCATCAGCAATAAAATGCAACACGTGGGATTGTTCGTGCAGGGATGATATTTTTCAGGGATGTCTCTAAAAATTACAGCCATTCTGAACACCACATTTGGACCAAAAAAACCACCACCACCCATATCAATAGATCATTACCAAAAATGCCATGAGCAACCTAGAGTTCTTCAGAAGGGGAGAAATGAAACCAACAGGCAAATCTATGGGAAAGGAGGTTCCCCTCCCCGAAATGTATGTTTATTTTCCATAAAAACGCCGCTTGTATTAAAAGACCTGCGACTCCAGGCAGAAGGATTCGTTATCATTTCAACGGCAAGCTTTCCCTCCCCACCCCCCCACCCCCACTTCTGGCTTAACTCCACACGAAGCGGCGGTGGCCCTGGCTGCTATTTTCAGCGCTGCAGATCGGAAAAAACCGATGCGGAATTCTTGCGCTAGTTGTTCGGTGCACCCCGAAAGGGAGAAGAACAGAGCCTCTCCTCGCTTTCGGGATGCCTGGCCTCTGCAACGCACCCAAACACCGTTCGGCGCCGTCTCAGCGGTCCGTCTCTAATAAAAGCACAAGGCAAGAAAAGACTTCTTTCTTCCCCGGGCGACCTTCGCGTAGGAAGCCGGGGAAGGGAGCGCCGCTTCTCCGCAGAGCAGGACGTCCTGCTTCGCCCGAGGTCTGGCTTGGGCGGGCTGCATACCCGACCTAGCCCTCGCCGGGTGGAGCGAAGCGGCGCAGCGCGTCACCCACCTCCACAGCTTGGCCGAGCTCCAAATCAAAGCCCACCACGCACACGCAGTGCAGCCAGGCCGAGAAGCGGTCCCACGGCAACACCGGCGGCGGCAAGGACGGACTGGGCGAGCCGTCCTCGGCTTCCTCCGCCCCCGGGGAATCCGCCAATCCTCCGCTTCCGCGCTCGGCCGGCTTCTGCAGCGACATGGCGCTCGGCAGGGTTGCACCGGCCGCTCCGTCGCCGCCGTCTCTACTACAACCGGCAGAGCTCCTCTCGCCCTCAATTTAAGACGCGGCGGTGTCTCTTCCTAGCCCCGACTCCGGAGGCAGAAAGACGCGCATGACGCACGTCTCCTCGGGGCCACCGCCTTCCCCCGCTCTCGGTGGGAAAATCCACAGCGATTCGAAAGGAGGGAAATGGAAGAGTCCAAATTTAAGTAATGAGGCGGGGGGAGGATGGAGCGAAGGGAGGGAACTGAGTTAAAGCTGCGCCGAAGAAAGGAAGTTTCTAACCCAGTGCGGTACAGAGGGAAGATGTTGAAAGGTTCTCTCCCCTCTCCCTTTTGATGGAGTGCAAGATACTTGGCAAACAGCAAGGGTGGTACGGATGCAGGGAAAAGTCCTTTTGTTTTCAGCATCTTCTCATTTCAGTTCAATCCAGAACGTGTGGATTTAAATCCCACGTATTGTTTCTTAAATCCAAGCTGGAGCATTGGTACTCCAGCTCGGATAAGATAAGATAACTTCATTGTCATTTTTTTTTACTGCCAGCACACTGCCCCACATTAAAAATGAAATTCTTTTGCCTGCTCTCAAGAGAAAATGTATATCTACCCAAACATATACATTTCACACACACACACACACACATCACTGGTGAAATTCAATTTTTTTTACTACCAGTTCTGTGGGCACGGCTTGGTGGGTGGGGTGGGGTGTAGCTTGGTGGGCATGGTGTAATTAAGTACTTAAGTGTTTTCTAGGCTTTGGTAAAGTGCATCAGCATCACAGCTGCAGCTATTTACATGCATAGAAAATGGTTTTGTGTGGCTAAATATTCCCTGGAGATAGTTTACTTACTGCTTCTTCAGGCCCTACATGATACAGTTAGTTTTCTAATAAAATAAATGGAAGTTGTTTTTTAAGCATTCTGGTTGGTTTTCCAAAAGGTTAAAATGTGATACACTGAATTGTTGTGCTAAATGAGCCATTTATTTGTATGGTTTGGGCTTAAGAGTGCTGCATCAGCAGGGCCAGTCAATTCTGAAACTATGTTCAGGGCTCAGTCTGCTTAGGGAATCCACTCATTTGATTGAAACACAAACCGAAAAACCATCTGCATGATATACTTACTTATCCTTGAGTTATTTAAAAAAACAACTCAATTTTCTAGATTGCCATGGTACATTGGACCATAAACTAAACATATTGTCATGGCAATAGATGCATAGCATTGTTTCCTCAAGTTTTTCTACATCATTCCTGAACAGTAGATTTGGGTAAGAGAATGACTGGCCCAAAGTTTTTATTTCTATGGCTAAGGCACTTCTCTAATATAAATCACAATCACTTAATAATGTAGATATGGACATGTTTAGGGAATTTCCCCATAGCATTTGTGGCCAATGGTTGGTTATAATAGCAATAGCGCTTGGGCCACTTTATTCATTGCTGAATATAGTATTCAGAGAATTTTCCAGAAAGGCATCCTCATTAAGGTTTCGTGATTGTATCTGTGTCATTTAGGATTAAAAGTTCACGTAAAAGTCAACCTAAATCCCATAGTTGGAAAGGGAAATAACAGATTCTGGGATAGTTGGAAATAATTTACATCTGCAGCATAGAAGTGCTATGAGAGAATCTGCCTGTGATCTATAATAATATGTTGTAAATAATAGTGACTGTGAGTAACAAACATGGTTTTGGATCATGTGTACTTTGCATATTGAATTTACGAAATCTTATTTCAATGAATGGGACTTGGAATTCACTTGAGTTCCACTGTGGGTGTATATTGGTTCAAGAAAAATTATCATTGCAAAGTAATTTGAAATTTTCCCCTTGTATTGATGGAAATGAAGCTTCTTTCAGAATACAGAAGAACAGAGTTGGAAGGGAGTTTGGAGATCTTCTAATTCAACCCACTGCTCAAGCTGATAATTCCATCAACACTGTCAAACTATTTACTGAATCTGCACTACTATTAATCTTCTCGTAGTTCCCATCACCAATCTCTTTCCAGATGCAGTCATTGATATACAGAGAGAAGAGAGTGGGGAGAGCACACAGCCTTGGGGGCCCCCTGTACTAATTGTACAGGTATCTGATGTGATTCTGTTTAGCTTCACCTGCTGGTTCCTGTTTGTTAGGAAGCTTGTGATCCACTTAGAAGTCTGTTCAGGTAAATTACTACAATTTTAGAATTCTTGAGAATGAAAGTGGTACTGGATCTACTTGCACTTTGTGCAGTTTATGCTTTTTCTTTCCCTTTTGTAATACAAATGAGGTTTTTTTTTAAAAAAGCAAAATTATTTTTTAAAAACAAACAAACAAGAAGTACAAGAATAACAAGTCAGCAGCAAATCAGAGCTGATTTTGGTTTCTGCATCATCTGACACTATTCAAATGGATAAACGACTTACTCATTGCTGGCACCAGATGGAGCTTAATGTTTACTATCAATGTGAAATGTCAGAGGATAAAAAGACTAAGGCTTCTTAATAATGAAATCCAGTGATGAATGAGGACATCAGGTTAAGCCAGGGGTTGTTTGCTAAGCCATAAGTATTGGATTCAGAAAACACATTAAGCTAAAGTCATGTAATAAGGTGGAGTGTAATATTATAATAGGACTAAATTATAAAATAATTGACATCCAGCATACAAGCTGCATTAAATAAATCTGAACAAATAAAAGGACTATAATAAGATGAAATGTATATTACAGGTATTCTAGTTTCTGATAATCCTTCTAAAATTGCATTCATGATACATTATCAATTCCTGCTATTGTTTAGTCAAAGTAATTTTATTGTTAATGTGCCAGGTTGTTAGCCTTTCTAGAATGGAATTCAGTTGAGAGGAATTCTTACAGCAATAATAATTTATATTTCTATCTTTCAATCTACTCTTTTATTTCAAGTAAAAGGTTTTTTCCCCACCCATTTATAAATGTTGCATTTTTCAAGGACTGAAATCATTAAATATTCAGCACTTTAAAAGCAACTTACAATCAACAGTTAAAACTTTACAATTTTAAACATATGGCTGAGACCCATTACAGTTACACCTTTCATAGGGAGAATAGGGAGGAGCAATGCCATGGACTGTAGTTGCTAAGGGCATACTGTACTCCAAAGCGTAGACAGGCCTGGGAGGAAGAAACGGGCAGAGTCAGAAAGCTAACAAAATTTGATTTGCTTTCAAGTTTGATTTTAAAATTATTATAATTTAATATAATTAAGTGTAATTAAAACTTATTACTCCTCATGTTCTTTTTTTA
Source organism: Ahaetulla prasina (assembly GCF_028640845.1). Lineage (NCBI taxonomy): Eukaryota > Metazoa > Chordata > Lepidosauria > Squamata > Colubridae > Ahaetulla > Ahaetulla prasina. The sequence goes on along the minus strand of NC_080540.1, from coordinate 62,558,581 downwards.
TCACCGTACAGTACAGACAGACAACTTGAATTTAAAATGATCCCCTCCCTCCTGGGATAAAAGTCCTGTGTAAAGCTCAATTTTTCAATCTTGGATCACCAATTCTAGCTGAAACCAATCCTAGAGAGTCCACACACCACCCATTAGATGTATGTAAAAAGCATGCTCCACAAGTTGCTAGTTGGAGACCCTGTTCCTGAAGTTAGGCTCTTGCTCCTGTACCAGCCTCTCTGCTGCATAGGAACTTCCATGCCTAAACTCCTTAGGGCCATCTTAGGCCTGTCTGTGGTGTTCTCTAGGATTATGGTTCTGGGGGACTTCATTTTGCCATCTCTGCGGCAGATGTCTGAAATAGCTGAGGAGTTCATGGCTTCCATAATGGCCCTGGGCCTTTTCCAGGTCCTTGTATTGTACACCGCTCAGAGTCCTGCTTTGAGAGAGATGGGCAGTTCAGAAATGTGAAATATAAACAAATAAAATAATGTTTTACCAAGTTTTCTTTCAAAGCGGGTAGTATCAAATCTTCCCATCACTGTGCGTATAATAATATTGCCATAGTAATCATATATTGAAATAATCTTCAGTAGCCTTTTTCTAGCTGTTTATCCATTAATCCTAAAAAATCCTATTACTCTTCTACATTGTTCTGGAATTGTTCTAAACTTTAAGCAAAATACTTTTTCTGTCAGTTCCAGTAGCGCTAAATTGTCCAAATCTTTCTCCATCTCTCTGTTTATAACTTCTGCTTATTTTCCAAAATTTCCACTTGGTCAATAATTTGTTTTAAGTTTTTAGCCAGTTGTACTACAGATCCTTCAATCTTCTGTAGGAAGTTAGCACCCACCTCTCTCCTAGAAGAATGAAATATTTTAGAAAATATTAAAAAGGCAGAATATTATATTTCCCTGGATGAGAAATGGAGAAACATGTTTTAAAGACAAAGCAGCTCCTACCTTACTGCTTCCCCCCCTCCTTTGTCAATGGACCAGAGGCAGAAACCCAATCCCCCCCACACCTTTGTCAATGGACCATCATCTGCAACACAATAGGACCTATCTAGCAACAGAAACTCACCACATGGCACCTGGGAAGATGACAATCAGCCAGCAAGGCTAGCTAAGCCCCCCCCCCCGGGAGTCTGACAACCAATCAGGATACTCTTCCTGTGCCCCAGGAAGTTCAAAGCTCAGAAAGGGCATAAAACCAAGGCACACTCAGCATCTCGCCCCTTTTCTGTTCAGGAACTCAAACCATGTGATCCTCTCCACCATTAAACCATCTTTCCAAGCAGTCTCCATGTTTCCAGTCTTTTTCCCCACTTGGAACTGAACCCAGAAGGACATTTCTTCCAACATTTCTTAACTTCTTTCAAATCTTTTTTTTATTTCTACAAGTCCTTCTTCCACTTTCTTTTTAATCACTGCAGCAGTGGTGGGTTTCAAATTTTTTTGCTACTGGTGGGTGTGGCATGGCTTTGTGGACGTGGCTTTGTGGGCATGGCAGGGGAAGGATACTGTAAAATCTCCATTCCCACCCCACTCCAGGGAAAGGTTACTGCAAAATCCCCATTTCCTCCTGATCAACTGGGACTCGGGAGGCAGAGGATAGATGGGGGCGGGGCCAGTCAGAGGTGGTATTTACCAGTTCTCTGAACTACTCAAAATCTCCACTATCAGAACAGACTTGTAAGTGGATCACAAGCTTCCTAACAAACAGGAAGCAGCAGGTGAAGCTAAGCAAGATCACATCAAATACCTGTACAATTAGCACAGGGGCCCCCCAAGGCTGTATGCTCTCCCCACTTCTCTCTTTATACCAATGACTGCATCTCCAATGATCCATCTGTTAAGCTACTGAAGTTCGCAGATGACACAACAGTGATTGGTCTCATTCGAGACAATGATGAATCCGCATATAGACGAGAGGTTGAACGACTAGCCTTGTGGTGCAACCAAAACAATCTGGAACTGAACACACTCAAAACCATAGAAATGGTGGTAGACTTTAGGAGAAACCCTTCCATACTTCCACCTCTCACAATACTAGACAACACAGTATCAACAGTAGAAACCTTCAAATTTCTAGGTTCTATCATATCGCAAGATCTAAAATGGACAGCTGACATCAAAAACATCATTAAAAAAGGACAACAAAGAATGTTCTTTCTGCGACAACTCAGTAAGCTCAAACTGCCCAAGGAGCTGCTGATTCTACAGAGGAATTATTGAGTCTGTCATTTGCACCTCTATAACTGTCTGGTTCAGTTCTGCAACCCAACCAGAAAAACACAGTCTTAATAGGATAATTAGAACTGCAGAAAAAATAATTACTACCAACCTGCCTTCCATTGAGGACCTGTATACTGCACGAATCAAGAAGAGGGCCGTGAAAATATTTACAGACCCCTCACATCCTGGACATAAACTGTTTCAACTCCTACCCTCAAAACGACGCTATAGAGCACTGCATACTAGAACAACTAGACATAAGAACAGTTTTTTCCCGAAGGCCATCACTCTGCTAAACAAATAATTCCATCAACACTGTCAAACTATGTACTGAATCTGCACTACTATTAATTGTCTCATAGTTCCCATCACCAATCTCTTTCCACTTATGACTGTATGACTATAACTTGTTGCTGGCAATCCTTATGATTTATATTGATATATTGACCATCAATTGTGTTGTAAATGTTGTACCTTGATGAATGTATCTTTTCTTTTATGTACACTGAGAGCATATGCACCAAGACAAATTCCTTGTGTGTCCAATCACACTTGGCCAATAAAATTCTATTCTATTCTATTCTATTCTATTCTATTCTATTCTATCGGTTCTTCAGAACTGGTCAGAACCTGCTGAAACCCATCTCTGCACTCATCTTTTTGCCAAATTCTTCAAACATTTTTTGAAATAAATCTGATGAAATGACCTCATCTGCAAGTTGTTCTAGTGAACCCTTGCCTCCTTCTCCTAATTTAGCAGCTTTTCTTGCAATTGTTATTGTGAAAAGCAAAAGTGTATTGATTTTTAAATTCTTGTTTTGTTCATCAAAATTTTAATGATTGGGCTTGTACAATGCCTTAAACTATAATTCATCATCATCATCGTGGGTGGGTTTGTATAACTTGCTAAACTAAAGTGAAACCACATTTTAAGTTACTGTGGTATGTGAACCAGATCATAAATATGCACACAAGTAAACTTTCTGTTTTCTCTCTGGCTCTTCACATGCCGTATGTTCTTATTCTGAAAAACAATAACATTTTACTGATAACTAAATTTTACTGCAGAACCACAGCTTCAGAACTATAGTGTGTGTGTGTGTGTGTGTGTGTGTGTGTGTGTGTGTGTGTGTTTTCTGATGCTTTCGCGGGTGTTTGTATGTAGGTCTTTGGTTATTCGGGTTTTCTCCCACGTAAAATTAGAAGTGTCTTGGCGACGTTTCGACGAAGTCTCATTCGTCATCTTCAGGCTGGTGTTTACAGCTTCGTGCTCCTAGAAGCACAAAGCTGTAAACACCAGCCTGAAGATGACGAATGAGACTTCGTCGAAACGTCACCAAGACACTTCTAATTTTACGTGGGAGAAAACCCGAATAACCAAAGATAGATAGATAGATAGATAGATAGATAGATAGATAGAGGTCTTGGCATTTTTGGGTCTTTTCCCGTGTAAGATTGAGAGTATCTTGGCGATGTTTTGACAAAGTCTCACTCATCATCTTCAGGCTGGTGTTTTCGGCTTCGTACTTCTGTGAGCTTCTTTTGCCCACAGAAGCACGAAGCCGAAAATACCAGCCTGAAGATGATGAGTGAGACCTCGTCGAAACGTCACCAAGGTACTCTTAACCTTACACGGGAAAAGACCCGAAAATGCCAAGACCTACATACCTATAACTGTAAAAACCTATGAAAACGTGTGTGTGTGTGTGTGTGTGTGTAGGTAGGTAGGTAGGTAGATTTTGGCATATGAATATATATATATTCATATATATATACCCATATATACCCATAGTCAGCTCCATAGGCTCACCTCTACAAAACCTAGCCAAATTTCTTGCCAAACAACTACAGCCCTATGCAGAATCCATCACCTCACACGTAAAAAACTCATTCCAGTTCATAGAGATCATAAAGAAACAAAACTTACAGCCCAGCGACCTATTCGTGAGCTTTGATGTCATATCCCTCTTCACCCAAGTGCCAATCAAAGAAGCCTTGACAGCTATCCAAAACAAATATAACCCCCCCAAGCACATCCTAGATCTGACCAACCACTGCCTATCCAACACATACTTCATCTATAATGGACAAAAATACAAACAAGTAGAAGGAGCACCCATGGGATCACCCCTCTCACCTGTCATTGCCAATCTCTACATGGAACACTTTGAAACCCAAGCTCTAGAAAAATCTGATCACAAACCAAACTCTGGCTCAGATATGTAGACGACACCTTCATAATCTGGCCACACGGGAAAGAAAAACTTGACAACTTCCTCACACACCTCAATAGCCTACACCCCAAAATACAGTTCACCATGGAAACAGAAGTTAATAACCAACTTCCCTTCCTGGATGTCTTAGTCTACAGAAAACCCAATGGCTCCCTAGGACACACCATCTACCAGAAGAAAACACACACAAACCGCTATCTGCACGCACTCTCACACCACCACCCAGCACAGATCAACTCCGTAGCCAAGACACTCATCTCCAGAACAAAATGCTTAGCTGATGAACAACATCTAAAACCCGAACTAGACACTGTCACTAACGTACTAACATCCAATGGATTCCAAAGAAATAAGATTACCAAGCTAATCCAAAAAGAACCCCCCACTAAAATCCAAGACAGAGAACAAGAAAACGGCACAGCCCTCCTCCCATATATAAAAGGCACCACAGACAGAATCAGCAAGATCCTCCACAAACACAACATCAAGACAGCATTCTGCACAAACAGAAAAATATCCACCATCCTAAGAAACCCCAAAGACAAAATTGAGTTAGAAAATCAAGGAGTATATGAAATCCCATGCACCGCCTGCCCCACCACATACATTGGACAAACCAACAGAAGAATAAGTGCACGCATTGAAGAACACAAGAACTCATTAAAAAAGAGGAACCAACTTCTTCCCTGGTCCAACACTTTAAAGTCACAGGACATGATATTGACTTTAAAAGACCAGAACTATCGCCAAAACTGAACACTTTAACAACAGAATAATCAGAGAAGCCATTGAGATAGAAAACGCCCACACAGCATGAACAAACGAGATGACACCTCCGCCTACCAGCCATTTGGAAACCCGCCCTTATTGACAAACGAGTCCCTAACACGAGGAATGACACCAGACCCACACTCACAAGGTCCACACAGGATGTCACCACCGCACATCCACCCAGAAAGCAGACCCAAACCCACACTGATCATAAAGCACGACCAAGGACCAGAAGCCAGACCGCAGCTGCAACATTAGCCATTTCAAACCCCTCCAATCCATTCATGCAGCAGACTGACACCCACTATGAAGATGTAGCACGACCACAAAGCCAAACAACAGCTATGCAGCTCACCAGCTCAAATCCCCCTGCAGCACAGACTAGACTGAGCACAACCAAGCCCCACCAACACAGGACACACCCCCAGCCAATCAGAGCACAGAAAAACCCCCATCCAATCAGAGCACAGCCAAGCTCCCACCCAATCAGTTCAAACCCCCACTAGCAGTTAAAAGGAAGAAACATTGCTCCCAGAAGCACGAAGCTGAAGCCTGAAGATGACGAATGAGACTTCGTCGAAACGTCGCCAAGACACTTCCAATTTTACACGGGAGAAAACCCGAACAACCAAAGACCTATATATATATATATATATATATATATATATATATATATATATATATATAATTTTTAACCAAGATCTATTGATTACTGTACTATACAAATCTAGTTTTAGCACTTTGAGATGCATTTGGCCAACATATTTCAAAGGGCATTTTTTCACTTTTCATAAGTCAAACTAATAGAATTTTTGGGAAACCTATAGCAGCGTGATACTCCTAAATCATTTTAATGTATGTGTCTTATCTAACCATTTTTTTTATTTCTGAAAGGATAAAAATAGGTATCCCTTCAAAAATGCTGATAATCAGTGACAATGTGCCAGGCAGCAGCAAAGTCTAACTAAGTTAGTGCAAGCAGAACTGGTTGTCCATAGTACAGTACAGATCTTTTAAAAATAAATTATTGTCTAATTTCAATATTTCCTTTTGGAGCAATTGATTTGCCTTAAGTCATATGATGCATAATGCTTTAAGAACTGACCTATTTTTGTATAAAGCATTATGAAATATTTCCATTAATTTAGAATCTAAACAGAGCTATTCAATTATATATTTTTAAATTTTAATCTACCCAAAACACACACACGCACACAGATTTATATTGAATTTTCTTCATAGCTGACTATAGCTGAATATCAACTCTAGAACCATTTTCGTGTGAGATGGCAATTCTCTTCTTTCTTTTATCATTTATTTGTGTGTGTGTTTAAAAAAAGAAGAGATGCTGTAATTAAAGAAGCAAACATGAAAATAACAATTCTACCCAGAAAAATGTACTCAGATCAGCACATCTGGGAAACATCCATTCATCAAAATATGCATTTTGGATAAATACAAACAACAGTGCAGGATTTGTATATGTCAAAGCGACCTTATTAATCTTTGTTGGAAACAAGCATGTTTGCTCAATATTTCATTTCATTTCATAACATTTCAAAACCACCCAAATTCAAACTTTTTTTACTACATATTATAATATTTTAAAATGCACTGCTACCAGTAGGAAATCTCATTTATACAAATATTGATGTTAATATTTGTATTAAAATAATATAAAATGTTTAATAAGGAAAAAACAGGAAACAGACTAATTTTTAATCTTCACGTTAAACAGTCAATTTAATAATCAACAGAGGGACTTTTGCAGAAAATGTGATTAGCCAGAAGGGACTTTATCTTAGTTAAGAATAATATGTTTAATTTTATGTTCCTAAAGGGGTCCATTTTCAATTTCTAACTTTTCTGTGTGCCTGCTACTATGGATAAGAATTATCAGAATTGACTCCTGATTTAGCCACTTGCTAAATATTTATGCAAATTAGTTTATATTCTAATCTCTACAAAGCTATCAGTTTTACCCTATAAGCTTTAAAAACATTTTTGAACCCTCCTGCAAATGTCTTCTCCTCTGCTTGCCACACAAGCAAGTTCCTGGGAACTTCTAATGGAATACTATGAAATACCTGCTAATGGAAGGAATGCTAATGTAGGCAGCTGCCTAGTATTTCTTATTTATTTATTATTCGAATTTTTATACCGCCCTTCTCCGAAGACTTAGGGCGGTGTACAGCACAGATAAAACATGGATACCAAAACACTTAAAATCCAATATTAGTTAAAAATCTAATTAAATATGCTGAGTTATTAAAATAAATATGTAAAAATTCTAAAAATTTCTAAAAACCCCCTAAAACCCTCAATAAAATCGTTAGGTCAGCCCTGCTTGATGAAAAAAGAAAATGTTGAGCTCATGCTTAAAAGTCTGAAGGTCAGGGAGAAGACATAGCCCCACAGGTAGTTCATTCCAGAGGGCCGGAGCCCCCACAGAGAACGCTCTTCCCCTGGGGGCCGCCAGCCGACATTGGCCGACGGCACCCTAAGGAGGCCCTCTCTGTGAGAGCGCACTGGACAATGGGAGGCTGTAGGTGGCATGACAGTCCATTGGAATTCTTCCAATTCAAATTCAAATTCAAACCTTTATTGTCAATGCACATCATGTGTATAAAGAGATTCGATGAGCCTCCCTTAGTGCAGCCCTCCAAACACAAAATATATCTCAATGACTCATAAGTGTAAGAAGAAAATCTGGGAGCGATGCACGGACTCCAGAGCCTCCAGAGGCGGATAGCAGAGAGGCAGAGGAACAGGAGGAGCCTGTTCCTAATGCACGCATGTGAAGAGCTGCCAGAAGGCAAGAGCAGCTAAAGCAAAAAGGACGACTCGGGAGTAAGGCCAGGAGATGATTGGCCCCTCCCATAAGGCTTAAAAGAGCAGTAACAGCTCTTGGGCTCTTTGTAGGAAAACAACATTGTTACATTTGTTTTGAGTCCTTTGTTTCTGAACTTCATGGGCCTTTCCCAAGAAAAGCCTTTGGCAGGTGCCAAAGCAGATAAAGGTTTGTGATAAAGGACTTTTTCTGAAGGACTTGTTTTGGAATTAATTTGGACTAAGCTGAGAATGAAATACTTCTCAGCTGTTCTAATAAAATATGTTTGTTTAGGACTGATTGTGTCTGGTAATAACTACTTGGGCCTAGGTCACAACACATACTAAGTAGTTACGGTGTTATGTTGCATTCAGAAGTCTGACAGCCCATGGATAGAAGCTATTTTTCAGCCTGTTCATTTGACGGGCTATGCTTCTATATCTCCTGCCCAATGGTAGGAGAGTAAAGAAGTCTGACTAGGCTGCGAATCATCCCTAAGGATTTTCCTCACCCTGCTAAGACATTGAGTCCTAGCAATTTCATCTAGTGAGGTCAGGGGACAGCCCATGATATTTTGTGCTATTCTCATCACCCTTTGAAATGTCTTTCTATCCGTGGCTGTCAAGCCAGCATACCATACCATAACTCCAGGGAATTATAAATGCTTCATTGTTGGAGGGGGTTTTCCCCGCTGCCTTGAAAGAGGCGGTGGTGAGACCCCTCCTCAAGAAGCCTTCCCTGGACCCAGCTATTTTGGGAAATTATCGTCCAGTCTCCAACCTTCGCTTTGTGGCGAAGGTTGTAGAGAGTGTGGTTGCATGGCAGCTTCCCCAGTACCTGGATGAAGCTGTCTATCTAGACCCGTTCCAGTCCGGCTTCCGGTCCGGACATAGTACGGAGACAGCTTTGGTCGCGTTGGTGGATGACCTCTGGAGGGCCAGGGATAGGGGTTGTTCCTCTGCCCTGGTCCTATTAGATCTCTCAGCGGCCTCTGATACCATCGACCATGGTATCTTGCTGCACCGGTTGGAGAGCTTGGGAATGGGAGGCACCGTTTATCGGTGGTTCTCCTCCTATCTCTCCGACCGGTCGCAGACGGTGTTGACAGGAGGGCAGAGGTCGACCGCGAGGCGCCTCACTTGTGGGGTGCCGCAGGGATCGATTCTCTCGCCCCTCCTGTTCAACATCTACATGAAGCTACTGGGTGAGGTCATTAGTGGTTTCGGGGTGAGTTACCATCTGTACGCTGACGATACGCAGCTGTACTTCTCCACCCCGGACCACCCCAATGAAGCTGTCGAAGTGCTATCCCGGTGTCTGGAAGCTGTACGGGTCTGGATGGGGAGAAACAGACTCAAGCTCAATCCCTCCAAGACGGAGTGGCTGTGGATGCCGGCACCCCGGTACAGTCAGCTGCAGCCGCGGCTGACTGTGGGGGGCGAGTTATTGGCCCCAATGGAAAGGGTGCGCAACCTGGGCGTCCTCTTGGATGGGCAGCTGTCGTTTGACGATCACTTGGCAGCCGTCTCCAAGAGGGCTTTTTACCAAGTACGCTTGGTTCGCCAGTTGCGCCCCTTCCTTGACCGGAATGCCTTATGCACGGTCACTCATGCTCTTGTCACTTCCCGTTTGGATTATTGCAATGATCTCTACATGGGGCTGCCCTTGAAGTGCACCCGGAGGCTGCAGCTAGTCCAGAATGCAGCTGCGCGGGTAATAGTGGGAGCAACCCGTTGCTCCCATGTAACACCAATCCTGCGCAGTTTGCACTGGCTTCCTGTGGTCTTTCGGGTGCGCGTTAAGATTTTGGTTACCACCTTTAAAGCGCTCCATGGCTTAGGGCCCGGGTACTTACGGGACCGCCTGCTGTTACCCTATGCCTCCCACCGACCCGTATGCTCTCACAGAGAGGGCCTTCTCAGGATGCCGTCAGCCAGACAATGTCGGCTGGCGGCCCCCAGGGGCAGGGCCTTCTCTGTGGGAGCTCCTACGCTTTGGAACGAACTTCCCCCTGGTTTACGTCAAGTGCCTGATCTTCGGACTTTTCGCCGTGAGCTGAAAACACATCTATTTATTCAAGCGGGACTGGCCTAATTAAATTTTAATCTGGGGTTATTTATATTTTTAGGGTTTTTTAAACTATTTTAAATGTTTTAAATTTTTTAAATTTTTGGCCATTTTGTAATATGTTTGTTTTAGCCTTGTTTTAATTTATATATTGCACTTTTTATTTGGCTGTACACCACCCTGAGTCCTTCGGGAGAAGGGCGGTATAAAAATCGAATAAATAAATAAATAAATAAATAAATAAATAAATAAATAACGCAATATGTGAGGATGCTTTCTATCATAGACCGGTAGAAGGAGGTCATCAGTCGTTGTTCCACCTTGTTTTTCCACAAAATCTTGGGGAAATTCAATCTTTAGTTGACCAAAGAGAGTACAAGGATTAGTAGCCAGCCAGGAACCCATACCCTATCCTGCTCTTTGCTTTGCAGCATTTATTTTTTCATGGGATAATGATCAAATGCTGCTTAAGCCATTCATCGGATTAGCTTCCTAACATCAGATGGATGGGGAAACCAGGGAAACTGGTTTCCCACCTTGAGAAATTACTCGTTCCAAGTTCCAGCAGAGCTCATTTCCTATTTAAACCAAATTACATTATTTGAAACTGAGTAATTATGTTATATACAATTACTTATTGTGACCACCTTCACATCACATGCTTTGGCTCTCTGATGCCATCTAATGGTTGCCCAGATTTTTCCAACCTAATGTGATAGTCCTATATATTGTATTGGCTCAACCCGAAAACAATTGAGATTTGCTTTTTCTTCCAGGGTCTGGAAACAATCATACAGATCAAGGGTCTCCAACCTTGGCAACTTTAAGACTTGTGGACTTCAACTCCCAGAATACCTGGGAGTTGAAGTCCACAAGTCTTAAAGTTGTCAAGGCTGGAGACCCCTGATACAAATGGATGCTCACAATGGCATCATAAAGCAGAACCGGTTCTGTAGATCTTTTTTTTTTACACGTTGTATCTCATTATAATCCCAGTTATTTTAACCCCAATTGGACCACTAGTTTGTTTGAAAACTTTGACAAAATAATCAGAATTGTCATGATGTATGATAATGAACAAAACAAGTTAGTTTTCCCCCCCCAAACATGGATTAGTTGTTTTTAGCTAGTACATGATGTAAATCTTTTATCTTTTATAATGGCAGATTCAGTCAGCTGTGCTGTTTGAATTCAGCTAGTATTTAAATTTAATGTAATTTTAAGTTACTGTTAGGAATCATAAGAAAATCAAATGGGCCTCTGGTGGCTCAACAGACTAAGCAGTCTGTTATTAACACAGCTGCTTGCAATTACTGCAAGTTCAAGTCCCACCAGGCCCAAGGTTGACTCAGCCTTCCATCCTTTATAAGGTAGGTAAAATGAGGACCCAGATTGTTGGGGGCAATAAAAGTTGACTTTGTATATAATATACAAATGGATGAAGACTATTGCTTAACACAATGTAAGCCGCCCTAAGTCTTCAGAGAAGGGCGGGATATAAATTCAAATTTTTTAAAAAATTGTAACTTTCTCTTTGTCAATGAATTGTTTTGCTAGCCAGTTAAACATGATCTTGCAACAGGTGTTATATTAAAACTAAATAAGTTATTTTATTTTAGATATTTTTATGATATCTCACTGTTCACAGATGGGCATATTTATCCCAAATTAAAACATTTGATATGTTAAATTTCAAACTAAATATCTTTTTTAAAATTAGCTAATTATCCTGAGATTTTGAGACAATTTAATATCATTCAAATGTTCCTATTCTGTGACATACAATATATGGAGTCTCCTTATCTTACTGAGATGACTACTATGTTAATCTTGTTATTTTATAATTCTTGGAATGGGTGGGAAACTTCCCTATCTCTGTTTTGGCAGATCCACCTGAATGAATGTGAACTACCTATTTAATTATAGCAAACAGCTACTGAGGATAGCAAATAAAAATCCGTTGAACAACATTTACCTGTTTTTCCACATTGGATATTATAATTATATTCTACATGTGTTATAATTAGCTTCTTTAAATCATAGAATATAAAACTCCAAATTCTTATGAATTCCCTTAATTACTTTTGTAATATTTTTATTTTACTGAAAACATATAATATGTTTTAGATAACTTTTTAAATAATAAGGCTATTTTCCTGCAAAGAGCCTGAGTGTATATCTATATTTTATTTATTTATTATTTATTTATTTATTTGTCACAATAGTATATATAAGTATAAGCATGAAATAACTATATGAATTGGATACAATCAAAGGGAACATTAGGACAGGAACGGTAGGCACGCTGGTGCTCTTATACACACCCCTTACTTACATCATCTATATCAAGCAGGAATAAGGGATCATGTAGGTGCTACAAAGTTTGATCCAAGATTTAATACAGGTATACTTTTACTTATGATCAGTCACTTAATGACATTCAAAATTATGATGGCCCTATCTGGGGGCTACTTATGACCCAGATTCAAGGTTCCAATGATTGGTTTCCCCTTGCAGTCACATGATCAAACTTCAGGCACTCAGCAACCAGGCCCAATTTATGTATGTTTGTAATGTCCCATGCATGCATACTAATACCTGGTATTTTCTTCTGGTTTTTGGCAAAACTGCACCCATAGCAAGCCATTGGTTCACTTAACGACAACAACGTTTGCAAACAAAGTCATAAAATCAGGTTTGTCACTGCAAACAAAGCCACTGCAAACAAAGTCATAAAATCAGGCTTGTCAATCCATTTTTATGACTGTCATGAATTATGACTGTGATGGGTAGGGTTAATTATGGTCATAAGTCAAGACCTACCTATACTGGCTTGCATTTTATTAATAACTTGAACGTATGACTAGAAAGAATACTTATCAGATTTGCAGACAAGTCAAAATATAATAGGAGGATAGTTAATATTCTATAAGATGTTACAAGGGATCTTACAGGTCTGAGAAATAGGTTAAAAGGTTGAAAGTAATACAGTGGAACTGTATAAATAAAACAATTAAATGCACGAGGATATACCTTGGGGTAGTAGCCTGATCACTAGATAAATACAAATTTGCAGTGACTGCTAAAAAGGCAAATGCAATTTTAAGAGGTAGCAATAAAGGCACAGTTAATCATCAGCAGAAAAAAGCCAGCTCTTTTCTGCATTAGTGGGATCCCACCCTGAGGATTGGTATTGGTCACTGTGCAACAAAGCTGTATGAGGAAAAATGGCAAGTACCATGTACTATGGTGCTTAAATGTTTATGAACCCTTGTGAATTTTCAATATTTCTGCACTGTCATGTGATCAAAATTGTAATCAAAGTGTAAATACAACCAGCATGTATGTAGGAGATGACCAGGCTGAGCCCAAGGGAGGGGTCAAATGCATAATTAGTCTTGAGTTCCTTCATTCCCACAAGACATCTGAGTCCAGGCCACCTTCAATTCCGCTGACTCTTAGCTATCATGTCTATGGAGATTCTCAGTCATCCAGGTCATGGTTGTCCCAAAGGTGCTTTTTCAAGAGGCAACTGGACTTTTTCTTGAAAAAGCACCTTTGGGTCTTAGCTATCACCAATGCGCTTTCATTATTACAGTTCAGATTCTTTTTTTTTATTTCTTTTTATTATTTTTTTTGACAGTATAAAGGATAAAATATATTTTGATATAAAACTTCCCGAAATAGTCTGCTCATCTCTCCCATTTTTCCCTTTTTAATCTTTTCACTTTTTAAATTCCCCTCCCTCTTTTTTTTGGGGGGGGCGGCAAATTTTTTTATTTTCCATAATAATTCCCACAATTTGACCAGTGTACAATACAATCACTTATCCAACAATCGATCCTATACTCAAATTATGCTCAATCAGGCCTGCTCGACCGCCACTCCCTTCCTTAATCCTTTCTACCCTTCTCATCCTTCTTCTACTTTCCCCACCATCCTTCTCCTCGCTTTCCTACTTCCCCTCCTCTTTCTCACTTCTCACTACCATCCTTTCTAACCCTCTATCTTCCCCTCCTTCTTCTCCTCCTATCCTTTCTTCTCCCTCCCTTCTTACCTACCTACCTACCTGCCTACCTACTTTCTTCCTTCTTTACACCTCTTTCCTTACCCTTTCCCTTCGGGAGTGGTTACCGAGCTCTCGGTAACTACAGTTCAGATTCTTGTAGAGAGCTTTACTCTGCAATAAAGCTATATATTCATTTAAACTTCCTGGACTCCTGATTTCCTGTGATTGACAGTTTATTCGTGTATTCATGATGGTTGCAGTGTTCTGGGGTCATGTGATTGCATTTGGGGCTTTTCCCGCTGGCTTCTGACCAAGCAAAATCAATAGGGGAAGCTGGATTTGCCTATAGATCGCATGATTTACCTAACAACTGCAGTGATTCATTTAACAACTATAGGGTGGGGGAAGATCATAAAATTGAGTGCAACTCATTTAACAACTGCCTTGTTTAGCAATAGAAATTCTGGTCTCAATTGTGGTTGTAAGTTGAGGATTACCTGTGTGTTTTTGATTCATTTGTTACTAGATAAGAGTTTTAGGATTTGTGTGGAGAACAGATGGCGTTTTAGATCCTATTTATGCAGAAATATTGAAATAAAAAAAAAGTTTCACAAACCTTTAAGTACAATTGGATGTTTAGCCTTTGAATAGGAGACCAAGAGGGACTATAACCACCTAAAAATGTAGCCCATGGAAGAATGCATGACCTGTTTTTATTCTCCCAGAACCTGATTTAAGGTTAGGATAAAAATTCTGCACTCAAAGCAATAACCTAGAGAGGTAGAAATTTGGACGTATTCCAGATAATTAATTTGGATTCCTGCACTGAGAAGGGTGTAGGAAAGGATGGCCTAAATTTTCTCTTCCAACTTTGTGATTCTTTGATAAGGGAAATTATACCTGCGGTATATTGTGCAATTAGCGCAAATGTACTTGCAGAACTGGGTTTCAGTTTCCCACACATAGAATTGTGTATTTATTTCTACATAACATCTCTGAAACTACTAATGAATTTCTAACGCAAAAGTTACATTCTCCTGTATGCTGCTTAGAGAGTCCAAAGCAATGGGTTGTTAACTTCAGCTGATTGGCCAGAGACTGAGTTGAATTTGTTTAAACACGCCTCCTCTTCCTGCTTAGCTCCAGTTTATTAACTCAGTCAGCCATAGAGAGACTACCTCCTTTAGCTCCATTGCTTTGACTTTTCAATCAGCGTATTTGGACCTTAAATTAAAAGAAAAAAATTCTCAAACCTCTCCAAAAAAAGAAAAACAAAAAAACCCATTTTCTTTATTATTCCTTGCTGCTGGGAGCCTGAAACAAGGCGAAAGAGAGTGCCACTCAGCTGAGCTGCTAGAGCAATGGCGGACATATTTTTTTGGTCATTTTGCCGAATCCAAGCCTCGCAGGATCGTCCGGACTGCCTGGGACATTGCTGGACCTTCAAAATCGTGAGTTGCAGCCAGCGGAGTGCAGGAGAAGCCGTGGTGTCGGCTTTGCGCTTGCAAGGGTGGAGAAAGATCCGTGTTGTCGGATGCAAGCTCCCCCTGCCAATGCTGCGGTGACTAGGTGCCTGAGAAGCAGTGGTGTCTGCTTCGCGCCATAAATTTGGGGACCCCCCCCTTGCACCCCTCCACGCAGCTTAAAGGCACTTTTCAAGCCGTGGTATCGGCTTGGTGTTAATCAGCCCTTTTCCTCTCATCTCATTCCAGGATTCTTGAATCGGGCCTATAGTGACTTGAAAATTTATTTGAGGCTTCCACTGACTCCAGGCCTCTATTCCAAAATGGCGGACCGCAGCAGGTCTTCTTTCCAGGCTTCTTCTTCACCCTCCCAGGGACACCATTCCAATGTGGCCCCAGCCCCTCATAGAAGCAGATCCAAATCTAGGGTACCCTCTACCAGATCCAAATCTTCTGCCTCTCATCATACCCCTGCTGCTGCAGAAAGGGATGCCTTAAGAAGGCAGCGTGCCCTGGATAGGCAATTTGATAAGGCCAAACAAAAATTAGCAGAGGATTGCAGGGAAGATCCTGTCCCCCCAGTGGGCATCAGAAACTCTACCTCCCCTCAGCAGACTGAGGCTTCTCATCAGCCCCTGTTAAACCAACCTGGATGGTCCCCCACTCTCCCAAGTGGTTCAGGAGAAAACCAGGAGACAGTCACTTCAGTATTTGGGGACACTTCCAGACCCATGCCAGAACCACTTCATCAGGCACCTTCTGCCACCTTTACCCCCACAGCAGCAGGGACCCTTCAGAGAGAGGACAGCAATCCTAGTATTCCTCAGGACATATGCCATCTTATTATTCAAACTATTTCTCAAGGCATTGATTCAGCCTTTATTCAGAGAGATTTTCCAGCCCCTTTTCCATCTGGATCTTCAGGCCAGAGATCCCACTCTGAAAGCCATCACACCAGACAACGCGTTCAACGCACATGTTCTCCCACCCCTTCCCACCACAGTGAGGATTCCTTTTTGGGGGAAAAGAAGACATGGCAGATTTTAACTTATCAGAGGATGAGGAATCTGCCCCAGACAAGCCTGCCCCCACTGGGCTTTTTCACCATGAACTTTTTTATACCTTATTACACAAGGCCAAAATCACAGCCAACATGGGGGTTGCTTCATGCCAATTGGAAGGTGTTTCAGATACATCTGACCCCACCAAATTCCTTTTCACTGAACCAGTTTCAGAGCAACGGGTAATTCCATCACTTAAGCTCTTCTTAGACATCATTCAACGTCAATGGAGTCACCCAGGTACCATTCCCACCCCTAGTGGTTCAGACAAGAAAATGTACACAACAGATCAGGAGCTCGAGGACCTTCTTAAGGTTCCAACCATAGATACCCCCGTAAGCCACCTTGGCCTCCTCCTCCTCCAATATAATTCCTTCAGATGCAGCAGAGGAACTTCGAACCGAGGATCGCAGGGCGGAACTCTCCACCCGTAAGACCCACCAAGCGGCTGCATGGGCCATTAGATCAGCCACAGCAGCCTCATTCTTCGCAAGGACCTCTTTACTCTGGCTTAGGCAAATGCAAGCAAGGATTCCTCAAGAGATTTCCAGATTGCATCAGGACATAAATAAATTGGTAGCAGCTGCTGAATTCACTGCTGATGCCACCCTTAATTCGGCAAAATTTGCATCTCGAGCCCTTGCCTCCAGCATCACTTCCAGAAGATTGCTTTGGCTCAGACAATGGCAAGCTGACATGAAAACCAAGTGGCGGTTGGCAGCTGCCCCATTCAAGGGCGGTTCCCTCTTTGGGGAGGCCCTAGACCCAATTTTAGTCGAAGGGAAGGACAAGCGGAAGGTCCTCCCTTATATGTCCAGAAGATTCAACAGACGGGCTCCTCTCCTGTATCGCAGGCAGCCCTTTCGTTCCCAGGATCCCAGGTTTCAATCCCCGGCTTACCAACGATCCTTCCAGTCGCCCCCCGATCGAGCACCTGACAGACAGTCTTTCCGAGACAGGTCCAGACAACCACAGGCCAGACGCCCCTTCCGTGGATCCAGTTTCCAGCCTTATCGCAGAAACAAATGATTATACCGATCAGGATCCCATCGGCGGTCGCCTTGCCAAATTCGCTTCCATTTGGCACAACACGACCACCGACGCCTGAGTGTTCCAGACACTCACACTAGGCCTAACTCTCTAATTCAACTCCGAACCCCCAAGGAGGTTCATCCAGTGCTCCATTCCCAAGGAGTCCACCAAAAGGGCTCAAATGGAAGCAGAGATTCAGCACCTGCTGTCCATCAGAGCCATAGATCCGGTACCCCTACCTCATCAGGGGACCGGCTTCTATTCCATTCTATTCTTAGTAGAGAAGAAATCAGGAGGAAGCAGAGCCATCCTGGACCTAAAACAACTAAATTTGCACATCAAGTATTGCAGATTCAAGATGCACTCCCTCAGTTCAATTTTGGGAAGCATCAGAAAGGGAGATTATCTATCCAATGTGGAGTGGTGGATAGGCTCATCAGATTCGCAAACCAACTCCGACGAGGCCAGTAAGGGACTATGACCGGGATGCCCTATGCACGGTCACTCACGCCCTCGTGACGTCTCGTCTGGATTACTGCAATGCTCTCTACATGGGGCTTCCCTTGAAGGGCATCCGGAGGCTTCAGTTAGTTCAGAATGCGGCTGCGCGGGTGATAGAGGGAGCCCCTCGTGGCACCCATGTGACACCTCTCCTGCGCAGACTGCACTGGCTACCTGTGGCCTTCCGGGTGCGCTTCAAGATGTTGGTAACTATCTTTAAAGCGCTCCATGGCATAGGGCCGGGCTATTTACGGGACCGCCTGCTGCTACCGAATACCTCTCACCGACCCGTGCGCTCTCAGAGAGAGGGACTCCTCAGGGTGCCGTCGGCTAGGCAGTGCCGTCTGGCGACACCCAGGGGAAGGGCCTTCTCGGTGGAGGCTCCCACCTTCTGGAACGAACTCCCCCCAGGACTTCGTCAACTTCCGGACCTCCGAACCTTCCGCCGCGAGCTTAAAACACATCTATTCATTTGCGCAGGACTGGACTAGATTTTTAGATTTTTAAATTTAGATTTTAATGGGTTTTATTATATATATATTGTTCTTTTAATTATTTGGCTACATCAAATAAGTTTTTTAATGGATATTTTACTCTGTATTTATATGTATTTTTACTTGCCTGTGAATCGCCCTGAGTCCCTAGGGAGATAGGGCGGTATACAAATTTGAATAAATAAATAAATAAATAAATAAATAAATAACATCCATCGACCTCAAAGAGGCCTATTTACATGTGCCCATCAGGCCAGCCCACAGACACTTTCTCAGGTTCAGCTATGCAGGGGCCCATTTTCAATACAGGGCTCTTCCCTTCGGCTTCTCATCTGCTCCTCGCACCTTCACCAAGATTCTGGATGCAGTGGCGGCCCACCTACGGTCAATTCCCATCCGAATACAGTGTTACCTGGACGATATATTAATCCAGTCGTTTTCCTTCCAACAGGCGCTACTGGACTAACAGGTAACGATTCAAACCCTACAGGGTCACGGATTCTCTGTGAACAGAGAAAAGAGCCATCTGGTGCCATCACTCGACATAGTCCATCTGGGGGCGAGAATCAACACCAGATCTTGCCAGGTGTTCCTCTCTCGAGACCGTTTCAACAACATCAGAGATATGATAAAGAAGGTAAGGGCACTCAGACGGGTCCCACTATCGTTGCTATCCCAGTTACTGGGAAAGATGGTGTCTTGTCTTGCAATCGTTCCCTGGGCACGCCTCCACTCACGACCCTTACAATGGTTACTTCTGCCAAACCAAAGGGCAGGCACCAGTCATACAGAAACCAGGATCCTCCTGCCCCCAAAGGTCAGGAAATCCCTGCAGTGGTGGATGTCCCCAGACCTAGCAAAAGGCTGCTCGTTTCTGGAACATCACCGCCTCGTCCTTACCACGGATGCAAGTCTCTACGGCTGGGGTGCTCATCTCCTAGATCAGATGACCCAGGCTCACTGGACTCCCAACGACCTCAAAAACGACATAAATTGGTTGGAACTGAGGGAAGCCCATCTGGCTCTAAGACACTTCCAAGCACAGTTAGCGGGCCATCATGTGTTGTTATTGACGGACAACATAACCACAAAGGTTCATGTAAACCGTCAGGGGGGAACCCGCTCTCGCCTCCTGATGAACGAGGCAGCAGCGATGGACCTGTGGGCAGAAAGGCATCTTCTATCACTACAGGTAGCACACATATCCGGAGTCGCCAACACACAAGCGGATTGGCTGAGCAGGACCACCATCGGCCAATCAGAGTGGCAACTAAATCCGGATCTGTTTCTTTCCATCACGAACAAATTTGGCCTGCCCATAATAGATCTTTTTGCCAGCCTGACCAACAACCAACTGCCCAGATTCTTCTCCAGGTTCCACACCCCAGGAGCAGAAGGAACAGATGCCCTACGATGTCAGTGGCCCCGGGGTCTTCTTTACGCCTTTCCTCTGACCCCCTCTTCTGCCAAAGGTCATTCAGAAGATCTTGGAACAGAAGGTGGAGGTCCTCCTCATAGCCCCTTACTGGCCTCGTCGGAGTTGGTTTGCGGATCTGATGAGCCTATCCATCACTCCACATTGGCGAATTCCACCAGATCAGATTTCACTACGCCAAGGAGCCATTCTTCATCCAGAGCCTCAATGTTATCAACTAGCCGCCTGGCACTTGACCGGGAGATCCTAAGGAAGGAAAAGCATTCCGCGGGGGTCATCTCCACCCTCCTGGCTTCTAGACGCCCATCCACAATGCGCATTTATGAGGCCACGTGGTCATCCTTCCACCGCTGGTGTCTTAGACATCAAATAGTCCCCACTTCTGCTTCTATTCAGCAGATCCTGCAATTCCTCCAGGACGGATTGGACAAAGGCTTGGCCACCAACACTATCCGTCGGCAGGTTGCAGCTCTTGCCACTGTCCTTTTCTGTGACGGGATCTCCACACTTTCTCAACATCCCAGTATCCGCCGTTTCTTGCGTCCCCCTCCGGTCCACAGGTATCCAACCTGGGATCTAACCCTGGTTCTTCAGATGCTTACTTCATCCCCTTTCGAACCCTTGAGCTCCTCCAGCCTCAAGCTCTTAACCTTTAAAGTAGCTTTTCTCATAGCCATAACCTCCGCCCGCAGGATCTCCAAAATGGCTGCTCTGTCAGTCAGGAAGGACTTATGCATTTTTCACCCTAACAGAGTCATTCTCCGTTTAGACCCTATATTCCTTCCAAAAATAAACACGTGGTTCCATAGGTCTCAGGAGGTCATCTTGCCGGACTTCTGCTCTCATCCCAAACATTCTTCAGAGCGTCGATGGCACACGCTGGATGTACGCAGGGCCTTACGTATCTATCTCGACAGAACAGCTCCGTTTAGGAAGACAGAATCCTTGTTTGTTTCATTTCAACCAAGGGTTCTGGGCACCAAAGTATCTCCATCCACCATAGGCAGGTGGATAAAAGCCTGTATTTCCATGGCCTACGACCAGCAGAAACACCATCTTCCAGGCCGCATCACGGCTCATTCCACTTGCAGTGCAGCCACCACAGCCGCCTGGGCCACTCAAGCCTCTATCTTGGACATCTGCAGAGCGGCCACGTGGGCCTCTCCCTCACCCTTTATCAAAAACTACAAGATGGACCAATTTGCCTCAGTCGAGGCCTCATTCTGCCTGCAGTGAGTTCTTCCTGCCGCTGACAGTTTGGATTCCTCTGTTCCCCACCCTAGGGATATTTAACTTGGGTATATCCCATTGCTTTGGACTCTCTAAGCAGCGTACAGGAGAAGGAACATTGGCTTACCTGAAGGTTCCTTCTATGTACGCTGTGTGAGAGTCCAACCCCGCCCTATGTTCCTTTATTGTTTTCTTTGTTCTATGCAGGGGTCTGGAGGTTCTTGGTCCGTTTCCAGTTCCCAATTGAGTTCGTCTTCTCAAGTACCGGTTCTTCGTTAATAAACTGGAGCTAAGCAGGAAGAGGAGGCGTGTTTAAACAAATTCAACTCAGTCTCTGACCAATCAGCTGAAGTTAACAACCCATTGCTTTGGACTCTCACGCAGCGTACATAGAAGGAACCTTCAGGTAAGCCAATGTTCCTTTCAAATACAGTTCAAATATTGGAAAAAACAAGTACAGTCCTTGACTTACAAGGACAATTGAGCCAAACAGTTCTATTGAGACATTTGTTAAGTATGTTTTGCTCCTTTTACGACCTTTCATGCCACATGTTAATCGAATCACTGAAGTTGTTAAGTTAATAACATTGTTGTTAAGTGAATTTGGCTTTCCCTTAACTTTGCTTGTCAGAAGGTCGCAAAAGGTGATCACATGATCCTAGGTCACTGCAACCGCCATAGATATAAGTCAGTTGCCAAGCATCTGAATTGATCATGTGACCATGTGGATGCTGCGATGGTTGTGTGAAAAATGGTCATAAGTCACTTTTTTCAATGTTGCAACTTCAAATGATCATTAAATGAACTGCTGTAAGTCAAGGACTCTCTGTACAAGAGGTGTGTGTGGTATGTATCTGAAGACCGGGTTGAGACCGTAACAGTTCATAGATTTCTTAGGGGAACACTCTGCACCATGTAGATCAATGAGTGAAGCTTGATAAAGGAAATTTATTTTGTTCATAGGAGACTACGATCTTACTGATAATGCTGATCAACCATTTCTGACAGCCACCACTGCTAGCCATACTGGTTAGGAATATTGGGTGTTGTAGTTCGACAACTGATGTGACAAGATTGCCTACCTTTAGCCATGCCTGCATGTGTGTTACAGAATTATAAAGAGAAAAACCAATGCATCAAGCTTATACTGTTGTAAGAGGAGAACCATGTTAATTTATGATGGCAAACAAATTCGAAGTTGTTTGGTAGCACCTTTTCTAACACATTTTATTAAAAGGCAATTCTATCAGCAGGCATACAGCTCACAAAAGCTTATGACTTTTAATAAGGCACAAATAGAAATGGCGCTAGCAGACTCCCAATTTTAAGTTTATGATAACGTAGCCTCAATGCAGCAAGGTACCAGTCACAAACCTGGAACAAAGTCATAGAGACTATGGCTTTTAGGCTACTAGTTGAAAGTGTTGTTTTAAAAGGAAATGGCTCTCAGTTAACATTTGTTATGAAACTTGCATTGTAGAGTGCTATTTATACCCTTAATTGTGCTTATGAGCTTTCAGTTACAAATTCTGTGCTGTGCGAGTAAAACATTTGACTAGATCGACCTTTGCTTTGTGCCAACTTGGCTCTTATGATAATGTGAGCTCATAAAGTGGCATGGATGTTATCCAAAACATTCCCACTCTTTGGAGAGTAAAACGACCAGCATGTTTGCTAGGATTAACAGATCGGAGTAGCAAAAGTATGGATGATGCCTATGTGACAATGAAGAAACAAAGAATGTTTGCTATAATCTAGCAGTGCTGGGTCTTGCAGCTCAGTTCTGTCAGCTGTAATATTTGCAACGTGAAGGGAAAAAGTGGTTTACTGGGTCAAAACCTCACATGGGATCTATAAGAACAGTTGTAAGCAGTAGAAACTTGTTTCTTTTGCTGAAATTAGTGCATTCATTTACAGACTCCTTCCAAGTAGAATTCAAAGTTCTGGTATTGATTTTTAAGGCTCTGAATGATTGAGGACCAAGATATTAAAGGGTTGTTTTTTCTTGTGTAAACCTGTACATTTATTGACATTATTTTTTTCAATGTATTGCTTTATTCCTCTAAAGAAAGAAGTGAAAAGAATTAAAATATACTAATGGATAAACATACTTAAAAAACAACACACTACCAATGTTTAAAACTTAACCACATGGTAAAAATGGGTCAATTTCTCAGTTGAATCACTATAAAAAATTCATAGGTAAAGGGTATCATATCACATAGCATCAAGCCAGCATTTAAACTGGGTGTAATAAGAGTCTTTGCACTTTTATCTATGCTCAGTGTTTTTGATGAATGAATTCAAGATTTTAACTATATGTATAATTTTACACTTTTTCTTTCTAACACCATATGAATATTCATAAGAATATTTCAGAAATATGTCACAAATATAGAATAAACCAAATTATATATGCCAATATCGCCTTATTAGATTAAGTTTCTAACAAGCTGAAATTGTCATTTAGTATTTTATAAATATCCTTTAGTTGATAAGCACCAACTAAACTTACAAAATGTTCTGTTTAATTATTTTCATCTAAAAGAAAGCCAGTTTGATCTAGTGGTTAAGGCACCAGGCTACAAAGCAGGGGACCATGAGTTCAAGTCCTACCTTAGCCATGAAAGCCAGCTGTGTAACTTTGGGCCAGTCACTCTTTCAGCTCAAATCACCTCATAGGGCTGTTGTTGTGGGTAAAACAGGAGAGGAAGGTTTGTTGGACAGCTTCACTACCTTATTTGTAAAAATAATAAAACGTGGGATACAAATTAAATAAATAAAGAAAAAAATACAATTAGCTTTATTTAAAATTCTATTTATTGATTTGTTAAAAGAGAATATCTCAACTCTATACCAAATTTCTTGCAGAAATTCATTTTACCTTAATACTCCTCAATTGTCTTCAAAATATGGAGTTAGTTTAGTATAACTGAAAACACTTTCCAGTGTAATATAAGTTTTTAGTCATAAGATATTTTAGCTGAATATTGCCTTTCAGCAATTTTAGGCAACCTAAAAAATCCTTCTTGAAGCACCTTGCGTGTCATTATCCCCCCCTCAAGAAAACCCACTCCACTCTTACCCAATTTTGGGTAGTTTACCTGGTTTACCTAGTTTTGGGAAGCATTGCTTAGAGGATGGGTAGGATTTAAATATTTTAATAAAGTAATAAAAGACATAAAGCCAGAGTCAAGAGAACTGCAAGTTGAGCAAGAGAGCATGAGTGAAAAGATTATGAAGGATACGAAAGAAATGTCAGAAACAGTTAGACCTTGAGGAAAGGGATAGGGAAGCTTCATATATGTTAATAAAGCATAGGGAAAAGATAGTAAACTTGGTGCCGTCTAGGTAGGTACAGAGGGCACCAAGTTACATATTTTTTCTCTATGCTTCCCTATAAAACATCTGACTCTAGGCATATCTGGAGTCAGATGTTTTAAAGGGGCTAGTTTTGTCCAACATATCAGTGCTATTTTATCTGTGTTCTATAACAATGACTAACTTTTCTGGTTTTATATATCACAACACACCATAAATTGACAATCTCGGTTGACAATGCATAAATAATAATAATAACAATATTTTTTTAATTTTTATACCGCCCTTCTCCCGAAGGACTCAGGGCGGTGAACAGGCAAATAAAATAATACAATATATTACAATAAAACACATTTTAAAAAACTTATTCAAAATAGCCTAAATTTAAAATACCATACAAAATATAAAAAATAAACCCCAATAAAATCCATATTTAAAAACCCTATTTAAGCCAGTCCTGCTCGAAAGAATAGATATGTCTTCAGCTCGTGGCGAAAGGTCCGGAGGTCAGGAAGTTGTCGAAGTCCTGGGGGAAGCTCGTTCCAGAGGGTAGGTGCGCCCACAGAGAAGGCTCTCCCCCTGGGGGTTGCCAGCCTACACTGTTTGGCTGACGGCACCCTGAGAAGACCCTCTCTATGGGAGCGTACCGGCCGGTGGGAGGCATGTGGTAACAGAAGGCGGTCCCGAAGATATCCCGGTCCTATGCCATGGAGCGCTCTAAAGATGGTAACCAACACCTTGAAGTGCACTCGGAAAACCACAGGTAGCCAGTGCAGCCTGCGCAGGATTGGTGTTATATGGGAGCCATGAATGGCTCCCTCTATCACCTGCGCAGCCGCATTCTGAACCAACTGTAGTCTCCGGGTGCACCTCAAGGGGAGCCCCATGTAGAGAGCATTGCAGTAGTCCAGGCGAGAAGTGACGAGGGCGTGAGTGACCGTGCATAAGGCATCCCGGTCTAGCACTAAACAGAAATGTAATTGCTTCAGAAATGATTAAAAAAGAAGTGCTTTGGATCTTGAATGAGCATAACACCTTTCTGTAGCTCATTAAAATATGAGTGTCTTTTTTCAGGTTTTTTGTGCAAGTGTGAAAATGATGTTGCTGTTCGAGAGCATCCAGAAGGAAGGACAAATGATGAAAATGGCCTTGCAGTGAGGCAACACAAGCTCTGCTTCTTCTGTGCAAGCTGTCCCTGTTATAAACAAGCAGGCATGGAAGAGGTAGAGGTTGCATTGCGATGATGTGATGTGATGTTCAACTTTTTGATAAAAGCGCTCAATCCTCAGGATGCCTTTGCTACTGCTGTAATGAAGTAAGTTATTAAAGCAGTATATGTTTAATGCAATTCTTAAAAATCGCAGCATATTTCTCAGACTCTCATGGAAGCCGGAAAAAAAGATTTGTGTGATTTAATAAATCATACAAAGGTGCTATGTTTGAGCAAAGTCCAAAGCAATTCTTTTGAAGCTGTGCTTTAGTGTAATGTATTTAGTTTGTAGATTAATGCAGTGGTATGAACACAGCTGGCTTATTTATGTGACATAGTAAGGCAGATTCAGCATTAATCATTATTAAGGGCCCCACCTAGACATGTTTTGACAATTTACTATTTCACTTCGTAACCTAGTAAACTTTGTTGCGCTTAGTAAGTCAATTATTCCTTTTTATTTGTTTTTATTTACTTGAATTATTGAAACAAACAAATCATGTTAGTTCAGTGAGGCAACATGCACGCAAAACTAATTCACTCCCACACCTCTTTGTTTTGAAAATAGCTCCTTGTGTACCTGGGGATGGAAATAGCAGTGAAAAACCGACAGAGGAAATACTGTACAAGACCCACTCTGGTTTGTGATTGTATTGCTTTTTTTTTTCCCTGAAAAAATTAATTCCTAAATCATAATTTAGCCAACAGTCTAAGTGTAGTTGGCTTGCTATACTACAGTGAACTAGCCTTCAATAAATCATGGTTATAAACTGTGATTAAGCTCTTTTAGCACAATTTAACTTATAGTTTAGATGGGTCCAATGGATTCAGAAAACCTGCTAAGCCAAAATGAAGTTTGCCTTTGATTTAGTATGATACACGTAGTCCTTGACTAGCCTAAAGGATGTCTTACAAATACAGTTAGTCCCTGACATCAGGATTGTAATCCATATGGAAAAAAGGGTTGGCAAGGAAATTATTTTTAGGAAGGACTGTGATTGAGAGAGGATGCTTATGTTTAAAGACCAGCTATTGTGATTTGAAAATACTTGAGCAATTGTAATTGGGATTTTATCATTGTTACAAAATTATATATATTTAAATAGGTGTGTTTACAACGACATACTTAACCATTGTTACCTTAATGGATTCAAAGGATGTGTACTATGTAATTACACATTAGCAGAGCCCATAATCTGGGCAGATACTCCATATTCAATGTGTTCATGTCAACAGAGCCAGTGTTTAATTTTTTAAGTAACTGGTCTGAATATTGAATATGAAAAAACAGATTAATTTTAAAACAATTAATGTGATAAATAGTACCAAGTGACTATATTTGTATGACAGTAATAAATTAAATAATTTTAGCCTAGCACGCTGTGTGAGTGCAGTTCTTGGGTCAATTAATGCATCATGTGAATCCAGGAAATTGGGCTGAGTAACAATCTAATAAACTAGAGGAACCTTGCACAAATGAAGCCTTTTTTGTTCAGTGGGACTTACTCCCCATGAACAAAGCAGAATTGGACTCTAGCCCAACTAATTTAAATGATGTTCTGTAACCAGTTATCTCTGCCCTTGTACGGTTGTTTCCTCAACATTTAAGTTTGACCTTGGTTTTAATAATGTTGCTCTTGTTGATTTGAACTCAGCCTCCGAGTTCAAGATAATTTTAAATACTGTTTTGTTTGACATGTCTCCTCTTGGTATCATTGATGAAAATACAGGACACATTTTGTGGCAAAGAGAACGAAGGACTAAAGAACTATCTGCAAACTGATCCGCACTTACACTGGAATAAATCTCAGGTGTTCCTTTATTTGTTTTTTTAATTTATTTTTTATATTGTAAGAAATCCTAGATCTAGCTAAATGAACAGCTAAATGAGCCTCGATTTCTTGCTGCAACCATTTCACAAGATCTATGTCTCTTTGGCATTTCCAAAGGTGTGAAATAAAAGTTTTCCCACTCGTTCCGTGGAGTAATGATATCCAATTTTGCTTTAGATTTCCCGTCTTCCTCAGGTAAAGCTATTGGCTGCCCGCTTTTCCAGCCCTAGCCATTCAACGTGATGCTTTCTCCCTACCTCCTTTCATGGGGGAAAAAAAACCAGTATCTGTAGAACTTAAATTTCTTGTAGCGGCCGAGGCCTTTCCATTTAGTCCTCTGTGAGCTTTTACCCTTTCTTTTTTTTTACTACCCGGAAACAGCGCCAGCAGCGCATTCCCAGGGTACGGGCAACCACGGCTTGCCAGTCTCCAACCAAGAGCTTCAGCGGTTCCTTGTGCGCATGTCTCCTTGTCGCGCGTTCCTAGTTCGCGCCTGCGTAGAGCGCCTGGCTGGCCGTCAGCCTTTTTTTTTGGTCAGGCCCATTGCAAGGCAGCTCCACCCCTCTCATTCCCTTTTCCCCTCCCCGGCAGCGAGGCGGCAGCGGCGGCGCCTGCTACACCGGGTAGGTTTCCAGTCAGTATGGCCGCTCCTGCTGCTGCTGGGAAGGTAAGAGCGCGCGGGCGAGCGGGCGGAGGGCGCTGAGGTTCATGCGTCCCGCTGTCCTTTCGCCTCGATCGAACCGAGAAACCCCGCGAGGGACGTTCGAGTTGGGACCCGCCTGAGCCCCGAAGGCTGACCGGGTTTGTTTTGATTTTACAGGTCGAGGGAAAGTTTTCGTGGACGGCTGCCGCTTGACACCCAGCTCGTAAGGCGTCCGGCCTCCAGGCCTCTCCCGGAGCGGCAGCAGGACTGAGCTCCGGCAGGGCGAGCAAAAGGAGCCTCGGGAAGGCAGTGAATTCCCCCCCCCCCACTTTAACAGCCACCTGCAGTCCCGGCTCTTCGTCGCCCGCCGTTTCACCGGCCTTCGCCCTCCCAGTTTCCCGAGGAGATTCTGCCGCCGTTTGCCCCGAGACCTCCACAGCGAGAGCCGCCTGGTGTCTTTCTCCCCTTTTCCCCGATAAGTTATCTGCCTTGGTTTAACCCTGAGTGGAAGGGATCCTCAATAAAGCCCCTGCTTTCATCCGACGTCCGCATCTGGCTGATCAGCCTCCTGTCCGTTTCTCTCTCTCTCTCTGCTCGAGAAGACCCGTGTTATTCAGTGGCTCGGATATGTAGCCAGGTGTATTGCGCTAAGATGCATGGGGAAATACTTGCATTTCCTTAATGATCGCACTGGGGTTTCTGTTGGCTCCTTGAAAATTGGAGTCTGGGCCTATGCTGCCTAGGGAGGGGGAGAACCTGGTTTTTTTAGCAAGGCATCCTCCCTTTCCTGATCCTGCTGATGTGTGAAACGGATGAACCGCAGACTTATCCCTGGATCGTTCTCCAGTTCTTAACTCCTGTCTTGTAAAACCTCTTCAGTCCCACTCCCTTCATATTTTTATTGTTTCTCTGGTGAAGAAAAGCTTGGGCAGTGATTACGGAAGAGGATAAGAGTGCGTACATCCCAAACAAGTATTTTTTGTGTGAGTCATTCACTTGGATTTATAACTATCTCCACCTTAATTTGAACAAGTCTTGTTTCTCTTTGGAGTGGTCATATGCTTGTTCACATCATTGAGGGAGATGGATTAAAGTGGAACTTCTTAAACTTGCTACAAACCTTTTTAAAAGAAAACAATGGGGCTTCTCTGTCGGATTATTGCTTGCGTTAGTTCACAGACTGGAGGTATGAGTTGTTAGATCTTGATGGCAGGTAATGTTTGTCCTGCTTTAATGTGAAGTATAGCGGGAGCTTTGCTTATCAACTGTGGAGCGGGGCTTGGATCAAGAAGAGTTTCTCTTCTTTCCTGGTTGGTGTGGCACCACATATCTATCCTCAATGCCTTCAGCCTTGGCTATCTTTACTTGCCGCCCGAACTCCCATCCATTTCAAGAACGCCATGTCTACCTGGATGAGCCTGTCAAAATTGGACGATCAGTGGCTCGATGTCGACCAGCTCAAAATAATGCCACCTTTGACTGTAAAGTCCTGTCTAGGAATCATGCACTTGTCTGGTTTGACCACAAGACTGGAAAGGTAAGACATTTTAAATTTCTCAAGAAAATTTTATGAACATGCTTTCTTTAGTACTGGTATTAGTTACTTTAGTATTGCTAACTCCTCGAAGACTGAAATGTTGATTTACATTTTCAGATTTTATAAAATTTTGCCCAAGGCATTGGTTTTTAAGAAATTATTTATCAATAAATAGGCCATATTACCTGGTAAAGTGTTTAAAAATAACTGTTCAATTTATTATGACAACAGTCTTCTCATTGCGCTATTATATACTTGAAACTGAGAAATGGCTTGTATGCAGATACTGCACATCCATCTCAAACGGTACTATTGACTTATTGTCTCCAATACTGCTTTAATACTATATAATTTGATGTCTGAAGAATAGCAGATATTTCCATGCCTGATCAGAAGTACCTTAGTTATTGGTTCTCTAATAAATCTTTTAATTTAAAAAAGAAATCAATTTTTATCTCCACTATCCTTGCTTAGATGGCTTTTTTGATTGTAATATGGTTTAAAATTGGACAAATGTTCCAGTTTTTAAAAATTGGATGCTGTAGCTAATGATGCAGCTAGTTTTTTGCTTGTCATTCTGAAGAAAGCAATACTTAAGTGAAGTAATTTTTTAGTATCCTAAATTTATAATTTAAACCTCCAACTTTACATGGCAAGCAGATGCACATTTTATTGAGGATTCCTTTGGGTAATTGTTATATTCACCCTTCATAAAATAAAATTGCTTGTATCTGAGCAATGTATCTTAATTTGCTTTGTATGTTTTAAAATATATTTAAGCAAGAATGTTCCAGTTTTAAGAATAGACAATTTAATTTTAAGTATTTAACACAAACATTTGGAAGTACCTGTACAGGGTATTGTAGTTTTACATTCCATTAGTACCATAATGGAATGGGTACAGTGGGTTGTGTACATCAGTGCTACACAAGGTAAGTTATAACTAAGTTTTCAACTGATTGACTTTGGTGTGATCAAACTTGTGACTAATATCATCTAAAACATGTCAGTCATTTCCTAAAAGGTACAATGAGAAGTCTAGGCTTCTTGTAAAAATTCTTTTTTCAACATAAGACTTATTTGGGTTGCATAGGCATTCTATATTATTTTAGCTTCAGCTTATATTAGAAGTTTTTGTGGTATAAAGGCAGATACTCTTGAAATGTTGAGCATGCCATAATACTTATTTTTCTCAAGTAGAAACTAAAATAGAATATTCAGATGTTGTAATATGTTCACATCAATGATTTAGTTATCCAAGTTGTAATTACATTCATTAAAGTACTGGTAGTCCTCAATTTACGACCACAATTGACCCCAAAATTTCCCTTGCTAAGCAAGACAGTTGTTAAGTAAGTTTTGCCCAATTTTAAGACCATTGTTGCCACCGTTGTTAAGTGAATCACTGTTAAGTAAGTAACATGGTTGTTAAGTGATTCTGGCTTCCCCATTGATTTTGCTTGTCAGAAAGTTGCAAAAGGTGATCACATAACCCCGCGACACTGCAGCTGTCATAAATACATGTCAGTTGCCAAGCATCCAAATTTTGATCAAGTGAATGTGAGGATGCTACAATGGTCATAAGTGTAAAAAATAATCAAGTCATTTTTTTCAGTTCTGTTGTAACTTTGAACAGTCATTTAGTGATTACAACCAATCCCTAAATGAATGGTTGTAAGTCAAGGATTACCTGTAGTATTTTTTAGTGACTATAAAATAAGTTTTTAGTGTGCTGTCAGGTATTAGTATACATTTATTATTTTGAAAACACTTCCACTGTTTTGGTTTATTTTAGTGACGTCTATTAATTAATATATTAGCAAAAATTATCACCTGGCACAGTATGGCAGGGACATGATAAGCATGTTTATTTTCCTGTATATTATGCAATAGAAAAAAAACAGAACAAACTGAAAGTTGAATAAGTTGTAACATGAATGTCATGTGACTTTAATGTAGAGTAACTTGCATTTAAGGTGCAAATTAACAGTTCAAAATACAGAATCCAATCACATTTTTTGTAATATTTTAAAGGTTCCACTTTGAATCATTTTTAATAGTGAAAATTAACATTAAATAAGGAACAAAGTATTAAAATAATACTGGTTAATTTGTCTGTATAGTCTCTCTTCAGTCCTAAAATCAGTCTCTCTAGTTAGACTGAATATGCTGAAATACTTTCTGCAAGTGTGTATATCCTTGTCATAATTTATTCTATACATTATTTTAAAACTATACTACAGTGTTGCATAGTAGCAGATTGTTCAGCTGAGGTACAATTTGTAGTTTCAATATGGTTAGAACAAATAAGAGATTTTGCATACTCTATTTTATTTAGTTGCCCATTTTCACCTCAAACTCAAGTGGATGCACTTACTTGACGTTATCTTCCTACAGGTTGTCACGTCACAGGTATTTATCTTAGTTCACAGTGAACTGCTCTGCTACATGTATCCGCCTTATCTTTGCCCTCTTGAATACACCATATTTTTCACCCTATAAGAGGCACCGGACCATAAGACGACGTACGTTAGCTTTAGAGGAGGAAAACAAGAAAAAAAAATCTGCCTCTGCCTCCCAGCATCCATCTGGTATTCATCTGGCTAGCGTCCTTGCAGCAAACAGCCTGGTCAACTTCAGGATGTTATCGCAGCCCCAGCACGTAGCTCGTCAGGGCTCCACTCCATTGCGCCCACCACTGGTCAACTGAGCTGAGTTGCTGCCACTGCTGGGGAACACTGGAGCCTTCACGGCTGAGCAGCTGATTGGCGGTTCGATCGGCCTCCTGGAATACCGCCAATCAGCAGTTCTAGGCAGCAAGGATCACCACCGCCTATCGCTGTCATTTGGCGGTGGCAATCCCTGCCGCCTAGAACAGCTGATCAGTGGTATTCCGGAAGGCCAATCCAACCACCAAGCACTTGCTTGGCAGTGAAGGCTACAGCATTCCCTGGTGACAGCAGTGGTGACCAGGGATGGCGGTGACAGGTGGCAGCAGAGAATGCCACCGCCGCACCAACACTCCTCCCCTCGCCGCAATATTTGCTGTATAAGATGCACAGACATTTCCACTCATTTTTTGGGGGGGAGGGAAATGTGCCTTATAATGCAAAAAATACGCTAATGCAATATTATGAACTCTTGAAAATAGGAATGGAGAAGAGTGGAGCTACTATACAGTTGTAAACAGCTGAATTTGGAAAGCACATATATTGTAATGGTTGAAATGAGATTGAGAGGGGTTTAATCTGAATTTAAACAGTAGGCCTTTTAATGCTTTCATAGTTGGTATCTCCAGGATTGCTGTCCTCCTCCATGATGGCCTTGAAAGATAATATGGCCATACTTGTACTCTATTTATCTGACATAGTCACAATAGTGATAAAGAGTATTAGGTGCTACATAGTTTTAACTAGCAGAATCATCACTGAGATTTTTGACATTGCACAAGGATAAAAAGACAGATTTCACATTATTGTTTGGAGTCTCTGGGATGCTTTGGCCCCAGATATCCCATTGACCTCTGTGACTGCTGGCACTAGAATGATTTGTCTAACCTGTATTCTCTATTGTGTAGCAGAGATGTTGGCAGAAAGGTGATCCTTGTTATGCTTATGTTTATATATTTAGATTCTGTTAAAGAAAGCAGTCTGGGCAAATATATTGTACCTTGTGCAATTGTGTTCTGTGATCTATAGTCAGTTGCTCATTATCAAGACTATAGTGACCGTGGAATATCATTTGTCAGTTACTAAATATTCTATATATTACATCTGAATGCTTGTGCACAGTAAATTAACATCAGACTAGAATTCAGGCTTTTGCCACATTTATACCAAATCTGATGTAAATCTGTAACTATTAAACATTTTAAGTGTTGAATGTGTCTAATTTAGGAGTATTTACACCTAACATGTAATGCACTACAATATCTTAAACAACCAAAGTTTCATCAATAAAATATCTGAGTAATTATTCTGGGATAAAAAGTACAATATTTTGGTCAGATTTAATCTGTGTTCCTAAGTGATGAAAGGGATTTCTTTTTCCAGATATTGAATGTTCTCACAAGCAGTGTCTAGTTAGTAATTTACAGAGAAAGCATTAGTTACAAGAGGAGAAAATTGTTCCTCTTATATTAAATTAAAACAGCTTTACTGTTAACAGTATTTTATTTTAGAATTTGGAAGAGAAATGACATCAGCAATTAATAGCTGGGATATGTTACTGCCTACTGATCAGGATTTTCCTGCAGAGATACTAATGTAGTCATTGCTGCAGAGCTAATACTGTAATTGTTGGAGATGCTACAGTATATTCACATAGCTTTAGTTTTTTTGAACCTGGACAATTTAATGAAATGTTATATATCTCTCAAAAGTTCATCTTCTAGCTCTCCAGTGTTGATTTAAAATGGGCATTAAGCATTTTTAGTTAATGTTAATTCAAATGTTGACTTACAATAACTATTCGTGGAAACACCAGAAGGCTATCAGTTTTAATTGATAAAAGCATGTGTTAATTTGCATATGCATACATAGACAATGGAGAAGAGGATAATCTCAAATAATCGGTCAAAGCTAAAAATTCTGTTCTTGTGACAATAGTGGACAAATAAAACTGATAATGTTTAGGCCTTAAAGCCATAAAAATTGCTATGAAAATATAATAAAAAATAGTTTAAAAGATATTGGTTAGTTATAGCAAATACCCAAACAATTTTATTTCTGTCAAGTTTCATTGTTTACTTATTATTATTAATCTCTAGCCTCTTGTCCCCTCGTCAGTTGTGGTGCTGTAGTGTGTGCTGGCTTCCCTGGACATACCAGTTCTGCTGCACCATTTAATACTAGAAGAAGAAAAACTTATTAATCAATATGGATGGTTTTCTCTACATATACCGTAGTATTCTGTGAGCCTGCTTTTGCTAGTTTATGGTAAAACCTGTGAAGAGACTGTTGTAGTCTCAAACTGTGATCAAGCATGATGAGTTGAGTTTTATAGTACGGTTTGAGACTATCCATTGAGTTCAGTGCAGAAATAGAATATAAATGTATATTTCTTGTACTATGCAACCAGAAATTGGTTCTTTTAGGTAAAAAACATTAAAATGAGCTTTGTTTTAGCTACCTAGAATAGAAATGCTTACATTTGAAGAAAAAATATTTATTTATTATTTTATTTATATATTGCCTTTATAAACAACTTAAGGTGGTAAACATATCTTATATTCCTTTTTCTTTCTATTATCGTCACAAGTATCCCGGTCTCAAAGATAATGTTTTAGGGATGCATAATTTGTTGTTTCTGAGATTGGTCATTTTTTCATATTAATCATAGTTACTTTAGTAATATGTTTATTTATATACAATTTTTTCAGTTTTTTTCAGTTTATATAAGGCAATTTAAATATAAAACTCTTGTTTTTCTTCATATTGTATGATATAGTTTACATCCAAAATCTAAATATGCCCTTACATTATTGTTCATTTAAAACATAATTGTATATAAATAAGAATTACAGAAAATAAAAACTAATTTTTTTTTTTTTTTTTTACATTTATACCCCGCCCTTCTCCGAAGACTCAGGGCGGCTTACAATGTATAATATGGAATATTACTTTCTGTAATTCTCATTTGTATATAACATTATTGATGTTATCACAGTTGATTAGTAATACTAACAGCACCAATAATATCACAAAATATTTCATCCAGCATTTTACATAACCTAACATTAAGATTTTGTGCCCAGTCCAAACAGGAAGTGACAGAAAAATGAAGCTCAGTAACCACCCGTACTAATCCAGCCTAGCCTCATGCAACAGGAAGGGATTATTAGGGAAGCTGTCAGTGTTTATTGTGATGCAAGCAGTCAAGTTCTGAGAGAGCATCTCTCAAGAGCATCGGCCCTACCATCCTTAGTACAGTAGCTGAACAAGCAACAAAATACATTTGTAATTAAATTATTGTCAAACATTCCTGCTTATGTCTGTATACATATTGGAATATATTGAGGGAACCAAAATGTTGAGGTCATATTAAATTTAAATATGAAAATTAAATGACAGTAATAATTAATCACAGAAGTTTACTACAAATTTTACTCTAAGATTTCGCAGGAGAAAAGAAAGATATATCATGCCTGCTCTGTATGATTACATCAATCAGACTGTTTTATAATTATGATGGAAATAGTACGTCTGTCAACATTGGAGTACCATAGGATTAGCTTCAGTGTGGTTGGAACAGCCTGTTCTGAACTCAGAATCATGAAATGTTTTGTACACCTTTAGTACTTTTATTTTATTTCAAAGTAAGGAAAAACAAATACCTTTTTATTCTGATTGACATGTTGGCTGATGTTAGATATAAGGTACCCTCATATATTTAACATTTGGTACACTGAGTTAACATATCACACACAACTATATTGTGATATGTTTAGGTTCACACAATGTACTGCTAAACCTAACTGTATTATGAACAGTAGGTTCATGATTTAGTGCTTTGCATATAATCCAACCAATTTTTTAGTCAACAGAATTAAACAAATTGCTGTAGATTAGCTTCTTACATTGTACTAAGATATGACTTTCAGCCATGATTTATTTATTGAACAAACTTTAGTGGGTTGATTTGCACAGAATGG
This sequence comes from Ahaetulla prasina, assembly GCF_028640845.1. Taxonomy (NCBI): domain Eukaryota; kingdom Metazoa; phylum Chordata; class Lepidosauria; order Squamata; family Colubridae; genus Ahaetulla; species Ahaetulla prasina. Next base: position 62,522,031 of record NC_080540.1, on the reverse strand, counting down.
TAAACTATAAGCCAATGTTTACCAAAACATTATGATAATAAGATATGCATAATGTACAATAAGGTTTTCCACATGCAGGTGCAACCAAGATCTGCCTGTTCTGAAGAATGATTTGCTAATTAACATTGGAATTGTGTAATTAAGGATCTGCCCATATTGAATATAACGATTGAAAACTGTCCAAAGTACCTAAATCCAAGAACCACAGATTTCACTTAGGATTGCAAACATACAGCAGTTTGGGATAGATTCAGGATGTGATTCAAGAAATCTATCTCTTGTAGGAGAAGAGCAGACAGAGATGACGAGCAGAGTTAAATATGTTATCTTTACAGATGCCACAAACATCCAAAACTATTCCCCCCACCCCTGAATTCTGTTGATCCTATCTAGTGTCAATTTAGTGCTGACCATTAGTTGACTAGATTGAATAAATCTTCTGTACTTCAGTTTAACATATGGTTCTGATATTTAGGACCTTACACCTCTGGAGATAAGTAAACATTGGATTCTTTGCTTTAATGTTGGCTAATTAAGTCTCCCACAGAGAAAAATGTATCTGTTAGTAACTTGAAGTTGAACAAAAAACCAACAACAATCATAGGACTGTAAAGGACCACAGAGGTCTTCTAGTCCAACTCCCATCTCAAGGCAGAAGACTTTATAGTGTCCTGGTAAAATGGTTGCCCAGGTTTTTTTTGAAAACCTTCATTGACGAAACACCCACAATTCTGGGAGGCAAGCTATTCCATTGATTAATTGTTCTCACTGTCAGAAAATTTCTCCTTCCTTCTATGTTAGATCTCTCTTGAGGGAATATCATCATCATCATCATCATCATCATCATCCTTTCCTCACAAAGACCTTGATTCTGAATCATAGTTAAACAAGTGATATGAGTTCAAACATAATGCTTTGACCTAAGGATTTCAAACTCAAAACATCACACATGATGCCTGAGAACTGGTTCATTAGTGTAAATATAACATTGAAGCCTTTTTATATGTTGTTACAAAAGTCTTTACCAAGTCAAAATGAGTAAATGAATATCAGATAGTCCATTAATCATACATTTAATAAATAAAGCCACATTTCATATAAAGAAAGTCATTTCATTTTGGCAATTTAGCTGGCAGCATTTTTAATTAACTACTAGAACAATGTTTGATTTTACATCCTGAGATGACTGCATCCTTAGTCTCGCTTGCAATTATTCATGTCAGCCATGATATCAATATTAATTTGTTAATTTGAGAAAACTATATATATTGTTTCCAAACATTTCTAGTATTTTTTGCAGAAATAGTATGTAACTTGGCAACTTTTTCTGGAAAGAAAATTCTAGAAATCTGTCTGTCTGTCCATATCTGTCTCTTTCTCTCTTCCCTTCTCCCCCTCCCTTGGAGAGTGAAAAAGTATGACCATCTGAGGAGCCGCTGCATTGCTGCTTCCTTCTCTTTGCTATGACTTTAGAGAAGTGCAGCTCTGCATTGAGGCACTACCACAGCCAGGGATGGGACGTGCTCCAACCTCCCTAGCTCCTCCTTGTGCAGCCAGGCCTGAACAGTGAGTTGACAGGCCATTAACTTACTGGCACACAAGATAGTGGTGGTCCACTATAATTAGAAAGCTAGATTTTCAGTTCACAGTAAATTAATAGAGAAGACAAATCTTTTGGAAAATAGTCTGAAATTGCACAGAAATATCAGTAGAAGAATGATAATCCTTAGAAGCAAAAAAATAGAATTAATGCAGTGTCTAACTAGAGCAGCTATCGGTTTCTTAATTCAGTTAAGCTGAATTATGTAGTCCTTTGACCCCAGACTTACCCTGTGTACTTGGGATAACTCCAATCATTTATCAACCTACTGAAGAGACGGTGCATTCTTCCTGCTTTCTGAACAGAAAAACTTCTTGTTTCAAATCTCCAGAGGTCTGCCTTTTCAAAGATCAAAACTTTTTCTGTTACCTAAGAAGGGGAACGGGTCTTTATATACATGGTAAAGGCCATGCCTAAGAGTAGGTATGTATTCAGTCTCGAACATTTCCTAGACTAGCAAGGAGACTAGTATTGTGAATGCTGGTGGGTTATTCACATCATAGGTATTTATTTATTGTTTCTTTACATTATTTATAAAAAATATATAAATGTATATGCAGCTGATATTGGGTTATGTAAAAGTCTTCTCCCAGTTGTTTCTCCCTGTCTAATTTAGTCAGGAAGATTTGAAATGCTGCAAGGGCTGTCCACTGGGGAGAGGAGATGTGCCTTGTCTGTCATAGCCCTTGCCCTTTGGAATATTTTCTCTTCAGATATCAGGACGATGACCCCAACCATGTTGGCCTTTTGTAAGGTCTTAGAAACTTGGTTGTGTGCCTGGGGCCCCAGTGTGTTAAGACCCCGTTTCCTGGTTCTAGTAATATCCATAGTAACTGCTTTACTTAGTGCCATACATATTTATTTTATATTGTTTTAATTTTTAAAATTGTTTTTATGTATTATGATGTATGTCACCCAGAGTCACTTGTTGAGATAGGAAGCTATAGAAATCAAATAATACTGGTTTATGTAATAGTGCTATCAAATACAATACAGGTAGACATCAATCTAGGATGGGTCATGTAGTGATTGTTTGAAGTTATGACGGACCTTCTAAAAGCTACTTAAAACCCAGTTCAGGAACCAAAATGGCTATATTTTGCATGCTCTGCAACTAGCCAGCTTTTACAGCTGTTTGGACATGTCCTTCAGGCATTTGATTGTGATTTTTTAAAGTTTTTGCTGGGAAAATGGTATTTACTTCTAGTTTGTGGCAAAAATGGGGTCATGGTAAACAATGGATTTGCTTAATGACTGTGCTCCTAGCTTAGCAACTGGTGCTTGCTTAACAACCATGGCAAAAAAGCTGGTAAAATTGGTCAGTCACATGGTGATCCACTTTATGACTGTCATGACTTATTCATAATTGCCAGGCTCAGTTAGTCATAAGTCAGGGATTTCCTGTATTCTTTGGGAACAGGAACCATTTACTGATAAATAAGGCACTGAATTACTTTCTATTTCTGTGAAAAAATTCTCCCCACTTTTTTCTTCCATAATAATTTCCCTCCTCCCCCTCCTCCTTCACCAAGCTATTGACCCTTTTAATTTCTAATCCTAACCCATTTATATCAATCCATTATGTAACAAATTGCTTAAATGGCAGAAATTATTTCTGACTTAAATTTATGAGGCTAGAAAATGGTCTGCAGTTTAGTGCAAATGCACTATTCTAAATCTATAATAGGGAGGAGCTACTGCAATGGTGGTAGGAAATGCTAGTCTTGATTTGCCCCAACTAGGGTTGCAAGTTTGAGATCCTTGCCCTGCTTTTTTGTCATCCTAATTGCATACAACAAGTAAGTAAGTAAGTAAATAAATAAATAAATAAATGTTGGCCTAATAATAGACTAGTAAGCTGCTTTTACAGTTATTGGTCTCTTGCTGTATGTGAACCCTCAAAATAAGTTGAAGGTTTCAGGAAGCCAGAGACCATAAATTTGATTTAGTCTAATAATTAATCTCCCTGAATTTTAGGTTGACTGGTTTAGATATTAGTTGCTTCACTGAGCTGGTGACATGATAAACAGAAAGGCATCTATATTTATTTAGATTTTCAGTGCTTTGCATATAAAATAACTCCACTTAACTGAATGAAACTTTAATTATAGCAAAGATAGGTTATATAGCACATTTCTTTTGGGTCATTTGTGTGTCTGTATATGTGTGTGAAAAGGGACGCGGTGGCTCAGGGGCTAGGACGTTGAGCTTGTCGATCGAAAGGTCGGCAGCTCAGCAGTTCGAATCCCTAGTGCTGCTGTGTAACGGGGTGAGCTCCCGTTACTTGTCCCAGCTTCTGCCAACCTAGCAGTTTTGAAAGCACGTAAAAATGCAAGCAGAAAAAATAGGAACCACCTTTGGTGGGAAGGTAACAGCGTTTCGTGCGCCTTTGGCGTTTAATCATGCCGGCCACATGACTATGGAGACGTCTTCGGACAGCGCTGGCTCTTCGGCTTTGAAACGGAGATGAGCACCGCCCCCTAGAGTCGGCAACGACTAGCACGTATGTGCGAGGGGAACCTTTACCTTTTTATATGTGTGTGGGAACCCCCACCCCCCAGTACAGAAATCATGATGGATGAGACTAGTAACAAGGAAATAAATTGCAAGTAATGGTGTCTTTTGGAACAAGTCATTAGGGCAAAAGGACATAGTAGATAATGATTTTATATACAGTTGCTTTCATTTTATCAAAAAGCATGGGTTTCTGCAAAAACCTGATAAGGCTAAAGTCATTTAAAGAGTGTGGGTTGGAATGGGGATGGGCTTAAAGATATGGCATCAAATGCTTTTGAGGAGAGGCATCATAGACCTTCTGGACCAATCCATAGCTGTTTCTTCCTCCACAAATAGAGAATGCTGTTTTATCTCCCATGAAACATTCAAAAATTGGCAATATGTTTTTTTCCTTAACTCTGTAAATTAACAAGAAATAACTGCTAATAGCAATATAACATTAGGAAATGAATTTGTTAGATACATTTGAAATGGCAAGGGAGAAGGAGCATATTTCTCTATATCTTAGCATATAGTTCCCTGTAACTCGGGGTTGAATTGTAGAGTTCTTAGAAGTGGTCTCTGTGCTTGCTTGCTTGTTTGTTTGCTTCCAGTTACCTTCATCATCAGTTATTTAGCTCAGAAATGAAATGCCTGCAAACAAACAACTAAGTCCAGAGCGCACCAAGAATTCCATATAGTTTATTCTCTGAATTTACATGTTTAAATTATATAAAGGTTTTTGTTTAAGACTTGAACAATCTTATGTATTTAGAATATCTAATTACCTGTAAGTAGACAACACCTAATCAAAATGCTCATAATCTATATTTAAATTTTCAAAGTTAAAGCAAAAAGTGGGATATAAAATTAATATTAAAGATGAGAAAAAATCAGTGCACCTGCTGTTCAGTGAAACAAATGCTTACAGGTAATGCCAAATGCTTACAGGCAGTGCATAAAAAGGAAAGTGCTCACTTTATAGTTTGGTTAAATTTTAAGTGTTCTGTCATTATGAAGAGCAAGATAAAAGGGGAAGGACTGAAGTTTGAGATAAAAGAAAAGGAATACTTGTTTTCCTTTGAATATGCTAAAATTTCTAGCTAGCTGAAGAACTGTATGACTGGAAGAGGACAAAAACTACTACTATCTTTAAAAGGGGAAACAATAGTCATGGATTACAGATCAACCAGTCTAACATTTATATCTGGGAATATTTTAGAACAGACTGTAAAACAATCATTTTGTAAGGATCTTGATTTATTTTAAAAATTTAAAAATTTAATTACTTGATTTCTTTAGCCTACCTAAAATTCAGGTGACACATATACCTAATGTTCCTATCTTCTGTTTTCCCCACATCCACAAGCCACTGTGGTGGATCTAGGGAAAGTGACTGGCCCAAAGTAGCACCAAAGTGGGGCTAAGGTAGAGGCCTGGGAATGGTGACAACTTTCTTTATTTCAGCAAAACATTTGAAAAAAAATTCTCTGTGACATTCTGATTAACATGCTTGTTAAGTGTTCACTTAATAGTATGAAAATATAGTTTTCCTTTTTAATTCTCCCAATCAGTCATATCTGAAACTCGGAATCTATAGACAAGTCTCTGTAGTTTTCTTGGCATGAATTTTCAGAAATTGATTGTCTTTGCCTCCTTTCTAGGACTGAGAAGGTTACTGGCCAATGGTCACCTAGCTGGCTTTGTGCCCAAGGCAGGGGTGAAATGTTCAGACCTGATTGGGAAAACCAGTAGCAGAGATTGGGGATGGTTCGCCATACTGGAAGCAATTGCTGGCTGGCCAGGCCCCCAAACCGGTCCGAGGCCCACAGCCCTGCCATGCTTCCCTGTCTTCCATGCTGCCAAACTCATTGTTCGGACCATCTAAGGAAACGTCTTCCAACTCTTCAAAATCAACTTTAAGAACTGCGAGAAGCCGACAGCAAAAGTAACGGCAGTGGGGGTGACGGGTATGTGTGCGTGTGCCTCCTCAGTCGTCCTTTCCTAGGTGACAGCCAGGACTTCACTGCCTCCTCTTTTGCTAAGACGGGTGGTGTCTGCCTCCAAGTCCTTGCAGAAAGACACACACACACACACACACACACACACACACACACACACACACACCCCTATCGCCCCCGCTGCCACTACTTTTGCTGTCAGCTTCTTAAAGTTGATCTTGAAGAGCTGGAAGACGTTTCCTTAGAACACCAAACATCAGCAATCTAAGGAAACGTCTTCTTACACCTCCTCCCCATCCCCATCCTTTTCCATTTCTATGCCTGGATTCTGCTTCTTATACCTTTTCCTCCCCATTCCGCCCCCCCTTTTTCAATTTCGGTGTCTGGATTCCGCTTCTTACACCACCTTCTCCCCATCCCCCCCCCCGGTTTTTCCATTTCTGTGCCTGGATTCTGCTTCTTACATCTTCTTTCCCCCCCGCCACCCCCCATTTTTCCATTTCTGTGCCTGGATTCTGCTTCTGCAAGAGAAGGCTCCGTTGTTTTCCTGGGTGGCGGAGGGAAACTCAAAGCATTGGGGGCTTCAGAAGAGCAGAATGTGTTTCAAAATGTGCATCTCCTGGCTCTAACAGAGAGTGACTGCAGGTTGGCCGCACCCACCCAGTCACATGACCATCAAGCCACACCCATAGAACTGGTAGCATACATTTTTACATTTCACCTGGCCCAAGGTGATACCAGAACTCGGTCTCCAGGTTTCTAGTCTAGTGCCTTAACCACTACACCAAGTTGGATCTTAGTGGATACATAGCTAGCTAAAAATTGTACTCAGCAGCCCTAGATAATCTGTAGAGTGAGTCTGTGATAACTAAATTCCACAACTTTAACTCAGAACAGATCTGATCATGCACACAATTAAACTAATTTCACCAAGTCATTTATGCTGTGAAAACACATGTTCTTCATTCTTAGTTCACCAATAAGACTAGCTGTAAAATAAAACTGGTAGAGAATTAATTACTAAGGTCTGATGTGCAGAATATACCACCTAATACTAATTATTTACAATGTTTAAATCTGTTGCCTGTTAAGCCAGTGGAGCAGGGGTGGGTTCTATGTACCTTTACTACCGGTTCACAATGGGATGCTTCTGCGCATGCGCAGATCATTTATGATAATGTGTGAGTGGGCGGAGCCTCCTGCCGGTTTTACTGCTGGTTCTATAGAACCAGACCAAACGGGGAGCAACCCACCACTGCAGTGGTGAAGAAGATAGTGTTTGAAAGTGTTTTTTCTGGTTCAGAGGCCAAAGGGATATTGGGCATGTCTTAAAGAAAGTAGCAGGAAATATATATTCTCTGATTACTTTTGACTTGTGACTGTGATATGTCTGGCTAGAACCATTGGTAAGATGATTGGTTCAGTTAATGACTTTCATGACCCTGTGTCAGTGCTGACATCTTTAGATATGCAACTTCATATCTAACCTATCTTTGCCAGGGAAACCAATAGGACTTGTGCTGCTCTAACCCATCACTTCTGCTATAACCTATATCTAGACCATAGTCAACAGTGTCTCTAGACTTCATCACTGACTTATGAAAATCTGGGGGGGGGGCAAACATATTTCTTGAGGCAGAATTGGTGCACAGTTCGAGGATTCTACAGGATTGGCAGCTTCTGCTCAAAGAGAAGATGGGTCAGCTATTAGCGCATCTGCAGTGGTTATTGGACTGATGTCCTATAGTCGTAAATATGTGTCAGTTGCCAAGCTCCCAAAATTAAGTAATGTGATTCGGGGGCGACATTTTGCTTCCTTTTGAAAACAGATTCTTGCCTTCACACTTCCAGATGGTAAAAAATTACCCATTGTGATAGTTATGTATCTAGTGATAAGTTTTTAAAGTTCAATATTTTTTAATTAGAAACTCCATGATTGGAATTTAATTGGAAAGAACCTTAAAGTTCTCCCTAGAACTGGATTGAGACCATCCGGAGTGGATAGTAGCTCTATGTTCTGCATGGAGACTGAGCACATGAACTTCATTTGTATCTCTGGTTACTCCTCCCTTGCCTGGTGCTTCGCCAGTTTGGCTCAGTCTTCATCACAGACAGACGTGATCGAAAGAGCGGCTTTGCCTTTCTTTCTGTGACCAACTAAGTGTGAGATTGAAAACATTTCCTATTCGGAGTATCGCTTTGGTGATTAGATCGCTAGCTGGTCTGCCAGCTAGCAGTCTTGTTTTGCTTTCCAAAGCCAAAGTCCCCACCAACCGCGATTCAGCGGTAGGGCCTCAGATCGGCATCGATTAGAGCTGAGGGCCAGGCATTCCTGCCAGAGGGGGAATCGGTCCCTGCCTAGCTGTCTGGGCACACCGTGAAGTGGCAGAAGCATGTGGGAGCCTCAGCTCTTCACGGGCTGGCTCGCCTTTATTCTTTGGGTAAATGGCATCTTGCACGCTTTCCACCAGCCAGCAGGCCCAGAAAGGGGACAAGAGGGCTTGCCCTACGTCTTTCCCGGGCCAGAAACATGGAGCTTACAGTCAGAGAGCTGCAGCCAAGGGCCAACAACCAGGAGCCAGGCAGCCACTTTGAGTGACAAGAGGGGCTCTAAATTGGCCGAAAAAAGATGCAGAAAGGTGTCAAAAGGCCTTGGAGAAAGAGCTGGCCAAGTTCCAGAAGGCTAAAGAAAGCCAGGAGTTAAATGACCCCTCCCCCAGAGGAGGAGTGGAAATTTCCTGCCCTCAAGGAGACAAACCATTGGATCCTTTGAATGATCTGGCTCAATTGCAGCCAGCCAGTTACAGTGCCTGGTCACCAGTTGGCATCAGGCAATTGTCCTCTCCCACTTCAGGAGGGGTTCTGGATAGGGCAGAGGCCTTTGCATTTGCAAATCCCAGTTTGCCTACAGCAATCCTTGCAGAATCATTCAGGGCCCACAGCTTCCTTTACTCCAACTGCAGCAGGGATCCACCCACAAGAGGAAGCTGTGTCAGCAATGCCTGCCCATCTGCAGCAACTGATTTCTCAGGCTATTACTCAGGGTATAGCCATTGGCTTACAACAAAGGAACCAGCCTTCTCCAGTGGTTCCACCCCATCAGTCTCCAGGGTTGCCACCTGTGTTTCAAGAGGCTTGGATGGGCCCTCAGAGTCTGTCATCTGTGGCCCATTCAGTCAGAAGTGGAGACTCCTCAGCTGAGGAGGAAGATCTGATGGCCTTCTCTGAGGATGAAGGGAGGGATTCAGAACCCTCTCCCTTCACAGGCCTTTTCAAACCGGATCTTTTCAAACCCTTGCTTCGTAAGGCCAAATCCATTACAAATTTGGAATCTGATTACCGAACCTGATCCCAGTCCGGGGGGTTCCTGTCATTTTCTCTTTACAGAGCCAGAAATTGAGGCTGATGTGGTTCCATCATCCAAACTATTTTTAGACGTAGTCAAACGTTAATGGAATAATCCAGGGGCAGGGTTACCCCCTTCCAGAACTGAACAAAAGCTCTATAACGTAGCCCCAGATTTGGTACCCAGGGTGGGCAAGCCAGTGGCAGCACTGACATCAGTTGCTCTGATTCCAACTGATGCAATGGATTGCCTGAGACCTGATGACAAGAAAGCTGAGTCGTCATTACGTAAGTCCCATCAGGCAGCTGCCTGGGCGGTGAAAACTGCCACTTCAGCTTAATACTTTAACCGTGCTTCCGTGCTCTGGCTTCGCCAGCTGCAGGAACGCATTCCACCAGAAGATCTGAGGGTACACCAGGATATTAATAAATTAATTGTGGCTGCTGAGTTCTCAGCTGATGCCATATTGAATGCAGCTAAATTCGCTTCATGGTCCATAGCATCCTCAATTTCCACCTGTCGTCTGTTCTGGCTTAAGCACTGGCAGGCTGACAATAATTTTTTTTATTTATTATTATTATTTATTATTTATTTATTATATTTATTATTTATTATAAATAAAAAATAAATGGAAATTAGCTTTGGCTCCCTTTACAGGTGACAAATTATTTGCAGAGGTTCTGGAACCTATCCTAGTTGAGACCAGAGGCAAGGGCAAAGCCATACCTTCCCTTTACAGACCGGTGGAGCACTGGCCCTCACCTTATTACAGGAAACATTCCTTTCGGGGCCCTGACCTGGGTCCTGACTATCACTTTCAATGACAGTGTCCCAACTGACAGGATAGGCATCCAGACAGGTCAGAATTCAGGAGTTGACATCAACTCCAGGGCAAGCGGCCCTTTCGAGGGTGTGGAAGTTGCCCTTACTGCCGTGCAAAGGGACTGCAGGGCCACACCACCAATAGGTGGTTGGCTAGGCCTCCATTTCCATTAGTGGGAGGCCACAACTTCAGACACGTGGGTTCTCACTATGGTAAAATCAGAGTTGGCGCTGGAATTTCTCTTTGCTCTCCCAAAAATTTTTCTCAGTTGCCCTGTATCCAGGGACGTTTCCAGGCGGCGCCTGATGGAGACAGCAATCCAGCACTTGCTGGAAATCCAGGCAATCGAACCTGTCCCTCAAAAACAGCAGAGACAAGGGTTCTAGTCGATTCTATTTGTGATCCAAAAGAATTTGGGAGGTGGAGGGCAATTTGGATCTAAAGTGTCTGAACCAGTGTCTGGAGTTTAAACAATTCAAAATGCAGTCTCTCAAATCAGTATTAGACAGCATGCGCAACGACGACTTCCTCACCTTAATAGACTTAACAGAAGTATGCCTTCATGTTCCGATCAAACCAGCACACAGACAGTTCCTTTGTTTTGTCTATTCGGACAGACATTATCAGTACAGAGCCATGCCATTCGGCCTCTCATCAGCACTGAGGGCCTTCACAAAGATTTTGGAGGCTCTAGTAGCTCATCTGCGCTCGGTCCCAATCAAAGTCCAGTGCTATCTGGACAACAATTTGATCCAGTCCTCTTCAGCCTGTCAGGCAGTGAGGGCTCTACATGCCACAATAAGAGCGCTTCAAGATCATGGTTTCTTCAATGACCAAATTGCTCCATCTGGGAGCTCTAATAGACATGACATCATGCTAAGTCTCCCTCTCTCCAGAGAGACACGATAGCATCTAGCATCTAACCAAGAGCATCATGGCTATGAGAGCAGTTCCTCTATCACTCCTGTCGTAGCTCCTCAGCAAAATGATGTCATGCATCTCTATAGTCCCATGAGCGAGACTACATGTCAGGATGCTGCAGTGGCTCCTCCTGCCATATCAAAGATCAGGCAGGAGCAACTCACAGGACACGGTAAATGTCAGCTTGCCTCAGATCAATGTTTAAGAAAATAAAGACCCAACTCCATCATTTTGAAGAGATTGGTAATTTTTACTAAATACATCAGATTGCAAACAAAGCTAAGCCAGAATTGAAAGTATACTAAAACACAGACGTCATATCCTCTCCTGAACCCTCCTCCCACTAGAGCTCAAACAGTCATAATCCAATGTCGTCTTCCTCCTTGGTCACATGTAGTTTCACTTCCAATATTCTCCCTCTGTCAATCTTCTGAATGGAATGCGAAGCAGGCAACTCTCGTTACATTCATGCGCCAAATCAGTTCAAATGTCTGTTTGAAAGACTATCTCCCCCACACACATGCAATGTCAGCTGAACGCTGGCAACAGTACAAACCTCCCCCCTCCTCCATAAATCATGTAAGACATTCAGTAAGATGAAAACAAAGTAATAAAACAGTAAAACAGTCTAGTAGGAGAAATATACTTAAATAAAGTGGAGGCTGACAGTAAGATTCCCGTTAAATGTGTGGTATTCCTTCCAGTGGTAGACATCACTGGATGTCTGCAAGGGCACGCCACAAAGGTTGCCTGTTCAAAGACCCTTTCCAAGTCACCATCATGACAGACGCCAGCCTCTTTGGTTGGGGAGCCCACAGCCAAATATGCTAGCCCAGGGCAGATGAACCCAGGAGGACCTAACCCACAAGATCAGTTGGCTGGAGCTCAGAGCGGTCCATCTGGCTCTCAAGGCTTTCAAGGGCTCAATCTCTGGCCATACGTATTAGTCCTAATGGACAATGTGACGGCCAAGGCACGTATCAACCGACAAGGGGGGACACATTCCAGGTCCGTCGTGGCAGAGGTCATCTGGGTCGCTGAGCAGAGCAACACCTCCTGTTGTTGAGGGCAGAGCACATCTCCGGGGTTCTGATTATACAGGCAGACAGTCTCAGCAGGATGACGGTGGTCCAGACGGAATGGTGCCTGCATCCCTCTCTAGTCCAGCTGCTGTCAGATCTATACGGGACTCCGATCCTGGATCTGTTTGCATCCCCAGAGAATTCCCAGCTTCCTCGCTTCTTCAGCAGGTACCGGATGCAGGAAGCAGAAGGAACAGATGCCTTCTGCACTCCTTGGCCTCTGGGTCTTCTGTACACCTTTCCTCCGCTTCCCTTGATCCCAGCATTCATTAGGAAGCTGTTGGCGGAAAAGGCGGAGGTGATACTCCTGGCTCCTCATTGACTCAGGAGACCCTGGTTCGCTGACCTGATAAGTCTATCTGTCATGCCCCTGTTGGAGTCTGAATCCGAAGGGGAAGAGAAATGGCTGACAGAGAGTGAGAGAGTGGATCCATTGGCTGTGGAAAAACTGGGGAAGAGCAAAGTCAGGCTGGGCAGAGCAGGGGAGAGGTAGAACAAGGGAGAGGGGGTTCAGATGAAGACCAGGGCGCACCCCCTCTTCATCCTAGGCAGCGCAGGGAGGAACGGGTAAGATAGCAATGTGAGTTGCGTGGCTTATGAGGGAGGAAAGGGACCCGATCCTCTTTACAAGGCACACGTGCTGATGGAGTTTAAAAGGAAAGACAAATGGGAGGGGCGTTTGTCAGGAACAAACTCTTGAGTTTATCTGGTGTTTCTTTGAATCCTGGCATCCTCCCAACTGGTTTGATTTATTGCCGTGCTACTTTACTTGTGGAATTCCTTATTTTGTTTGCCCTGCCAGATTAATTACCTTGTCTTGCCTTTGGATTTTTTGTTAGAAGTTTTCTGCTTACGTTTGGGACTGAAGTATTGCCAACAAAAGACTACTACAGGTTGGTGGAAGAGCTCTCTCCAGGCCAGAGAGTTGAAAGGGACATTGGGGTCACAGTTGGTGATAATAAAGGGACTTATATCGGTTCTCTGGCTGTGTTGCCTTTGTGTCACGCCTTGGGTCATCACACTATCATTGGCGCAACCCTGGAGGATTCCAGACGACAGAATTCATCTCAGTCAGGGGGCCTTGATCCACTCGGAGCCCCAGTGGCTATAACTGACTGCCTGGCGGTTGAGTGGCGGGCCCTCAGGTATAACAATTTTCTCCCAGGGTCATCCAAACTATTCAGGCCTCCAGGCAACAATCCACATCTAGAATATACAACGCAACTTGGAGGTCCTTCTGCACCTGGTGCAGGTTGCAGGTTGATCCATCAGTAGCTTTGGTGGCTCAGGTCCTGGAGTTTCTCCAGGATGGGTTGGATAGGGGATTAACACCTAGTACCATCAAGAGACAAGTGGCAGCATTGTCTTCGGTTTTGTCTCTCGGGACATGGGACTCCTTTTCCAGACATCCCACAGTATGCAGTTTCCTTAGGGGGCTACTAATTTGTGCCCACCGGTCGTTCACCGGTATCCCACTTGGGACCAGACTAAGATTTTGCAAGCTCTCAGGGGTAGCCCCTTCGAGCCTTTAAAGTCAGCCACACTGCGTTTTCTGACACTTAAGGTGGCATTCCTTATTGCAATTACTTCAGCTCGGAGGATTTCAGAACTGGCTGCCCTATTAATCAGACCGGACTTATGCATCTTTCACCAAGACAGGGTCATCCTGAGGCTAGACCCTTCTTTCATACCCAAGGTTAATACCTGGTTTCATAGGGCACAGGAGTTGGTCCTACCAAACTTCTGCCCGGAACCATGACATGCCCTTGAGTCAGGTGGCATACCTTGGATGTCAGAAGGGCCCTTCGTATTTATATTAAGCGTACTTCTTCATTCAGGAAGATGAAATCCTTATTTGTTTCATTCCAACCATCAACATTAGGCAACAAGGTCACTCCTTCAAGGGTGGGACGGTGGCTGAGGGCCTACATAGCAAGGCATATGAGATTCAGACCCTCCCAACGGCTGGCTGAATAACGACTCACTCTACCAGGAGTGCAGCCACCACAGCGGTATGGGCGACACAGGCCTCCATTGAGGAAGTGTGTCGAGCAGCCACATGGTTCTCCCCCTCACCATTCGTTCAGCGTTATAAGTTGGACACCTTCACTTCGGCTGAAGTGGGAGGAGAGTCCTCTAGAGTCCTCTTTGGGAGGAGAGTCCTCTAGAGGGTCTATAATGCCGGGGGGACTTAAGACCAGACGCTACCCACCTGTTACAGGGACAGGGCTTTGGTATTTCCCACTCTGGATGCTTTCGATTCAGCTCTAGGGAGAATAGGCGTTGGTCCTACCTGAATGCCATTTCTAGTAGAGCTGGAAGAGAGCATCCAGCCCCATCCTTACTAATGTCTGGTCCACAGTCCGGGAGGGGCTACTTTTTTACAAGCCACACATCTATGCATTGCTTGGACTTTGCTGAACTGGGGAAGCACCAGGCAAGGGAGGAGTGACCATAGATGCAAATGAAGATCAACATGCTCAGTCTCCATGCAGAACACAGAGTTACTACCCACTTTGGATGCTCTCTTCCAGCTCTACTAGAAATAGCATTCAGATAGGACCAACACCCAATTTATTTTGCAATAGTTTTTCTCCTTCCTTTGTGGCCATAAAGGGAAGAAGGCATGGCCCTGACGGAATGAGGAAGAGCCAGTCCCAAGGTAACAATCAGATAAAAGGAACAAAGGCCCTGATTATGGGCAAGAGTGAGTAAACTTCCCAGACAACTCACCTGTAGTTCACACAAAAATAAAGGGGAGATTCTTAGCTTAGTCGTCCTTGAAGAACTGATAGTGGCTAATTTCATTTGGTGTGGATCGGCAGAGAGACATTCACACTTGGCTGTCATTCCCTTTTTTGTTTAACATCTACATGAAACTGCTGGATGAGATAAATTATTGATTTTGGACCATTTAACATCAATATGCTGATGGTTCCCCATTGTATATATTGACCCTGAGCTGATCAAACAGTGCTTTCAAAATCTGCAGGATGTGCGGGCCTCAACTGAGAGGAACAGAAATAGGCTCAATCCTGACAAGACTGAATGCCTGTGTTTATTTGGGCCATCCCGTTCTGGGGTTATTCCATCATTGGTGTTTAAATGGTCATGCTTCCCCATTCAAGACGTCTCTGTAATTTTAGGGACTTCTTGGACTCACAGCTCCAGCTCAAACAGCAAGTGGCAACTATGGTTAAGAGGGCCTTTGTACAACAAGTTCATCTAGTACCCCAATTGCTCCTGATTCCAAAGGTCTTTCACACAGTCATCTCCTGATCACTGTTTTATTGGGTTACTATACAGGTAGTACTTAGGTGTTTAGGACCATAATTGACTCTGAAATTTCCTTTGCTAAGCAAGGCAGTTATTAAGTGAGTTTTGCCCAGGGGTGAAATCTACTTACCTTCCTTACCGGCTTGGAAGTGCACGCAGCACATGCGCACGCTTTGCTCGTGCGCATGTGTCACATGCGCATGCAGACCTTAAAAAACACATTACTTCCTGGTTAAAACAGGATGTAATGACACCCGGGCAGGTGGGCGGAGCTTTGCTCCGCCATCGCTACTGGATCGCCGAACTACCGGCCGATTGCTACTGGATCGCACGATGTGGTCTGATCCGGGAGCATTTCATCCCTAGTTTTTGCCCCATTTTACAGCCTTTCTTTTCACAATTGCTAGGTGAATCGCTGCAGTTTAAGTTAGTAACATGATTGTTAAGTGAATCTGGCTTCCCCATTGACTTTGCTTGTCAGAAGGTCACAAAAAGTAATCATATGATCCTGGACCACTGCAACCATCATAAATATGAACCAGTTGCCAAGCATCTGAATTTTGATTACGTGACCATTGGGGTGCTGCAATAGTTGTAAGTGTGAAAACCAATCAAAAATACTTTCTGGTTCCATTGATTAACAATGTTATTTTTTGAGAATCTTTATCTGTTGTGGCTCTTGCCCTCCCTGATCCATACCACCCGTATAGGTTTGGAGGTTTTTTGCTTTTTTTAAATAGATCTTTTCATTGACTATAATATTTTTATTATTGTTCCTTTTTTTTACAGGTAGTAACCTGCAACCTTAACTTACAATCATAATTGAGGCCAAAATTATGGTTGTAAGTCATGCTGGTGATTAAGAAGGTCACCATGTGACTGGACCTGATTTTACAACCCGTTTTGCAGTGGTTGCTGTGGTTGAGGTTTTTTTTTTTTGCCAAAAAACGGAAATAAATGCAGGTTTTCAGCAAACATTGTAAAGCATGGTCACATGATCACAGGATGCTGTAAACAGCTGTAAATGTAGTTTGTTAACATCCTTTTTAGATAGCAGTGCCTAGAATTGGGTATGGTATACCAAGTGAGGCCTGTTTAAGCAAAGTAGAGAGAGATAATTACTTTCCATTCTTCTGTTTATACATATCTATATGTCTTATTATCAGCTGCATCATAGTGCTATCTTTTGTTCTGTTTGTTATGTACTACAACAAACATGTTATTTTCAATGTACTGACAAATCATGTCCTCCCCATCCTATACTTATTCATTTCACTGATTACCCCACCTTCAGGATTTTATATTTCTCCACCTTTTCTTCTCAAATAATAGCCAGTCTTCTAAGTATTATGTAAATATTTAAATATTAAGAGATAATTGCTTTCTTTGAATCATATGAACATTTTATATAACCTTATTTAGTTGTGCTGAAAATAGGTAATAGGTATATTTGTTATATGAAACTATTTATAAAGTTCTTATAAAATATTTCCCATGAACAAAGTACCCAGTTTTTAGGGATTTTTTTCTTATCGGGTAGCAAAAATATGTCGGAATTATAGTTCTTCTCTTTAAGAATTATTTGTGATAAAGGAGTAAAATCTTTTTTTCCAAGTATTTTTGTTTTGGTTATAAGGGAAATCATTCAGTTAAAGAAACGCATCATTTTCAAGATATTCTAAGTTGCGTTTTTGCACTAAGAACTGTATAATTGGAAAGGCCGCACCCTTCTTTAGTTGCCTCTGTTTCCAATTAATTAGTCATATTCCGATGGAATGCTTAAGTTGCAAAAGACAGGATGGAAAATGATTACATAAGTTAAATATCAAATCTCTTTTAAAATCTTAATATATAGGACATAATATAAATATGTTTGAAGGTAATAAACACAGCAGGAATTCAGTGTGTATTGTATATGGACAGTTATGTACACACATAATTGGTTTCCAATATGGTCTTGTCACATCCGGTTTTTAAAATATTTTGAAAGCTGTAATTTAAAAACATCACTGTATACTGATTAACAAAAAGTTTGCATACTATAAAGAAACAGAATCTAACATTTTGAAAAATAAACTTGCTTCTGGGATGTAAAATCTCTTAGTAAATAAAAACAAAGGAGACCCTAAGTTAATTTTATATTAGCCACCCAGAGTTGGCTGAGTGGCTATATAATTTTGGATAAGTAAAATTAAATCAAATAAAACCCAGTCTTTGCAATTTAGCTTTCAGTCTAGAAAAATATTAAAGTTAAGCTAAGAGAGAACATTGTAGAATCTAGAGTGAATGATGGGAAGCTACGTAATAGTTGGCCTTTTAGGTATTGATGCCTACTATAGTAGCTATTTTATGAATGCACACATTTTTTATCACTTAATAAGAAATCTACTTAAATAATATATAGTTTTCTCCTATCTTCATGTAAACATAGCATTAGTTTTTAAGGTTTGCTGGTTTGACTTGCTGAGTTGAAGGTAAAAGAAATGAGTTATTTGGACTATTTCTAAATAGATCAGTTTAGAAATAGAATAAATTCTGAACCAGTATGGTAAGGTAAAAGGTAAATCCTAAAAATCAGCACTTAGCTATATCTATAGACTATTTCATTGGTAGTATTAGCATAATGTTTATTAAAACATAAGCATTTTGTAGCATATGGCTGTTTCTTCATAATACTAAATAAGTTTAAAATGTAAACTAAAATAGGATTATCATTCAGAACAAATTAAATTTCTTATTTTCATATGATCTAAGAAATTACAGGTAATCCTCGAGTTATGAATATAATAGAGCCTACCAATTACATTTGTAACCTAAGGATTCGTTTGATTGAATCACTATTAAATGAAAGTGATCACTCCCTGCTTTCCCAATGCATTCACTAATCGAATCCTCAGGTCGTTAAATGCACATGAGGTATCTCAGGATGGGGAAGACCATGTGTAGCCTGGTGCTGGAGCAGGCCACCAAGGCCTTCGCTGATCTACTGAGATACCTCATGATCCCCCCAATTGCTTCGTGGAGGCCAGTGAGACAAAGGAAACAAGCTCCGCATTGATTGGCTGTCACACCCCAATCCCTGAAGCTGCTCATTCGAACTGGCCAGTCAGCAGCAAGCAGAAGGCTGATTTTTGTGAGCAGGCAGCAGAAACTGACTTGTGATCAGCTGGGTGTAATGGGTTCCATTGTGCTCTGAGGCATAAATGTAGCCTTCATAGACTCAAAGTTTGACCAAAGTTCATCTTTTTAATTGCTTAGGAATTATTTTTTTTTGTACAGCTTCTTTAAGATTGAAAAACCTTTGGAACTACAATCGGTTTAATAGAAAAGAAATTATGCCTTTTATTTTTGTAAGATCTTCATTTTTTCGGCAACTATTGGCAAAAAAACAGCAAAAAATTTACTGTATTTTTCAAACTATAAGATGCACCAGAGTATAATGTGTACCAGGATTTTGAAGAGGTAAACAAGGGGAAAAAAGTTTTTGCCCTTCCCGGGCCCCAGGAGCACTCTGCAGGCCTCCCAAACCCTCTGTGCGTCCTATTTTTCGCAAAAACGGAATGTGCAGAGGGTTTGGGAGGGCCTGCAGAGTGCTCCTGGAGGCGGGGGATGACAAAAACGTGATGGGTGGGGGGGTTGGGAGGCCAAAACCAGGCCCATTTTTGCACAAAAACGGGTGTTTTTGCCCTCCCCAGCCCCCATGACCATTCTGGGGGCCTGCCAAATCCTCTGTGTGCCCGTTTTTGGCCTCCCCAACCCCCCCATGCATCACGTTTTTGCCTTCTCCAGCCCCCAGGAGCACTCTGCAGGCTTCCCAAACCCTCTGCGTGCCCCGTTTTTGCAAAAAACAGGCCTGTTTTTGGCAAAAATGGGACATGCTGAGCAAGGTTTCAGGAGGCCAAAAATGGCTGTATTTGGTATATAAGACGCACCAACATTTCCACCTTAGGGTGGAAAAAAGTGTGTCTTATACTCCAAAAAGTACAGTACTTTAGAGTTTAAAGTTGTTTCTGTACTGTTTACATGCAAAGGCTTTGTGAAACTGATTTAAAGAAAGATTTTGAAACTAATTAGATTATTTCATGTGTGAAAAAGTCTTGCTTACAAGACTTTGAAAGTTGATTACTAAAGCACACGATGGCTTCTCTAAAGGAAACTTTTGAACTCTGTGTATGAACTGTTTTAACTGGAATTAAAATTTGTTACTGAAGATAAACAAACTCCTTTGAAGACACTTGAAATGGATTTTAAGGTGGACTTAAAAATTATAGCTTACAAGAAGGCAATGGAACTATTGGCTGTACAAGTGAACTGGATGATCATTTAAAAAAAAAAAAATCCCATACCAATTAATATGCTAAGAGCAATGTGGACTAGGCTTTTAAATTGAAATATAAGAGAATTGCTTCCAGTGAAAAGGTGTCCAACTAATTACATGCTCAGGGAAGGATCCCTGAGGGTTTTTCCCTGAAATGTAGCTTCTTCAACAGAAGGAACCAGAGGAACAGAAGGAACAGAAAGATTCCTTTAGTTTATATGACTTTCCTGGGTTACTTTCCAGAATTATCCCTCCAGATCCTCTGATACAGCAAAAGGTCTGCAAGAAGCTTCAGGAGCTGCAGTTTGAAGCAGCTTGTTTACTGACAGTTGGAGGGTCAGGCAACATTGAAGAAGCAGCCATTACTCTTTGACAAAACAGGAAGTTAAGAAGATGGAGGAAGATTGTCAGAGATGTATTTAAATTTTTTAAAAATAAAATCCATCAGTTTATAGAACAGCTATGCTCCGAGGATGTTAAAAAGACTACTCAAACTTTTTCAGAGATGCAAATATGTGTATAAAGACATCAAACCATTGAGGCAATTTCATAAGTAGTTGACAATGCAGATGAGTCAACTGTAATTTTGGAATATAAACCTTACACCAATTTTTATTATGATGGGGTAAGTAGAAGCCTCCCAACACAATTGAAAAAAGAGCTACAAGAAAATTTGCAACTTTTAAAAGGACAAGTTGAGAATGTATTTTTTTCCTTTATATATACAATACTTAAGTAATTCTTAAAGTTTGTAAAATATTATTGAAAGAAAAGCTAAATGGATGAAAATGGCTTTTTTTTCTCTGTAACGTTAAAGAACGTGAAACAATGCAGTGAATTTTGTTAATATAAATAGTGATAGTTTATAAAGATTATTAAGTGCAAATTAGAAATATATATTATTTTAACAGCAAGGATGGTAAAGCAGTACTCGTTAAGTTGATTGTTCTATTCAAAGAGGAGAATATATTTATGTTTTTTATTTGAATATCATATCTGGATTTTGTACTTGTGATAGAAAAAAATGAAACTTTGACTTTGGTTTTGCCAGTTGGATAGACTTGTTATAGAAATGGCTGGTTATATACTAATGTATAAAAATAAACAGTTGAGGTTGCAATGTTGTTATCTTACACTGTGCTAAAAAGAGTCGGAAATCAATGCCTTTTTCTTTCTTGTACCTCATATTTTTCCCCCTTTCCTTTTTTCCTCTTAATAAAAATAAAAATAAATTTTATTTTTCTTTGTATTTTATACATTGATAAAACAATAAAAGTTATAGAATCAACAAAATATAAGAGAATTACTGAAGTTATTTTATGAAAAGTACAAATGGACTTGAATAAGTAAGTATGGCTTAGGACCCGGGTACTTACGAGACCGCCTGCTGCAACCCTATGCCTCCCACCGACCCGTACGCTCTCATAGAGAGGGTCTCCTCAGGGTGCCGTCCGCCAAACAATGTCGGCTGGCGGCCCCCAGGAGTAGGGCCTTCTCTGTGGGAGCATCGACGCTCTGGAATGAACTCCCCCCTGGTCTACGTCAAGTGCCTGATCTTCAGACCTTCCGTCATGAGCTAAAAACATATTTATTCATCCAAGCGGGACTGGCATAAAAGGATTGATTTTAAATTGGGTTTTAGTAGTATTTTAAATTTTAAATTCATTTTAATTCTGAGCCATTTAGTAATTTTATATTTTAAATTCGTTTTAATTGTATATATTTTGTATTTTATTCTGGCTGTACACCGCCCTGAGTCCTCCGGGAGAAGGGCGGTATAAAAATTTAATAAAATAAAAATAAAATAAATAAATAAAATAAATAAGGATAAGAATTTCAAGAGAAGAGGCAAAAATAATAAAGAAGCAATTTGGGGTTTAATGATGGCTACAAAATTGGTTTATTTGACTGGTTAAATAATGAATTGCTATCTTTGGTGATTAACGGTTATCTGGATTGGATAGTTTCTCTTTTGAAACATTTAATGGTGTAATCTAATTGTTTCTAATATTTATGCTACCATTTTTTGATATTTAAATAAGGGGTTATTTCTGCAAAAGTTAATACCTTTTAATTTTATTATTTTTTGTAATTTTTAATTGTTAAGAGATGGATGAAGAGGATTTAGACTAAATGGAAAGAAAGATTATATACTTACGTCATTAAATATTTTGTTAATGTTTATTGGACTTTGGTTGCTCCATTGGCAGAACTGAAGATTTAGAGATGAGTTTATAGAAAATGAGGTGAGGTTTGTAATGAAGATGTGATTGTAATATAAAAAACAGCAATAAATTGTTAATGTTGAATATGCTTCTAGGGTGAAGGAGAAAGTTTATTTTTCTTATTATCTTTTTCTCCCCCCCCCCCACATTTTCTTTTTCCATATACCAGTATATTCTTGTATTAGGTTTCTTTGTTAGAATAGAATAGAATAGAATTTTATTGGCCAAGTGTGATTGGACACACAAGGAATTTGTCTTGGTGCATATGCTCTCAGTGTACATAAAAGAAAAGATACGTTCATCAATGTACAACATTACAACACAATTGATGGTCAATATATCAATATAAATCATAAGGATTGCCAGCAACAAGTTATAGTCATACAGTCATAAGTGGAAAGAGATTGGTGATGGGAACTATGAAACAATTAATAGTAGTGCAGATTCAGTAAATAGTCTGACAGTGTTGAGGGAATTATTTGTTTAGCAGAGTGATGGCCTTCGGGAAAAAACTGTTCTTGTGTCTAGTTGTTCTGGTGTGCAGTGCTCTATAGCGTCGTTTTGAGGGTAGGAGTTGAAACAGTTTATGTCCAGGATGCGAGGGATCTGCAAATATTTTCACGGCCCTCTTCTTGATTCGTGCAGTATACAGGTCCTCAATGGAAGGCAGGTTGGTAGCAATTATTTTTTCTGCAGTTCTAATTATCCTCGGAAGTCTGTGTTTTTCTTGTTGGGTTGTTGTTGTTGTTAGTTTTATATGTTTAATATAATTTTTATTAAAATTACGATTAAAGAAATTAAAATTTAGATGCAAGCATTTTTACTAAAATACGTAATAACAGTTCATTGTGCCCTGTGCTGACCAAATTGTGACACTATTATTGTAAGTAAATTGAATTTCTTCATAATGTATTTATTAAATTGATACCCTACTTATCTTACAACAGTCATGCTCAGCAATAAAAATAAAATTTAAATTCAATAAAAAAATGAAAAATTATAACCATATTAATTAAATAATGAAATAAACACTACCATTAATTAACATCCACCAACATGTTTTTGCTTTTACTTGAAAGGATATCAAGGATAAATTTAATGTGGCCTGTCCTGGTCAAAATTGTAGTTTGTGGAAAGCTTTCCATCATTTTCCTACAGTTATATTCTGATAGTGATAGGAATCCTGTTTTTTTAACCCTGACATGGTATTTGTCTATAGTTTTACACATGTTTACACTTATTAAATAATTCTGTTTAGGTTCATTGTAAGCATTTCAACAGTGATAAAGTTCTTCCCATACAAATTGTTTTCAGCTAATTGGAAAATCTAACTAGTGATAGATGAAAAGAAAAATTAATTATTCTTACTTTCCATACATTTATTTATTCCATATACCCCCCAAGAACAAAATGAAAGTTTGCTCCAGAACAGGAAATATGGCTCTTAGGGCTTTAAATATGCAGTAAAGAATCTATGCAGATTGCCTCTTCCCCTTCCATTGAGGAAGCATTTTTAGTGGAACATTTCCAAAGTGTAGCTCTTCAGATGGAAAAATGGCCAGATCCAGACAGTTAAAAGATAGACAGTTATCACCATTCCTGTGAGATAGATGGCTGTTTAGAATAGAATAGAATAGAATAGAATAGAATAGAATAGAATAGAATAGAATTTTTTATTGGCCAAGTGTGATTGGACACACAAGGAATTTGTCTTGGTGCATATGCTCTCAGTGTACATAAAAGAAAAGATACATTCATCAAGGTACAACATTTACAACACAATTAATTTAAGAAATCAGTTTTATGATAGTTTGCTAATGAAGAGAAAGGTATATCTTTTGAAGTGGATACTGAACTGAAAACTACATAGAAAGTAACTAAATTGAAATTGTGATGAATATCTGGTGAGATACTTGTCAATTCTTATGGAGAAGAGTGACAAATTTTAGGAAGGAAAAGGTTCTAAGTAGTAATTTGTAGCTATGGAGACAAGTCTTGCAGTAAGATATAACTAGCTAGCTAGATGCATACATATGTACAGATTTACTTACAGAATGTTTTCTTTTAAAAATCTTATTCTTTTAATAAATAAAATTTAAATAAAAGTTTATGAATCCTGTATTCCATAGGACCATTTTCTTCTGATTTTATTTTAGGTAATTTAATGTTATGTAGTATATATTTCAAATCCTACCTAAAGATATTATTAAATAATAGGTTAGGGTTTTTTTGGTTTTTTTTTTAATTTGAATTTATATCCCGCCCTTCTCCGAAGACTCAGGGCGGCTTACATTGTGTTAAGCAATAGTCTCATCCATTTGTATATTATATACAAAGTCAACTTTTATTGCCCCCAACAATCTGGGTCCTCGTTTTACCTACCTTATAAAGGATGGAAGGCTGAGTCAACCTTGGGCCTGGTGGGACTTGAGCTTGCAGTAATTGCAAGCAGCTGTGTTAATAACAGACTGCATTAGCCTGTTGAGCCACCAGAGGCCCTTTTTCCCTTTTTACAGAACCCTTTATACAATAACTTATTTAAATACTTATGTACTTTATGTCTAATATAATATTGCTGAAAAATATTAAACGTGATGTTCTTAAAACTCAATAAAATTATTTTTGAAAAATATTTTTATTAGTACAGATTAGAAAATAAAAAATTAACTTTATGGTGACAGAGGTAAGTTGGCAATCGATTCAGTTGACTCCCATAGAATGGAGGGAGGGAAATTTGGTGCCATTTATAGATTTATAGCAAGATTAAAATCAGATTTATAATCCCAGGTCACACATACTTTACACTCTCAATTCCCTAAATACTTTTTATATTGATGACTAAACAAGTATATACAAACACTGAAATCTAGAAGCCTTTGATAAATGATTATTTAGGTATGGATCAATATTAATTATCTTTCCACCTTTCAGAAGGTTTGTTCCTAATGGTCAATGAAATGTGCAGTGATTTGAAAATAGCAGAGACAGTGCAGAATGAATAACTTACCTATAATAAAGTAGATCTATTTACTATGTTTTGAATCTAGTATGGATAACCTTCAAGGGGATTATATCTACCACAAATTTCCCAAATACCCAAATTTCTGGGTATTACTTAATGAACTCATCTCAGGTAGACATCTTGACAATAGATATGAAATGTCTCTGACCACTTATTGAGTCGAATCCTTTGAAGTTCTGAATTCTGAGTCCATGTGAGGTATATATACGATATGTATTTAAAGCTACCTGTATTTTGTGCTATATTTATATAGTACAATTGAGAAAAGCCATTGTATTGCTCTAGTAATATCTATTTCAAAGAATTAACAGTTCAGTTGACCCAGATTGGGTTTAAACCGCCACAATAGATAAAAAGTAAAATAAAAGTCATCTAACAAACATTTTATTGTAAACTACAATGGCAGTCAGGCAAAATTCAGAGATCAACTTGTGTTGTTTAGATTTTTGAAGTGCAGGAATATGTATATTTTTAAGTTATTAGCCTCCAGAAGAAGTCTTGTGGAAACACTTTGTTACATTATTATTGTATTTTTATAATTTTATTATTGGCATGTAATGTAATCATTAATTACAATAAAATTCAATGTAGAAAATTTCAGCTTTGTTTAAATTCCATAAATAACAGACGGTAGGTACTAGGTAATAAATGTAATAAAAATAATTACACCCTGTATATTTGGCTATACTTTTAATGCAGACTTCACTTAAAGCTAACAAAAAATTAAATATTTCATTTATTAAAATGTTTACGCCAATATTATTTATTTCTGGATAAGCAGAATGTTACAGCCCAACAAAAATATACATTAACAATTCATATATACAATTTATTGACTACAAATGTGCTCAGTATTTCTGAAATTATATGAATTTGGCCCACACTGGATGTTTTCTATTTTCTATTATGCCATCAAATTAAAATTAAATGGTATGTAGATAGGGCTGATTTGTTAGAATGCCAGGTTTCTAGGAATTCCCTGACATTGTTTGGATCTGATCTAAAATATTTTTTGCTTTCCAATTGAAGTTGTGGTTGTATTTGTTTAAGTGTTTAGAGACGAACATGCCTCAAACTTTTAACACACTTCTACTGCATGTTGTTGGACATTGCGTGCACACACAGATGACATTTCCATCAGAATGGATGCTAAAATGAAGCTACTGACATTTTGTTTCAGTGGCATTCCTTGTGGAGCTATTTGCACATACCTCTGCCTGCTTAGGTGGGGAGGCCCTTCAAGCTGCAACACTAAACCTATCAGAAGATGTAGTGCTTTGATGGTTCAAACAGCGTATTTGTATAAGCATTGGTCTGTTAAATGCTTTATTACACATTGCTGTTGAAAAGTGTAAGTGTGGGGTGCTCTCTGATTTTGGTGGTTTTCTTGCAGACATTTCATTATCAAGCTAGGTAACATCATCAGTGTTAGAAGGAAGTGGGAGTTTGCTCTTTTTTTCAAATTTGAGCTACAAATATTGTCTTTTATTGGCACCAATATAAGTAAATAGCTTTTGGTGTGCAAATATTGGGTAATCTTGGGTGAAACATTTTAATTTCTTTAATTCTATGTTTTGTAAAATCTTTCCCTTCACAATATTTATTTTGTCAGTGAAAGTGAAAAAAATTGGGCGGAGGACATTAATGGATAAAGCCTTTCTCACAGAGTACCTTTATTCTTAATTTTGTTTCCTTTCACTTTTTGCTTTAATTTTAAACATACTTGTTACGAAGTGAAAATACAGAATGACTATAGCTCTTTCACCCATGAATAGAATTCCAGATACTTACATTATTTTTTTTAAACAAACTTTTATAAATGCCACTACTTTGCTGAGGGACAGCACTGTGCTCTCAGGGAAGTGATAGAGAGTTGGGGTAAAGAAGAAAAGAAAGACAGACAATCATTCAGATGGTACATAATTTATTAAAGGTTAATAATAAGGCTAATTTAAACATAACTTTCTAGATAACAGAATAGAAGTGAATGCAGTCCAACAAAACTGTGGGATTCTTTCATTCTCAAAGTGTAAGGAAAAAGCTCATTTATTACTCTGCTGCAATTGTAATATAGACATTAGCTGATAGTGCACTTGAATTATCATAAATATCTTCTTTTAATTTTCATATTAGTGAATTGTTTGCCATTTTAATCTTAAATTTGACTTAAACTTTAAATATGTCAGAAAAAATTACAGGCTTTTTCTGTTTGTCTTATAGTTCTATCTTCAAGACACTAAGAGCAGTAATGGTACTTTTATAAATAGTCAGAGATTGAGCAGAGGATCTGAAGAGAGTCCACCATGTGAAATTTTGTCTGGAGATATTATACAGTTTGGTGTGGATGTAACAGAGAACACACGGAAAGGTAAGAATATGGATCACTTTGTTTTCTTCTGCCATTGTAATATCAAGTACATTTTATCACAAAATAAGCTTTAAACAAATGGAGACTGGGTGTTTGAGCTTGATATTGTAAAGAATTATCTTCAATGAGTTTCTTCAAAAAGTGAGGCAAGTATACCTTGGAATTCATGAGGGTTGTCTTAGGTTATATCTGGCCATGCTTATAGTTGGACATTATCACTAGACCTTTTAATCTGTGACAGTCTACCTCTACCCTATCAGGTGAGAATGGGTTTGAGAGGCATCATTTTACATTAATTCCTTTCTTTCCTTTGAAATCAATTACCGAAGGTGACACTGGAAGCCTCATATTCAACCCTCTGGAGATTAGAATATCATAATGAAATTATTGGGATCAGCTAGGGAAATTGATCTTTTCATAGCACAAGATGGGAAGTAGCATGGGACTTAGGTCTTCCTGCTATTTTTAAATGGTCTGCTACTTTTTATTTCTTGGAAAGAAAGAATATTTGAATTTTATTTTTCCCGAAATGTTCAGTTTTCATTTGTGTATTGCGTTCCTTCTAGATAACATTATTGCAATTATCATAAATTGCTTTAATAATGTAATTTATAGTAACCGGATACTTGGAACTTAAAGTCTTTTTTTTTTTTTACAGTCACTCATGGATGCATTGTCTCAACAATAAAACTATTTCTCCCTGATGGTATGGAAGCTAGGCTACGGTCAGAGTAAGTGCAACTTCAGCATTATTATTTAGATATTAGAGATATTAGAGAAATTCCCTATATATAACGACAGCCTGATTTTTTCATTCAAGAATTTTCATACATGAGCCATGGCTGGCAGCCATGCAGCTACCACTTCTATTTATTTCATTTCCATCCTATATTTTTTCCCCTTTTTGATGTTTCTTGATAAAAGGAAGGAGGCAATTTTGTCATTTTCTATGTGCAATACGTCTGCATATTATGTAAGACAATGGTTGACATGTGCAAATAGAAATCAGTGAACCTAATATCTTAGTTATTCATTAATATGCTTTTAATCCTGTCCTTTTTTTGGGAGGGGGCTTCCGGCAAATATACATGTGCACATATATACAAAGCATTATGTTCATGCTTTTATTGTTGGTTTCTCTATAATTGGTCTCATTGGTGTTGGCAGCCATAAGAAGATGTTTATTGCATGTAGGATTTTGTTGATTTTAGAATGCAGTGTGGGGGTGAGAGAAAGGGAGAGACAGAAAAAAAGTGTGAGAGACAAGAGAGAACTTGAACTCAAGGTTCATTTTTTCTTTGCTAAATATGGTGGAAATATTTTTAATTGATAGCTTTTTCCCCCCTATAGTGTCATCCATGCTCCATTACCAAGTCCTGTTGATAAGGTAAGCCTTAGAACAATTCTCCTTCAGTAATCCAGGTTGGCAAGGGAGACAGGATATTTCTCACAGATCAGAGCTATGATTTATTATCTTATACAGTTCCTTAACCCTTCAAACTTTAACCACTATTAAACAAACTAATGATACTG